>NC_088791.1:83460731-84060731 GCF_011386835.1 Chrysemys picta bellii
CCAACCCGTCATGGGTACAGGTTTGAAAAGTGCCCCCAATATACTCACCATGCTGCTAAACTGTCCTAAAGCAAGTCTGACCCATTTCATACTTTCATGAATATCGTTATGGCAACATTTTAAGCAATTTTCTTACTTATTTCCTACCTGCTAACCCTTTAACTCTAACAATGTCTGAGTGTCTTGTTTATCAGCAGCTTCAGTTGGGATATCATTGGGAGTGGCCCCCTTCACACCTGCTAAAAGACTGACCTTGATCAGGAGGACAGGGGAGAACATGCTCAGATCTCCTCAGGAGCTCAGAGTCTGTGGCCCACAAGACAAGAAAGTGGAGGGAGTACATGCTGGAGGAAAGGCACAAGTATGAGGAGCTGCATAGGTAACTCCACCAAGACATTATGCAGCTCCTGAGACAGCAAAGGAAGATGCTATAAAGCGTTATACACCCTACCAGCCACTGCACTACATGGACAATTCTGTTTCCACAGCTTGGCATAAATACTCCCTCACCAAGGCATCAGCATAGTATGTCACAGTAATCCCTTGCTCTCAACCCCAGTGGAAAATAAGGAGTATTTCTATAACTATATGTACACTGGCCTGTGATTCATACAAGAAGGGTCAGCACCTTGCACTTTCTTTTAAAATGATTTTAAACGTTCTTAGAACCATTTTTGTTGTTTATTACAGTTCAAAATTTTGTTTTGCAAAAATCAAGATTTATGTTGTCTTGCAAAGCAGCTTTGTGACCTCCTCACTGGATTCATAAAATGCATTCAGAATTCATTTAAAATGAATATACAACCCAAGTACACTTTCATCATGAAGTGACAAAATAACACAAACAACCATACTGGGACTATGGGGTGCACAGTTAAAATACGCTTTTAAGACCTCCCTTAGCCATACAAAACCTTGATGGGCTCTTGTAATTGTCTAGCTGTTCAATATCAGCAGTCTTTTCACCTTCCACCCTCCACCCTGCCGGTAATGTTTCTCTTTGCTTCACAAATACTATGAAAAACACAACATACAACCTAGTCATAAGGCATCTCCAGCATCCTGTCAATCTACCAAATGCACACTCAACAGTCATCCTGCACCAGCTCAGACGACAGTTAAATCTTTCCTTGCTGCTGTCCAGGTTCCCGGTGTATGTTTTCATGAGCCAGGGAAGCAAAGAGGAGGACGGGTCTCTGAGAGTCACAGTTGACATTGCAACCTCACCAACGTGAATGTGCTAGTCCAGGAAAAAGTGTCTCTGCACATAGACTCTATTCCTAAAAATGTGAGGATTATGCACCTTCCCTAACCATCCTATGTTAATGTCAGTAAAACATCCCCAGTGAACCACTAGTGCTTCCATAACCAGGGAAAAATATCCCTTTCCGTTTATGTACTCAGAAGTAAGGGTGGGGTGCCCAGAATCAGGATGGGTGTCCTGTCTATTACTGCCTCACCAGTTTGAGAAGCCCATTGCACTGAATCCAGCTATTATTTTCAGTACATTGCCCATAGTCATAATCCTGTGCAGCAGAACATGCTTACTGGCCTTATAAACCTGGAAGATGACAGCCCCCACCATAGACTTTCCAGCAGTAAACAGGTAGCCCCCCAGCTGATAGCAATCTGGGGTTGCAAGCTTCCATCGTGCGACAGCCCCCGTTTTTCCACTGTTAAAGCAGCTCTCATTTGGTGTTTCTTTGCTGCAAAGCTGGGATGAGCTTGACACACAACTCCAGGAATGTGGCCTTCTGCATCCAAAAGCTCTGCAGCTACTGCTGATTGTCCCAGATTTGCATGACAATCCAATCCCACCACTCGGTGTTCATTTCATGGGCCCAGAAGCATCACTTCACCACGTGCAGCTGGTTAGTAAATGCTTTCAGCATACACATTTTCATTCACTGTCTGCATCATCCCTCCCCTCAGTTTTCTCATTTTTATAGCTGCACACCTAGCTGCTGTGGTAGTTGTTGAAGAATACAGAAGAATCAGGCACCCGTCTCTAAAATAGACATGAAAACTCTACTGATCTGTTCAGCATCCGTGCTTCTGCCAGCAAGATGACAGAAAGACTGAAATGAAAACCAGCATGAGGAACTGAGAGTATTTTTAAAATGGCACGAAACAAGAAAACTATGGGATGCAACAGAAGGAATTGTGGAAACTTGGCCACGAGCTCCCACAATTCCTTTAGAGGAGTGCTGGTATTCCACAACGCCCTTCCAAAATATCCCAGAAGGCAGTGTGCTGATGGTAGCATGGGACACACTTGGATGCCAACCCGCAATCCAAGTACCTTTTGCTGATACAATCTCTCACCGTGATGATGCACTGCACCGTTAAAGGCAGTCAAGTGTGCAAGTGCTCTATTGAAATTGCCACGTTGGCACTGTATGCCAGCAGTAAAGCTTTCTAGTGTAGACATGGCCTTCAATCAAAGTTTCAATTTTACATTTGAAACAATTTTTCCTCTAATATGCATTATCTGAAGGGAAACTCCCTTTTGATGACTTATGAAAGGGCAAAGCTCTCCCATCTTGCTCATTAATATACACTATATAGATTGCAATTTTAAAAAAATAGGTACAAGAACATTAAAGGGTGCAAAGTTAGGCACTGAAAAGTGTAAGGAAATGTCAAGGTTGCCTGTGCTATCTTACTTCTGTCCCCTTGTGCATTTGTACATTACAGTCTTGAAGTACATCATCATAAACTATTATATTCTCCAAAGTCCTGTCTCATATGGTATATCAATTGAGGGCCCTACGAGGTTCCTATTGATGTCAACGGAAAGAGACACACTGACTTCAATGGGAATTAGATAAGATACTGAAAGAGGTAGGTCTACATAAATTCTGCTTGCAATAACAGTAAATACAGAGTAAAGCAAACTAAAGCCTAGGGGCCAGATCCTCAGCTGTATTAATTGGAGCAAGACTAGTTTATCCCAATGGATTTACTCCAAATTTACATTGGTGTAATACAGTAATTTTTGGCTTGGAGCGTACAGGATGGATAGTATGTAGTGAATGTATACTACCTTGGCTGCTGTTGTGTAAATGCTTGAGCTGAAACGGTGGGCAAGATTGTGGTGGAAGGATTAACTGGACCAGCACTGCTGTAATACCCACTTATCCTACCTACACTAGTACTGAAAAGGTTCAAATTAAAACCAATGCAGGCAAAGGATTTGTAAGACGTACTCTGAGTGAATGCCATTGTAATAATACTGAAAAGATCTATGAAGCACTTCTCTATGGACAGAAAGTATTTTATGAGCATTCCAGGTGACTGAATTGGAGTTGTCAATGTTCAGTTGCCTGTGTAGATGGGACTTATGAACAATACATTTTCCTATGTGGAACAAAGTACTAGAAGAGTATATAGCATATACTATGTGGGCCAAGGCCTACTACTTATGACAATTATGGGAATATAAATCGGCCACCAAGGTTACATTTAAATTCTTTCCAAACACAAATATAATTTACTCATATTTATTTCTAAATGGAACTTCACTGCAAAATTTTACTCAGAACTCAATTTAGCATCTTCTGTATGGTAATTCTTCATCACAAGTTCAGTATGGTACTGTAATGATTTTTACTGAAGAACTATCTGCATTGTTTGATTGTGTAAGCTTTGAGTGAGATTACCAAAAAGAATTATATTTAAAAATGTAAATATTGTAGCGTGCCTTACCTGGTAACATCACTACTTGCTTGCTCTTCTTGATGAAGTTCAGACAATGATGTATCTCCGTTGCTTAAACTTTCAATCATAGACAGCTCAGCACTACTTTGAGACATGTCTTTGGACTTACTGAGATTTGCTAATGATGTTACCACATTTGCCAGTGTGCTTAAATCCCCCTGACAGGCCTCAACCTAGGGGGGGAAAAAAGGATAGCTTTAATCCTTTCACACTGACAGAACCTGACTTTGTAAAGGAAAAAATTCAGCTTTCACACTAACAAATGAAGACATGGAATTTCAAACAGAACCCATGAAAACTAAGTTGCTTTCAGTAACAGATTAATTAAAATGAAGAAATTAGAGGTTGCACAGGTTAATTTTGAAACAATTTTTTCAAAAATGAACTTTTACTAGTAGTTGACATGTATTTTTATGGGAACAGTACTCCAAAAAGCAACAATAATTATGGAAAGACCTGCTGCTTTTAAATTATTCTTAACTATGGGAGGGAGAGGATGGGGGACATGCACACTTACTAGTTTTGCTAGGCCAAGCTCTTTGCACAACTAGGGGCTCCTTGCATCCCTTCAATTCCCCCCACAAGCTCCCTGTGGTGTTCCATCCTCCCATCTCCCACCATTTCTGGAAGTCCTTGCAACCACCCCTATGCTAGGGTCCCCCATTGCCCTGCCAACTGTCCCCCCCCCTCCCTCCAGCCAGGGTGTCTGGGTGCCCCTCTTTGACACCCCTACCCCCACCATTATTATAAAAAAAAATTCTGTCTGGGAGACAAGTCATTACGGGTGTCAACATGTTAAACTGTATTGAGAGGATGGGCAGAGCTGAGATTGTTATGCTGGAAGGTGTTAATGGCTGCCATCAACCGGTTCTTTGATCTCTGGACAATTACAGAGGTGGTAAAGCTGCTGGGTTTGCTAACAAGATGTAAGGGGCTCTACATGTCCCCCATTTCCCTCTTCCAGTTCCTCGATTGTCACCAAAATCAATAGGATTTTGTCTATTGATGGCTAGTATACTCTCCGAAATGATTGGATGCGATATTCAAAAGTTACTGCGTTGCATCCAAACAGAGAAATAACATCAAGCTGAGTGACAAGGTATATCTTAGGACCAACGTGGCTTCAGCAACACAGCAAACATCAAGTTGAGTGTAAGACCTTGCTTTTACTGGTATTTTACACTGTTGAACTGCACAGTGCCTAGGATTTCTCAGCTTTATAAATCCCATTTGTTTCTCGCACACATTTTTTTAAACTTGCTCAGCATTTGAATTTTCATAGTCTACACTATGGTCAAATTTTTGGTGCATTACACTATGTTATGACTTGCAGAAAGCTTTCTTGAGACTTGCCTTTTGGTTTGTTTGCAGTGCTGTTGCAGCCATGTTGGTCCCAGGATATTAGGGATATGCCCCAAGAGAATCTGCTTCTGTATCTGGTAGAGGGACACCCTCTGCCCACACACCCCTAGTTGTCCCCTGTCTCGCACACTGGAACCCATACAGACTTTCATTAAAAACAGTAACTCAATGGGGACCATATCCTGAAATAAATCTTTCTTAAACCCCCTCTTCTGGCCTTCAAACAATTCCCAAATGTCACCAAGCTCATCATCAGAAGCAAGCTCCCAATAGACAAGGACAAACACATTCAAAGCGGCACCAGACCCTGCTAGAGCAACAGATGCACAACCTTCATACATAGCTACATTGCTATGATGATCAATACTCCCCACAACACTCCTTACAAGACTCATGGGTCCTATATATGCCTATCACAATGTGTGGTATACCTCATCTAGTGCACTAAATACCTGAACAACAACTATATTGGTGAAAGAGGAGGTTACTTACCTGTAACTGGAGGTTCTTCAAGATGTGTGGTCCCTATCTGTATGCTACTGAGGGTTTACGGATGAACACCATGTGTCCTAAGACAGAGAATTTGAAAGTAGTAGTGTCCGTTGTTCCACGCATGCGCCCTTGCCTCACCTTATGGCTTCATCCTAGGTGATAAAGGGTGGAGTGTACCGACCAAGTCTCCAGTTCCATCTCCACCGCAAATCCAAGAGATCCGCAGCAGAGGGGAAGGAGGGCGGGAAGTGGAATCCAGATAAGGACCACACAAAGAATCTCCAACTACAGGTAAGTAACCGCCTCTTCTTCTTTGAGTTATGTATTGTATTCCCTTTTGTCCCTATTGTATTCCACTAAGAGTGATTAACAAACAGTACCTAATTTGGAGGAGGGTGCAAGGATTAGGATGGAATGGTTGAGTGGAGGACAGCTGCACCAAATGAGGCATCCCTCACAGAGTTCTGCACCAAGGTGTAATGTGTAGCGAAGGTATGTACTGAACTCCATGTGGCCGCTCTACATGTGTCTCCAAGCAGCACTTCATGGAGAGTGGCCGTGGTTGAACCCGGGGCTCTCGTGAAATGGGCCCTCACCCCCATGGGTGGAGGCAGTCCTGACAAGTCATAACATAGTGTAATGCACCCAAAATTCACTGGAGATTCTCTGTGTAGAGACTGCATGCCCCTTAACTCTCTCCACTACTCAGATAAACAATCTAGGAGACTTCCTGATCAGTCTTGACCTCTGCAGTTAGAAGGTCAAAGCCTGTTGGAGGTCAAGGGAGCAAAGTCATTGTTCCTCTTCTGAGGCATGAGGCTTCGGAAAGAAAGCAGGTAAGTGGATGGGTTAATTCAGATGAAACTGAGATACAACCTTTGGTAGAAACTTGGGATTGAAAAGAGGGACATAAAGCAGACCCAGTGGCTCAAAGAGTTGTTTCATTAGTGTTGATAGAACGAGGTTGAGGTCCCACTGAGGAGTAATAGGTTGTGCGTATTGGAAAGTTCTGATGAGATCTTTCCAAAACCTAGCAGTCAACGAGTGTGTAAATACACAGTGCCTTTCCATGGAGGGGGGTGGGGTGGAAGGCGCTAATTGCTGCTAAGTGGGCTTTGAGGGTGAGCCCCAGTGTTTTTAAGAATGGGAGGTAATCCAAAAGAAGAGGAATCTCCACTTCCTCTGGGGAAAGCTCTTTCTGTTGGGCCCAGGAGGTGAAGCGGTTCTATTTGGCTTGGTAGGAACCAAGATGTTGCTTACTACAGTGTTGTGGAGTTTCCTCTCATGATCAAACACAAATCTGCTGCTGAGAGAGTCTGCAATCACATTCTGAGTCCCCAGAAGATAGGCTGCAGATAGCAGGATCTTGTGTGCGATGCACCAATTCCATAGATTGACTACCTCCGCACACAGAGCGGTTGACTTCCTGTCCCCTTGTTTGTTGATGTAATAAACAGTGGTAGTGTTGTCCAACACGATGAGAACATGATCAGAGCAGATGGATGGAAGAAATGTTTAGCATGCCTTCCTTACAGCCCGGACTTTCAGACCGTTGATGAGCATCCTGGATTCCCAAGGAGTCCATGTCCCTTGTGTCATGTGATCTCTCGTGTGCTCCCCACCCTATGAGGGATGCATCGCTGATGATTGTCCTGTCCAGGGAGGATGGGAAAAAGGGGATCCCCACACAGACCTGTCATGGGTTCATCCACCACTGGAGGGACGAGAATATCTCGGGGAAATGTCAGCATAAAATCTATGGTATGTCACATGTGTGAGTAAACTCTTTTTGAGCCACATCTGGAGGCTGTGAAGGTGAAAGTGAGTGAAGACAATGACATATGTGCATGATGCCATGTGGCCAAGGAGGGATAGGCAAGTCCTGGCTGGGACCGACAGACTGTTGACTTCTTGGACAGTCGGAATCTGACCGTTGGTAGGTAAGTTCGTGCTGTGATTGAGCTGATGGAGGCCCCTATGAAGTCTAGGGACTGTGTGGGAACCAAAGTTGATTTTTCAACATTGACGCTGACTCCAAGGAAGGAAAGGAGTCTCAGGAACATGGAGGTTGAGACTCGAGCTTCATCTCTGGATCGTGCTGCTAGAAGCCAGTCATCGAGATAGGGGAATATAAGGACCCCATAATGCACTCCAAGCTGGTAGAAAGAGTGCTAGACAACTGCCAAAGGGGACGGAGTGGTTGATGGTTCCTCAGAAATATCTTTTTTGAGAGATTTGCATGTGTGAGGAGGAAGGCTGTGAAGGTGGACCTGGAGAGAGAGATCGTTGGGTCTCTTGGTGGTTCGTACAGCCTCCTGTGGAAAAACTGGGAAATCCTGTACTGTTATGTGGATGGCAAGCAGTAGAATTTAGGCTTGGGTGCTGGTAGGTAGATACCAGCGAGTGAAGTGTGGCTCATGAATCTTTGAGGATGTGGAGGGACTCGTCTGTTTTCTGATTAAAAAGATTAAATTCATTGAAAGGGAGGTTCTCAATGGTACTTTGTATCTCCCTGGGGAAGTCAGAGGAATGAAGCCACAATTCCCTCTGCATGACAATGCTTGTAGCCATCAAGCGTGAGGAAGTGTCTGCCACCATAGGCACAAACTTACTCAGACCTCAGGGGGTGCGCGACCGCTGCTCCTCCCAAGGCCCTACCCCCACCCCACCTCTTCCCATCTCCTCCTCTCCACCGCCAGCGCCTCCTGAATGCCACTGAACAGCTGATCCTCAGTGGGGGGGGGGGGGGGAGCGCTGGGGCACTGATCCGTGGGGCTGGCAGTGAGTGCATCCACGGGGTCGGTGCCTATGCCTGCCGCTTCTACAGCTGATTGAAGCACTGTCCTCACCACCAGTTCCCCTTCCTCCAAGATTGACTGGAACCAGGCCTGATCTTGTTGCGGCAGTTTCTCAGCAAAATCCTCCAGTTTGCTATAGTTCAAGTCGTCATATTTGGCAAGCAATGCTTGATAGTTCAAAATCCTGAACTGGAGGCTTGCTGAGAAGACCTTGCGTCACAGAAGGTCCAACCATTTGCCGTCCTTATCAGCCAGACTGGAGCATGGGTATTGCTATCTGGACCATTCTGGCCTGTATTACAAGGTAATTGGGAGGGGGGTGCGAGAAAAGAAACTCAGTCTCCTTAGCCGGTACATAGTATCTCTTTTCTGCCCCCGTGGGGGTAGGTGTGCATATGGCCGGAGTATGCCAAACTGTTTGAGCTGGCTGGAGGATGGCATTGTTGATTGGCAGGGCAACCCTACCCAGTACCAAAGGATGTCCGGGGGCTGTTGTTGCGTGTCCTGTACTTCCTCCAGGAGGATGTGAAGTTCACCTGCCACCCTACCCAGGAGATCTTGGAATTACCGAAAGTCATCTGGGAGCAAGGAGAAAGCCGAAGTCACTGCAGCACCTTGGGAGAAAAACAGAAAGCGCTTCTGCTCCAGCAGTACTGTGGGAACCCAACTGAGCAGGTCTTCTTCCATGATCAGTGCAGAATACCTACTTGAGGGTGTTCTAGATGCAGGAGAAGTGAAGGTTCCCACACGGAATGGGTGGGTATTGGGGCCAGGATCCCCAGTAGGGCCAACATGACGGATCTGGAGGGTGCTGTGGCAGCACCAGGGTGTGGGGAATCAGAGACTCCTCTGCAGTTGGCGAGGAGGATATTGCCATGATATAGATGGCCTCTTTGGGTACTCATACTGGCAGTAAGGAATGGGCAGCCCCCGTGCTTCATCTGAATTCTTAAAGGACAAAAACTCGGATCCCGGTTCCATTGGCACTAACGTCAGAGCTGGTGGAAGTGTGTAGACCACTGGAGGATGTGGTGAAGGGTGCCTTGAATGCAGTGGTCTTTCCCAGAGTCGACGGGTCCTGTACCTTAAAAGAGGCAGACGTTGACGGTGTGTGTGGCTTGGTACCTGGTACCCTAAATCTGCCAGTTTGTGCGGTTTCTTGTCACATTTATGGATCTTGGAGCGCACTGCTTCCCTGTGGCTGGAACTCGTGGAAGGCGCATCCCCTTTCTTCGGTTTAGAGGAAGACTTACTGCCATGCTTATGTGCATGATTCCTGACCTCCCGGCCCCAGCACAGAGTCCATAGTGGTGGTACCACCAGAGCAAACTCAATCTCTGTAGCTGGAGATGCACTCCTGGCTGTCTCAGGCCGATGTACAAGAGGGATTCCCCGGCCTGGGTCTGACTGAGGTCTCATAGCGACTTCCATGAGGTGCTTCTTGAGGCAGACACCCTAGATTTCTTGGGTACAGCTTGGGAAGGACTGGCAGATACTGCACTTGGATGAAGAATGGACTTCTCCCAAGCAGTAGAGGCAGCGCTGATATTCATTACTGATCAAGAAGGAACACAGGCAGGAGGTGCAGATTTTAAAGCATGGGGTATTTGGCATAGTCCAGTACCCATGTGTGGGTAGGTGTTTACAAGTAAATAGATTCCCCCAAAAGTCCCAAATCAACTCTAAATAACTACTAAAATGACTAAAAACTATGCAAAAACAGTAAAATGGCTAAATACTACAAAAAACTAACTATATACAATTATACACACGCAAGAGAACACTAATAGTTCTGACTTGGACCAAAAGACAGTGAGAAGGAACTGAAGAAGTGGTCGGTCTGTCCCTGCCATTTATCAGCTCAACCGTGCAATCAGCACGTGAATGCAGAAATGCAATTAAAGTTGCACGATTCAGAGACGTTATCCAAGAACACATGTGTAAGAAATTTGTTAACATACTGCGAGTCCAAGTAGGAAAGTGGCTGGCCCATGTTCACCAACCAGTCAGCACAAAAAGGAAAAAAGCCTGCTGTGCTCAGAGTCCAAAATACAAGAAAAAAAAGTCTTCTTGCAAGAGGAATAAGACTTTCTACAGCCAGCAATTTTTAAATGAAAAAGAGAGGTAACCTTTATGTCCCAGGTTGTCTAAAACAGATAAGAATTACAGGAAGGTGTGTTAGTACTTGGCACAGCTAAGTCATGCCTTCACTGCTGCTACTTGTACTACTACAGATACACTGCTGTTTATACTTATGTTAGTTCAATGAAAGCAGGCAGAAGTATGTCTATGTAAGCTGGGAAATCACACCTCAAGCTCGTACTATAGATGTAGCCTTAGTATTTTATTCATGTCATCACATACCTTATCTTGTGTCATAAGCACTGTAGGCTCACTTTTTATTCCGGACTGATGAATATTTACAAACATTCCTGACTCTAGCAGTCCTGTTGATCTGAAGGGAAAAAAAGTACAAATTTTAGTCTTCTGAGTTTCTGAGATCAAGAAACTATTAGTCTTGAGCACTATTAACATACCTTGCTGTTTCATTGTCAGTTACAAAAGTTGGAGTTGCAGCAAGTGGGCTGCGCAGATCTTTTCGGATGTAGATCTTTTCTGTAGAAGCCGCACAGTTTGAAGATTTTTCTCGTGATACTTCAATTGGTTTCCTCTCGCACTGAACAGCTAACAAAATGGTGTGTAACTATTAGGTGAGAACCCAAAATTCACGAACAGTCAGATGGAGATATCACAAACAAGAGTGTTTAAGAAATTGTGTCCTGTTTTTCCAATTACTGCTGAAAAAGCTTGCAGTTTAATATATTTGTGTTTTTATATAGACGCTATATTGAATAACAAAAGTGCATAAAAATCATTAGCTATGACTCTGGATAAATAAACACACTTGTTTTTATGTTGAAGGAGTCAAAGACTGAAGGTCAAACACATAAAGGCCAATAATTTGAAATTTATGAAGAAATTAAAAGTGGTCCTTAGGGAGTTTTCACCTGTCTGGATCCTCCTGGGAAGGCTTTTTTGCTTCATATTGTCTCAGTCTATCTCCTTTTGTCTGCTAAGCCCACATGTTCCCTCCCTGTTTGGGAAGGAGTCACAGTGTCTCCTTCTTATGCTCCCTCTGGAAATTTAATCCACAACTACTCAACCTCTTGGTTCCATGACAACAAATATGGCATCATTAAAACAAACTGGAAACTATTCTACCACATGGAGAAATCTGACTCCAAACAACAAAGCCAACTAGAAACTTACTTACATAACTTCATTTTAAGAACTCAAAGGGAGAACATCTCCTTATGAGGAAATAACTACTTATATACTTACAACAAAATTAGTTTTGTCATTGCAAAACCAAAATATGTACTAAAAATGTTTACGAGATGGAACGCCTTAAAATATGTAGGGTCTTATTCTCCACTCTGTAACATGAATTTTAAGATGGTGTCACTCCATTTACTTCAACGGAGTTACACAATGGAAGAGTGTAGTGACCCAGACCAGTAAACTGTAGGTTCAATCCAGTGCATAATTTAAAATAGGCACCAATGCACCTGGCCACTTTAAAAACATTTACCTCCTAGGGACTACAGCATTACATGCTACATATAAATACATAATGTTTAATACAAGGTTGAGATTCCATTTGTGGGACTATTTTAAGGTAGTGAGACCATAAAAGTCACAAAAACGAAGGATTAAAAAATAAGTCACATTAATCCGTAACTTTTAAAATTACATTGTCTTTGAGCATGTACATATTTAAACTCTGCCAGCACAAGGAAATTTCAAAAAAGAACTTAGATCTGCAAGAATTAAGTCATATGTGCCTGTTAATCTTTGCTTGGGAGATACCTTCCTCTGCTGGGCAAACTAGGTAGGGTGCAGAAACTGCTGGACAAACTGACGGGAAGATGGAGTTAATCAAAATTTCTTCAGCTGCTAAATTTACAACCAGACAATTTATCACAGAAAATGGATGCCTGCTGCCTAGGAACAACACTTTATTATTATTTACTCTGTTCTGTGTGGTTTTAAGGTTATTTCAATCTTTGACAAACTGCCAAAATTCAGAGTTTGAGTCACACTGGACTTACCATTCTTTAAGGAGAAGTTGATCTAACTATTTCATAACAGTAATGAAGGTAAAGCCTGATTTGCATGCATATAAAACAGTATATGCTCCATAGCACAAACCTTGTCATGAATGCCTGCTATATTTTATATATATGCCTGATTTTTTTTACATATACACACACACACACACACACACTCACTCACCTCCTACCAGATTTATAAATCTTACTTATACTTACAGTCCTGTTTCATTCCAAACGCGATGCATCTCTGCAGCCTACAGTACTGACATCGGTTTCGATGATGTTTGTTAATGACACAGTCTTTTGCCCCTCGGCATGAATAAACTAAATTCTTTCGTATGCTTCTTTTAAAGAATCCCTTGCATCCCTCACATGTTACTGCTCCATAATGACGTCCTAGTTGAAGAACAGCATAAGTCAGGACATTAATTTTACAGTGTTAATAACATTTTCCCTCTTTTAAAAAGAAATTATATTTAGACAAGTCAAAGAGTATGTATAACTTTACACAGACAAGGCACGGATGTACTTTTTTAAATGAGTTACAGATATGAAGATACTACCAAGTGGCTAGAGAATCACACAGTGAAGCAAACTAACCAAATCTCTGGTTTAAACAACTCACGCAAGATGACCATTTCCCAATAGTTTATTAACTCCTTGACTCCAGTGTCTCTGTTGCTAGCAATAGCAGACAGGCCCGAAAACTGGCTTCCCTCCTCCCCAGGAGCATTGGGATAAGCATTAGTTACTTGAATTACACATACTTTAGTAATTTTTCTCAGTGACCCTCTAATCAAGTTCTTTTATTGTCTATCATACAATTTAGCAGCATAACTGCACGATTTAAAGATGACAGAAAGACTGTATATGTAAAGAGGAGACAGTATAAATGTATTCACTTGATGACAATGTCTGTTACCATTTCAAACCTATCGATTTTTGTTTTTTTAAATTGGGGTAAAGATAAGTCCATAATTCTCTTTTATAATGAAAGTATTCAGTGATGCAAGTAAACAAAAAATTTATTAAATCAATAAAAAATTCAACATTTCCACAGTTTTTCTCATTGTGCTATTCTGTCCCTACAATCCAGATTTTATTTTTCTTTTAAAATCAATATTTAAAACCTGCTTAGCTGAAAAAATAAAACCCTGAGTATGGCTACAAGAATACTGCATTTACAGATTAAGGCACTCTTGGTCATTTAGACACAGCTACTATACATACTGTTAATTTTATAATCCAGAACTAAAATCTAAAAAGCAAGGCCATACAGAAATGTTCAAAAATACATATTATGAAGGTATCATGGCTGCTCCTCTAATTAAGAAGGACAATTCACAAAAATCAATTTCAAATGTTGACTTATTCAAAGAGGATAAACTTTAATTTTATAGGTACTTTACTCACTCTTTAGAGACTTCCATTCAGATGTCTGGAAGAGATTTCCAGAGATTCTAACTTACTTTCAGATCCCTCTAACATAACCATCTCAAATGTCTCACACACATGAAATTTCATACAGTTTCACACTACAAATAAAGTTGTTTTAAAAATAAATACTTATAAATAAAATGGTTTACCATAACAGTTTTATTTTTCACTTTGGAGGGTGACAGTTTTGGTTTTTTTGCAGAGTACTTCCATTATTTGATGCAGCCTCTCTGAGTCTCTAGACATTCTGCCTTGTCACTCTTTCCCTGGTTCCCAAACTAAGGCCCTGAGCAGCCTCTTAATTCTAGCTGCCTCTATGACCCCCCATCCTTATCAATTCTCCTTCAGCCTCCCCTGCTCTGACAAATCAGACAGACTGCCAGATGGAGAAATAGCTTCCCTAATGGAGCTAATTCTAGCCAATTCTCACAGAAGTTAGGCTAAAAGTCTTCCCTTTCTGTGTCCCCTTCCAGGGTGCACAGAGAGAGGGGGAAATTTGCAGCCAAACCATACTTGAGAAACAGGGCTTGCATCTCTACTAAAGAGGAAGCTTCTCCCTTTAGTGAGCCTTTGGAGGTTTGCCTGAGTGCAGTCCAACTCTGACAGATCCTGGAAAACATGCTGCTAGGCTTAACACATACCAGAGACTCAGAGGTAGGGAGGATAGGGAGGAGAGACAGAGCTGGCACAGGGTTGGGATAGGCAGCACAGCTCTCCACAGACTCCCTGGCGCGCAATGCACACTTGGCATTTGGTTCCCTACTTTCATTACCCCCTTCCATCTGTTCAGTTCCCTAATACTGTTGCAAAGGGCATTTTTTGGCTTTTCCCCTTTTACCTTAACATTCCATTTTGATAACATATACATGCGCGCGCACGCACACACACACACACACCCTACCTTAGTGGAATTATAAAGTGTCCTCAGTGTTTGGGCAATTCCAAAAATGATGACTCAAATGGCTTAGCACAGTGGTCCCCAACCTTTTTGTGGCCAGAAGCACATTTATGTTTTCAGAAGAGTGTGGCGGGCGTCAACAATTTTTCAAGGCTTATTTTGTATTTGTACATTAAATAATACGAAACACATCATATTTAATATTATATAATATATGAATCCAGAGAGAAGAGAGTAGCTGGAGAGAAGCCGTGAGGACAGAGAACACCGGTGCCCGCAGCCCCGGAGTTCTCTGTCCCCAGCAGGCGTGGGGGCCCGGCTTCTCTCCCCTGCTAGGCACTAGGCGGGCCCCGCACCTGCCAGGGACAGAGAACACCGGCGCCCGTAGCCCCGGAGTTCTCTGTCCCCGGCAGGCGTGGGGCCGCAGCTTCTCTCCCCTGCTGGGCACTAGGTGGGTGCACATAAATGCCCCGGCGGGCGCCATGGCACCCGCAGGCACCACGCTGGGAACCACTGGCTTAGCACAAACAACTCATAAGAGCACTTAGAAATGTATTATAATGGTCTTCCCTGATTGTGTCTGTTTTGTATTATAAACAACTAGCACAGT
The DNA here is from genome assembly GCF_011386835.1 of Chrysemys picta bellii. NCBI lineage: Eukaryota > Metazoa > Chordata > Testudines > Emydidae > Chrysemys > Chrysemys picta. Next base: position 83,476,164 of record NC_088791.1, read on the forward strand.
TTTTCACAGATATCTTAAGTTTAAAATAATAATGATAAGAAAAAAAATCACTTCAAAGTAACAATGAACAAGTCCATTGTACAACATTTCTTTTACAAAAATGCCAGAATGGCCAGTCAATTAAGAATGCATTTGCAGCCAATCAGGTAATTTGATTGGTCAGTGTCTGTAGTTGTATAATAATATAATGCTGACCTGGACAGGCTTAAACTACATATGAAAATTGCTTTAAGTGGACCGTTTAAACAAATGCAATTATTAAAGCTAAAATTAATAAATCCCATCTATACACAGTCCAGCTACATTAGGCATCCACTTTTTATTAAAAAGTAACTAATCAGTGAAAAAAAGTGAAAACTTTGTTTCTGAAGAATAGCTTGAAACTGCTTTTAAAAAGTGGTCCTGCTGAAGAATTTACCTGATGCTTTGTCTCCACATACGACACAGAGATCAAATACTTTATTTAGGGTTTGTTCAGTGGAAGTGTTGTCTGTTAAAATCTGGAAGAAAGTACAAAATTATTTCACTTTTCTCTCTCTCTACCCTAAAAATATGGAAAATAAAAGCCAATCTCATCCTTAAAATGCCTCTCTCTAAACTAAGGGCCCAATCCTGTGAATCACCAAGTCCCCTCAATTACTGTTTATGGCCCTGGCAGTTGACTGCATGTTGGTGCCTGCTGCACCAAGGCAGATCCCTATTCAGGATGGGTCCTAAATTTAACTATCAAAATCTTTTAAAAGTATTAAAACAAATCTTATCCAGAGAAGATTTTTGCAGAAAGCACTTATATTTTCAAAACTACATTTGTCAAGCCTTCTGGTCATCCAGGCATTCAAATCTTTCCTTAGCATTCATTTCTTTCACTGTGCTCACAAGAGTGAACCAATGATAAATATATTTTGAAAACACAATATATTTAATTGAATTATTCATTATCAAGAGGTAAAAATGCCTCTAAACTGAGTACCTGTGATGTTACTATTGTAACTTGCCTTGCTTCACCCCAATCCCGTCTGATGTTTGTTACCCTCATTCACTATGTCACGTCTAAAACTAGACTCATAGCAATAACACTTCAGGGTAGGAATCATAGCTTTCTAGTTGTTCTTTAAAAGATCTTGCACACAGATATTGTAAAAGTTATAAAAAATAATAAAGCACTGCTTGCAATTAAAAAGGACAATATGATTGCATAACTAGCAAACATCATTTTAACAATCTCACAATGCAAAGCAGGAATGAAATAATTGATAGTCCCATTAAAAGCCTTGGAAATTAGAAGCACTTTTGAAACCTCCCATTTCCTGATAAGAATGTTGATTCTTTCAGTTCTGCTTCGCATAATCAAAACAGGGGCTCTGAAGATAAATATAATTAAGAAAAGCTCTACTGAGAAAGGCGATAGTCCTATTCTATAAAGAGAAATAATGAAAATGTTACATGAATGTCTAAAAAGTGCTTTGAAAATTCTCTCTCACACCCCCATAAGTAAATGTTTATTTAGCAACAGCATCTAAGATATTACCTCTAATCTTTTACTGCTATTACACATCACTGAAGTTTCTTTTAATTTAACATTAACATTCTTAAAGAAAAAGTTGGCTCAATGACAAAACATCACTAGTTTATTAATTTCTCATTTCACCTCAGCTGCAATTATTATTTAGTGCTATAATTGTGCATGGAATTATACATAACATACAAGAAATTCCTTAAGTCCTTCCGTAGACAAAACTTGCATTGATGTCATAAAGAGTTTTGCTTATGCAAGGACTCCAGAATTTGGCCCAAGAGGAGGGAAAGTCCCTGCTCCAAAGTGCTCATTATTTACCTTGGATAAATATGACACTCAGAACAAGAGTTGCCATTCACGAAGATGCAGAGCCACTATTGATGAAACAATTAATCAAGAAAGGTTCCACAAAATGTGGATTTAAAGGAAGGATTTGAAAGAGGAACGGTGTGTGCGCGCACAGGAAACGGAAGCCTGTTTCAAATTAAGGTGTAAAATAAAAGAACGTGCAAAACTGCAAATGGGAGGAGCAGTTAGAGAAGATATGAGAGAACACGACAAGTATCTAGAATTAAATGAAAGCCCCGTGTCCAGTGAATGGAAAATTAAAAGCTAGCTTCCCATTAAAATGGTAGTTAATGCACATTTCACTAAGGGCTTTTCTATATGATGCATTAGTACGCACCAGCTGGGATGTAAATTATACTGTGCACAGCTTGTCACACAGTAATTGGCCCACGTGGACCCTACTGGTATGCACTAAAAGTTCCATAGCATGCACTGACACAGTATTGTTTGAAACAGGACTACATCAGCACACACTAGGGAACTTCTAATGTGTGCCAGCAGGGTCCACATGGTCCAATTAGTGTGTGACACACAGATGCACACTAGAATTTACACCCCAGTTAGTATGCACTAATGTACCATGTAGACAAGCCCTAACAGAAAATGACAGAGAACTGTATATATTCCATAGGCCTTACATGCTTAGCTTGTGAAAGCACAAAAATTATAAAATATTCTTTCCACTGCCTCCCTAATTCTTTTGGTCTGTATAAGCTACACAACTAGATCCCATCTTTATGTCCCCTTTCCATACTACCCATACAACTAGACCATGCTCCCTAACCCAGTCTGACATTCGTCCACCTTCTTATCCTTTCAATACCACAGTGGTGTAACAAAGCAAGGCCCTGGTGCAAGAATAGGTTAGGGGCCCCCTTCCAGATTCTAAAATCGGAAATTTTACTTACCCCCAACATCACAGCCCCCAACTTACCCTTTTGCCTCCCACAACTCAACCTACTACCACCAACATCCCCCACTCACCCCCAACCCTTCCTCCTGCAGTCCCCTAACACTCCCCACTCACCCAAAGCCCCCCCAAGCAACCGACTCCCCAGCCCCTCACCCCTGTGACCTTCCCTGGCCACTCACCAGCACACACACCCCACCCCCAGCTCTGTGGTCTGTTCCCATCCCAGGCTACTCTGGATCCTAGCTGCCCATTAGCTCTGCTGGCTCCCGTTGCCCACCCTGCATTCACATGGCACAGGCCAAATTTGGACAATGAGTGGCATTACAACCTGGTACACAGGGTCACAGCACCACTCAAATGTGGTCTGGCCACCCCTTTGTCATGAAGGGGGGCGACCAGACCAAACCTGAGTGGCGCTGCATCCCCATGTGCTACACTGCAACACCAATCAGATTTGGTCTTGCTGCCCTTCCATCAGATGGAGGGTTGGCGTAGCCAAATTTGAGCAAGTGGCATTGCAAACCTGTGAATCAGCTAAAATGTGGGAGCATCACTTGTCTGGTTGAGCCCCCATAACCTCATGGGTCTGGCTGTGACTACACCACTTACACCACTGTAGCTATGCCACTGAAATCCCTTCTCAAATTGCTTTATGCTGGAAGCACTTCAAACCTTATCTAACTGACACTTACCCTTGTTGGGCTTTACTTTAAAAAAAAAATACAAAAAATTACACTACAAAACACACGCTGAAGTTCACCACTTAATCTCATTGATGCTCTCTCCTGCCCTTCCCACCTCCTTTGTCTGCATTTTGTCTAAGATAACAATTGTTTACTCAGTTAAATAATAATTACAATGGCAAATAAAATGAAGGTAAGAGGAGTGAAATATTAAGAAGTAAAGCCAAGGGAGAAAATGGTATTCAAATGATATTTTAAAACAGATGGAGAGTCAATGAGGCAGAAATACAAAAAGGCTATCCCAGGAGCTGAGACAAGAAGGTTCTGGCTTGAAAAGTACAAATAAAACTACACATTTATATTTTTTTAACCCTGGCTCATGAAATATAAATTCAAAAATAACAGCTTTCCAGGAACAAATCATTTTCTTCATTGTTTCTAAACAACAACTCCAAGTCTTGCTATCAGGGAAATGTAAACAGCAAAAAGACTGAAAATATAGAACTAGCACAGAAAATATTTGGAAAGAAAAACATCTCTTCCTATCCCAGTAGTTCTCAAACTTTTGTACTGGTGACCCCTTTCACATAGCAAGCCTCTGAGTGTGACCCCCTTATAAATTAAAAACACTTTTAAATATATTTAGCACCATTATAAATACTGAATACAAAGCGGGGTTTGGGTGGAGGCTGACAGCTCGTGACCCCCATGTAATAACCTTGTGACCCCCTGAGGGGTCCCGACCCCCAGTTTGAGAACCCCTGTCCTATCCCATCTGAATTAATATTATGAAATAAAGTGGATTCTCTACCTGGATGTGTTGTGCAGATAAATCGGGGGATGCAAAAAACAGTTGGTTGACACCTGCAGCATCTGGAGTTGTTAGGAAAACCTTTCCTGGAGTGGAATCTTGTCTGGCAAGGATCACCTTGCTTGGGGTAGAGCCATCATGATTTGTTAAGATGAACTGCTTGCCTGCTGTGCTCTGATCAAGTGCAGTAACAATCTGAATCTTCTGGCCCGTCTGCTGGTCTGTGACAATCTGATAATACATTTATCTCAAATTGTTATGGTCTTTCAAGTTAATGTTTTTTTTAGCACCCCATCTTGCACCATCATAGTCAATGGAAGTTTTGCCTTTGACTTCTGTGGTTGCAGGACTGGGCCTCTTAATGAGTTAAATTCAAGCAAAAACCCTGAATCTAAAAATCCCCAAACTATAATAGTGTTTGAACTCTGAACCCGAATACACATTCAAATTTTGCAAGTGACCCATATTTTTACAGAGGGCCAAACAAAAACCTCAGATCCTAACAGCTATGAATTATGAAGTGTTCAAAATATGGATATAAATGTTAAGGCTCAATCAGTCATGTGAAGTGCTGTGCTCCCTCCACTCTCACTTAATTCAATGGGAGTTGAGAACACAGCATACCACAAAGTGACACTCAGCACCTCACAGGTGTAGGTCCTTAATTAGTTATCTTCATCGCCTAATCCCACATTGTACACTTCAGTGTTGTCTTCATTAATTTAGAATAATAAGGGCAAGGAACAATCTTATTTCAATTGACTATACCTTAGTTTAACACTTTTACACCCACATAGAGAAAAATCAAACTGAAGCAGGAGAACTGAACACTAACCCTTCTCTTTGCCACCTTTTTTTCTTTGTTTGACAAACAAAAACAACTTCTTTTGCTTTATTCTTCATTTGACAATCAAGAACAGATCAACAGCATCATTACGGCATTTCTTTTCTATTTTTAAATAAAGACTGTAGTAGAGCCTCACTGACTTGCCCTTCACTAAACTGCACAGTTTATCATCTTCGGACAAACTTGGTAATACACTTTCTTCATTTTATATATATATATACACACACACACACACACACTCATTAAGGACCTACACCTGTGAGGTACTGAGTGTGCGTGTGTGTGTATAAAAAAAAAAAATTTTTTTACACTTTTATACATCCCCATTTTTCACTCTTCAGAAGGCTATGTGAAGCTGGGGGACATCCACTGGTGCCACGTAATATTGAGTCGAGTGCACAGGAGTAGAGAAGCGCTCACTGATCTATAGCCTTGTACGTGAAGGCTATGCATAGACACCTCTAGCTTGACTGTAAACCTTTAAACTTTAGATATAGTAAAATACCACTGAATTCTAAAGAAAAAGCTAATTCAACAACCCATTAAGTTCAAAACACTTATTTACAAATCTGCGCAGGCTTAACATTGTTTTTCAAATATCTGTATCATGTTTATTTAAGAGACTGAGTGTATTTGAATATTTACTGACCTTAGTTTTATAGTTTATTTCCATACTTTTAAAAGGTGCATGTGTGTTTGGGGGCGAGGGGTATGGTAGGTAATTGGGAAGTTTTCATTTTGTTATCTAAATCTGCAAAGTTCCTCAATTCTTACACAGTAATAAACAACTTAAAATTTACAAAAGCGGCCTTATTATTGCTAGGATTTTATTATTGTTATAAAATATACTACAGCATTATTTCTGTAGTGCCCAAAGGTGTGGTAGGCACTTTACATTACTACGTACGTTTATTAGTATCCTATAAAGCAGTGGTTCTCAAACTAGGGCTGCCGCTTGTTCAGGGAAAGCCCCTGGTGGGCCGGACCACTTTGTTTACCGGCCACGTCTGCAGGTTCGGCCGATCACGGCTCCCACTAGCTGCAGTTCGCCGCTCCAGGCCAATGGGGGCTGCAGGAAGCGGCGCGGGCCGAGAGACATGCTGGCTGCCCTTCCTGCAGCCCCCATTTGCCTGGAGCGGCAAACCACGGCCAGTTGGAGCCGCGATCGGCCGAACCTGCGGACACGGCAGGTAAACAAACTGGCCCGGCCCGCCAGGGGCTTTCACTGAACAAGCGGCAGCCCTAGTTTGAGAACCACTGCTATAAAGCATCATCATAAAGAATTACAGCCGACAAAATAAATGAACAGAAGTGCATTGTATGATGCATGTTTGCTTTTTTCCTCTATTTTTGTTACCAACTTGCTAACTCACAAATTGTTATTGTGAATATGGCCCCATTACTTGAATAGGGCTCCACATGGGTGCAGGGATCTGTCCAGGCAGATCTCACTGCATGATCAGTACTTTAATAGATTTCTACCATATGTTACTTTAATGTTTACACAAGAACACTAAGTCTAGACAAAAGCTCCCCTCTGCAAACCCTACTCCTTAAACATTTGGCAAATGAAAAATGTATTATACAAATGGACAGTTTTAAAAATGAAAAGTGTCATTCCCACAACTTATTCCATGTGGGATCCTTGCAACTGCACAGAACTCCAGTGAAGTCAATGAGGCTCTGCTTGGGTGCAGGAGTCCACCCTAGCAGAACAATATGCAGTATCATGACCTGAACATCTAATAACCAGAATAAAACCTTAACACAGTAGTCCTCTACTGTAAATTTGTCAGAGTTCAATAACAACATATTTCTTAATTATTTGAAACTGAACATTGCCCTTGTATTCATTTCATTAAATATGGAAATTATTCATTATTTTATGTTTAAAATATATGTTTTCTCATGTAATGTTTCATTTACACATCTCTCTGGTACTCCAGCCTAAATTTCTCTTGGCAGCTTTTTATAGCCTCAAGCTGCTTTTTAACAATATTTTCTCTTTGGAGACCTTGGATTCCATTTGGACAGTACTTTAACCCATCAGTGAAACTGCCCTATGAATAAACTAGCGACATACATAAGTCATTCAGTGTGCCGTTTTAGGCAATAATGTGTTCAAATGTAAAGGATTATTTCAATACAATTTATTTTATTTTGACATATTATTTACAGAGCTGGTTGGGAACCAGAATTTCCATCCCACGGGAAATTCTGACAATTCAAAAAAAATTTCTGAAGTTTCTCACAAAATGAAAATTCTTAAAAATTTCAGTTTGGGACATCAAAATATTTAATTTCTATGGTGTTTCAAGGGTGTAAAAACATTATTTAGCTTTTTATATTGTATTACATTATTTCTTATATTATATATATTTTTATATAAGTAAAACCAAAGCAAACAGATAACGTCAAAACAAAACATCTGGACTTTTGCCTGTTGATTTTACCAAAATTTGACACTTTCCTGCAGATCATTTCAATTTCAACAAAACTTCATTTCTCAATGGAAAAAAACTACTTTCAACTAGCTCCAATTATTTCTTATTACTAATTATTGTTTGTACTGCTGTACTACCTAGAGAATCCAGTGTGCTAGGTGCTTTACAAACATATAGTAGAGACCGTCCTTGATCCAAAGAGTTTACAGTCTAATTAGAGAGAAGATGCAACAAGTGAGAGTGACAAACCAGAGAAAGGAAGAGGTGAGAGAGACAGAAAAAGAACATCACCCAGCTACACTAAATAGCTACTGTATAATTTGAAGGTTACAGAAAATACTTAACTTTTTTAAACACAACCCTCCTCTTCCCCCTCGCCGCCAAGCCCCCAACATGACATGCAACCAAACTTGTACTGGCTGACTGATTTATTGGAGGCATAACTCACTCCTACAAAGTGTGGCTCTCTGTTCCTCTCTAGTTAAGGCTACGTTTTAGTCACAGGTATTTTTAGTAAAAGTCACGGACGGGTCATGGGCAGTAAACAAAACTTCACAGCCCATGACCTGTCATGACTTTTACTATACACCCCTGACTAAAACTTGGGGGGGGGGGGGGTAGGGATGGGAAGGGGAGGGTGTGGCTCGGGGGGGCACCACAGGTACTGGGGGGGCATGGCTGGAATGGGCGCTGCAGGTGCTTGTGGGGGAGGGTTGGTGGGGCTGGGACAGGCTCCCTACCTGGCTCCCGAGCTCCACGTGCTGCCTCCGCTCTGCCCCAAGCCCCGGTTCTGCAGCTCCCATTGGCTAGGAACTGCAGTCAATGGGAGCTGCGGGGGCGGTGCCTGCCAGCAGAGGCAGCACGTGGAGCTAGGAGCTGAGGGAGGGGAGTCTCCTCCCCCCCCCCCCCGGGTAAGCACTGCGCCGCACCCCAATCGCTAGCCCTGAGCTCCCCCCTCCCCCCAAGAATCTGCTGCTGGGGTGGGGAGAGACTGCTCCAGCAGCAGCCGGTGAGCCTGGCCTGGGGGCTGCCCCAGCTGCTCAGGCGGCCCCCAGGCCAGGCAATCAGCCGCTGCAGAAGTCATGGAGGTGAGGGAAAGTCCATGATCTCCATGACAAACACAGAGCCTTATCTCTAGTGGATGAACAACACAGGGATGACTACTCTACAGATGGGAGGCGTGACTCCCAGCACGGGTAGACAGATTCATGCTAGCTCTGCTTGAGCTAGTGCGCTAAAAACAGCACTGTTCACATTGCTGCACAGGCAGTGCCTCAGACTAGCCACCCAAATCCAAGCCCACCTGACCCTCTAGGTTCAAATACCAATAGAGGTTTATGAGTCTGCTACAGGCTTTGAGATAACAGAGCTAGTATTTTAGATCAGGCAGTAGATCATAGAACATCAGGGTTGGAAGGGACCTCAGGAGATCATCTAGTCCAACCCTCTGCTCAAAGCAGGACAAATCCCCAGACAATTTTTTGTTACCTCAGTACCCTAAATGGCCCCCTCAAGGATTGAACTCATAACGCTGGGTTTAGCAGGCCAATGCTCAAACCACTGCGATATCCCTCCCCTGGTGTTGTCCCAGGTACAATTTCTAATGCTGACAACCAAGTTAGGGACATCACGTTACATGAGCATAAAAACAAAGGCAGGTTTTAAGGAGAGAGGGAAAGGAGCAGAGGGTTATGGATTAATTAAGAAAGGTGTTCCATGAATAAGGGCTAGCATGGAAGATAGCACAGAGACAGCTGAAGATGAGTAGTTAGGCTTGTATTGTTCGTGGAGCAGAGGAAGCGGGGCAGATGTAATAAGTGACAAAAGAGGACATGTAGAGAGGGACTGAGCTGTGAATGGCCTTGAAGGATTAGGACAAGAAACAGGGCAAAATGCAGTGGAAGGAAGGGCCAGTGGAGGAATTTGAAGAGAGTGTTGCAGTCAGAGCAACAGGCAAGGAAAATGACCCTAGCAGCCACATTTTTAATTGAATGTGTTTAATGCAATATGGCATCTTACAGAGAAAATTAGTTACAAAAAAGATTTTAAGGTGAAATACAAAAAGGGAGGAGGGGGGAACATGTCATATGGACACTATCAGGTATTCTACTAAGGTGGGGGATTTTTCTCAGTGTAACCAATAAAAAAATTCCCTACCAATACGGTTTAAAAGTGGGCCAATAACACATTTTCATGGTGTATTGATAATATAAAGAAAAATATATTTCTTGCTATGATCTACAAGTATTTTCCAAAGATACACCACAGAGCCTTTCAAACGTATCTGCTGAATTACCAAATGTAAAAACTCAGCCTTTTAACAATGTTACCATGTTATGCCCTGTAACAGCTTGAACCACCTCTTTAGTGTTCAACAGGTAAACTCTTGGAGCAGAGACTAGGTACCCCTTTTGCTTTTTTGTAGCCAGCTTGGACTCCAACCATATCATTTCAATTACTGGCTAAAGGAGACTATGGGCATGGCTACACTTGCAGATGTAGAGCACTTTCAGTTAAACCAGCCTTCGTAGAGCACAGTAGGGAAAGCTCTGCAATCTGTCCACACTGACAGCTGCAAGTGAACTGGCGTGGCCACATTAGCAGCTCTGGCAATGGCCACAGAGAGCAGTGCATCGTGGTAGCTATCCCAGCATTCAAATGGCTGCAACGTGCTTTTCAAATGGGGTGGGGTGGAGTGTGACAGGGAGTGTGTTGTGTGTATGTGGGGGGAGAGAGAGTGGGTTTTTGTGGGGCTGAGAGCATGTCATACTGTCTTATAAATTCAGACAGCAGCAGACTTCCTCCCTCCCTCTCCCCCCCCCCCCCCCGGTCTCTCTCTCTCTCACACATAGCATTCCACAGTAATGGTTGCTTTGTCTCAGAGCAGATAAGCATGCCAGCTCTCAGAAATGGAACTTTCAAAGGACATATCCACATTCCTGCAGTGATTCCAAAACAATGACAAGAGTGGCCCCTTGACTTAAGGGGATTATGGGATATTTCTGGAGGCTGATCAGAGCACAGTAATGCAACACGTCGTCCACATTGACGCCTGGGCGTTTCAGCCAAGGCGCACCAAGCGTTAATATTCTCGCTGTGGTGGAGTACCAGGAGTGCTCTAGCCCTGGAGTCAGAGCGCAATATGTGCCTTGCCAGTGTGGACGGGTAGTAAGCTAGGGCGCCCGGGACTGCTTTAATGCGCTCTAACTCGCAAGTGTAGCCAAGCCCTTAGAGTGACACAGAAAGCACTTGTGTAAGTGCTTCTTATGCAACTCTTCATCTTAGAAAGCAAGAAACAATGTGAAGCCCCACCCCTATTGTCCTTCATCTCCACTAGACACAGAAGGAGTCTCCCTCTGGGTAAAATTTTCACATTTTAGAAGAGATCATTAAATGTTCACAAAAGGAAGGGTGCACAAAAACAGGCAGAGTAAAGTAGTTCACAGATTCTTTCAAAATATTTTAGATTAAACATACTTGTATGCGTTGTGGTAAAGAGAGACCTGAATCCGCTGGGACAATTTGTATTCTTTGTGCTGTCCCATCCATTAGTGTTTGAGTAACAGTTCCTTGGGAATGCGCAATCTAGAAACAAACAAATAAATAATTGGAATGACAGCTATGTGAAAATACTGCTGTGCCACATTAAGGTTTGACCAGCTTCAGATGTGTCAGCAAAATATTATTCTAAGTGAGACACTGGTACGGTTTGGGAATGTAGCAGCGTACAACCTAATTTTACTAGCTAGCTTTTGTTCGTTAGAAAGTTCTACTGGTTCCACAGTTTTAAAGCCATTTCACAATTTTGGATCCAAAAGTCAGAAATATATTTATGGCAAAACATGACTGGGGGAAATGAATTGTCGATCAACACATACGGAATACAAGCTGCTTTAATCAAGCTGTTTATTTTCTTGTTTGTTCCAGCTGGTATCTGCAAGAATGGATAGCTATAAATGAATCATAGTCATTTAGCACTTCTGCCATTTCCACATTTTCTGTTATTGTTTTCCCCCCTCATTGAGTAACAGGCCTACCCTGTCCTTGGTCTTCCTCTTGCTTCTAATGTATTTGTAGAATGTTTTCTTGTTACCATTTATGTCTCTAGCTAGTTTAATCTTGTTTTGTGCCTTGGCCTTTCTAATTTTGTCCCTCCATACTTGTGTTATTTGTTTATATTCATTCTATGTCAGGGATGGTCTAGATAAAATTTAATCCTGCCGAGAGTGCAGGGGACTGGACTAGATGACCTCTCGAAGTCCCCTCCAGTACTACAATTCTATGATTTTATAGTAGGGACATGCTTTTGCATGGAAGCACTTTTAACTTAAGGGTTCAGTGGAACTGTTGGAAGCACTTATATGCAGAAGCACAGTGTTATTCCATTTCTCTTCAGCTGTCAGCTAAAGCAGTGAAAAGGAGAAACAACAAGAAAGAAAAAAAGAGAAGGATAGCAAGAGACACCACAAGAAAAGTAAAGAGAGAGGGGGGAAAAATAATGGTATTTTACCTTTTGCCATCTTAATTTTGATATCCTACTTCATGTGTGCACTCTGTATCATGTAGGTCTCCAAATTTGATGTTTCTTTACTTCCAACAATTCAAAAAGTTAAGAAACAGAAACTCAGCTCCTCCCCTCAAAATTTTAAGGCACCTGCTTCTGCTCAAAAGTAGTAGAGAAAGACGAGATGCATTCCCTCTCCAATACCATTTTCCTCAACTGCCTCCCAGAAATAAAAAAATCAAAGCCACGTTGCACATCTCCATGAGTGCCAATTGTTCTCTACTCAGCTGTTATAACCCTCAGCTTTCCCCTGACAAATTCTTCCAGTCATTTACTCATTTTCAGTATAAAAATCTGCAGCACATTAAATTTAAAATTTGGAGGCAATGTAAAGTAATTTGAATTTAAAGTAAAAAAACAAACAAACACAATACTAACTGGACTGGTGAAAGTTCCACATACACTAAATCAAGTATAATGTATACAACACAGGGCTTTAACTATTTCTAGTAATTTGATGGTTTAAACAATTATTTGGCACAATTCAATTATGATTAGGGCTGTCAAGCGACTAAAAAAATTAATTGCGATTAATCGTGCGATTAAAAAATTAATCATGATTAATCGTGCTCTTAAACAATAATAGAATACCATTTAAATATTTTTGTAAGTTTTCTACATTTTCAAATATATTGATTTCAATTACAACACAGAATACAAAGTGTACAGTGCTTACTTTATATTTATTTTTGATTACAAATATTTTCACAGTAAAAAACAAAAGAAATACTATTTTTCAATTAATCTAATACAAATACTGTAGTGAAATCTCTTTATCATGAAAGTTGAACTTACAAATGTAGAACTATGTACAAAAGAAACTGCATTCAAAAATAAAACAATGTAAAACTTCAGAGTTTACAAGTCCACTCAGTCCTACTTCAGCCAATCGTTCAGACAAACAAGTTTGGTTACAATTTGCGGGAAATGTTGCCCGCTTCTTGTTTACAATGTCGCCTGAAAGTGAGAATAGGAGTTCGCATGGCACTGTTTTAGCCAGCGTCACAAGATATTTACATCACAGATGTGCTAAAGATTCATATGTCCTTTCATGCTTCAACCACCATTCCAGAGGACATGCTGACGATGGTTTTGCTCAATAACGAGCCAAAGCAGAGCGGACCGATGTATGTTCATTTCCATCATCTGAGTCAGATGCAACCAGAAGGTTGATTTTCTTTTTTTTTTGGTGGTTCGGGTTCTGTAGTTTCCTCATCAGGGTCTGCTCTTTTAAGACTTATGAAAGCATGCGCCACACACCGTCCTGATCAGATTTTGGAAGGCACTTCAAATTCTTAAACCTTGGGTTGAATGCTGTAGCTAATTTTAGAAATCTCACATTGGTGCCTTCTTTGCGTTTATTTCACTAGGAGGGTGGGGAAGCACTGGAATGGGTTACCTAGGGAGGTGATGGAATCTCCATCCTTAGAGGTTTGTAAGGCCCGGCTTGACAAAGCCCTGGCTGGGATAATTTAGTGGGTGTTGGTCCTGCTTTGAGCAGGGGATTGGACTAGATGACCTCCTGAGGTCTTTTCCAACCCTAATATTCTATGATTCTATAAATCTGCTGTGAAAGTGTTCTTAAAATGAACATGTGCTAGATCATCATCCGAGATTGCTATAACATGAAATATATGACAGAATGCGGGTAAAACAGAACAAGAGACATACAATTCTCCCCCAAGGAGTTCAGTCACAAATTTAATTAAAGCACTAATTTTTTTAATGAGCATCATCAGCATGGAAGCATGTCCTCTGGAATAGTGGCCAAAGCATGAAGGGGCATTGGAATGTTTAGCATATCTGGCACGTAAATACCTTGCAACACTGGCCTCAATAGTGCCATGTGAATGCCTGTTCTCACTTTCAGGTGACGTAAATAAGAAGCAGGCAGCACGATCTCCCGTAAATGTAAACAAACTTGTTTGTCTTATTGATTGACTGAACAAGAAGTAGGACTGAGTGGACTTGTAGGCTCTAAAGCATGGGTCGTGGTGGAGTTCCAAATCTTCATTTATTCACTCTAATTTAATGTTTCGTGTGCCAGTAATGCATTTTAATATTTTAGATGGTCTCTCTCTATAATATATAACTAAACTATTGTTGTATGTAAAGTAAATAGGGTTTTTAAAATGTTTAAGAAGCTTCATTTAAAATTAAATTAAAATGCAGATCTCATCAGTTTACTGTGACCCTTGCTCTTGCTTTTCCTTTCTGAGTTTTCCAATGTCTGGTATGTATTTGGATACTTTAAGCTGCACACAGGTTTCTGAGTGATCAGTTGTTAACCGGCTCCAAAAGGGACAGAGGACAGATTTCATGTGTGGGAAAATACCCATTCACACAGGTATGTGGATCCAAATGCTGAAAGCATTGCAAACGCTATTTTCTTCAAACAGTTAAATTTCACTGGCAGGGATGTCCAGCAGGTCAGAATAGAGGCCCCAAGACACTCTCGGTAGCTTTAAGTGCACACCGCAGATCTCCAAACTTTGATGCCCACAATTCTGAGCTTTTTAACTGAATGAGCTGCATTTCGAAATCTTCAACACCCATCCACTGAAATACAGCCAAATCCAAGTCGCTTTCGTTGAACTTTTCAGGTTTAATTAGAAAAGAAAGCATTGGGCCAAATCGCTGGAAATCTTGAAATCTGTCAGAATATTCTGATTCCAGTTCTTGCATGCACATTCCAATCTCATTGACACTGATAGTGCAACGTGTCGATAGCTCTTTTATGTGTTGGAAGTAGCGGAAAGCTGAAGTTCGAATATCCCAAGAAAAAACTGCTAGTTTTACAACAAATGCCTTCCGGGCTTCATAAAGATCCAAACCCGTTTGCCCTGCACCCTGGAGATGGAGGTTGAGTTAATTTAGGTGAGCGGTGATGTCAGTTAGAAACATGAGTTAACACAGCCATTTATCATCATCCAGTTGGGGTAGTTTTGTCCTTTTTCCAACAAAAAGGCCTTGATTGCATCAAAACAGTTTACAAAGCGCACCAAAACCTTGCCACGACTTAGCCACCAAAAGTTCCGATGAAGTTGAATGTCATTATAAGCAATGTCCATCTCTTCTAGCAGTGCTTGAGACTGTCTGAGAGTCAAAGCAGATCGAGCAACAAGGACATTCACAATTTGCACCACTGTATTCATCACATTATTAAGCCCTGAATTAGAAATTTTAGCACACAGGGTTTCTTGATGGATGATACAGTGAAATTTGACTGTCAGGCAGCCAATTTGATCTTCAAGTAACTTTACAAATTCCTTCTGTTTTCCGACCATGGCGGGAGCACCATCTGTTGTCACACGAAATATTTTTCTGTCGTCAACTCCTCATTCTTCAAAATGGTTTACAAAAGTTTCTGCTATATCTTCCTCCCTTTGTTGTGCCATACAGGGGTTTTAGGCAACAAAGCTCCTCTTGGATTTCATCAGAAGCATCTTGCAACAACTGCCAAATGTTGAATGTCGTTTATCTCCACGCTCTCATCAACTGCAACGCTAAACACTGCTGTTTCTTTTAATGCAGTCGTCTGCTTTTCGTTAATGTTTTCTACCATTTCGTTTACGCGTCTCTCAACTGTTCTGGCAGAGACAAGCAGTTCTTTTATTCTACATACGCATATTTATTTGGCAAATCATTGAACAAAACCTCCCGAATTGCTGAGAAAAACTTCTTTTATAATTCCCATTTGTAAATGGGTTTCCATTTTTTGCAATGCACTGTGCAATCTTGTAACCTCCTTCTCTGGCTTGATTTTTACTTACACTTAAGCATTTAAAAACACTGCTTTGCTTCTCATATCCTGCTACTGCCTTTTTGATCAATTCACTCTTGTCTGCTTCCTCAAGAAAGGTTTTCTCGTGCTTCGTTTGAAAATGTCGTCAAACACTTGATGTGCGACAAACAATACTTTCACAATAGAAAGCACAAATAGCAGGTCCTTCTTTTGAATAAATCCAAATGTGTCTGTCCAAGAAGGCTGAAATGAATGGACATCTAACTTTGCTTTCTTAGGAGCTGACATTTTGTCAAATAAACCCCTCAATTTACAGTGGGGAAAAAAAATCGCGACAAGGTCAAACGCAATGTGCTCTTCCACATGACGTGATAGTGATGCAAGCAGCAAATCAGGATTTAAAAATATCCCAGTACAGTGGGCGCTGGAAGAATTTTTAAGGTGGGGGTGCTGCCTCTTGCCCCTGTCTGCATCCCTCTTGCCCCTGTCTACATCCCTCACTGCCCCAGACTGGAGCCAGTGGCCACAGCTGGGGGTGGCTGCAGAGCCCCAGGCTGAGGCCAGGAACAGAGCCCCGGCCTGGCGTCTGGGACCCCAGGATGGTAACAGAGCTCCCAGGACCAGTGGCTGGGACCCGAGTGGCAGGGGGCCAGCGGTAGGACCCCAGGCCGGCAGCAGTGCCCCCGGGACTTGGGACCGGGACCTGGGGCCGGTAGCGGGCTGAGTGGGGCCAGCATCCGGGACCCAGGGTGGCAGCAGAGCCCCCGGGACCAATGGCTGGGACCCGGGCAATGTGAGTGCCACTCAAAATCTTCTCGCGTGCTGCTTTTGGCATGCATGCCATAGGTTGCTGACCCCTGGTTTAGCATAAGTAGTTAGTACAAATTCTAAGGGACCAGTCAAGTTCTGTATAGCTTGAAAGCTTGTCTCTCTCACCAACAGAAGTTAGTTCAATAAAAGATATCACCTCATCTGTCTCGTCTCTCTAATATCCTAAAACTGACATGACCATAACACCACTGCATACAACTATTTGTCTTAAAGAGTTTACAATCACTGCTGATTTTCCAAATCTTCATACTGGAATTATTTCGATTATACAGTTTACAAATTCTGTTGTGTGTCTGCAGAGCTTGTAAACTCCATAAAACTGATCAATGAGTCTATAAACTCTGCCAGGAGCTCTCGAATGTTCACATTTCTATAGTTAATAGCAATACCCAAGATTTGAACTAGTCTAATAAAAATAGCTCTATTCACTAGATTTCTCCTAGGATTACTGAATAAATAAAAAATGAAGTTTCTAAACCAACTCATTTTTGCAATACTGCATTACAAAAAAAGTCAGACTTTACGAAAGTGAAAACCCCTTTACAGCCTCCAATAAATTAAACACTTTCTCTAATTTCAGACTTCCCAAAATACTTTTTTGGCTAAAGACTACAATGAAGAAATTTCAAGCAGAAATGAGAGGGTTCATTATTGATATTATAATAGAATACAAATAAATAATATTTTAGACTTATATAATGATTGCAAAGAAAAGACCCCTTTCAGGCAAAATTTTCTGAGATACCCTCTAAATGACCTGTACTGGTGGTAATTTACAGGCAGATGGTGCTTTTCTGATACCTTGTGTAGACCTTTCTTATTCTAGACTTTTCTTTTTGGTGTTCTGTGGTCCTTCTCCATATGTTCTCTCATACTGGCAATGATGGTTCCTATGCTGTAGCTACAGAATTATTTATTCCAGGACTGAAATACAGTTGTTTCTTTAAAGCTCTCATACACTTTAAAGAAGATGAAATTGCTAATTATTGACATGCAGCAGTATAAGTTTAAACGTTTGAAAGAAACTTTATATTGTTCATGGATGTATTAACAAAAACATTAAATACTATTTGTCACAGTGTAACCAACGTATTTGTTAAATATCAAGTTTTACATGTTTGTGGTGGATACTTATTTGCTTTCACAGATGTTAACTGAAACTGGAATTTGGCAGCACATGAGGAAATGGATAAACTACTATGTAATTACTTTACAGCTCCACAGATTATGAGAGAGAGCTATTGCAAGTTCTTGACTGGCAGAAATACCTGACCATGGTTTGGGGATAAGAACTACCTCATTCTTGGTAGGAAGTGGATAGTATTGGGAAGAAGATTTATGAGACGGTACACTCTATGTAATGCTTCATATAGGTAATCTTAAATTGTAGCTAGGAATTTTTTTAAAAATAAAAAACTTTCTTTTGCTTCTAATCTGCATATATTTAATAGGTTTTGCAAAATACATCATTGCAATCTATTCCAAAGATCATGCTCTTAATAGATTTTTCATTTCTAAAATGCTCTATGAACAATAATTACTATCTAGTTACTACCCTAACTGCTATTAGTGACTCCAGTATCTTAATGAAATATCAGGTCTGTGAATATCCTTAGTTTTCTTTAAAAGTAGGGCGAAAAGGTCTCTTTTGCGCACATATACCCCAAACTGGATTTTGCTTGTGAATTCAGTGAAAATTATTTCATCAATGTTCATGTGAATTACAAGTGCTATTGGAATTACTGGCTCAACTTCCATGCAGCTTCAAATATGGTTTCCAAGGGCAAGTCACAAGCTTGCATCCAGCATAAGTATAACCAGAGAGAAGAATAGCTGCATCCTGTAGTTCAACTATAGATGAAAAAGGCTGCTACCTGAAAATCCAAAAACAACGTTGGATTCTATATAATCCCCAAATTCCAAACTATATTGGCAAAGGTGAGCATACACAAAAATAGAATGTGTACTCAGCACGCAGTTCATTCTTCAAGATATTTCCCTCCACCTGTTGGCACTGACTCTGAGGCCAGTTTGTTCCCATCTACTTCACTTCTTTCAGACACTGGAAAAACAATAGATATTGCTGCATCTGGATATAACAAAAGGAAAATATACAAGTGTCATCTGTACAGGGATGAACCGTCTTACTATTTCCCTTAGCAACCATAAATACACATTGAAAGTTAACAAGATGGAGTCTCATATGCAAGTGACCCTAAGGAGGAAGAGCAAATATTCAGCTACTCTTTGAGATCTCTCAGAGAAACAACCCACAGAATATCCTTTCCATCAACCACCACAAAACTCTGCACGTAGATCACTTTATGATCAATGTTATCAAAACTGGTAACTGGTCTAAAAGGGCATAAGAAAATTTTACTTGTGTCATTCACTGGTAGGGGGTAGTCAGCCATAGATGACAGCACAGTCTCCATACTAGTCAGATACACCAACGAGATCAAGACATAATTGAAGCTTCTTCAGTAGATCTAGGCTCTTTTATATCGACACCAATACCACTTTCTCAATAACTTTATCTAACAGTGGTAGTTAAAAACTGGACAATAAAAGGTTAAGTTATTAGTATCTGGAAATCCTCTAGAAAATAATGTTTTCAGCACCACCTGCTTACGATGCTAGAAGTCTGTCTTCACAAAGGAAAACTGTAGCAGCAATGTATAAGCCTGTTTGGACCTACTGATAATACGTCGGGGGTCAGAAATAAGCTCCACCTATTTTGCACACCAAAGCAATCAAACCCACACAAGTTTAAGAAAAGAGGTTACTAGCTGTGGTGCAAACAGTACAATTGCTTCCCTTCCTCTACTTTAACTGCGGGATAAAGGAAGACAGGTGTGTTCTTACTAAACAAACTAAAATACAAGAACTGACAGAACAGCATGCCAGGATTCTGTCAGGAAGAGCAAATAGGGCCTGTTATTCTAATTAAAGTGGCCTTTCCACAGAAGAAGAAAAGGAGAAAGCCAGCCACGCTGCTTGTCTTTCTCTCTCCCCCCATCTGTTGAGTATGAGTTTGACTTTTGTTGCTGTTTTTGAATTGGATATAAACTATTGCTACTGTGAAAAGGATGAGTCAGGGATGAGAGATTTTTTTTTTAATTTTTAAAAATTCACAGACTGACTGAATTCTGGAGTCAAATGCAAAGTCTCAATCCTTAAATTCATGGCACTCAATGGCCTGGGCCCAGGATATCTAAAAGATTGACTAAAGCACCTGGATGAAGACTGAGGTCAACATCTGCATCCCTCAGACATAAGGGAACTTGCTACCATATAAAGCCTGTCTGTTCAGGAAATGGAGCATTCTCAGGGGCTGGGCCAAGACTGCGGAATAAACTCCCACAGTTGCTAAGATCAAACCTCACCACCTTCCACTCCAAAGTGCAATGTGTTTCTTCAACCTGCCTTTTCTAATATAAACATGTAGCCAGGGTGTACCGTCAAACAAAAATAAGCCAACACCCCTCAAAATCTCTCTCTCACACACACACACACACCCCTACCTCCGAAGAGGATGAGAGAAAGGATAAACCACACATGACAGATGTTACTCATGCCACTTAATGCACCGTGGAAGGCACACACATACTACAATGATGAAGGTAGCATAAGAACATATATAAAATTAGCAATCCAAGAGGAAAACCTTTCTATTCAATGTTAAAACTGATATGAATTGAACGTGAAATCACCTGGAATACTTCACTCGATTGTAAAGTAAGACAAATCTAAATTAACCAAGAGCAGAAATTTCAAGTAAACAGGTGCCATTTTTATATATTTTTCTTATAACCACACTTGTATTGATTTTGAACAGGACATATACTAATGAATCCTTAAGTGTTTTATATTTATACACACACACGCTGACAACACTACTTTTTACTATCTATTCATACATTTCTAAAAGCACCTATTACTGTAATATTCAGGCACTGTATGCAGAATGCAATTTTGATGCTAGAAGAGAGGAAAGCCTGCCTCATATGACTAACAGCTGTATGATGACAACCACTGATTTAGTCAATGATTTCTACCTTTGAAAATACTGCTACTTTTTTTAAGCTCAGTTTCTTTGGGGAATGCTTTGACAAAGATGCAAGTCTTGCATCATGATGTGAAGATAGCAAGAACAGGGTTCCTGCTAATCTTCTATGGGAGGGTCTTGTGTAGCTTGGGGCCCACTAGAGACCATTCTCTCTTGTGTCTTTGATCTTTACATATCAGTATTATGCTTTATTGTCCAACTTGTCTCAAATAGGACTAAATATATATATATGTATATGTACCTCTCCCATTTGTTGTTCAATAATTTGATGGGCCAGTTCCTCTATGGTTGCCATGATCTTTAATCACCAGAATTTCCTGTCAAAGAAAGAAGAAGATTCTTAACATCTAGAACCTTAAAGATGAAAATATCTGGGGGAAAATATTATTTATATAAATAAATTATAGCCACAGTTGCTGAAGTGAGACCAGCAACTAATTTAAAGTGTGGTTATGCTCTAAACATGACTCTGTAGAAATAGCATCATATAGTTCCATGTTTGTGTTTCAAGGGCTTTCATATAATTTTTCTGTTTCTTAGGTTACTTTTGGTTTTTTATTACAGCAGAACTACAGTTCACAGCAAGATTTCAAAGTACTAATGTGTTCTCTTTGGTTTTTACATCATTACCATCAATTCTGATCCACCAAAGATCTAATTAAGAACTTACTCAGTTAGAACTAAGCCAATGTTTCCATTGCTGTACCAGTCAACTTGTATAGCTTGCTCTGCTGAAGTTGTACTGGTTTAGCAGCACTAACAGGAGTAATTAAAAATGTATATTTGTCATTAAAAGAAGACACTTAGGTGAAAACAGATCTGTGGAACAAGATGATGCCAATATCATATTCGCTTTAGTAGCCACAGTATGCTTTAAAAAGCAGAAATTTGGTTGAGATTCGAGTCTGCTCCCCTCATCTGTTTGAAGTGTGCAAAGTAGTGACAAAACTGAGATCATTATACAGTGTAAACCATTGTTATGTAATATTAAATGTTCATATATAAGGGTGGTTTGGGCACATATCTACATCTTTACATTAGTCAATATGTAAGAAGGGTGCAGTGCATAAGAGTTATGAAGCATCGCAACCACTTGTTTAAATTAATGTCAAAATCTAAATTAAAGTCTATAGAGCACGTGAAATTGAATCTGCTTTATGTACCGAGCCAATACACTTATACTGAGGCCTCGTCTATACTCAAAAGTTGTACTGCTTTAACTAATATTAGTATAGTTAAACAATATAACCTCCCTAGTGTGGATACAGTTGCCCTGCTATAAAGATGTTTTACACCATTATAGCTACTCCTGTACAGGAAGAGTAAATAAGCTGCACATACACAGTATAAGGCAGTGGCTTTCAACTTTTCCAGGCTACTGTATCCCTTTCAGGAGTCTGATTTGTCTTGCATACCCCCAAGTTTCACCTCATTTAAAAACTACTTGCTTACAAAATCAGATATAAAAGTACAAACGTGTCACAGCACCCTATTACTGAAAAATTGCTTACTTTCTAATTTTTACCATAAAATTGTAAAATAAATCAATTGGAATAAAAATATTGTACTTACATTTCAGTGTATAGCATATAGAGCAGTATAAACAAGTCATTGTATGAAATTTTGGTTTGTACTGACTTAACTAATGCATTATAGGTAGCCTGTTGTAAAACTAGGCAAATACCTAGATGAGTTGATGTACCCCACCTGGAAGACCTCTGTGTACCCCCAAGGATATGCATACCCCTTGTTAAGAACCATTGGTAATAGGTACTTTTATATTGGTATAATTGCATCCATACAAGGAATTGTATCGGTTTAACTATTTTGGTTTAGATAGGTAAATAAATCACACCTCATACCAAATAATTATACCAGTACTAAAACTGTGTATAGATCAAGCTTAAGACATGAAGGTTATTTCTTCTCACTTCCCCTATATCCTTGCTGCAATCTCACCACATCACATCCCCCGTCCCAGAGGCACTGTATCATGACCAAGCCAACTCTACTCCTGAAGTTAAATAGACTGTTCCTTTTTGAATAGTGAGGCCTGGTCTACACTACGACTTTAATTCGGATTTATCAGCTTTAATTCGAATTTACCCTGCAACCGTCCACACAATGACGCTATTTATTTCGATGTAAAGGGCCCTTTAATTCGATTTCTGTACTCCACCCCGACGAGCGGAGTAGCGCCAAAATCGATTTCAACATTTCGAATTAGGGATAGTGTGGCCGCAATTCGATGGTATTGGCCTCCGGGAGCTATCCCACAGTGCATCATTGTGACCGCTCTGGACAGCAATCTAAACTCGGATGCACTGGCCAGGTAGACAGGAAAAGCCCCGCGAACATTTGAATTTCATTTCCTGTTTGCCCAGCGTGGAGAGCACAGGTGACCACAGATAGCTCATCAGCACAGGTAACCATGCAGGCCGATAATCGAAAAAGAGCACCAGCATGGACCGTGAGGGAGGTACTGGATCTGATCGCTGTATGGGGAGAGGATTCAGTGCTTGCAGAACTTCGTTCTAAAAGACGAAATGCAAAAACTTTTGAAAAAATCTCCAAGGGCATGATGGAGAGAGGCCACAATAGGGACTCTGATCAGTGCCGCGTGAAAGTCAAGGAGCTCAGACAAGCCTATCAAAAAACAAAGGAGGCAAACGGTCGCTCCGGGTCAGAGCCACGGACATGCCGCTTCTACGCCGAGCTGCATGCAATTCTAGGAGGGGCTGCCACCACTACCCCACCTGTGATCGTGGATTCTGGGTCGGGGATAGTCTCATCAGCGACGTCTGAGGAGTCTGCCGATGGGGGAGAGGAGGAGGAGGATGAGCTTGCAGAGAGCACACAGCACTCCGTTCTCCCCAACAGCCAGGATCTTTTTCTCACCCTGACTGAAGTACCCTCCCAAGCCAGTACCCAAGACTCTGACCCCATGGAAGGGACCTCAGGTGAGTTTACCTTTTAAAATATAAAACTTGTTTTAAAAGCAAACGGTTTTTAATGATTACTTTGCCCTGAGGACTTGGGATGCATTCGCGGTCAGTTCAGCTACTGGAAAAGTCTGTTAACGTGTCTGGGGATGGAGCGGAAATCCTCCAGGAACATCTCCATGAAGCTCTCCTGGAGGTACTCCAAAAGCCTTGCCACAAGGTTTCTGGGCAGTGCATCCTTATTCCGTCCTCCATGGTAGGACACTTGACCACGCCATGCTTGCAGCAAGTAATCTGGTATCATTGCCTGACAAAGCCTGGCAGCGTATGGTCCCGGTGTTTGCTGGCATTCAAGCAACATCCGTTCTTTATCTTGTTGTGTAATCCTCAGGAGAGTGATATCACTCCTGGTAACCTGGTTGAAATACGGGAACTTAATTAAGGGGACAGAGGTGGCCGTTCCTACTGGGCTGTTTGCCTGTGGCGGAAAATAAATCCTTCCCTGCAGTTAGCCAAGCGCAGATGGGAAATTGGCCCTGAGTTTTTCGCGTTTGGCTAGCAGGGATCTTCCCTGTTACCAGCCACGCGGTGGGGGGAGGGGTACCGTGATCATCCCAGAGAATTCATGGCGGGAGGGGGGCGGCGGCGGGGGGGTGGGGTGGTTAGTTTGGTGCCTGCAGGGATCTTCCCTGATACCAGCCATGCGGTGGGGGGGAGGGGTACAGCGATCATCCCAGAGAATTCATGGCGAGGGGGGGGGGTGGTTAGTTTGTTTTCTGCTGCTGCTGAATGTTAACAGAAAAACCACAGCACTCTACAGGCTATGCTTGGTATGTGGGAAAGGAGGGCGCAGAAGCTGTAAGACAATGGCTTACCATGGCCACATGCAAGCCGAATTCTGTTGCCCAGACCTGTGATCTCTAGCAGCAAAGCCACAGGCACTCAGCATTAAGAGGCAAAATGCGACCTTGCACAGAAATCACATGTGCTATGTAATGTGAATAGTGTTGGTCACCGTGAAAGAGTATAACCATTGTTCTGCAAAATGTAGCTTTTTAAACAATTCTCTCTTTTTTCCCCTCCCTACAGCAGCTGCAAATTCCTCAAGCCTCCCTCCTCCATCCCGAAGGTTATCACAGATAAGGCGTCGTAAGAAGAGAACGCGAGACAAGATGTTTTCTGAAATTATGGAATCCAGCCGCAGTGACAGAGCTCATCTGAATGAGTGGAAGGAAACAGTTTCAAAGTATAGGAAAGAAGCCAGTGAACGTGAGGACATGAGGGACCAACGTGAGGACAGGAGGGACCAACGTGAGGACAGGAGGGACCAACGTGAGGACAGGAGGGACACTCGAGATGAGAGGTGGCGGCAGGAAGATCAGAGGAGGCAGGATGCAATGCTGGGGCTGCTGCGTGAGCAAACAGACATGCTCCGGCGTCTGGTGGAGCTTCAGGAACGGCTGCTGGAAAACAGACTGCCGCTTCAGCCCCTGTTCCACCCTCCCCCCTCCCCATGTTCCGTATCCTCCTCACCCAGACGTGTAAGAACGCGGGGGGGGAGGATCCGTACACCTTCCCATTCCACCCCAGTAGACAGCCCAAGCAAAAGGCTGTCATTTTTTTAACCTTTTCTTAGTGGCTTTTTCCTTCCCAGCAATCCTCCTCCCAAATACCACCCGGGTTCCCTCCCTCTTTTTCTAATCTATTAATAAAGAATAAATGATTTTTAAATGATAGTGACTTTATTTGGTTTGAAAGAAAGCTGGGGGAAGGGGGAGGGTGGGTTCCTTACAGAAAATCAGTCAATAAAGGGGGCGGGTTTTCATGAAGGAGAAACAAACAGATATTTCACACTGTAGCCTGGCCAGTCATGAAACTGGTTTTTAAAGCTTCTCTGATGCACAGCGCTTCCTGGTGTGCTCTTCTAATCGCCCTGGTGTCTGGCTGCACGTAATCAGCAGCCAGGCGATTTGCCTCAGCCTCCCACCCCGCCATAAAGGTCTCCCCTTTACTTTCACAGAGATTGTGGAGCACACAGCAAGCAGAAATAACAATGGGGAGATTTCTTTGGCTGAGGTCAGAGCGAGTCAATAATGATCGCCAGCAACCTTTTAAACAGCCAAATGCACATTCTACCACCATTCTGCACTTGCTTAGCCTGTAGTTAAATAGCTCCTGACTCCTGTCCAGGCTGCCTGTGTACGGCTTCATGAGCCATGGCATTAAGGGGTAGGCTGGGTCCCCAAGAATAACTATTGGCATTTCAACATCCCCAACGGTTATTTTCTGGTCCGGAAAGTAAGTCCCTTGCTGCAGCCCTTTAAACAGAGTAGTGTTCCTGAAGACGCGAGCGTCATGAACCCTTCCCGCCCAGCCCGCGTTGATGTTGGTGAAACGTCCCTTGTGATCCACAAGTGCTTGCAGCACCATTGAAAAGTACCCCTTGCGGTTTATGTACTCGGTGGCTTGGTGCTCCGGTGCCAAGATAGGGATATGGGTTCCGTCTATCGCCCCACCACAGTTAGGGAATCCCATTGCAGCAAAACCATCCACTATAGCCTGCACATTTCCCAGAGTCACTAACTTTCGTAGCAGCACCTGAGTGATTGCTTTGGCTACTTGCATCACAGCAGCCCCCACCGTAGATTTGCCCACTCCAAATTGATTCCCGACTGACCGGTAGCTGTCTGGCGTTGCAAGCTTCCACAGGGCTATCACCACGCGCTTCTCAACTGTGAGGGCTGCTCTCATCTTGATATTCTGGCGTTTCAGGGCAGGGGACAGCAAGTCACAAAGTTCCATGAAAGTGCCCTTACGCATGCGAAAGTTCCGCAGCCACTGGGAATCGTCCCACACCTGCAACACTATGCGGTCCCACCAGTCTGTGCTTGTTTCCCTTGCCCAGAATCGGCGTTCCATGGATAGAATCTGCCCCATTAACAACATGATCTCCAGAGCACCGGGGCCCGTGGTTTCACAGAAGTCTGTATCCGTGTCCGTGTCCATGTCCATGTCAATGTCCTCATCATGGTTGTCGCTGCGCTGCCGCCGCCGCTGCCTCCTCGCCTCGTTTTTCTGGTCCTGGCTGAGCATAAACTCCACGAGAACGCGCGAGGTGTTTACAATGTTCATGACTGCTGTCTTGAGCTCAGCGGGCTCCATGCTTGCCGTGGTATGGAGTCTGCAGTGTTCACCCACCCAGGAAAAAAGGCGCGAAAATGGTTGTCTGCCGTCCGTTGCTTTCATGCAGGGAGGGAGGGAGGGAGGAGGTGAGGCTGTACCCAGAACCACCTGCGACGATGTTTTTTGTCCCATCAGGCACTGGGATCTTAACCCACAATTCCAATGGGCGCGGGAGACTGCGGGAACTATGGGATAGCTATGGGATAGCTACCCACAGTGCAACGCTGCAGAAATCGACGCTAGCCCCGGTACTTGGACGCACACCACCGAATTAATGTGCTTAGTGTGGTCGCATACATTTCGACTTTATACAACCTGTTTTTCAAATCCGAATTATATAAATTCGGATTAATCCCGTAGTGTAGACATATCCTGAGAGAACCTCCACCCCCACCAGCACGCACTCTAGCATATCTAGCTCTGCTGACAGAAAGGAAGAAAGAAAATGGAAACATGTTTTCACTTTGCAGAGCACTTCTAAACCACCAGCAAACTTACTAGGTACAAAGGAGAGAAGAGTGAAAACAAATCCAAACTTCTTCGAGTGTGTATTTAAAAAAAAATAACAACCTCACTTTACAATCATTAATAGCTTGTCTCAATTCCTCTGTAGGACAACTATGTTATCCACATTACACACACAGTGAAACTGGATCACAAAATCCAGTGTTTTTCAAGTCAGGTCTTATATAAACATTGCCGTTTTCTGTTTTAAATAAAATATTCTCCATAATAAAATAGTACATGGTCTGCCAGAAGTGGTGTAACTGATTCCATAAATAAAAACCAATGCACCGGCTTGAGATTAGAAAACCGTTTGTTTACTGTGCATCTGACTGCACTTTTCAGTCAGCTTCTTCCCTGCTGGAGAACCCTTAAGATTTTAATTTAAAAAAATCAGAACATACTATTAAAAAGGCAATCAGAAACTGGATTCTTTTTTAAAATAGTCAAATTTGCCATTCCATATATGGCTAGACTTTAGTGTAAAAGTGAGTCCTTTATATAGAAGAGCCTAATCGAAGAAATTTTTTTGCATGAATTCCCACTGAAGTTAATGGAATTGCTACAAAGGGCTCTGGTGCCTGAACCACACCCATAATCTGTAAATCTTTTTGGGTCTCTCCCGATAGATAATATATGTATGTAATATTCTAAGGAATGATACATTATTAAGAATCTGAAAAATACTCCCACAAGACTGCAATTTTAAAGTTAAGATTTTGCCCTCAAATAAATGGCATTACATTGGAACTGTAGCACAAGAGGAAAATCTTTTAAAAAATGTAGATAAAATTCTATATGAAGATATAAAAATTTAATTTGAATTTTTTAAAATAATTGAATATCAAAAAAATCAAGCTTCCATAATGCACTTTTATACAGTTTGCCTTGATTTTTAAAATCCTTCCTAAAAAAATAGGAGTTATTTCCTTCTCTTTTCTTGATGGCTGAGGGTGTCTTCTTCAAGGGAGAAACTGACTATACATGGGAAAATCTGAAACTTACTTTACACAAATTGCTGTCAGATGCACAGAGTTAACACACTGAAATCCACTGTCTCAGGTGTTACATGTAGAAATGCACAAAATTTTAAAAGAAATATGATTTTCAAATTAACTGTTCCACTTTAAATATCTGAAAAAGCTTTAGCATGCTATACCTATTACATAGATATTATCAAGCGGGCAGAGTTTATGTGAACAAGAGATTGCACATAATTTTAAATGAGAGTTTTATTCCATTGAGTTTCTAGTTTAAAAAAACAACATATTAGAAAAATTCATATTGAATAGTTCAGGCAATTTTTACACATCAATAATAACTATCCTAGTAAAATTAAGTGGAGAATACGTTTTTCCTGAAAGCTAAACTTTTTATTTAGTGATCAACGTATTCCATGTCATGATTACCAGCTATCACATCTTCTGCATTCTTATTCCTAAAGAAATCTAGAGTAAGCCAAGGTCATTATTCCTACATCAGAAAGACTCTTGTCTACATTCTTTCCACAGTGAAGCCTCCAGGATAACAAGCATAATGTCAGTCATATTTACGAACAGATGCTATAGTTGCTCTAACTTTCTTCATTTTATACCTCTCTTCCAAACCTTTTGATGTTTTGGCCTGCAGTACTGGCACATTCTGATGCAAATACTGAATACTAATTGCTAATTACCCTCCATCAACTCAGCAGCACTTGTTCTCAAGCAATGTAACGCAATGAAAAGGAAGTGGACAGTTCTTCTTTCGTCTTTGCAAAGACTTACAGTCAAATACTGAACTTGCACATGACAGAAAATTCAAGTGCCCTGGATAAGTCCTATATTTCTGGAGTATAAATATGTAAAAGAGGATAAGTCCTATATTTCTGGAGTATAAATATGTAAAAGAGTTTTGTGTGAGTTTGAAATAAACTACGTTACTAAATGAAAACCTGCTATTTAAACATTATTTGACTTGCAGACTTCAGATGAGAATGATGAATATATTGGTGTTGTTGTGAAATACAGTTATAAATATACAATGAAAATTTCTTACTAATGTGCATGGCCAGAACATATTTAGAATTCTCACTCTAAGCTATGTGTGATGAGTGATGTAAAAACTATAAAATGACATCATTTTGAACCTAACATATTCTGAATTCAAGACTTCACAGACAAAAGACTGTAACATCTCATGTCTCAGGTTTGCTTCTTCAAAAACAGTGCACCTAAATGAAAAATATAAAGTGTATTCATGGCAACTGTATCAACCAATTGTACTCAAGGAGCACACCATATGCTCACCTCTATGTAAAATTGATTTGTGTATATGAACAAAATTTAATATTAATACAAAATAGTTTAACAGTTTACAGATTGCAAAAAGTCTATGTTGAAAAAATACCATAGTTCAGTAATAACATGTTAGTCTCATTATCAAAAAGGTCATAATAATTTGGCATCTGAGATTTACCAAAATTAACTTTCAAAACTCACTACTTAGAATTATGGTAGATTTTCACTTTCTTAGCATAGTGAATTGTCAATTTCCATAAAATCAATTTCAATGTTAGATTTCACAGTTTGGCTGTATACAGACTGGAGTTCTTTAATATCAAACCATTTCCCAGCCATATTTGGTAGCTATTATTTGTTTTATTCTTTTTGCAAGTTATCCTCTCCTGCTGCTACAGCCATAGTGCCCCCTCCTTAATTTCCCTCAAATAGCTTATCACATCACATTTGATCTCCTTGTCCCCATCTTAAAAGTCCTACTTTCATTTTATTCAACTTTTGCTCTTCCTGCCTCTGCTTTTAATTCTGACTACTCTGTTCATCTACACCTGTCTTCAACTTTGCTCCTCCTCTCACACTAACTGAGCACTTTAGATAGTTTCCTCACATCTACTCACTCCACATCCTTCCCAAACTAAAATTTTGTTCCCCTAGTTAGTAATTATTTTTAAATCTATCTTATGCAGACAAGAAGACATTAAGGGCAGGCCTTACTCTCTTTTGCAAAGTTCTAGATAAATTCATGGTGCTACATAAGATGATTAGTAATAGCCTGATACTACAACACGATTTTTGCCCCTACTATTTTGCAGATGCAGTTCTATAAGAAACATCTCATACACTTCACTTACATTTATTTCCATATCCTTGGGTACTGTTTCAGTTGGGTGAGAGGAAAAATAGTTTATGTTTGCATACTTCATGTCCCAGATACATGAAGTCAGTCAGTAAGTCCATAAATGCTCTAACAACTTAGAAGGATAATGTTAATTCAAAATTGGCCCAAAAGTTAAATTTTATAAAAAACCAAGTTTCTATAAAACCTAAGACCATCAAAAAAGTTTATGATTTCTTAAAAAGAAAAGAAAATAGTAACAACTGTTTTTAAACAAATACAAATTCACCTGCACTGACCACAACTCAGGCCATGTCTACACAACACGTTGGGAAACTTAAGTCACTCGGCGTGTGAAAACACCCCCCCAACTGACATAAATTATGCCGATATAAATGGTAGTATGCACAGCACTTTGTCGGCGGAAGAGCTTCTCCCGCTGACATAGCTACTGCCACTCGTTGGGGGCAGTTTAATTATGTTGATGGGAGAGCTCTCTCCAGTTGGCATAGAGCGGCTACACCAGAGATATTACAGCGGTGCAGCTGCATCTGTACAGCTGTGCCGCTTTAAGCTCTCTAGTGTAGACATAACCTCAATGTTTCAACACTTAGACGTGAAACTGGATGAGGTTTTAGTGTCCCAACAAAATCCAGTATATAAATGGTGAAAAATAAATTTTTACTTTTTCAATCCCTTCCACCACCCCCTTTGAATAACCTAAAATGTTAGAAACACACAGGTAAATAAATGTATACAAGTTTAAGCTGACATTATCCCTTTAAGGCTTCAGCTGATTTTTATATCCACGTCTCAAGTTTTTACAGAATGACTGCCCACTCACATTACAAATATTCATTCTTGATGTACTGAACAAAACATGTATTTGTGCACTAGAAGAAATAGTTGTCTCATACAGTAAGTGTGCTTCTTTGAGATCATAGAATATCAGGGTTGGAAGGGACCTCAGGAGGTCATCTAGTCCAACCCCCTGCTCAAAGCAGGACCAATTCCCAACTAAATAATCCCAGCCAGGGCTTTGTCAAGCCTGACCTTAAAAACCTCTAAGGAAGGAGATTCCACCACCTCCTTAGGTAACCCATTCCAGTGCTTCACCACCCTCCTAGTGAAAAAGTTTTTCCTAATATCCAACCTAGACCTCCCCCACTTGCAACTTGAGACCATTACTCCTTGTTCTGTCATCTGGAACCACTGAGAACAGCCTAGCTTCATCTTCTTTGGAACTCCCTTTCAGGTTGAAAGCAGCTATCAAATCCCCCCTCATTCTTCTCTTCTGCAGACTAAACAATCCCAGTTCCCTCAGCCTCTCCTCATAAGTCATGTGCTCCAGCCCCCTAATCATTTTTGTTGCCCTCCGCTGGACTCTTTTCAATTTTTCCACATCCTTCTTGTAGTGTGGGGCCCAAAACCGGACACAGTACTCCAGATGAGGCCTCACCAATGTCGAATAGAGGGGAATGATCATGTCCCTCGATCTGCTGGCAATGCCCCTACTTACACTGCCCAAAATGCCATTAGCCTTCTTGGCAACAAGGGCACACTGTTGACTCATATCCAGCTTCTCGTCCACTGTAACCCCTAGGTCCTTTTCTGCAGAACTGCTGCCTAGCCATTCGGTCCCTAGTCTGTAACAGTGAATGGGATTCTTCCGTTCTAAGTGCAGGACTCTGCACTTGTCCTTGTTGAACCTCATCAGGTTTCTTCTGGCCCAATCCTCTAATTTGTCTAGGTCCCTCTGTATCCTGTCCCTACCCTCCAGCGTATCTACCACTCCTCCCAGTTTAGTGTCATCTGCAAACCTGCTGAGAGTGCAGTCCACGCCATCCTCCAGATCAGTAATGAAGATACAGAACAAAACCGGCCCCAGGACCGACCCTTGGGGCACTCCGCTTGAAACTGGCTGCCAACTAGACATGGAGCCATTGATCACTACCCGTTGAGCCCGACGATCTAGCCAGCTTTCTATCCACCTTATAGTCCATTCATCCAGCCCATACTTCTTTAACTTGCTGGCAAGAATACTGTGGGAGACCATATCAAAAGCTTTGCTAAAGTCAAGGAATAACACATCCACTGCTTTCCCCTCATCCACAGACCCAGTTATCTCCTCATAGAAGGCAATTAGGTTAGTCGGGCATGACTTGCCCTTGGATGTGTTGTCCATTTATATTCCATTCTTGGTGCACATGCTCATGTTCAGAATCTTTTGGCCAGTAGTGTCCATTAGGGCTGCACCTGTACCCTGAGTGTCTTTGTGCTTCCCATCCACAGGCATAAAGGGGAGGGCAACCCCCAGTGACCATCAATTCCTTCACCAATGCAGAATCCAGGTGTTATATAACTCCATAATAGCAAGAAGAGTTATGGTATATATGGAAAACATACACTGAAGAATCAGATACTGTAAAGTAAGTAACTTGTTTTTTCTTTTGGTTCTTGTCTACATATATTCCATTCTTGGCAACTCACAAGGAATGAGTTAAGTGACTGGAGGTGGGTGCTTGGAATCTACCTAACCAATGATTGTAAGACAACTCTGCCAAAATTAGCATCAAATCTTGATGCTTCCACTATAGAGTAATGTTGGATAGGTAGAGTATGTACTGAAACCACATGTTACTGCCTTACAAATTTCCAAGATTGGAACACTTCTCGAAGAAGCTGCTTGAGCCCTAGTGGAGTTGGCTGTAAAATAGCTATTTTGTAGCATAATTTAATATGGATAGAAATACAATTAGATAGTCTCTGTGTCGATATTGCCTGACTTTTTACCCTATCCGCATAACATATAACTACATATGTCATACAAATAACCTAGTGGCCACCATAAAAACCTCAGTCCTAACTAGACAGACAGATAGCACCTTAAGCATATCCAACATGTGAAGTTTAGATTCCCTTTGGGAAAGACGACAAGCAGGTACATTACTTGGTTGATATGGAAGTCAGAGACAACCTTTGGCAAAAATCTTTGGGTGAGACTTCAAGGTCATACTGTCCTTACAAAATGCAGTGTATGGATGTCCCACCACAAATGCTTGTATTTCTCTGACCCTTCTAGCAGATTATACAGCTACTAGAAAAGCTGCTTTGATGGATAGGTAGAAAAGAGAAGATATATGCAAGGGTGATTACTCAAACTCCATCAGCACTAGGTTGAGATCCCAAGGAAGAGGAGGGGCTCCCTGTTTCAACAGTACACACACGTAAGCCATTTCAGGAATCTACCTACCATAGGGTGTGAGAATACTGAGTGACCCTGAATGGGAGGGATGGTTTGCTGAAATGGGTGTATGAGCTTTTGAGGGAGTACAACTTATGAATTCTGGTTGATATTAAAAAGTTGATTTTATGAAAATTGCTGTAACAGGGAACGCCTCTACCCTGTGTATCCATCATTGCTGACATGCCTTTAAGCACGTCTCACCCAGATCAGGAACAACAGCTAACCAGTAAGGACTATATGCACCTGGATAGGTCTTTCTGTGTGAGAACAAAAGAGTAACTGCATTCGAGGGGAAATCAGTTCTCTCCAACCTCCCTCAACAAGGGGCCGGTATTTGGAGAATGAAAAATTCCCAAATGCAGGACAGATACCACGGTGTTGCTGTTAGCCTTTAAAAACCAGGGAGGTGAAAACTCTCAGTGCCACACAGGAAGTTTTGAGTACAAGAATGGAAGTGGATGAACCAGCCAAGCTAAGAGAAGGCTCCATGTTTCAGAATATAAACCATGCACTGTAGCAGAAGGACTCTTGCTAGACTCAGACAATTTTGAACCCAGCCCAAAGAATGCTCTGGAGTGGTGAAAAAACAGAGACAGGGAAATGTGTGTACGGTTTATTATTTTTGTATAGATCTGTGTATTTCTCATGCGATTAAACAGAGCAATGATATTAGAATCCTGTACAAAGTGTATGGGCATTTCATGAGTTACACCTGCCACATGCCCAGGAAGTTAACCTGTGGACCTGGAACACCCACACAGATGGAGTTCTGGAAGAGTGTTTATTTAAGCCGTAGAAGAGTCTAAGGGTAAGCTCTGGTTCCAGGAGGCGGGCAGTGGGTCATATTGTCGTAGTTCACAGGAGAAGGTGCAAGACAGAGGGGGTGCATACCAAGAACATGTCTGGAGTCCCCATGACAGCAGCAATGCTTGGACAGAGCTTTAAACCATGTTGGTTGGATTCTCTCAAAGTAGCCTTGTAAGTGACCAAAAGGAGGTGCCTGACTAGAGCTCGTTGCTTGTAGAAAGTCATTAATTCTTTAAGGACAAGAGGTAGTCTAGTATATCAGGTATGGAGATAAGCGATGTACTTGGGATCAGACAGAAGATCTCTCCCACTTGGAAGATGATGTAAGCCTAGTGGAGTCTTTTTGTACTGTGTATAAGTACATTCTGGACCGCTGAAGAGCAGCTGCTCTCCAGTGCTGTTAACCAGATGATACTGATGCTTACAAGGACAGGGAAGATGGATCCGGACAGATGATCAGCTCCTCTCTTTGGGAAATTACATCTGTGTTGGGAGATAATTGGACTCGATATCTAACAGAGAGATTGATCAGGTCTGAGAAAAACAAACTGTATTGGCCCGGGCAGAGTCAATATGATCATCTTGGCTTAGTCTTATCTGAGTTTCCTGATGACTCTGGGAATCAATGGAATAGGCAGGTAAGCATAAAAGAGTTCTAGAACTGAAGGGATCAGAATTGCATCTGATAGAGAACCCTAGTACTAGCAGCCTCTGGAGCAAAAGCTGAGACACTTCTTGTTCTCTTTCACTGCAAACAGGTCTATGGAGGCCAGAGTGGATAAAAATTGACACTTTTTTTTTTTAAGTTTTTTTTTTTTTAAATAAACCTAATTACAATTGAAATAATGACAATCCATGTACAGGCCTAAACTTACTAGAACATAGTAAAATCATTTAAAAACAAAACAAAAATAATATTAAGCAGCCAATGCTTTCTGCCAAGGTTTTAAAAAAGTCAACCCACTGAACTGGTGGAAGTCACTGACAAAGTATATTGAATCAGAGTTTGCTGAAGTGCTAAACCAGATTTTGAAAGCATTAGCCTCTTCTGCAGAGAGAATATTTTCTTCACTTCCATTTATTGAACTAACTCAGTTCAATGATTAGTTAATTCAAAATTAAGAAACTGATTGGGAGTTGAAAAAGCAGAAAAGCTTGTTTTCCTTTTCCAATCTATAAATAAAAAAATTAGGAGTGAGAAGATGAGATCTCCTAGTTCTAAAACCCTGAAGGACATTACTGAACAATCAGTTCAATTCACTAACAATAAATAAGACCTTTTTTTGTTTAATAAATCAGTTAGCAAAACATGTTTTGTATTTAACACTAATTTCTTTCTGATGTATCCAGCACATTTAAGGTAGTTTTAATTAACTAGTAAAAATCAATCTGAAAATGCTGTTTGTGCATTTGTAACTGAATTTGAATGTCCATCCAAATAGAGCTTAACATAAAATACAAGCAAACCATCTTCTATTAAATAAGAAATGCATCATTCCCGATTTTCTAGCATAAATAAAGTAGGAAAAATTAGGACGCTGAATACATGGAAATTATACTATGTAATTACATAGATAAATAAGTACAGTGTATCCTCTTAGTTAGCAAAATAAATAAAGAAATAAATAGTACCAAATTTAGTGTAAAGGCTATATTTAGTTGCAAATGCAACTGTTTCCTGTATGATGGGGCCTGTCATTATGATTTCTTGTGAGCTTCCTGCTAAGCTCTGCCAGAACATTTTGCAAGACTGATATATGATGAAGTGCTACTGGAGTAATTGCGTCATATGCCATAATCTATACAGATGCACAGTTTCACGACAAAGGTGTGCATGTATGTGTTGGGGTGGGTTGGATCTTGCTCTGCCTTCCCTGTTTATATGAAACATTGCTGTGGTTTTGTCTGCCATAATCTGAACAGTTAACCCTTTCAGTACTGGAAGCAATACTGTGCAAGCCTGATGAATAGCCTTATTTAGGACATTTGTATAAGTGACCTTCTTGAGCCATCTAGAGACCTTGGTGTACAAGATGGTGTACGTGAACTCCCCACTGTAAAGTGAAGACACCTTTCATTAATGTCTCTGATGGTCATGGTGGAGAGAAGAGTACTCCTTTAGATACTTTTAGAGGATCCTTCAACCAGTTTAATGGTGACAGGACTCCAGTGGGACCTGCATCTTCATCTCCAGATGATAACCAATGGACCAATATACAGACTTTAATCACTCTTGCATGCATCAAAAGTGAAGTCTGGCACCCTCAGTTACGTATAAACAGGAGGCCATGTGTCCTAGAAGTCAGACACAAGCTTCTTACCGAAGTCTGAGGTTGGATCGGTAGCTGAATGACCAGATCTACTACAGTGCTGAGTCTGTTGTTAGGCAGATAAGCCTTTGCTGAGGTGGTGCCACTACCTACCTGGCATTTGGTAAATACCCTCAGTGCTACTTATAGACTGAAAGGCAGAACCCTATATTGGTAATGGAAATTGCCCACCTGAAACTTTAGGTACTTCCTGTGGGCAAGATGGCTAGCTATATGAAAGTAGATGTTCTAAAGGCTGAGAGGTACACACCAGTCTTGCAGATCCAGGGAGGAAATCAGAGACCGTTCTGAACTTCATGTGAATGAAGGTATTCAATTGTTTCAGTTGAAGAACTGGAAACCAGCCCCACTTTTTAATTGGGTATTGGAAAGTGATGGGAATAAAAACCACTTGAGGCATTTCTTCCACAGCTCCAAAACTTAAAAATAACTTCCCCTCTTGATGCAGCATGCTGTAATGAGAATAGTCCTTACATAGAGATGGAGAAGGAGCAGGGAACATCTGGAATTGGATGGAGTACCCCACCTATAAACTCTCCAGCACCCACTGGTCTGCAGTGATAAGGCTCTAGGTCCCACAAAAATAATGGGAATGGATGGAAAGAAAAGGATACTTCAAGAAATGCATGCGATTCCCAACCAAGGAGACAAATCTGCTGACTTGAAGATGACAAGAAGAGCACCTAACAAAAAAGAAGATAACTCATCTTGTGCCGTAACTTGGGTTCTTTGAGATGCGTGTCCCTGTGGGTGCTCCACTTCAGGTGTCGGTGCGTCCCAGTGCTGTTGATCGGAGATTTTCAGTAGCAGTCAGGGGTGCGTGTGCACAGTAGCAGTCTCACGGTGCCACTGGTGCCTCATCTAGCACGTGCACGCCCCGACCTCTTCAGTCCCTTCTCTACTGTGGAGTGTTTAGCTCATACTCCGAAGTAGAGGGGAGGAGGGTGGGTAGTGGAGTACCCACAGAGACACTCACTCGAAGAACTTCCGTTACTGCACAAGGTGAGTAACCTTCTCTTCTTCTTCGAGTGCTGTCCCTTTGGGTGCTCCACTTCAGGTGAACGTAGAGCTGGCGTGATGAACAGGTCTATATGTGGGGATCCCCACATGTGTAAAATATGATGTGTTATTTCGTCATTCAGTTCCCATTCATGCTCTTGGGAAAACTGTCTGCTTAATGTGTCCGCCATTATATTTAGTCGACCCAGGAGGTATGCTGCTGTCATAGTGATGTTGTGTTTTATCATCAGATCCATAGTTTTAAGGCCTCTGTGCATAAGGAGTGGGAATGTGCTCCAGCCTGGCGGTTTATATAGAGCATGATGGACAATATTGTCCATCAGGACCCTTATCGTTTTGTCTCATATAAGAGGGAGGAAATGTAGGCACACATTGCGGACCGCGTAATTACAGTCAGCTCTTCGGCATTTTAATGAATGTTTTAGAATATAGCAGCTAGCTGCCTCTCTTTAGATGTGGCATTTACTAACAAAGCTCGATGGAGTTAAAAAAAATTGACCTTAAGAAAAAAAAGACTATATTAGCTTCTCTTCAATGCTGGATAATAAAAGGTGTGAAAATAAAATTAAAAGGCTCATGCCTAAACAGAAGTACTTTTGGAGGTGGGGGTGAATTGATAAACTTTTAATACTTTGTTTTCATTGTCATTTTAATACACTCTCTCAGAAGCTTAAAAATAAAATTGCTTTTCCTTCTGGTTATTGTTGGCAAACACTAACACCTTTTTACATCTCCAACCCCGTCCATCTATCTGACAGAATGAAATGAACTGCTTTTTGTTAATTTCCTTGTTAGTGTATCAACATTATTTATGTGAACTAAGGAAAAAAAGCCTGCTCATGCCATCTATCCCTTTTTATGCTATTTTCAGATTTATAACAAACGTCTGAAATGTTTTCCCTTTCTTCAAAAAGGTTTTTTTAATACTTGTTTAGAAAAAAAAATCCTTAAAAATATGAGGAATATCAAGTCGTGTTGTTCCTTGCTTTTTGTTCTTCTTGGCAAACCACATCTAAACCCTTATCTGAAGGAGTGAGGACATGAAACGTTGAACAAAAATCTGCTCTCCCAGCTGTCTGAATTAAATGGGCGTTGGAAGTTTTAAACAGTCTGACTAGAACCCTGTGCAGCCATTAGTTGAAAACTGATTTAAATTGGTTTAGGTTGAATTTACAAGTAAATGAAGTCCTTTTCTATACACAAAATTACACTCATTTAACTAAACTGGCACAACGTCACACATTTAGTTAAATTTCTGTGTGCCGACAAGCCCTTACACAAAACTAAATTGCTCTTAGCCAATTTTAAACCGGGGTTAGCACTGGTTTAACAAAATCGTTTTCAATCTGATTTTAGTTAGGCCCAGTCTACAAAGATATACTTATATACCTAAAGATGTGATTTTATACTAATTTAACTTACACTAGCAACTTGCGTAGACAAGGCCTCAGCTGTGTAAATGTAACCTTTGTTGGTAAATGATGTCTTAACCCTACTAATTCTTCTGCCATTCAGAAAAAACAAAGCAGAGAAGACTTGCATTTTTAATGTAAAAAACAAGTTGAACTTTTTAAAAATAAAACAAAACAAACCACACACCCATAGGCCATCTTTATACATCAAAGAAAATTTTTTTTAAAATCACACCAGCCTAGCTTTATTCTTGTTTACAGGTCAATTTTAGCAACTTCTTCTGTACAACCAACAGAAGTGCATCAAAGGGTACTGTGCATATCTTGCACAAATAGCTGTTACTGTTTTGAGACCAAATAGTAAAATTTAAATTAATTCAAAAAATTCCCAGATAGATTAAAACAATTTTAAGGCTGAGTATGTTTTACGTGTACATTATATGACAATGTGGCTCAAAAATCAGTAAAGTCAGAGTTAAACCTGAAACTCTATTCTTAAAAAGGTGAAGATTTGAGATTTTATTAATTTAAATAAAACTAAAGATTAGTGGTCTGATTTTCAAAAGATGCTGAATATCTCTAGTTCCATTGACTTCAATGGGACTCCAATGCCCCTAAAATATATAGATGTGAAACAAACTCAACTATATTCTAAAATAAAAATTATTAAAACCCATTCCTCATTCACTCACCCGCTGTGGCTCAAATAAAACAAAGACTTACATGTGTTTAATTTTACTCAGTGTGAAAAGTACCACTGTAATCAACAGGACTACTTGCTGTACATAAAGTTATGCACGTGTGTCAGCATTTACAGGATCGGTGCTTTAGGCCTTACCTACATGGGAAAAATTTCATTATAGCCTAAGATACAAATTTAAACCAATGTAATTACACCAGTATAATCCCCCACATAGCCTTGTACTGAAATAAGAGTTTCTATGTCTACACTGCAGACCTTAGAGTGGCACAGCTGTCCTGTGTAGTTGCTCTATGCCGGTGGGAGAGCTCTCTCTTTGGCCAAATTAAACCACCCCCAACAAGCAGAGGTAGCTATGCTGGCAGGAGAGCATCTTCCACCAACATAGCACTGTCCACACCAGCGCTTCTGTCTTTGAAACTTATGTTGGTCAGGAGAGTGTCTTCTTCACACTCTTGACCGACAAAAGTGTTTGTGTAGATATAGCCTAAGAGCGGGTTTCTTCAGTTTAGCTTGTGTCAATTGGAAAGGAGCTTAAGCAAAACAAAAAAAACCCCTATCCTTATGCCAAAGTAAGAGTATCTACACAAGTGGTTATAGCAGTATAACTATGTTGGTATAACTGGTAAAACTTTCTGGTAGCCTTACTCTTGAGTTCAGTGTTCCAGATTTACCCTGTAACAACGGTGACATCAACATCACCTGAAGCAACACTGAGCAATATTTCAGACAATTTTGAAGCTACCAGATGTTACAGGGCAAACATGGAAACCTGAAAGAAGTACTGAGAAAGTACATAAAGAAGAAAAATTTGGGATACATATGTACAAAGCATTGTAGTTCATCTTTAACTTACCTATGGTACCTAGATTACACTTCACACC
The DNA here is from genome assembly GCF_011386835.1 of Chrysemys picta bellii. NCBI lineage: Eukaryota > Metazoa > Chordata > Testudines > Emydidae > Chrysemys > Chrysemys picta. Next base: position 83,517,078 of record NC_088791.1, read on the forward strand.
TCGTATGCATAATCACTCTGTGAAGACTCCTGTGATGAATTAAACAAAAGACACACCATTTCAGTTTTGTAGCTGTTATTATACAGGTTTACAGATTTAGCGTAATTATTTTTCATTTTTAAACTCTTATCCATGAATTAGACTGGTAAAAATGCAGATTTGTTAATGAATAATTCAATATTTTTTCAATGTGAATGAAAAAACTACAACTAGAATTAAGAGCTTCTATCTGAAAATGGGAAATACTGTTCTCAAAACATTGAGGCTTTGTCTACACTGGCAACTGAACAACAAAACTTTTGTCATTCAGAGGTGTTAAAAACAAAAACAAAAACCACTCCCGCAAAAGACAAAAGTTTTGTTGACGAAAAGCGACTGTGTGACAGCGCTTTGTTGGCAAGAGTACTCTCCTGCTGAAAAAGCTACCTCCACTCGTTGGGAGTGGAAGTTTTTTGTCGACAGGAGAGCTCTCTCCTGCTGACAAACAGCAGTTACATCGCGTGCCTTTTAGCGGCACAGCTGTAGCGGCACAGCCATGTCGCTAAAAGCTGCATAGTGTAGACAAAGCCTGAGTGTTATATTTCACATGAGATAGGAAAGGCCACTCCAAAGCATTTTACTTTCTTCACATGTACTGTTGGGCCAGCTGCTCTACTGATACAGAAAATAATACATTAATCTGGGCATTAGGCCAATACTGGATCAATACTTAATGGAAGATCCCTACTTCAGCTCGGAAGCCCCCCAGCTATTGAACTCATGTCAAGTTTTCCCAACAGCACATGAACTATAACACCAATGGGAGCAACAGCCAGCCAGCAAAGTGCTGGATGCTATATGCACCAAGACTCCTGAGAAACTAATCAACATAGAAATGCTTTTCAACAGCGAAGCTTTGGTGCCCTACCAAGTGTATGGTGATCCATTTTTTCCCCTTATTTAAATCAGGCAACTTTACATAATCTCATACATTTTCTATAGATTCTGGCCTCTTCTCTTACATAAACCCTCATAACTGGAAAATATATTCTGCTTTGTTGCTAACCTTATGACTCCTGCAAATACAGTAAACAGCCACCTCTTTCTTTCACATGAATCTTTCTACCTCTCTCCTGAAGAGTTCTCACTACACTGAGAAGTAAAACCCTGTTGCTCAGACAGATTTTTAGACCATTCAAATATTTTTGTCCCTCATCCATCTTCCCTCCCACCCCCAAAGAATCTGTGCTTTCTGCTACTGCACCTGTAAGCAGTTAACATTGTAAGAAAGCAGTATTTTAAATTAGCAAGAAATGAGAATAAGCAATAGTGATAAAGAAGTATTTTTTAATCATTACTTTAGTGGATTTTGAAGGGAAATATCTACAAAGTATGAATTTTTACACAATCTGAATTTTGGGCTTAAATACTGAGTCTTAAGGAGTTTCAGTCTAAATTCTGAATTTTCTTGTTTTCAGCAATATTCTTATTCCTATTCCTATTATTTAATTCCAAGCATGCCCACAACATGCTAAGTGTTTTCTAAGGCATACTTCCTGCTCTGAAGAGCACACCTTATACATATTTTGTTTTCTATATTAATAATAAAAACATCAGAGTGATAGCTGATTGTTTCTTGTTCTAGAATGTGCACATTGCCCCCTACTAGCCTTTTAAAGCAATGACACAGATAAAAGGAGCAGTGATGTCAGCTTCTATTGTCTTTATTGCATTTTCACACAAGCTCCTTCGCACTTTCTCCCCTGCTGGCCCTCGCAATTGCAAAGAATTCCCCCTAAACATCCCCATATCTCCTTTTTATCCTCCTTCCAATCCCTCCTTAAAACTCTCCTTTGCAGAGATGCCTACAAAAAACTTGACAAGTTAGGCCACTGGTGCACTTATGCTCTTGATGAATTATGCACCACTGCGCACATGCAGAATTCATGCCCGGCACAGAATTCTCTCCCACCCCCCCACCCCCCACAATACATTCTGCCAAAGAAGTGCTGCAGTTCCACCTTTCACACCCCATAGGATGCTGTGGTGCCAGAACAGCTGGCTGACTAGCAGTAACAGTTAGCAGCCAGCTGCATTAGTCACAGCAGCCTGCCTGTGCAGCCAGGTTAGGAGGCAGAATACGGCACATGGGACTGCTGGTGGGCTAATAGACTGGGGTTCAGAAGGGCTGTGGGGGACAGACTGGGGTGTGGGCTCATGTGCTAGTGGGGTGACAGCATTGAGCCAGGGGCTGAGTGAGAGGGGGGCTCCAGCACCACATGGGGTCAGGGACACACAGGAACAGGGGCAGATATGCCAGATTGAATGGGAGAGGCTCAGGATCAGCCAGGGTCTGCATGGGGGAGACTCCCCACCTCCGTAACAATCCCTCCTGTCCCCCCGCTCCCCAATAGACACTGTTCTATATTTCTCCCATGCACACCCAACAACCCTCCAGGTTCACTCCCAGGCTCTTTCCCTCTCCCTCAGCTCCTCCATTACCCCTGATTCCCCCAAGCCTTTGCACTGCTTCTGAGGAGTACAGGAAATACATTTTTGTATTGTAGTTTAAATGAAACAAAAAGTTCTGTATTAATATGATTAGTAAGGAATCTATTTGCCAAATAAAAACAACATTTCCTGAATCTTTCTTTTTGTCTGTATTGTCACAGACATACTTGCTGACAGGTATTTTGAAACAAATTACCGAAATAATTGAAACTGGCATGAGTATACTGTGTTATTCTGACAAATGAAAAAAGCAGAATTTTAAAACATTATGCACAGAATTTTTAATTTTTTGGCACAGAATTCCCCCAGGACTGCAGTGAGACCATTGCTTATCATGCTGACCAATACTGTCTCTGTTTCCTTGTAACACCCCAACTGTATATATCCATCTGTTGCCTCGTCTTACACTTACATTGTAAACTTTTGGGGGTAGGGATCATCTTTTTGTTCTGTGTTTGTAGAGCGCCTAGCAAAATTGGGTTCTGATCTATAACCAGGGCTGCAAGACAATATGGTAATACCAATAATAAACAATACCTTTTTTGGCCATGACCACTGGTTTAAAACTGGTGTAGCAAATTAGATTTGAGAGTAAAAATAGTTAAGAAATTAATATCTTAAATTCTATGGGTAACTAATGATGATCAAAAGGTGGAGACTTTCAAAGGCACATTAAGGTAACTAAATTCTATAATTATACTGCTATGGTTAAACTGTTATAACTTTACTGTGTATACAAACCCTTAATGTTTGTTAAAAGGGTTTTTCCAAGTGTTAGCTCTGCGGTTCTCAACAGTGGGGGAGACCCCAAAGTCTTTAGGGGGGCATGCTGACCTTTCCCATTCAGTCATGGGGTTGCAATGCCACTCATTCAAAACTGGCCCAGTCACTCCTCCATCGTGACTGCCAAATTTGAGTGAGAGGCTTTGCAACCTGGCACACAGAGTCAACAATGCCAGCCACTGAAATTTAGCCTGGCTGCCCCTCGAATTAGCACTCTTTAGTGCCAAAATTGAGAAATACGGTCCTGAAAACTTTGTGGATACTATGGTATGTTCTCATTTAAAATGTTTCCCAGCCTATGCACAGTTAGACAGCAGGATCAAAGGACTGATTTATTTAAAGAAGAATCTCCTTTATTGGAATCAATGTATTAGATGGCCCAATTCGATCTAGATTACATTGGAAAATCCCCTTTTGTTCACCACAAAAAAGTTGGGGACATGATTAAAAAAAGGTTGAGAATCCCTGTTAGCTTAACGTGACTGAAAAAAATCACCCCCTTTTCACCCTTTTGCAGTAGTAGTTCATTCCTTCCAGAGGACATAACATTAGGCCTAATCTTACACACAGTTTTAATAGTGGTGTAACCATATTAGTTCAGGAATCATTCTTTTTTTAAAACCGATATAGTTACACTGGTACAACCCCTAGCACTGATGCAGTTGTACCACTATAGACTGTTTCCCTTCCTGTATACGAACAAGCTATATCAGTACTAACACATATTTAACAATACAGTATTACTGTATTCACAACTGGGGGGTTGTAACCCTTCATTTATCTCAATGTAGTTAAAATTGTGCAATTTTTCTGAGCAGACAGGGTCTTTATTCTGCTGTTGAAGAGCAAAATTCAAATCAATGGCTCTCCAGCTTTACAAATCAGTCAATGCCATATAGCAAGGACCTAAAAAGAACTATGACCTTAAAAGAAATAAGCATGGTCACATGTCCTTACTATGTGATGCTCTGACTTTTGAAATGTAAACTATCTTTCTAAGCAGCATCCCTATTCTCTCATGCCCTTCTCTATGCTGATACTCATATGTCAGGAGTTTGTTTCTTAAACTATTCATTCAACTGACACCCACTTTTAAAATTATGATGGAAAAGATAGATACACCAATAAACTCAAAAACAATTAACACACTCATGCATGCTTTATGTTTAATGAATATTTCCATTACAATGCTCCATTATTGGCAATATAAATGAAAATTTGCCACCAAATGGGGGAAACACACCGTAGAAAACTAAACACCAGGCCCTCAATTCCTTTTGATATTAATGTAAGCCACGCACATAGAGCTGGGTCTTTATACAGTACCTAATTTTTTACATTAATATATTTTCTTAATTCTAATTTATTATATAGTTTCAAAGTCTGCACAAAACTTCATCAGGTTATACCAGATTGTCACCTAAGATCTGTAGCATTCTGTAGCTAATTCATTTTACATTACAAGCTTTAAACAACAGCCCAAGTTTTACAATATTTGGGAACATACTTACGAGGATGTAAAAATATTACATAATAATATAGTGCTGTATGTACACCTGTATTTCAACTAGGACTTGTGGCATAGAAAGTTATACTGGTATAAAGCAGGGTGGGAATTTAAACTGTTATAGTCATACCAGTGTAACTCCCGGTCTGGGCACTCATATTCCAGTATAAGAGTGTCTTTTTCTGGTTTAGCTTATGTTGTATTAGAAGTGATTTAAGCCAAGCTACAAAAATGTGGAACAAGTTTGAGTTATACCAGTATAACTATAACAGGTATTGTTGGAAAAATCTTCTGTGTATCCCCCAGACATATGTAAACCATTGTAGGAAAGCTTATCACCCACTCAACAAAAAGTTAATACTATGGAAAGTTTGGTGAAAAGACTGTTTCATTTCCCTGGACTGTCATAACACCTCACCATGGGACTGCATTAGGTCTCAGAAACCAACTGGTTATGGAGCCAATTCTTTAAATGAGAGGCCTCCAAGGAAAACTCATGGGGACTACAGGAACTGATGACAATTCAGTAGATGGTTGCTTTCCTCTGAGTCAGTAATGAAACAATTGCCCAATATGGGATGTTGCCCTCTTTCATGAGAGATGTAAAACAAAGCTTCTGACTTCTAGCTGGTACAACTATGAACATTTTTTGCTATTCTAACATGGATCATTCTGCCTAAATCCCCTATTCAGTTGAAAAGGGAAACACTGCTCTTCATTTTCATTCCTAAATTAGTGCCCAGTGTTACTATGTGCTCATTAGAAGGGTGGCATAATTTACTCCGAATTTGCTGATTATATATAAATAGGCATCATAGTTTGTCAAGAACTTTAAGATCCTCTATGATTAAATGTGCTAAATAAGTAGAGATTTAAGTACTTATTTTTCTAAGCTGTTTTTAAGCAGCATGTTTCTTCTCCTCCTCCCTTCCTCTCCCCTCCCCCACAAGCATCTTTGTAGACACAGGGAGCAAGCAGTACAGCATCACAATTCACTTCTGTCCATGGTTTGTTCCTCCATTAAACCCAGCCTCGTCAAATCCCTGAGTGCAATGTTCTGCCATCTAATTGGGGGTTGGCCTCTAGGTCTGACTGATGTTGGTTGTGTTTGCGTTATTTTCTTTGGCATCCTATCATCTGTTTGTCTTCTACAGCATCCCCACCACTGTAATCTCTTGACTGCAGACAATCCCGTACTTAGTTTCACATTCTACTCTCTTCCTAACGTCATGTGTCTTAAAATCATTCCACTTTATACCTGCCATCTTCCAAAAAACTCTTATCTCTATTGTCTCCAGCCTTCTGATGTTTGTTTCATTTAAGGGTGCTGCTTCCAGAGCATAAAACAATACCATTGTTATACTGGTTTGATAATTTTTCGCTTTCATACCAAACAATGTTTTTATCAGTCCATAATTTCGTCAATTTCTGTGCAGCACTTGTAGCTAACGTACATCTCCTTTTAACCTCATCTTTGATGGAACCATCAGTACAGATGAAGCTTCCTAAGTGCACATAAGGTATTATCTGTTCTATGACTTTACCACTGCTGCATTTCTACCTATTGTCCCTTTTCCAAGGCACAATAAGTGTCAAGAGAAGAGAGTAATTGTAAGTCCAAGTCAACTACACCCATTTCCAAGGCAGGAAAGAGTACCATCATCAATTCAAATGTATCTGCATAAGACGAAGAGCTTAACTCTAGATCACCCAATGTCATGCCCTCCAACCCATCTACCATTCTTAATATCCAAATTAAGAACATGATGAAAGGCCATGGTGATTTCAGGCCCCGTTGTTTTATACCAAAGTTTGACTTGAACCAGCTGCTTAATTTACCACCAATTCTTATGGCATGATGGGAGTTTTCATACATAACTTTTATAACTGTGGAACTCCATAGGATTTTACTCATTTCCATAATGCATCCTTCCAAACCAAATCAAATGCCTTAGTGAAGTCAATGAAAACAGGAAACATATTTAATTCCCTTTCTTATCCTCCCCCAAATAACTGTCAGAGTGTGTATAGCTGAACAATGCAACTTCGACCTGGTCTAAAGCTGCACTGTTCCTCGCCTGCTACATCCTCTAAAACTGACCTTAATTTGTTAATAATTACTTTCATCATTCTTCCTGGTACTAATAAGAAGCCTGTACCTCTATAATTATTTGGATTGGGAGGATTGCCTTTCTTCGGGACTGATACAACTATTGCCTTTAGCCAGTCATCCAGACCTCCCTCTTGCTCCCATACCTTAAGTATTTTCCCTAATTCTTTGATAGCACTTGTCCCATCACGTTTTAGCTGCTCAACTATTATATTGTCTATTCCTGCAGCTTTCCCATTGGTTTAACTGCTTTACTGCTCTATTTCTTTTACTGATGGTGATTCAGTGCTGATATCCATTCTGCCTTGCAAGCTGCCCTGTCCATCTAGCATACATACAATGCTTGCATCTGGATGAACTACAGGGTTCAGCACTTTGTCAGAATGCTCCTTCCAGCACTTTTCTTCAGCATTTGTCAGTTCACTGGTAGCCTCTCTTACCACTTGCATCATCGTCCTGATTGTGTTTCCATGCAACTTAACCTTACTGTATATAGTTTTACATTTTTTGCTTCATTTTTATTATTTATAAAGCACTGCAGAATCGGCCTCGGAAGCATTCTTTGAAAAAGTTACAAAACTTAGTTCAGTAGTTTAATACCAGGAAGTTCAAGCAGCACAAAAATCTAAACCAGCAATTAAACTGTAGTCCAAAGAGCCACATTTCTCACAATGGCAAAGAAGTCTTCAAACAGTAATATTTCCTATGACCAGCAGCCCAATTCAGGACTCTGAAGACTACCAGAAGTTGGATTTTTTTTTTCTGGTCTAACAAAAATTACTCAAGCAACTATGCACACCCCTGTTCGGTGCTTCATGTTTTTGTATATCGTTTCTATATGATCATATTTGCACACAAACATTTAAGAGTCAGACAAACAAAGAGACAATGTCAATAACCAAGGAAATTTAAAATAGGTGGGCCTGCAAGCAAATAAGGGGAGATTTGATACTCATGAGCATAAAATGAGGAAGAAAAAGCAACCATGCTTATATCTGCACCAGTCACATTAAAGCATCTTTTCCTCATAACTTTAATGCTATCCTGATATTAATTTTTTCATATTAAACACTGCAGCTGGAGGACAGATAAGGGAACAGGACTGCTAGGGAAGGTGATCGATGAAAGAATCCATCTCTGGAAAAAAAATTTAGATGCACTGAATTAAAATATGGTATTTTGCCAAGCTAGTGGAAGTAACCTATTATATCTTATTCCCTGCTGCCTTCAAAGCCCTATATTCCGTAGTGACATCCTTCTCCTTTCTAAACAATGTAAAAAGTAAATCTTCCATAAAAGATTCACTAATTCCATTTGTATAGGAATTACTTTTTAGTTTGAAAATATACTATTAATGAAGTGTGTACTTTTTATGCTTCTTATGCATTAAAAAAAATTGAAAGTTTTTTCTAAAATAATCTGCTTGTTTTCCCCTTACAAATAGTAGGTATTTATAGTAGTGCCCACAATGTAGTACACAAAAATAAGGAAGACACACCACTTGTCCCAAAGAGCTTATAATGTGATCTTTCCAGTTATCCTCTGAATTTTGAGGTCATGCAACCTTTGATTGAAGGAGCAAGCATTTTTAATATTTAAAAGATATTTTTGCCTGTAATTCCCAGGTTAAATAGGAAATGAAAAAGATTTAAACAGCCTGAATAAAAATAATTTCCCCCTCAATCAGGTTTCACTTGTGTCTAATGTCAAGTTTACTAGTTTCTTTAGCTGTCCATGGAGCTTCAGGGAAAAAAACAAACCTAGATAGACTAGATCTGAATTTCTAATGCAAAGCAAAAGATAAAAATAGAGGTCCTTGTATACTTTACAGTGGGGTAGTCAACAGGTGGACTGCAGGCCAAATCCGGACCGTCAGACGCTTTTCAAGGGACCGCGAAATCTTTTTATTTATTTATGCTTACATCCCTTGTTGCTCCTTTTGAAAGCCCAAGCTGTCACCATGGGGCGATGTAAGTGCTACAGATGATGTAAGCGCGGGTCTGACAACCTGGACCCGGTCACCCGAGGCAGGGCTGACAGCAGAGCATGGTATAAACCCTAGCATGGGTATAAACAGCAATATAACCACTGAGGCACTGTTTAGGCAAGTATAGCATAGACACGCCTGAAGGGTTGGGGATGTGCGCGAGTACATATCCTACATGGCTCTCTACTTGCCCAAGCCTACATGGCTCTCTCCCATCTATCACTGATATTTTTAGCAGATAGTGGAATGCCCCCATAATCTTTGTAAACGTCGTGGAACAGGATTTTAGGATTAAATGAAGACATCTAAAACTATATACTGAGTATCATGGCTAAGAAACTGACAATTTATAGTTTTCCTTAGGCAAATATTCTATACACTAAGTGTACAGAGCATTCTTTTTCTCACATTTACTAGCAGTAGTTTTCATTCTCTCTCATGAGAGAACCAACACCATTCTTTCACCAAATATACGCAAGATGCTGTGAAATCCTACAATATTTGTTTTCAGCTTTGCAGAATCAAGATGACAAAACCTCAACTACTTGTGGTTCAGAAGCCAGGAGAGTAAGTACATACTTGACAATCTAGTTTAGAATCTTGACACACAGATGAGTCCCCTATATTTGGAAATTGGTCTTACTTTTTCAGAATCAAATAATCAATATAGACCATATAGCTTATCTGTTCTCCCAGTGACAACTTTGCTTCACAAACTGTGGTAAAACTACAACAACTTTATTGGATGGAGAAAATGTATGTTTATTACACATTAACCAATACAATGCATGCACAGTAAACTAGTAAGTAAAACAACAAAAAATAAATACATCAACATACAAAATTTAAGCAATGTAATATTCAACATTTTGTCATTATAAATACTTTAGATCTTATGTTACATAGGGAAATCGGTATTAACGAAACAGATAACTTTGAATCTAAATAAGCCGTAAATACATTTCACATCCGAGCAATAGTGACAGAGACTTTGTCAACAGCAACTACAGTCCCATCATTATTGAGCCATCAGTTCCAATAGCTCCTTTTCAGTAATCTACAGAAAAAATTAGAGTTAACTGAAGATAGATGAGTTGGAATCATCCAGCAAAGCTCTATTCTGTAGAAACCATGATGTTCAACCTCAAGGGTGAAGCTTATAAGAGCAGGCAACAGCTTTTTTGGCACCAGGACCAAAGCTATGGAACTCATTAAAGGAGAAGATAAAAATGCCCACAATGCTCACTGCCTTCAAAATGAAAAGTAAAACATATTTCTTTGATTTAGCTTTCTCACAGCTACAAGTAAAAACAGTAAAGAATGAGAAAAGGAGGAAGAGAAATAAATCTGCTAAGAGACAACCCCAGGAGTCCTGGGAAAAAACAGAGGATAGTTAGATCACTGGCCTAACGTGATTTTTGTTCTCCCGGACACATTCAGATACTAAGGTGACAGATGACAATTTAAGATGATATCTCTTTCCAACAGTCTAAGAATCAGACATAGCAACTCTTTTCAGACAGGAAACACTGCCTTCAGAAAGCCATTTCAAATTATAGGATGTAGCAAGTGCAACAGGGAATGGCCAAATTGACTTTCCCGAAAGCAGAAAAACTATAAAGAAAAGTGTAAACAGAAAGACAACACAGAACAATGTCATTTCTTCTGACTCTGCAGTGACAGATTCAGTAATTTCATTTTTAACAACATTTTCTGTGGAAGAATTGCCCAGTTCCAACTGACTAAAATGTTGAGCTATAATTTTTTTTAAATAAATAAGTATTATCACAATGGGGTCCAGGTCCACAGTTAGGGCTCCTACATGCTTCAATAATGCAAATAAAGAAGAAGAATAGTGCCACTGCCTACAATATTAGCACTCATACCTCCTTTCAAGAGTAGCCACTATCAGTTACAAACACATGATTTAATATGCAGTCAATGAGTATCTCAGTGTTTGGCAAGAAGTATGGCTAGCCTTGCCCTACACTGAAGTCAATGTCCACTTCAACAAATGTATTTTGGCAAAAATGAAACAGTTATTACAAAATACATGTGGGTTTTACCAGGCACAGACTGTGCCTTTTGCATTTGACCAGTACCTAACCATTTTGGGCACTAACGGGTACAACTAATAAAAACCACCACCACTGTGGCAAACAGTAAGTCTGCCATATCAATTATACAGGAGCCTGTCAAAATTTGTAAGACAATTTCCATGCAAAAAAAAGCAAACATCATTCTGGGATGTATTAGCAGGAGTGTTGTAAGCAAGACATGAGAAATAATGCTTCCGCTCTACTCTGCACTGATTAGACCTCAACTGGAGTATTGTGTTCAGTTCTGGGTGCCACATTTCAGGAAGGATGTGGACAAATTGAACAGACTCCAGAGAAGAGCAACAAAAATGATTAAAGGTCTAGAAAACATGACCTATGAGGGAAGATTGAAAAAATTGGGTTTGTTTAGTCTGGAAAAGAAAAGACTGAGAGGGGTCATGATAACAGTTTTCAAGTATGTAAAAGGTTGCTATAAGGAGGAGGGGGAAAAATATTTCTCTTATCCTTGGAGGATAGGACAAGGAGCTTAAATTGCAGCAAGGGAGGTATAGGTTGGACATTAGGAAAAACTTCCTCACTGTCAGAGTGGTTAAGCACTGGAATAAGTTGCGTAGGGAGGCTGTAGAATCTCCATCATGAGATTTCCACAAGAGCAGGTTAGACAAACACCTGGCAAGAATGGTCTACTCTAGATAATACTTAGTCCTGCCATGAATGCAGGGGACTGGACTAGATGACCTCTTAAGATCCCTTCCAGTCCTAGGATTCTACCTTCATACTGTATTAAAAAGGAAAAATATCAGTCTTCACTAAACCTGCATGCAGTATAGTTATAGCCAGATTGGTTTCAGGATTATAGAGAGACAAGGTGGGTGAGGTAGTATTTTCACTAAACCTGGACAGTCAGGGGATTGTCAGTGGAATGAAGCCTTACCCTCTCCAGAATTTGGTTACTATTTTGTCTGGAACAGATTTGAACCAACAACATACATCAACCAACCCTAGATGCTTCAACATCTAGTGTCTTAGCTGGAGTGAATGGATAGTCTGTCCAGCTCACACTGGCAGCCACATCAATTTGCAGCCTGAGTGTATTAACACTGAGTGGGAATGTCAACCAAGGAAGCTTGCCATGGCACCCACGAAGAGCCTTCAAATCAGGTTTAATACAGTGGTGGGACAAAATAGGGAAGAGTACTGCCAGTGAATAGCCTGTACTGTACTTGGAGAACTTTTTAGTCTGTAGGGTTGTCAGGCAGGCTCCTTCAGCAAGCACCAGGTTAAATTCATGGGGGATGGCGAAGAACAGGGCAGAGAGAAAACAAAGATCTTTTCTGTGTGCCATGTAAGCCTTTTGCTTAAAAACACTACATTCAATTTGACAGGTCTCCAAGTTGAAGGAGTCTTGATTTCATAGTCACACACCTGGGCAGACGCTGCCACTTTCTAGTAAAATGGCTGCTACCAGGAGTGAACTTGTCCTCTATTTCGATTAGAAAGTTGATATTCAGCCAGCACATTTCACAGCCCACCCATGGGGGTAGCTTTTTCCTCTGTGATGAAGGAGACAAAAGGCGAGGCGGGGGCAGCTTTAGCCTGACACCTCCCCACACACACCCCGCCGGGGAAAGTGGTTGGCGCGGCCTTTAATCCTGTCACTTGAAAGGTGGTGTTAGACAAGCCTCTCCGCCGAGGAGGAGTACGAGGCCCATACAGCTCGGGTCGGGAGCGCCCCTAGGGCCGGCCTGTAGCTAGACAGCTCCCTACCGAGCGGCGGGACCGAGGCGGGGCCCAGCCTCCTTCTCCGCCCGAGCGGCCGCGGTCAAACCCGCACGGGACGCTCGGCCCACACAAAATGGCTGCTGCAGCCGCCTGTGCGCTAACGGGGAAGAGGAGACCCGGGCGCTACCGCCCCCCGCCTAACGAGCCAGACCCGCTCCCAACCTCCGCCCTCCCCAGCGGCCCCTGGGGGCTCCCGCCCGGCGGCAACCGGGAAGCTCAGCCGCCCCCTCAGGCGGGCAGAGGCGCTAAAGCCACCGGCGCAGGAGCCGCCCCCCATCCCCACTCCCGGGCGGGCGGAGCGGGCCCCGGGGCGCGGCCGGGATCCGGGGAGGGGAGACACAAGCTTTTCCTGTGAGGTGAAAGGTCAGGAGGGCGCGGAGCCGCCACCCGGGGACGCCAGGACGGAGCCGCCCGCCCCAGGACAGACACACAGGGGGCCACTTCCCCGGCTCCTCCGGGTCACGGCGCGGGACGAGGGGCGAGAGCCGCCCCCAGGCAGTGCAGTGCCGCGCCCCTCTGCCAGGCCTCGCGTGAGCCGCTGCCGAGCCCGGGGGAGGAAAGCGGCTGCAGGCCACCCCGGCCGCTCTCACCTGGCGGGCCCAGCTCCCGGCGGCCTCTCCTGGGGGGTTATTTGTCGGTGGCGGCTCCGGCTCCGGGAGGTCAGAGTTCGTGACCCCGCCCCTCCGCTCCGCGCGGCGCTCCGCCCTCCTCGCGCCTGTCCCCGACCCGCGCCTGCGCACACAGCGAGCCCGCCGGGAGGGGTGCGTGAGGAGGGCGCAGCTCGCGGACGGCGAGGGGAGGGAGCGGGAAGAGGCCAGAGCGGGCGGCGCGAGGACTCCAATGGAAGGGGCGAGGCCCCCGGAGCCACGTGCGGTCGTTGGGCGGGGCCTTTCCCCCACACGTGTGGTTCTACAGCCGGTGGGGAAACCACGTGAACACGGGGCGCGGCTCTGGCGCCCGGAGCGTCGCTTGCTTTGGGGAACCGCTGCACAGAGCAGTGACCAGGCGGCCCCGCACAGCGCCGCACCGGTGCTCTGGTGGGCATTAGTCAGTACCCGCCTGCGACCTGCAGGGGTCTAAGGTTGTCAGGTGTCTAGTTGTTGACCAGAATAACCAATCAAAAAGGGACCCCAGCGGCTCTGGTCAGCACCTTCTGCACCCTGAACTCCGCATTTCTGGCCCTGCTCCAGAGGCCTTACCCACTCCCCTTGCACCCCCCCCCCAAAAAAACCTGTACTGTATGACACACCCAGTGCTGGGTTTACAGTGGTGCCATGGAGCCAGGACCATGCTCAGAAGGGGCCCCAGCCTGCTCTTCCTGCACTGTGCCCTGAGACCTCACTGGCTCCCCACCCCGCTCTTCTTGGCCTGCCCACTGGCCAGCCGAGGGCTCCTCTCTAGCCCTGGTTCCACCTGCCAGCTTCTCTCTGCCTCCTGGTCTGATCCCACTACACCTCTGGCTTTGGGCAGTCTCTATTTCCCACCACCTGTGAGGCCCCACCTGTCTCCCCGGAATTAGCTGCCTGGGACCGATGCAGAAGCCGGGCCAGTCTCAGCCAATGCGGTGGGGGGGGACAGTGTGGGGGGCCTGGCTGGGCTCCTCCAGGCAAGTGGATCCTGAGGGAGCCCGGGCAGGGCAGGCCCTGGCCTGGCTGATCATGTGACTGCTGAGGGGCCCAAGTGATTACCCACCCTGGGGCCAGTCCTGGGGACCAGATCACCAAAGGGCCGGTGAGTGTGGCCAGTAGGCAGGGCATGGGGGAGTGGGTCTCTGGTGGGCCTGAGGGGGGTGTTTGGCTGTGAGGGGGCGGGGAAGATCTATGTGATGGGGAACTAGGGAGTGAGGGTTCTGTGCGGGGTGCTGGGCAGTTGTGGTGGGGTCGGGGGGGGGGGGGGGGCTTTGGCCATAGAGAATTGGGGGTGACGGGGTGTTCTGGTGTTGGGCGCGGGGGGGAGGATGTGTAGCACAGGATGAGCCCACCCCTGAGGGGAAGAAGCATGCTGGCACCACAGGGCTGGGCGGGCCATCATGGATCTGGCAACTACTGGTTTGTAAATAGTGCCCTTGCACTGGGCTGGGCGGAGCGGGGCCGCCCCTGACATGCCATGTCCCTGGCCAGCTCCTTGCTCTGGGGACTGACCTCCCGTCCCCGTGCCATGCTCCATTGCCCCCATGGGAGCCCCAAAATATGCTTGGCGCTGGGCCCACAAAAAATTAATCCAGCCCTTCTCACACCGTACAACACTCCAGGTTCACTCCCAGGCATCTTCCCAGCAATTACTTCCCTCTCCCTCAGCGCCTCTGTTACCCAACTCTCCCAAGCCTTTGCGCTGTTTTGAGGGGTGTGGGAAATACATTTCAGTATTGTAGTTTAAATGAATTATTACTCAGAGTTCTGTATTAATACACCTAGTAAGAAATCTATTTGTTAAAAAACATTTCCTGAATCTTTTTTGTTGTTTGTATTGTTACAGACATACTGGCTGACAGGTATTTTGAAATAAATTAGCCAAATAAATGAAACTGGCATGATTATATTGTGTTGTTTTGACAAATAAAATGTGCAGAATTTTAAAATAGTGTGTGCAGAATTCCCTCAGGAGTAGCATATGTACTCAGCCCACAGCCCCCAATCCAAGGTAAAAAAACACCTTCTGCCACGTGACCGCTGTTCCAGCTGCAGCTGTTTCTAACAACACTGAAAAAAGAGGACACTCCACGGGGGCCCCGGCCCTGCCCCAACTCCACCCCTTCCCTGCCCCCATTCCAACCCCTTCCCCAAAGTCTCCGCCCCCTCCCTGAGCACCCTGCATTCCACCTCCTCCCTCCCGCCCCCCGAGCTCCGGCTGCTGCTGCTGCGCTGGGGAAGTTGCTTTGGCCCCGGCGCGCGGTGGAGACGGCGGGAGACGGGAAAGATGGAGCCCGGAGAGGAGGCAGCTGCGTGCTCGGATGCCACCCGCCACCTCTGTGCCCCGGCAAATCGCGGGAGTTGTAAGTTTTGTTGCAGCCACTCGCACTTGGGGTCCCCTCACCGTGCCTCCCTATTTTCCCAGACATGTTCGGCTTTTTGGAAATTCCTCCCAGAGGGGGATTTGAGGACCAAAAAGCCGGACATGTCCGGGAAAATCTGGACGTATGGTAGCCCTACGAGTAAGCCATTCCCAGTCATCCAGTCCCAGCTTTTGTCAGTCAGGGGTGTAGAGACATCCAGAGCATGGGGCTGCATCCTTGACCATCTTGACTAATAGCCATTGATAGACCTGTCCTCCATGAACTTATATAATTCCTTTTTGAACCCAGTTATAGTTTGGCCTTCACAACATCTCCTGGCAACGAGTTTCACAGGTTGACTGCGCACAGTGTGAGGAAGTATTTATGTTTGTTTTAAACTTGCTGCCTATCAATTTAACTGATTGTGAATTAGCTCCTTTATAGAGCAGCTCTTTGCTTGGGGGCTGGTCTGGTCACTGGCTGCTGCTTCCAGGCTCATGTTGTCCAGGCACTGTTCCCATGTCCTTATGGCCAAGAGATGGCTAGAATACTGCCAAGACTCGCATTAGCCATAGCTCTGAGTCATTGGTCATGACCTATGCTCTCAAGGCTGGACCTCTGGTGAAAGGCACCAAGACCTGTAGCGTTGAAGTTCTGGAAGATTCTAATTATAGAGATTCTACTACAGCAGCCCTAAATATACAGATGCAGCATAGAGCAGTTTTGGAGCTCTCCAAAGCAGGAGACACCAGCTCCTAGGCAGAAGCCGTACAAGGAGCAGCCAAACACATGAACATCCCAATCAGTCAAATGTAATAAGTTTGTCCTCAGGCATCAGAGCAGTGACTCAAGGTGTCCTCTTCCCCAGCTTCATTCTCACAAGTCACCTTAATTTACAACTAACCTGTCTGAACTGAAGTAAGAGGGAAGATGGCTACAGGGCCCTGGCAGTCATCTCATTGGGAACCTGTATGATTGCCTCAAATATATTTTGAATTCTCATGCCAAAGCTGTGCAATGGACCAGTGGTTCTCAAACTTTTTTTTCGTGTACCATTTGAAAATTGCTGAGGATCTCAGCGGACCACTTAATGATCTTTCCAAATGTTGTTGGTACTGTTAGCTAACTATTGTAAAGTGGTTTGGATAAAAGCACTATATAACAAAAACCATTAATAATTAATTTTTTTTTGTTCTAGAAATAAAAGCACACAACTCATTTTAATATCAGTAATCTTACCTTTCTAATGCGATGGAAGTGCCCTCTCTCCCACACTGCAGCAGCCACAGAGCTGAGGCTGGGAAGGACATCTATCTCTCCCCGGCAACCACAGTCCTGGAGCTGGGGAAAGTCGCCACTTTCTCTGGCTGCCACAACCCTGCACGTCCCAAATTCTCCCCACCCCCTCTTCTCACTGCACTGCCCCTGCCCACCTACCCCCTATTCCTCCCAAGGCCACCACCTCACCTTACATGTGTCTTCTCCAGGGTCCAGACACCTAATTAGCAGAGCTATGCCTATGCAACTCCACTAATTAGGTGGGTGGCCCTTCATTCTCTCATGTGCGGCCACCCAGGCGCGCACCTTAGAAGGAACTATTTGCAGACCACCTGAATGGAGTCAGCGGACCACAGTTTGAGAACCTCTGCAATAGACAAAATAACAAGTAGCTCTTATGTAGTGCCTTTCATCAGTAGATCTCAAAGTGCTTTCTTAGGGGGGGACAGATCATTATCCCCATTTTACAGATGGTGAAACTGAGGCACAGAGCAGTGAAATGACTGCCCAAGATCTCTTAGCAGTCTAGTGGCAGAAGGGGAAATAGAATCCAGTTCTCCTCAGTCTGTGTTATATCAAAAAGTACAAAAGTATCTTTGCCTTGATTATAGCATGGGCAAAATATCAAAGGATGTGTTTTGAGATGTGGATAGCTTGGTTAATCCAGACAGTCAGTGCTCAGTGGCTCACCTAAGTCCCTACCATTGTGACTACATGTACTACCTTGCAGGTTCAAAACAATCTGCAATATCATGAAGAGATAAATGGTCTGAATTTCATCCAGTTTTGCTCATAAAGGTGCTAGGAGCAACTCGTCCAACCACCAGTGCTTTGGACTGGTTCCTGGCTACTGCTGACCAGTGTGAAATAACTTTGCTGGTTAAACTTGTCAGTGCTTCCATGTAGAGGAAAAGCATTTGTACAGCAGGTACTCAAGAAACCACCACCTAACATTGATCATCTAGGTAAGTATTATGCTGTACTAATATATTGTATCCTTGGGTAAAACGATCAGAAAGTTGTGGCAATACAACTCCCAGGATTTTGATACGTCATGTTTCCTTGCCACTTGCCAACTAGTCGCATGGTTTGGATAAGGGTTATGTTAATTGCTACAGCAACCTTAACTGTAAGGATATGTCTACTCAGCAAAAAAATCCCATTGCAGTGAGTCACAGAGTCTGGGTCTACATTCTCTGGCTTGTGCTACAGTACAAAAAATAGTCGTGTAGACGTTTGGATTGAGACTTCGCTCTGAAGCCCAGGGAGGGAGGTGGGTTTCAGAACCCAAGCTCCAGGCTGAATGGCTAGATGGGTATTTTTAGTGCCATAGTGTGAGCCAGACTCTGAGACTCACGGCTGCAGTTGTTTCACCAGGTAGATATACCCTAAGAGAACAATTTTATGTGAAAAAAATAGGGCTGTCAAGTGATTATTAATCATGATTAATCACACTGTTAAACAATAATAGAATACCATTTATTTAAATAGTTTTGGATATCTTCTACATTTTCAAATATATTGATTTCAATTACAACACAGAATACGAAGTGTACAGTGCTCACTTTATATTTATTTATTACAAATATTTGCACTGTAAAAAAAATAGTATTTTTCAGTTCACCTTATACAAGTACTGTAGTGCCATCTTTATCATGAAAGTTGCACTTACAAATGTAGAATTATGTACAAAAAATTACTGCATTCAAAAATAAAAATGTAAAACATTAAGGCCTACACGGGGCATATGAATGTTTAGCGTATCTGGCACATAAATACCTTGCAACGCCGGCCACTCAGTCCTACTTCTTGTTCAACCAATCACTCAGACAAACAAGTTTGTTTACATTTGCAGGAGATAATGCTGCCTGTTTCTTGTTTACAATATCACCTGAAAGTGAGAACAGGGGTTCGCATGGCACTGTTGTAGCCGGCGTCGCAAGATATTTATGTGCCAGATGCGCTAAATATTCATATGTCCCTTCATGCTTCAACCACCATTCCAGAGGACATGCATCCATGCTGATAACGGGTTCTACTTGATAACCATCCAAAGCAGTGCAGACTGATGCATGTTCCTTTTCATCATCTGAGTCAGATGCCATCAGCACAAGGTTGATTTTCTTTTTTGGTGGTTCGGGTTCTGTAGTTTCTGCATCGGAGTGTTGCTCTTTTAAGACTTCTGAAAGCGTGCTCTAGTCTACACCTCGTCCTGATCAGATTTTGGAAGGTATTTCAGATTCTTAAACCTGGGGTCGAGTGCTGTAGCTATCTTTAGAAATCTCACATTGGTTCCTTCTTTGCATTTTGTCAAATCTGCAGTGAAAGTGTTTTTAAAATGAACAACATGTGCTGGGTCATCATCTGAGACTGCTATAACATGAACTATATGGCAGAATGTGGGTAAAACAGAGTAGGAGACATACAAATCTCCCTCAAGGAGTTCAGCCACAAATTTAATTGAAGTATTATTTTTTTAATGAGCATCATCAGCCTGGAAACATATCCTTTGTAATGGTGGCTGAAGCATGAAGGGGCATATGAATGATTAGCGTATCTGGCACATAAATACCTTGGAACGCCGGTTACAAAAGTCCCATGCGAACGCCTGTTCTCACTTTTAGGTGACACTGTAAATAAGAAGCAGGGAGCATTATCTCCTGTAAATGTAAACAAACTTGTTTGTCTGAGCGATTGGTTGAACGAGAAAGAGGACGGAGTGGACTTGTACGCTCTAAGTTTTACATTGTTTTGTTTTTGAGTGCAGTTATTGTAACAAAAAGATCTACATTTGTAAGTTACACTTTCACCATAAAGAGATTGATCTACAGCACTTATAGGAGGTAAATTGAAAAATAATATTTCTTTAGTTTGCCATTTTTACAGTGCAAATATTTGTAATCAAAAATAGGAATGTTAAGTGAGCACTGTACACTTTGTATACTGTGTTGTAATTGAAATAAATATATTTGAAAATGTAGAAAACATCCAAAATATTTAATAAATTTCAGTTGTAATTCTATTAACAGTGCAATTAAAACTGCGATTAATCAGGATTAATTTTTTAAATTATGATAATTTTTTTTTTAGTTATTTGCGTGAGTTAACTACGATTAATCAACAGCTCTAGAAAAAATATTAATTCAATAACGTGCTTTATTGCTTTTCTTCACTAGCCACCTCCTGCTAATTCAACAAGATTGGGCAGCCATATTTATAGAGAAATGGGATCTTTGGGACTAGGTTACTATTGTGATAAATAAAATTAAATTATATAAACTCAAATCAGTTTATGTAATTTCCCACTGGATAAAGTCAGCATCAATATCCAGGAAAGAAAGGCATGAAGTCATTGAAAAATGAGTAATTGTTACTTGTATTCTTTGAATTAAAACCCCTCAGCTTTCCTCCTTTACCCTTGAAAATATCCCCTCCCAATGCCCCACTGCTACTATCTTAGCTTTGTATCTTTGCAATCTTCTTGTTTTCTGATCAGACATTGTCTCAAACTAAATGCACAATTATATTTCTCATTTTTTCCTCCTAAGACTATTCACCTGTTAAACATTTCCTGAACGTTTACAAGCTAGTTGCAGTCTGTTTACTATACCTGACACTTCCAGGAATCCGATGTGGGTGCATGTCCTTTTTCTAAAGGACAGAGGTAATTCCAGTATAACTCGGCAGATATCGTCAACCAGATACTTATAATAAAGATTGTTTTGGGTAGGATTGATCAATGCTAAGAGCTGAAGGGTCACTGAAAACTCACAGGAGTTTAATAGCTGTTCTTTGATAATAGCTAGGACACCATGTACTCTGCAGCACAACAGGACTAAATTATGTGACAGTGTTAATTTACGAAATCCTTCATTCCCACCTCCCACTCACTCCTATGCAAACACAATTGTGATTCATAGCTGAAGAAATTCATAGTTGTACAATGTTTCAATTATGGATTTTCTAATATGATTTCTGAAGATGTTTTCTTCTTCACCGTGTTCACCAGGCAGCCTGGCTTCATTCCTCAGGCCTCACTTTCAGCAGTGTTGTCCAGGCAGCCAGCTCAGAACTGCTATTCTCCACCTCCCATAGTGTGCCAGAGAAGGGGTAGTTTGCAGCTTGCTTCAGGGGTTCATTTTGCCACTTACCTGGCAGGTCAGCTCACCAACCAGTACTTTTGGCTTATCCCATTCCCACCCCGACTGCAAGCTGGACTCCAGCCCTAGCTTACCAGCCCACTCCTCCATGGAACACAGGAGGGAGCATGAACTGTAATCTAAGTAACAAACCTTTGTGGGAAAACTGGAAGGCAGGAGGCAGCTGCAGGCGGTTCCAACAGGGGAGGAGACAGAAAATAAAATGTTGGGCATCTGGCTGCAACAAAATACATTCTGAGACAAAAATACCAAATCTCTCTCTCTCTCTCTCTCACCCCCACACAAGAATTCCATAGTGTCCTAAATTACATGAATGACGCAGTTCACATCTGTTAGAAATATTGTTTCAAGCAGTCAGAAAACTCAGCCACACATCGCTATATAAGTTTGTGCTCAGTTCACCTTTGCAAGATGATGCCTGAAACCACGAGGGCTAGAAACATAATTTAAATAAATAAAAGATTCTGACAACTCTGCAGCCAAGGAATCATGGACTACATAAGTTCCTGGTAATAAAAGAGAATTGTAAAAATATATATTCAAAATGGAAAAGCAGACTTAACTATTGCAGATTTATTTTGTACAAACATGATACATATCAACATCTATTTACAATGAATTTCAGCTGTTTCAATTTACAAAATAAAGGTTCTACTATTTATACTGTTTAGACAGCACAGATAAATTAGGATAGCTCCAAATAAAGTGTATTTGGAAAATAATTATAACGAGCAGCAGTTATGGCAAAAATTCATTAAATGCCTCTAATCCTGCTACACTTCCCTATTTCAAGAGATATAATGTAAGCTTTTTCAGGAACCATTCTCCAAGTATTCTTTAAGTGTTCATTAAAAAGTTATTCAAATGCTAACAATCCTTGCCTAATAAGGGTCTTGTAATGGGATAGAGAATAAGACAGAGAATATCTTATTGCCCTTATATAAATCCATGGTAAGACCACATCTTAAATACTGTGTACAGATGTGGTCTTCTCATCTCAAAGGTTCAGAGAAGGGCAACTAAAATGATTAAGGGTTTGGAACGGGTCCCATATGAGGAGAGATTAAAGAGGCTAGGACTTTTCAGCTTGGAAAAGAGGAGACTAAGGGGGGATATGATAGAGGTATATACAATCATGAGTGATGTGGAGAAAGTGAATAAGGAAAAGTTATTTACTTGTTCCCATCATATAAGAACTAGGGGCCACCAAATGAAATTAATGGGCAGCAGGTTTAAAACAAATAAAAGGAAGTTCTTCACGCGGTGCACAGTCAACCCTGTGGAACTCCTTGCCTGAGGAGGTTGTGAAGGCTAAGACTAAAACAGGGTTTAAAAGAGAACTAGATAAATTCATGGAGGTTAATCCCTAGCCTCTGTTTGTCAGAGGGTGGAGATGGATGTCAGGAGAGAGATCACTTGATCATTACCTGTTAGGTTCACTCCCTCTGGGACACCTGGCATTGGTCACTGTTAGTAGACAGGATACTGGGCTGGATGGACCTTTGGTCTGACCCAGTATGGCCATTCTTATGTTCTTATGATTTTTTAAATAATTTTTTAAGTCGAAGTTCTTAGACTGCCTAAAAACCTCTACTTGCCCAGAAATAATACGTTAGAAAATCTTCAATGCCAGTGTTAGTCATGCATTGTACTAACCAATCTTATCTATTATCTTAAGTCTCTTATGCAGAGATAGCCAGTTTTTAAAACCATGCTGGTTTTGCAACCCTTGCTTAATGAATTGATTGGTGTACAATAGTCAAATGAAAAGTGAATGTGGCATCTTTGATGGAACTGAATTAAAGATATGCTATATCAGTACTTTACCATGGATCTTAGAACACGAAATACTTCAGGAAACAGGTTAAAATATATTTTTAAAAAGGAATATCCTAACCTGTGTTATTAGTATTGAAAATATTAACCTAATCTGTTACCAATTGTTCCAATTATTAAAATTGAAATGAAAATATATTAACCATTTATGCCATTTTTATTGTTCTGTTTAGCTTGGTCAATGATAAAATAGTCAATTTAACTTTCTGATTGTCTACAATACTAGCACAGAAATGGACAGTTTGGTAGCTAACAGTGCACAGAAATGTAAACAAAAAAGGTTTCACTGACATTGTTAAAAATGAATGAGAGACTACCTAATAATGGAAGTTTTCCTAAAAGCATCTTTTAAAAATAATAATGCTGAGCATAAACTACCATGAAGCTTGGGATAGTTTAAGTTAGGAGAAAACAGGGTATTGTAATTTGGAAAAATAATATGATTAGCTGAGAACTCTTATCAAATTGCTCATGTTGAACATCTCAGAAGTTGTCTTTGCACATGACACAGCACAAATATGTTGGGAAAGATTGAAATTACTATTCAAGTTAGTGTTTACAATGTCAAAATCCCATCTATTTCATTTCATAACCAGATAGCTTCATTTGAACAATTGTTTTTAGGGCTCTATTTAAATAAATAGATGTGTATCTCAGAAATACTGTACTCTGGATTCAATCAGCTGCTTCAGCAAGAAGTCAACTGGCTCATGGAAGACATTTTAAAACAATGCTCACTCTACACTAGGGTTACCATACGTCCTCTTTTTCCCGGACATGTCCGGCTTTTCGGCAGTCAAACCCCCGTCCGGGGGGAATTGCCAAAAAGCCAAACATGTCCGGGAAAATGGCGGCTCTGTTTAAGAGCCGGGCTGCCTGAAAGCTACCGGCTTCGGGCAGCCCCGTGCCTCCAGACCCTGCGCCGCCGGAGCCCGGGAGGGGAAGTGTCCGGCTGGGGGCGCAGGGTCTAGAGGCAGGGGGGCTGCCCGAAGTCGGTAGCGCTCGGGCAGCCCGGCTCTTAAACAGAGCCGCGGGGGCTGGAGCCTCCAGCCGCCGGGGCTGTGTGTAACTGACACAGTGTCAGTTACACAGAGCCCCAGCCGCTGGAGGCTCTGTTTAAGGGCCGGGCTGCCCGAGAGCTACCGGCTTCGGGCAGCCCCCTTGCCTCCGGACCCTGCGCCCCCAGCCGGGCACTTCCCCTCCCGGGCGCAGGGTCCGGAGGCACGGGGGCTGCCCAAAGCCGGTAGCGCTGGGGCAGCCCGGCTCTTAAACAGAGCCTAAGAGGAACAGAGCCTCCAGCTGCGGGGGCTCTGCTCCTCTTTGGCTCTGTGTAACTTATACAGTGTAAGTTACGCAGAGCCGCCGGAGCCCCGGAGGGGAAGTGCCCGGCTGGGGGCACAGGGTCCAGAGGCATAGGGGCTGCCCAAAGCCCGAGCGCTACCGGCTTCACGGTTTGCTGGGCAGCCTCCAGACCCTGCGCCCCCGGCTGGGCGCTTCCCCTCCCGGGCTCCAGCTGCACTGGGGAAGCGCCGGCTGGGGGCGCAGGGTCTGGGGGCTGCCCGGGAAACCGTGATGCTGGTAGCACTGGGGCAGCCCTTTCCCCCTGGCTGGGAGTGGGAGGGGGCGGAGTTAGGGTGGGGGAAGGGGCGGAGTTGGGGCGGGGCTAGGGGGTGGGGAAATGGGCGGGGCCATGGCCCGTGGAGGGTCCTCTTTTTTTATTTATGAGATATGGTAACCCTACTCTACACCATCATTCAGAGATGTGTAGTGGATCAGGAGATGGAGCTCACTTTCTGCTACCAGCCATAAAACCTCATCAGGCCAAATGTGTCTGCCCCTTCCCCATCTGAGGCCCCGTGCATTAACTTTTTATCAGCCTACTTTCACAGGAGCTGGAACTAGAGTGCAGCAGCACCCCCTGCTTGAAGTGGTTTCCATCATAAACAGGATTTAGTTTTGTTCAATGCCCTTCAGTACCACTGGCTACCTCTGGTTTGCAGAGGGGGAGTGAAACCAAAACAAAATGAAACTAACAATTGCCTCCTGGCATGGATTTATTTTTGTGTGCAGCTGATCCCTTCTTTGTAGTGGTTGTCCTTATAAAAAGCTTTAACTATCTCCCTCGCTGTGACATCAACCAGAAGAGCCACACCACCTATGTATGTCCAACCTGAGTAAGACTGTGATGCTAAAGTTACAACATTTAGGAAACTACCTGCAAGAGACACAACTTACTTAGCCTTCATCTGGCAGCTGTATTGCTGAAAAACTACCAAGTAAAAGCCCCCTATGTATGACAAGAGAAGAAAATTTAATACATAAACCATTTTTTAATTCTCAGTAAAAAAAAAAACCTTTTAAAAATTGTCCAAATAAAGGCCTTAATCCCATTGAACTTCAAAGTTAATTGAAGCAGGTTCTCAGTTGCACATGAAGGGTGTAAGACCGAAGAGTTTAATAATTTAAAGCCCTAATTCAGCAAGGTACACAAGCATGTGCTTAACATTAAGAACTTGAGTCTATTGAAGTCGGTGGGATTACTCCGTTAGGCAAGTGCTTACGTACCTTGCTGAATTGGTACCTGAAACCCTTGTTCAACAGAGCAAGGGCTGTGACAAGGCAAGCTGCCTCATACTGCACAATTAATATATCTTGAGAGACTGCTTCTAAGGAGCAAGAGAGTATTTTGACTTCCATGTTCATCTTTGACCCCTCTGTCAAGATAACTGGGTGTTAATTCTGGTTGTATTTTTTGTAATGCTAGCCCATGCACAGAGCTAGAGTGAGACTCCCAAAAAAATCATAGGCTGTATTTACACTAGGGAATCTTTTGGGGGTGGGAGCTGTGTGTGTAAATCCCACCAGTGCTACCCTCTGTTCATCTGCACCCAGCAGGAGCTGTAGTGTAGGCAAGGCTTTCGAGGCTTCCAGTATTTTTACCATTGTATCAGACAAACCTGGTTAAGACCCTGATTCAGCAAGATACATAGGCATGTGCCTAACTTCAAGCATCTGATTAGTACCATTGATGTCAATGGGGTTGCTTACATTCTTAGAATTAGGCACATCTTGAAGCACTTAGTTGAACTACAGCAGGGATGGCCAAACTTTGTGGCCTGAGGGCCACATCTGGGTATGGAAATTGTATGGTGGACCATGAATGCTCATGAAATTGGGGTTGGGGTGCAGGAGGGGGTGCGGGGTCTGGCTGAGGGTGCAGGCTCTGGGGTGGGGCCAGAAATGAGGAGTTCAGGGTGCAGGAAGGGGCTCTGGGCTGGTGATGAGGGGTTTGGAGTGCAGGAGGGTGCTCCACGCTGAGATCAAGGGGTTCAGAGGGCGGGAGGGGGATCAGGGCTGGGGCAGGGGGTTGGGGCACGGGAGGTGCTCAGGGGTGCAGGCTCCAGGTGGTGCTTACCTCAAGCAGCTCCCGGAAACAGCAGAAGGTCTCCCCTCTGGCTCCTATGTGGAGGCATGGCTAGGCAGCTCTGTGCACTGCCCCGTCTGCAGGCACCGCCTCCACAGCTCCCATTGGCTGCAGTTCCCAGCCAATGGGAGCGGTGAGGGCAGCACGTGGAGCCCCCTGGCTGCCCCTAAACACAGGAGCCGGAGGGGGGACATGCCGCTGCTTCCGGAAGGTGTGTGTGTGTGTGCGCGCGCGCGCGCGCCCCCCTGCTCCCTGGCTGGATCACGGCAAGCCCCAGACCCCGCTCCCCAGCCGGAGCTCGAGGGCTGGATTAAGTTGGCTGGATGTGGCCTGTGGGCCATAGTCTGCCCACCCCTGAACTAGAGTCTTAATCAACACCATGATAAAAACACTAGAAGCCTCCAGAGCAGGGGAACCAGTGATAAATCTGTGGAAAGAATCGCTTTCCTAAAATTCCCTTGTGTAGGCAAGGCCATAGTTAGTATTGACCTGGAGATGAACAGCTGTTAATCCTATTACCAAGTTTACCTATCGTAACAATTAACTGGCTGACTACACATACATCCTTTTTATTTTTATTTTTTTTTATATATATATATATATATATATATATATATATATATATATATACACACACACATATACATACATATACATATACATACATACACACACACACACACACACACACACACACTGTTGTCCTGGCCTATTCATGTTTTGTCAGTGCTAGTTCCATTTATTCTATACAGTTATATAACATGATTTTTCAAAAGTTCAATAATAGAATAAATACACCAAAATTATCAATGTGTTTCCTAATGAGGTCTACTGACAAATTTTTAAAAACAGCTGAAAGATTGTGTTTTAAAGCATCAAGTAAAACATCACATAATGTAAGCAAAATGTACTAGAATGAATGGCACACATTTTCTATGCCATTGTCACTAAGAACATTGTGCTTTCTTGGTATGGCAATTTCAATTCAAACATTTATTTTAAAGTGTACAATACTGTTAAGATTTTTCAACATACTTATTGAGCCTTAAACTATTAGAACTGTAATTTATCCATGTTTCATACTGTATGGGGAACTCTCATTGGTATCAAAGGGATTTTTAAACAAAGACTATGATAGGATATTTAATCTTTTTCCTGTATGCCAAACAATTTTTGCCTGTGCTTTATATTATACTAGCAATAAAAAAAAATAATCTGCCTCTTAATTTTTTTGTTAAGATAGTATGTTTAAATATATCTTTGGCATTGATAATTTGATAACATCTGTAGTGCATAATCTCAGCAACTGCAGAATATGAAAGAAAAAAATATTTTTCTTGTTTTTCCTTTCAGCTTGCTTTAATAACTGATCCACATTGCATAAGAAATATGTTTGACTTTGTGTTATGGAAGCTTAAATAACAAGTAGCAGCGCTAATTCTAGGGCTTCTGTGATTCAGAAGCTAGTTGTCTTTTTTAATTGAATTAGTCCACAAAACTTGACCTATTGTATCAAGAGAAGGAGCACCCTTTCAGTCATCTGCTCGTCAAAGGAGTTTTAACATAGCTGACCATGTGTCCTAAATTTTTGTTGAAATATTTTGTTCTTTGAATTGTTCTTGTTAAATTACAAAGTGAATATCAGCAACTCAAGAACTGCACAAACTAATGCTGCAGTAAAGCCTGTGTGTTTTGTTTTTTTACAGACAGTTTTCTGACAAAGCCGTCTGCTATTCTAAAGACAAGGGCACTTTGGAATTCAATGCGAACCTTAGAAATGATTCTGACCATTAGGTAAACATTGGAATTTAATAAATAACACATTTTGTATGAAAAAAACAACAAATACACAAATTTCTTTAAAAAAATATTACCTTACACCTAAAAAAAAAAAAAAGGCAACAACTCCTAATTCTCATAAATATACAAATTGTGTTTAGGTTGATGCTGGTAGAATCCATTTTTAAACAAAATTGCTGTACTCTATTTCTTGTCATCCTTTGATGACATTTTGCTCCTTTAGTCACAGAGATGGTGCTGAGGCACTATAATATGGTGCCTTCTTGAAAAGCTTCTATCCACCTGTTGGAAAGAGAAATATTGTTAGATTTGGCTTGATCTTGGGTTTTATTTAAATTTTTATCAATACATTTTCAAATATGCAACAGTTCAAAATTTCACTAATCCATTAAAAAGCATATGGTTCACCACTATTAAATGGCCTTAAATCCTGCATTAGGTTTAGATAAACAACAGATGTGGCCATGTAGCTAGTGCTACTGAGCATTATGGAAATGCTTTCAAACTGTACTCTCATGGGGGTAAAGCCTGTCTTCATTTGTATTTGGGAAGCACCTATTAGGAAACTAAGCTGTGAAGCTCTAGCAAGGCCTATTGAGCATGTGAGAGCGGTGATTTTTCAGGGGTTTATAATTTGGCCAATTTTTGGTCTCTCTTCACAGGGACAGTAAAAGGCACATCCCTGACACAAAGGCCACCTCCCCTGGCAAACTGCAAGGTAGAGGGCTAGAACTTCTCAGATGTCACCAGAATTAACATGGGCAAAACAATGTATTTTACTCTAGCGTTGTTCTCAGAAAGAGCTGAGCCTGTTTTGGCCGAACTATTTGACTGAACTTTTTCCAGAAAAATTCAGCCTGAGGCAGACACCCAGCATGGAAAGTCCAGACTAAACGGTTAAAGTTTGGCAAAGTTATAAGCAACTGAAAACAGGATCTTATAATAGCAAGTAATGGATAACCTTAATAATATCTGTGACCTCACTGACAAAGTGTCTCATCTCCTGCACATAGCACTAGCAGGTTGTCATCTTCTATCCGTTACTCTGATAGTTGGTTCCAACCCTGCTGATGACCCACATGGGTGTCAGTATGCTGCCATATGACACAGTTTCTGATTTTTCAGTTTGCTTTTTTAGAAACCTAGAAAATTACACACACACACACACACACACACACACACGCAAAGCTACATTAAAAGAACATTATTAAGATTGCACAGTCAAGCCCTCAAAAATTAAGAAAAGTCAGAATTATGGTTGCCTCTGCAACCTTAATTTGGCCTCCTTATATGTATGCATTACAATAGTCTTTAGTTACATGTTCATATATTATTTTTTCCACAGCACCCTTGACTCACTCAGTTCATAGGATGGACCTGCTCTGAGGATGATTCAAAGTTGTGCAGTGAAGGAGACTGTTGCTTCATTTGTTGCAGAAGTGGGAAAGAGTGTAATTAATGAAGCAGGAAAAGGATGTTTTCATGGTCAAGGCAGCTGAATGCTTCTCTGGGGAACTAGATTATACCCATCTCTGCCACAGAGATCCTTTGTGATGCTAGGCAAGTCATTTAAACCAAACTTTTCATAGGTTGTCACTACTTGTGTTCTCATTTCCTGGATACTTGACTTGAGTCTCTGGGGTCCAATTTGTCGAAGTGCTAAGCACTTATAGCTGCAATTGAAGTCAATGGGAGCTGTGCTTTTAACAGATAAAGTGCTACATAATGCTAAGTCCTCCAAAAAATCAGGTCCTAGGCATCTCAAATTGGGCATCCAAAATTAGTGAAAACGTCTGACCTTAACCTCTCTATGCCTCAGCTCCTTATCTGTAAAATAACATCACCACTTCCCCCCCCACACACACACACCACAGGGAAGCTGTGAAAATAAAGTAATGTTTGTGAAGTGATCGCATACTATAGTGATGAGTGCTATAGAAAAGCTCATAAGGAAATTAATAACCGTCTTGAAAAAAGGGTTTGAATAGTGTGAACAAGGAGGAGAAAAAATACTGAACAGCTGCTCATTAACTGGACATCCATTCTATGAATGAGGCAGGGGTCGTGTGGGAAAAGATGTGATTGTGTAACTAAAAACTGTATCATAATGCATATGCACATGGAGCCCAAATTACGATTGCAGAGGCAACCATAATTCTGGCTTTTCTTAACTTTTGAGGGCTTGACTTTGCAACCTTAACAATGTTCTTTTAATGTAGGTTTTTAGTACATTTTATATATATTTCTACTAGGGCTGTCGATTAATCGCAGTTAACTCACGTCAGTAACAAAAACATTAATCACAGTTGTAATCGCACTGTTAAACAATAGAATGGTGGTTGAAGCATGAAGGGACATATGAATCTTTAGCATATCTGGCACATAAATATCTTGCGACGAAGGCTACAACAATGCCATGAAAACGCCTGTTCTCACTTTCAGGTGACATTGTAAACAAGAAGCGGGCAGCATTATTTCCTGCAAATGTAAAACAACTTGTTTGTCTGAGTGATTAGCTGAACAAGAAGTAAAACTGAGTGGACTTGTAGGCTCTAAAGTTTAACATTGTTTTGTTATAGAGTGCAGTTATTTTTTTGTACATAATTCTACATTTATAAGTTACACTTTCATGATAAAGTGATTGCAATACAGTATTTGTATTAGGTGAACTGAAAAATACTATTTCTGTTTTTTACAGTGCAAATATTTGTAATAAAAAATAAATATAAAAGTTAATTTTTTTAATCGCTTGGCAGCCTTAATTTATACACCCACTCCTTGAGTTCAGACTTCTTTCTGCTCCTAGACTGTCCTCCAAACCATCAAGCTTATTTTTTAGATAGCCCTAATCTAGAAGAGATGTTGTTTGTCAGTCTTGGCAAGTCTTAATCTTTTCTCAAGACAAACAAAACTGTAGTTTTGTCAGTTGCCGCACAGATATACAAGCTTTTTTGGTTTCTTCCCATTTATCATCTGAATTGCTTTTTACCGTATTCTCTCCAATTTAACAATATAGTCAAATAAAGATGACCACTGCAATTCAGAATAAATCACACCAAATTAATAAATACCTTGACAGTTAGAATAAGCACATTATAGGAATATCAGAGCTATTAATTTTCAATTTAAATAACTTTACAGTGAGCCTTATATTAAAATTTTATAAAAAATAGTTACTAAAATTAATGAACCTCATGTTACTTGTGAAGTGAATGAAAAATCTGTGTAATGTGTTATACAAATACCAGTGTTAGATGTTTCTTCATTAGGGGTTAAGAAGAATAAAATAAGAGAGAGTGGGCATTAAATGGGGAACACAAGCAAAAAGGTTACTTTTTAATACACTGCTATCTCAATATAACGCGACCCGATATAACACGAATTCGGATATAACGCAGTAAAGTAGTGCTCCGGGGTGTGTGTGTGTGTGTGTGTGTGTGTGTGTGTGTGTGTGTGTGTGTGTGTGTGTGTGTGTGTGTGTGTGTGTGTGTGTGTGTGTGTGTGTGTGTGTGTGTGTGTGTGTGCGCGCGCACTCCGGTGGATCAAAGCAAGTTCAACATAACACAGTTTCACCTATAACGCGGTAAGATTTTTTGGCTCCCGAGGACAGCGTTATATCTAGGTAGAGGTGTACTGTCAGAGGAGCATTTATTCCACTGGTTTGGTTTTGACAGAAATCTCTATAGGATATTAAATATTTGGGGGAAACTTGCTTTGTAAGGTAATTAATACTAGGATCTCAGCATCAGTAAAAACAGACTATTGCTGGTTACTAGTTTTCCATCCGGCTACAAAAGCCATTGTCTGAATAGGGAAGAAAGTAATTATAAATTGTTTATAAGTACAAATAAGGGCATAGTGCAAATATAAAATGACATCTGTATTAACTAACAAGGAGGGATTGATCAAACTGCATTTGCAAGGAAGAAAACATTCCCAGATTTTTGAAAAACGTATTATGCTCAGTTAGTTAATTGCTCTTGACATTTAAATTACATTTTTGAAATATTCCTATTTATAGCATTTACAAACAACTTCAGGCTTAACTGCATGCTTAAAACATTCTATTGGAATATTTAGCGCTATAACGGCTACTCTGTTACAAGTAAAATTAATTCTGGGAAATTGTTGTGAAACCAGACAAAGCAACCAGCCAGATCTATTAGCAAGATACACTAGATGTATTTGCATAGTCACCTCTCATTTTGCTGCTTGCGGTAAATCCTAAAACTTAATCAAATAAGGACCGCAAACAAAGTCTCTATATAATTCCAGTAAATACAGGTAAATCATTCTGCGTCTAAAATGAAAGAGTATACTAACCAAACTTAATTTGCCATGCAAAAATCTATAGGACCTATAAATCTAGCTGGGAAGAAAAGAAATAATTAACCCAGTTTACTGTTAAAAATTTCCTGAATTAATGCATGTTATCATTGAACTTTATTTTAAGCCGATTTAGAGATGAAGGAATTAAATTAAAACAGCACAAAATGCCTCCTATTTTAATCCTTTGGAACTATGGTGGTACATGACTAGAGAGGAGTTCTTCCATAAAGATTACACTTTCCTTTCCTCTTATCCTCACTTCTCAGCCCAATATGTAGTCTGCTTGTCTTTTTGAAGGCTTTTGAGTGAAGGATGACTGACTCCACTCACTTTTGATTGCTATTTGACAAGGATCTGACTGTAAATCTCCATGAAACCAATTATTTTATATTTAAATGTAACAACGGAAATTACAACATTATTGCAATCCTTAGAGATTTTTGATGTTTAACCAAGCATTTTTTAAAAACAAGTTGCACATTATAAGTGAGCTTTTTCATGTGAGCGCGTACTGAGTGAACATTAATGAAACGACACCTGAAACATTCCATGGGAAAAAAGTGACAGACAGGACTGAATTCAAATGGTTACTTACTTTTGAGCTGAATGAGGATCGTCGGCTTTGAATATGTAAAATAAAGTGTTTTTGTGCAGTAAATGGAATACTTTAGACTCTGAGTTTTCATCCTTTACTTCAGAGACTGTGAAACCCAGTAAAGGCTGACTCTCCAGTGCGGCAACATCCTAATTTAAACACACATGCACAAAATTAGATCTTATAATATTACAGTCCTAATGTATTTTATAAATCTGTAAGCACCACACTATTGCATCCAGTTATAATAATTTACAGTTCGTATTACACAAAACTGTGTTTCTTGTCATTTCCTCATACATGATTTAATGAACAAGAGACAGCAAACCTCGCAGATTTGGTTTCTCTCTAACTCCTTGTCACCTTCTAGTCATCTAGCACTGACCTCTTTGTCCTGTTACAGTCTCACCACCATACTTAACACTATCTGGAATGGAACACCCTTCTTGCATCTCTTCATGTCATTTCAAATCTTGGCTTAAATGTATCCTTTTCCCCTTCTCCAGACTGCTCAACTCCATCCTCCCATTCGGTACTCTAATGTAATAACTCTATTGAACAGTTTAGAATAGATTTTGCATGACAAACGACAAATAATAAAGTTGCACTGAACTACATCGCCAACAAGTGAGCTCCTACATTACATGCAAGTGAGATCAAAGAGGAAGAAGTGCACCTAGACACTGATAAACATCTGGTGAACTCCCCAATTGATGGTTGCTAAGACAAAAGGATGTGACATTTTAATCTATCAAAGTAAATCTAGAAAAAAGACTTTTCAGAAGGGACATGACGAAAGTATATAAAATAATGAATGGCCTAATGAAGGTAGATGGGAGCTTCCTGACTCATTATGCAAGAAGAGGGGGATATTCAATTAAATTAGAAGGGAGCAAATTCAAAATTGATAAAAGTAAATATTTTTTTTTACAGAACACAGAGTGTAAAATTCATTGCCACAGGATGTTTTTGAGGCCAAGAACTTAAGATTCACAAAGGGATTAGACATTCATATGGACAACAAGAATATCCAGTTATCATAATTAATGGTAACAAAAATTTTGAAGGGATATTACTAGGGCTGTTGATTAATCACATTTAATTCACACATTTAACAAAAAAATGAATCGCGATTAATCACACTGTTAAACAATAGAATACCAATTGAAATTTATTAAATATTTTTGGATGTTTTTCTACATTTTCAAATATATCGATTTCAATTAAAACACAGAATACAAAGTGTACAGTGCTCACTTTATATTATTACAAATATTTGCCCCGTAAAAATGATAAACAAAAAAGTATTTTTCGATTCACCTCATACAAGTACTGTAGTGCAATCTCTTCATCATGAAAATGCAGCTTACAAATGCAGGCCTTTTTTGTTGCGTAACTGTACGCAAAACCAAAACAATGTAAAGCTTCAGAGCCTACAAGTCCACTCAGTCCTACTTCTTGTTCAGCCAATTGCTAAGACAAACAAGTTTGTCTACATTTACAGGAAGTACTGCTGCCTGTTTCTTATTTACAATGTCACCTGAAAGTGAGAACAGGCGTTCGCATGTCACTGTTGTAGCTGGCGTTGCAAAATATTTACGTGCTAGATGCGTTAAAGATTCATGTGCCTCTTCATGATTCGGCCATCGTTCCAGAGGACATGCTTCCATGCTGATGATGCTTATTAAAAAAATAATGCATTAATTACATTTGTGACTGAACTCCTTTGGGGAGAATTGTATGTCTCCTGCTCTGTTTTACCTGCATTTTGCCATATATTTCATGTTACAGAAGTCTCAGATGATGACCCAGCACATGTTGTTCGTTTTAAGAACACTCTTACTGCAAATTTGATACCAATGTGAATTTTCTAAAGATAGTTACAGCACTTGACCCCAGATTTAAGAATCTCAAGTGCCTTCCAAAATCTGAGAGGGATGAGGTGTGGAGCATGCTTTCAGAAGTCTTAAAAGAGCACCACTGATGGAGATTCAAAAGAACCCCAACCACCAAAAAAGAAAATCAACCTTCTGCTGGTGGCATCTGACTCAGATGATGAAAATGAACATACGTCGGTCCGCACTGCTTTGGATCGTCATCAGCATGGAATGGTGGTTGAAGCAGGAAGGGACATATGAATATTTAGCGCATCTGGCATGTAAATATCTTGCGAAGCCGGCTACAACAGTGCCATGCAAATGTTTGTTCTCACTTTCAGGTGACATTGTAAATAAGAAGTGGGCAGCATTATCTCCTGCAAATGTAAACAAACTTGTTTGTCTGCGCAATTGGTTGAACAAGAAGTAGGACTCTCTAAAGTTTTATTTTTGAATGCAGGTTTTTTTTGTACATAATTCTACATTTATAAGTTCAACTTTCATGATAAAGATAGTACAGTACTTGTATGAGGTGAACTGAAAAATACTATTTTTTGTTTTTTACAGTGCAAATAGTAATCAAAAATACATTTAAAGTGAGCACTGTACACTTTGTATTCTGTGTTATAATTGAAATCAATATATTTGAAAATGTAGAAAACATCCAAAAAGATTTAAATAAATGGTGTTCTACTATTGATTAACTGTGCAATTAATTTTTTTAATCGCACAACAGGCCTAGATATTACGCCTCCACACCAATCTCTAACTATTGAGAGATTTGGGCAAGACCTAGTATAAGAGTTTGGAGTGGGAGGTGGGTCTTATGCCCATCTGTCTAGTATGGGGTTCTTACACCTTCGTCTGAAGCATCTGGTTCTAGTCACTGCCAGAGACAGGATACTGGACTAGATGGATTTTGTCTGACTCTGTATGGCAATTCCTAAATTCCTAGATTTGGATATAAGCATATCTACATTTGAGAACACTAAACCACTCTTGAGGAAGGAAGAGTTTTTAAGATCTGATTTCTCTGAAATGCTTTGTTCCAAATAAAGGATACTTTGCTTTGAGGAGGCTGTTTGGTCACTGATTATCACTTTCATTGCCGCATAAAATACAGGATTGCAGAGTCTGGGCGTAAATCAGACCTGCTGAGGCAATTTACAATTGGTACCACGGAACTACAACCCAGGGTCTGGCCTGAGAGTGGGAGAATTGCATGATTCTATCCAGAACCAGGTGACAGCTAGCAGCCTGACACCTGGGAAGAAGTGCTCTTAATGAGACCAGGAGTGGTCAGAGGTGCAATTTGCCTGGTAACTGTGATGGATGGCAACTGTGCTTTCTATATTTTGCTCCATAACTGACCTATAAATAATTACAAAAGCTTTAAAAAAAACCAAGAACGCCTGCTTTTCAGCAAGCTATTTGGACAATATTGTAAAGAGGTACTATATATGACAGATACTTGATAAAGCCCCATCTTCCTTAGTCTGGGCTGAAATTTATGGAGCTCACATCCATGCTTCAATAAGATTAAAACATTGCTGAGCAAAATGGATATGGCATAAGCGTTGTCACATTTCCTCTTTTCTAGTTGGAGCACAAGGCATTAGGAGACTGTTGCAGAGTGGAGGAGGCAGGCTGAGAAGCCAGGTGTATTCAAGTCTGCTCTCTCTCCAAACATCCACACGTACATCAGGTGGAAGCAACAAGCGGAGATGCTCCAATGTGCTTGCATGCTGTTGGCATCTGCCATTATTCCAAACTGATGCATCAAAACAGATAATATCTACTTGTAAAGGTCACTATTGTGACTCACTTAGTTTCCCTTTCAGAAAGGGGCATCGTCTAGTTAACAGCTGAACACCTTACAGATTTTTCCACCTCTTTCAGGGAAGACTTAGAACGCTGTACTGCCGTGAGATGGACTAATTTATGGGTCTCATTACTGAGCACTGCTTTAAAATATGTAAAAAAATTCCATGCTTCCTTACCTCACTAGCAGCATATGTGTATAGCACCTTATTTTTTATGACAAACCACAGGTGTTTCCATGGTTTTTTGCTGCCCTTTGATCTATATAAATAGCCACTCATTGAGGAGTCTTCTGTATTTGCTGAAACCTGAAAGTAAAACAAATGGAGGATGTGTGTGGGTACCTGGCTTTTTCAGCGCACCGCTCTTTGTTGATATTTCTAAGACACTCCTATAAACCTAAATACTACTAGGGACACCTAAACCTCTCTCTAAGCACCTAGCCCGCTACATTTCTCCTGAAAAGAAACGGATACAGGTTTTTATTCAGCAGAGACCATGAAAATAAGTACAGCATAAACAAGTCAAAGGAAACCAACTATGCTCAGCACTCCATCCCATGGTTTTTTTTAGGTACTATATCAAGAGAACCGGCTGTTGCAATTGCTGAGATATAGATTGTGTCTTTTGGCAGTACAGGAGTATAGTTCAAATATGCCATAAATAAGATTCAGCCCTTAATAGATTAACATTTTAGGCTATGCTGTATAGCCTTCAAGGATAACAGCTGCATATTTTCCTCTGAGGCCTGGGCAATCTCTGGAACCAAGTTTACCAGATGTGAAGACAGCTATAATTGAAGAGCTTGATTTGCTTCAACATCTGGGCCATTTTCAAAAATAACTGGTAAGCAGGTAGAGCATATTTCCATAAAGTATCATGAAAACAAAAAAGTATAGGATTTCAACATTTTTCTGTATGTTTAAAGAGGAAGATATACCAAAAAGATCAGTGAAAATGATCCCAAATTTACAATTCGTACTTGGATAGCAACTGTGAAAAAACGGGACGGGGGTAGGGGGTAATAGGCGCCTATATAAGAAAAGGTCCCAAAAAACTGGACCTTCCCTTTAAAAACGGGACATCTGGTCACCCTATACTTGGAGAAAGCAAATTTAATTTTTAATAATTAGAGCTTACTTGTGAAAGAGTTAGCAGATTTGTAAGAACAAATTAAACTACTGTTCTATCACCAGCAGCTAAGAAATCATATCTCCAGGAATACAGCTATATTGGTAAATCCCTGAGCTATTAGGGGTGAGGCAGGTACAGGCCTGTCTGAAATGCTAGGATCCCCCTACCCCCAAAACCCCCCCTATGATTTTGAGGCAGATACTTTCCACTCTGTCACAGTTAAGCCTTTCACCCAAATTGCATCAAAAGTGCTGTTCAGTGTTTAACTGCTGAGTGCCAAATTATAAAAGAGAAATTAAAACAACTGTCTTTAAAACAGGAACAGCTGAAGAAAGAGGAACTTTCCTTTGTACGCACAGATGAGTAATTGCTGTTTTCCTATTATTTCAGCCAAAATTTTTTGCTAGCTTTGTAATTCAAAAAAAATTATTTTAGAGAGTTTGGACTTTTGTAAGATGGTTGAGACAATGTCAGTGGACTGATCCAAGACCTCAATTGTCTTCAAATATTTGGACCTGCAGACTGTTTGGTTATATATTTTGGACTTTGATCCTGAAATTATTGGAATGGGAGTCTCTTTGTTTGCATAAAAGTGGTCTAATCCATCCCCAGTGAGTGATGCCAGAAGGGAAGTGTCCCATTCTGATTTGCCAAGGGACTACTGATGAGGAGATCCGAGAGGAACAAATCAGCCACTACTTTATGAAACTAAAAGCAAAGGAGAATCCATTGCTGCCAGTCATGGCTGCTGGCTAAGCAATGCCATCCTGCTTGACAAAGAGGGTTATGCTTCCCTCCACCCTCCAGGCTGGCTGCCATGGGGTAAGAGTCCAGCAACATCAAATATTTGACATTTACAAGCAAGTACCCTCTACTTGCTTGGGGGGAGGGATAGCTTAGTGGTTTGAGCATTGGCCTGCTAAACCCAGGGTGGTGAATTCAATCCTTGAGGGGGCTATTTAGGGAACTGGGGTAAAAAATCTGTCTGGGGAGTGGTCCTGCTTTGAGCAGGGGGTTGGACTAGATGACCTCCTGAGGTCCCTTCCAACCATGCTATTACATGATTCTATGATAACCTGCTAGCCAGTTCATCGATATTAAATGGCAGAGCCAAGAAAACCACTGACTACTAATCCTTTCAACCACATACTACCTTCCTGAGCCTCAATGATATAATCAGAGTCACAACCACCATCTTACATAAGTATTAACCTTTTTGGTGTGGGCCCCGCCCATTCTTGTTAGTAGAGAGATACTTCCACCTTAGTGTTCTTGCACTTGTTTGATAACTCCAGCAGATGACTGGTTGTGAGAGTGCGCGCGCACATGCAAGAGCATATATGGCTGAAGCCCATGGAATTTCCATAAGAATGGTGCCTATAGAATAGTTTCTCAAACACCTAGAATAACCCAAGGTTAAATAACCTCACTTTCTAAAATATCACACACACACACACACACACACACACACACACACCTTATGCATAAGGAGTTGTATGCTTAAATCCTGAAATTGTTTTCACTTATACTCTGGTTAGCTAGTTAAATATAACCATCTGTCACATTTTGATATGTACTGAAATGCTCCATATAACTCAGTTTGGAGAAAGGGGGAAGAGAGATTGTTTCCTAACCATCTATATTTTGGGCAGACTGCATTAATTAGCATCAGCGCTATAGTCTCAACATTGACTTAAACCTGGGAGTAATTTGAACCTCCCTGTATCAGCCATTCAGGTGGAGTATAAATATATCATTTAGAGCCAAGATTGATAATGCCGTATTATTTTGGGGGCTGATGGCTAAAGACTGCTGCCTTAAGAACTCCAAATCATTATATAAAGTTCATTAACAACTGTTATTTAATGTGATTTAATCAACCAGTTAATTAGACTGATTCTATGGTATAACCTTAACCCCCTCTCTTTTAATCTGATTTGTTTGCATGCATTTTATTTTATGCTTTTTGCTTACTTTAGATAATGAAATATACAAAATTAAAGATTGGTAATCAGACATTTTTCCCTCCAGACATTAGGACTGAGCAACTGAGGAGCCTTGGGGTAGATAACAGATATAATTGTGTCCCACCTCCTGGTGGTTCATAAAACTGCCTTGACAGTCCTCATATAGTCACCTGCAAAATTCCACTTTTCCATCTCATAGGTTCATATAAAAGATATTAGTTGCTGTTGCTTTTTACACACACGCACATGCACACGGTCTCCAGAGATTTTCATTTTATTTCTGAGTTACATAAGAGCTATAAGAAATCCCAGATGTGCAACAGGTGTTTTTTTTCATACATTGCAACGCAGAATTGTTGTTCACTGCAATAACAATGGTCATTATCCCACAGAAGAACACTTTGGCTCTCCTCACCCCTATTGAACAGCAGCTTATTTCACAAGTGGCCCCTACATTTTTTAATAGGGCTACTTGAGGAACAGGACACGTACGCAGCACAAATTAGGATTTCAAGAAAATAGGAAAAGCACACCATCCCATTCTGCCACTGAAACTGTGGTGACTATTAGTGCTCACCTAGTAATGATAAGTAGACTGTCCAAGGCATCATGGTACTTCCATCAATGTGCAGTCAGCCTGCCCATGATACTAATACTAAACCTTATTGGGTGCCTAATAAGGCATATAAAATAATAGAATGCAGCCACGATACCGCGATGGCTCACATGCAAAGGTGGAATCCACTGGTCAGCCACTGAGGTACTAAGACACATACTGGACCAAATGGAACTGCACCTGTTTACAACAGCAAAAAATTTGCCACACAGTATTTCAATATGCTTCTCAAGCT
Organism: Chrysemys picta bellii; assembly: GCF_011386835.1. Taxonomy (NCBI): domain Eukaryota; kingdom Metazoa; phylum Chordata; order Testudines; family Emydidae; genus Chrysemys; species Chrysemys picta. Next base: position 83,557,861 of record NC_088791.1, read on the forward strand.
ACTGTCTTTCCCAAACTCTAAGATTTCTTGATACAGCCGAATCCCAATGAACAACTCTTTCAGACTACACCAAATACATCCGGACACTTGGGAGTGTGGATAACTGGAACTCAACAGGAAGAAAGCCAATAAAACACAGGGACATGTTACCAAGTGGTTCTGAACATGGGGATATAACCACAGAAATTTCTCTTCCTATCAACTGATAAAACTGAGAAATGAAAAACCTGGGGAAGTTACATTCTTAACATTAAATAGCATGTTCATATTTCCACCATAAAACAGCCTGACATTAGACTGTGGATCTAATATTCAACATACCTGTCTAGAAAATAGGTTGTGAAGTGGTGCAATTTTAAACTATGTTCTCAATTTGAACAATTATCTTTGCAAGTAACAGATCTTTTTTTGGATGAACATTACATTACACGTTCAAATATTTACAACATTCACACAGCATTCAAGCTCTGAGTAGTACTTTCAGTGACATTTTCTAGAAAGGAACATGTCTTAAGAAAAATTAACAGGCGCTAAGGAGGGCCCTAGCTGTCTCTGCCAAGCCTCATGTGGAATGTTGACACAGCAGAGTGACAGGTAATACACTGAAAGTCTTGTGTAAAATTTCTTACAAGATGCTTACAAAGGGATACGTCAAAATGTGAGCAACTCAAAGCTGCAGGCAGTGCTAAAAAGGCTTCCCACAGCAGGAAAAGGAATACATATATATTTCAAACTGCAATAAATTAGATTAACTACATTTTATGTTTCAGCAGGGAAATTTCTTCCAGCCCTTGCAGTGGTAGCCTGTTTTTTACAGCATGAAATCCATTATACCCTTTTGCTCTTTCCTAAAGGACAGGAAAAGATCCTCCCTCATAAGAGTGATCTTTTAAAAATATTTTCACCTCAGTTTCTCTGAAAGGTGCAGTGGTATTAAAAAAATTAGGAGCCCATTTCTTGTGCACCAAAAACTTCCTTTGCATCCAAAGGGAATTTTGGGTGCACAAGGAATACAGTAACTGTTCCTAGGTCAGTCATTGCTACCTAGGAGTCTATTATATTTTCTTCAGTTTTAAAATGATACCGCTGCCAGTGTGAATTTGAATTTGTGTTTCATATGGTGCTGCTTTCCAGGTCATATGCACTCCCTCCTTAGGAGGGGAAATCCAAGACTGTGAAAAGGATTCTCACCCTTGGAAGACTGGCTGATGGTGTGACCAAATTTTGGGCATCCTTCAAACACAAGATATTGCACAGAACACTAAGGGTTTTAGTGGAATATAGGCAGCCTTTTTAGATGCCAATTAATATATTCTGTGTTGTTTGTGTTTCACTGATCTCTGTTGGAATGCATGACTGCCACCTTGAGACACTCTCAGAAAACAAGTTGAGTATCTTGTGAAGCTAACGTCAAAGAGCAAAACTTTTAACAATATGAATGCAGTGACTCCCTGATGTCAATTTGAGCCCCTAAGAAAAATTGAAAATAAAATCACATTATTAGATGTAATCCATCAAATCTTCTTGTGCTTGCATGTCCCATGAGGCCTACATGAGAGCCAATACATAAAATAACATGCAAACACACCTTTGGATTCTAAATGACCCCTGCCATTGGCAGATGGAGTTAATCTACATATGTAAAACTCATGCTGCTGCTTGCCAGTGGTGCAGGACTGCTTTTATTTTTAGAAAACAATTTTGCCTTTTGGTTGACCTCATAGAGCAAAGAATTTGCATATTAAATAAATAAATAAATTATTTAATGGAGATATCCCATCTCCTAGAACTGGAAGGGACCTTGAAAGGTCATCGAGTCCAGCCCCCTGCCTTCACTAGCAGGACCAAGTACTGATTTTGCCCCAGATCCCCAAGTGGCCCCCTCAAGGATTGAACTCACAACCCTGGGTTTAGCAGGCCAATGCTCAAACCACTGAGCTATCCCTCCCCCCAAGGAGTATTGCCCTCAGCCATTACTGAAATGAAGTTTTGTTCTTGTAGTTTACACCATCATGGTAGAAATGGTTAAAATACCAAAAAGCCAGTATTAGTAGCTAAGCGAAGAGAGTCAGGGTGAACCATAAAAAGAAGAACAGGAGTACTTGTGGCACCTTAGAGACTAACAAATTTATTAGAGCATAAGCTTTCGTGGACTACAGCCCACTTCTTCGGATGCATATAGAATGGAACATATATTGAGGAGATATATATACACACACATACAGAGAGCATAAACAGGTGGGAGTTGTCTTACCAACTCTGAGAGGCCAATTAATTAAGAGAAAAAAAACTTTTGAAGTGATAATCAAGCTAGGCCAGTACAGACAGTTTGATAATAGGTGTGAGAGTACTTACAAGGGGAGATAGAGTCAATGTATATATATCTCCTCAATATATGTTCCATTCTATATGCATCCGAAGAAGTGGGCTGTAGTCCACGAAAGCTTATGCTCTAATAAATTTGTTAGTCTCTAAGGTGCCACAAGTACTCCTGTTCTTCTTTTTGCGGATACAGACTAACACGGCTGTTACTCTGAAACCTGTCATTATGCAAGGGTGAACCATATATATTTCTATCACAGTTCTATCGATAAAGAACAAGGCTGTCTTACCCATTGTTAGCATACCCATAATAATAAACAATGCCACCACCTAGCTCTTATGTAGCATTTTTCCACAGTACATCATTTTTATAAATGTACTAGAGCTTTTCACATTCCCTCCCCATTGCATCTTCTGTATGCTGCAGAGACCCAGCCTCCATTCTGATCCTACGATACTGCTGCTAACTCACTCAACTCCACATAATACTCATTACGGCTACAAAAATTACATGGACGATGCCCTTCCATGGAGGCTGGAAGGACGACTTCTGTAATCACTGGAGGTTAGATACAGGCCTGTGCATCAGAATAGGAGGAAGTCAGAACACTCCTATGTGAGCTACCTGGACTTTGAGTCCATTCACATACAATTAATAGGGTGTTTGCTTACTCCCATACCATCCCACCCTCAGTGCAGGTGGGTGGGGAATGAGTGGAATCTTGGCTCCATCCCCTCCCACCCTTCCCTCTATATACTGGCCAGTGTTGGTGTGTGGGGGTGTTGAATTCACTGTTGGCATAATCCAACAGTAAATTAGTACCTCCCTGGATGGGGTTGGAAGGGAGGGAAATCAAGAGAGAATTTCTGATTCAGAAGTGTCTGACCACAACGCCTCCTGGGGTGCTGTGGCTCTACCTAAAGTCACAATCAAGTCCCAAGTCAATCCTATAACTAAATTTCAGCTGTTTCAGCTATGTCTACACCTACCTTCCCTCCCTGCTGACCCCAGTGTAGAGCTGCCACAGCCAGGAGATGTGCCCCTCCCCGCTGGCTCAGGTCCACCGGAACTGCTGTGGCCAGGGAGAGGAGCCTCTCTCCTAGCCCCAAGCTGCTGCGGTGAGGGCTGGGGGGAGTCCTCTCTCCCCATTGCAGCCCTGGGGCAAGTCCTCTCTCCCCACTGCAGCCCTGCACCCCAAATCCCTCATCCCCAGCCCCACCCCAGAACCTGCACCCCCCAGCATCCCAACCTCCCTCCCGCACTCTTCATCCCCAGCCCCACTTCAGAGCCCTCACCCCCACACACACACCCCAACCCTCTGCCCCAGCACTGAGGCCCCACCCTCATCACATCAATTTTGTTATGTGCACCAATATGAAGGGGATGTGTCACACATCACTTCCATATTGGTGCACATAACAAAATTCATTCCACACATGGACATAAAAAATTAGAGGGAACACCGGTCTACACTACAGCCTATGTTGGCATAACCTATGTCGCTCAGTGGTGAGACTCTTTCCTGCCCTGAGTGACGTAAGTTACACTGACATAGCGCTGCGCACACGAGCACTTATGTTGGAAGGAGAGTTTCTCCTGCCAACATAGCTTCTGCCGCTCACGTCTTCACCAGACGCGGTGCAGCTGGATTAGTACAGCTGCAGCACTGTATGCATACACATGGCCATTGTGTCACCAGAAAAATTCCCCTTTCCTTTAAATGCAGTATCTGAAAAAGATCACAGAAGTTTTTTTTAATTTTATTGTTATTAAACATGGATGATTTAACACCGATGAGAGGTAAAGTTTAAGGGAAACACTTACTTCTTTGAGAGCAGCAGGAATTTTTTTCTGTTTTCTCCCAGACGGAATACTATGTAACACTGTAGACAAGGCACTGGATGGAGATTTATGGTTCACTGGGGATCCACTCTTAGGAGTGAAGTGGTTATCTAAAATGTATACAACATGCACAGTGCTTTTACATTGCAGATGACTGACATATGCACAGTGTTCCTTACAAAAAGTTTTAAACACAGCTATAATTTCTGTTTGGTGTAAGGTAATTTTTTTTTTTAAAAACACAGTTAATCTCTGAAACACTGCATATGATATTGTATTTCCTAACCATATTAAACAGGAATTTTGCCTCTCAGTATTGCCAATTCCAAAAGTTACAATATCACAAGTTAGAGCTCCCAAAATCATGAGATTGGACCAAAAAATCATGAAGTTGATATATATATGTAAGTATAAATCCTGTTTTTGAACTCCACCCGCCCATGTGTACAAGACAATTACAGGGTGAAAACTCAACCTTAAATACACACAATGTATTCCCACACATAAAATGCAGGCCCCAATTCCCCTCTGCATCTGCTTCCTGACTCCTCCTCACTACCCAAAAACCCAATGGTAGGGGCTCCTGCTGCTTCCCACTCCCACCCAGCAAGGTCCTGCAGACCCCAACTCCCTGAGCACGCTTTCTCTCCCCAACTCAGGCCCCCTCCCCCAATCTCCTCAGCAAGGTCCTACGGCCTCCCACACCCTCCCCCCTCCATTCCCCTGGCAGGCATCACTAGTGGTTCCCTGTGGCCAGCCTGCACGTAAGAAGGCTGTCCCGTGGGCATACCTCCATTAACTCCCCCTTCCTGCTTGTGGTTGAGGGTGGTGATTATTAGTATGGATTATGTATGTTATTCTAGTGCCTGGGAGTCCTAATCATAGACCTGGCCCCCATTGTGCTAGGCGCTGTACAAACGCAGAACAAAAAGGCAGTCCCTGCTCCAAAGAGCTTACAATCTAAGTGTAAGGCAAAACAATACAGATGGATATAGGTAGACAGATGGGGGAGTACAAGGAAACAATTAGACAATACTGGTCAGTATGACGGGAAGAGATAGGGTGCTCTGTTCTGCTGCACCGGCTCTGTGACTGGGACACAGCTCAGGATGCAAAGGGTGCCCCAATAAACTAGACAACTGCTGCAGCTACCTGCAGCACAACATCCATTAGCAACTGAAGTGGAAACTGCTGGTGGCCCAGGCAAAGCTCCTGAGCAGCCTCTGCTTTACAACAAGAGCCCTGGAAAAGTCACCTTGAAATCACATAATAATGTTGCAAATATCAACAACACTGGTCTCTGGGTGGGCCAGCGGTTAGGTGCTAGCCTGGCATTCAGTTCCCTGCTCTGCTACAGATTTATTGTGTGACCTTGGGCAAGTCATTTGGTGGCTCTGTGTCTCAGTTTCCCCATCTGTAAAACAGGTTACTAGTACTTCCCGCTCTCACAGGGGTGCTGGGAGGATAAATGCAGTAAAGATTGTGAGGTGCTCTGATACTGTGGAAATGTGGGCTATATAATTACGAGACAGAGAGAGATCGATTAAAAAAAAGTTTTCCCTCTACCTTGTTTCTGTAGTTCTTTGAAGCAATGATCACACACTCTTGCTGGTTGGTTTTTCATATAGTCCAAGCCATGTTTATTTGTGGAACATGCTTGGCAGACAATCTGAAAACATGTAAAATGTTATTATATAGTATGCACAACCACACGCACACCAATCCCTTAAAAACTTATATCTGAGTTTCACTAAACCCATGCTGTTGAGCCCCAAACAAGTAACAATTTTACAACCTGAGGGTTTGGAGGGACATGCATGATAATTCACAGGGATGTTCCACACAAAATACTCTTTCCAGAACTGATTTTACGTGACTGACAATATTTGATAGTTATATCATTTTCTGATTTTGTACAGAATATTTTGAACAATAAATAAATAAAAATCTGAGAATGGGGGGTGAGACTACTGGATTAGTGAGAAATATCAAATTTATGGACTAGCAAAGTGTAAATTAGCAAATTGTTATTGTATTGTCAAATCTCATCTAAAAGTTTATTAAGAAACATGCTCAGTTTTTTTAAACTTGTATTTTTAGATGATCACAATATCTATCTAGTTATATTATCCTCTTGTCTGTGTTACGGAGAAATTGATGTGTTTCAACTACACTGAATACTGAATTCCCATTTGACTAAAAAGTAAGATGTGAAATGTGACTAGGTTAAGACAGCAATAAAATATACAATAGTTTTTTTTCTAGTTTCATGGGTATGCATTGTTTGGAAGTCTCGCAAAATGGGTTCAACCTTAACTCACAGCCAGTGAAAAAGATACTTTGAATATTTAAGTTAATTTTCTTGGTATGCATTGTGCTACTGAAGGAGTGAAGGACATGCGTCTTTTTTTTCCTCCTGAAATGTAAAATATGACAAGAAGCACTGGATAGGTTTAACTAGAGAATTGATCTAATAACAAGGATATTTAGAGTAGGAAATAATGTTATTTTCACCTAAGGTATAATGTTCTCTCAACACAGCAATATTGCTAATGTGTTTTAATGCAATCAAATTCCCCCATACGGAAACAAAAATCTTGAATGACTCTTGCAAAAGAAGGAAGTTACAAGATCACCCAACCTTTCCACATGCCCTGCAGTGATGTCTTCTCCAGGTCAACGTGAATTCACTAGTACAGATCATACACATAGTGGCTCTAGTATCAGGAACCCAGATGGGAGCCTTTGATCCGAGAGGACTATCTTCATCCTCTTTCTCTGGATCTGCCTGAGAAAATGGAGGTGGAACTCCATTAAATTACAAGCAGTAATGTATTTTTCACCACTGAATTATCAAGGTTAAATACAAGTATTCTGTTTCCTAAGGATTCTCCATTCACGTAACTGGTCAGTGTCTTAAATACAGATTCTCTGCTGGTTCACCAGCAACATTATCACAACTGAGCTCTAAAAGAAGATGCTGAAATTATTTCATTGAATCATAAAGGTGCTAATAAATCTCTATTTCAGTGCTGCCAATTAGATATTTCAGGGGAGGGAGGTCCGGCAAATCCTGGCGTTTCTCTCCCTCCCCCCTCCCCAACAGGGATCCCATTCTGGTCCCTGTTCACATCCCCCCCGCCTGCCATAGGGACTTTGGTTCTCCCCTGGCCAGGGAGTCTCCCCCTTCTCTCACCCACACAGGGCATGAGCTGGTGCCACCAGGAATCGAGTTTTAGATGGACTCCACTGCACTCCACCATACAGAAGCAGACTCCCTCCCTGTGTACCAGATCGCAATATTATTGGTTTGGCCTCCTCTCCAGCTGTACCGAGGGGTGCCCAGGTCAGATTTCAGTGGGGTTTAGACCACACAGCTGCAGCAACGCTCCGGACTGCTCCAGCAGCAGCCGTATTGATTTAGTACAGGACTACTTCTTAAGTGATCAGATCATGCCCCACCCCCCAGCTCCATTGCCTAGGTCACCTGGAACAAGTGCAAAAACCTTGGGGGGATGGGAGTGTTTGCCGCCCCCCCCCCCCACTGGCATCACTACTCTACTTGTTTAGTACCAAGATATTCCAGTTTGTTTACATCCATTATCTCAGGGGTTCTCAAACTGGGGGTCAGGACCCCTTAGGGGGTCGCGAGGTTATTACATGGGGGGTCACAAGCTGTCAGCCTCCACCCCAAACCCCGCTTTGCCTCCAGCATTTATAATGGTGTTAAATATATTAAAAAGTGTTTTTTATTTATCAGGGGGGAGGTCGCACTCAGAGACTTGCTATGTGAAAGGGGTCACCAGTAAAAAAGTTTGAGAGCCACTGCATTATCTTAGCTAGTGTTATTCTATTTTAAGGACTAGAATGGATGGATATCTAACCCCTTTTCTCCTGTTCTTAGGATTACTGAGAACCGACATCTGAATTTTTTTAATGAAACTATGAAAGATCTACATCTCAAATTCTGTTCTATTATTAATACTTGCCACTTTTCTAAAGTGCTGTGCTGAGTTTTTTTAATACGTAGTAGAAGATATATTCATGCCCAAAGAAATCAAAGAGAATGGTGTGGTATACCTCTTCAAGACTTTTACTCGGGTTAAATGTGATTCTCTTCTTTGTATAGTCGTCAATTGATCTGGAGATGGCTTCTAACCATTCATCTCTTTCTGTAGCAGAACTGTTGGTGTCAAAGACATTGAAGTACGGTTAACATTAAAAATGTCTAAAAACTGACTCTGGCTATGGCATGGTTTTTTGCCAGGCACACATCATGTTATTTCTTTTTTGTTTTTAATGACTATTAGTTTAGATTATATTAGGTTGATGTGGGAGTGTTGATTATAGTTAGAGCATTAAAGAGAAGTAGATTTAGAGCATGGATTTGGAGGCAACTGAAGTTGTGCGATATATAGGATCAGGCAGGACAATTCCAGATGTAAGGGGCAACATAGAAGAAAACTTGGAGGCCCTCATGCACGGGGGATAAAAACAACCACCAAATCGGAATTAATAGAATGCTGGTCTAATCTGTGAAAAAGAAGAGACAAGATATAGGCAGGAGCAGAGCTATGGCACTTTGACTATCCTTCCCATTGGGAAGAAGAATATTTTGCCAAATCCAAATATTTACTTATGTTGGTTTTTTATCCTGTGAGAAAAAGCCAATATGCATTAGTTCTGGAATATTCATGTCTCCAGCCAACTTCTATGGCTCAGAAATTCTGACTAAAATTTTCAAAATTTGGTTGCCTTTAATTACCCTGCTAAATCTATATTTAAGCAACTAAATTATAAGTGGCCCAATTTTCAGAGTTGCTGGCTGAGCATCCATAGTGCACATTGACTTCAGTGGGACTACTAACATGAGTGCACAATCCAGTCCCTAATCCTGCAAACATTCAGCATTTATTCATTTTAGCAGTCCCACTGAAATCAATTATGTGCTACAGGTTTTCAGGGCCATAGTGTTCTCATTATTAACTTACGAAAACTAAATTCTGGAGTTCTGTACAGACCAGAGTGCTGTCTAGACTTTCACACAGCCATTAGATCAAACTGGCAATAAGCCTTGCAAGATATCTATTTACATCTATATCTCCCCTAGGAAATGGGCAAAGTTTTGCTATGTTAAGTTTGTAAAACTTTAACTTTTCCTTTAGAGTCTTTTCAAACTTCAGTTCTGTTGTGTGTTCTGAATATATTGAATATGGCTGTCAGTAAAAATAGCAGAAGGGAAGCCTGTCTCTCTAAAGTCTGGTACGAATTTTATTTGACCTGTTTTGTAACACACAGAGTATGAGCACACTGGAAACATATTAAATTGCCAAATGAGACCCAAAAGCCATGAGAATGAGATATAAGAAGATGAATGATACTGAAAGATGAGACATTCAGTCTGTATGTAGGTGATTGATTCACTACAAATCCATTGTACATACTGATGGAAATTGCATCAGTCATTGAAAAACATCCATATAACTTTTCCCCCTGGCTCACATACCCTGTTCATCTTATAACAGATATAATGACTTTGGCATTGGGCATTTCCGGAGGATTAATTACAGCTGGAAATCTTCAACTGCACCTTGGGACATCTTCCCCCAACTGGTCATTAATCCCTAGTAAATGCCTTGTGCTTCTATCATTATTGTTTAAATCACCGTTTTTACCTAGATAGCTCCAACAAGCTAGACCAGCACTGATTTATTTTATTTTTGAAAAGAAGAGAATTGAATGCTCCCAAAGAATCAAAAGTGACAGCACTAGAAAATGAAGTTTTATAGAAACACAGAAACAGCATTTCTAGTATCAATATGCCTTAATTCAGAGATGGTTGGGCCACTTCTAAGTGTTAAATTTCTAAGGACCTAACAAGCATTGACCTCAATTGCCGCTGTCCTAAAAGTTTGCCACAATTAGCACCTATTACAGCAGTAGCATGTTGTGGGGTTTTTTTTTATTTTATTTTTTTTTATTTTTATTTTTACTGCTAACACCTCTCTGCTAGGGAACAGTGTGATTCCACCAAATCTTTTGCATATAAAAGTATTTCACCAAGTTTGATAGAAACAATTTTCAGGCACAAAAGTTAGAAGAAATAAATACTATGCATTCAGCCTTTGGAAATTATAATCTATTTTTTGGGGGGAAAAAAATCACAACCCCTTAACCAAAGCTACAGTCTATATATGCAGAGGAATCTCTCAGTTATTTCCTCTCATTTACAATTAAAGTATCATTCCCTTGCATCATTCTGAAATGTTAATTTCCCCTGAACAGTGAAACCAAACAAACCTATAATCTCAAATGTTAAGATTCAATTATATGTATGTAGGTATGTTCATTTGGCACCCCAATAATTGTAAGGATAATTCAGTGTCATTTCCATAAAGCATCATATTAGCCAGAGCAGAGATGGTATAGTCCTATCCTGCATTTGTGTCAAGGCTCTTCCTACATATTTGTGAAGTGCTCAGTCATTGTGGCACCTAAGCACCAAAGGTCTGAATCTGCACCGACTGCAGCATTCAATGGCAAAATTGTCACTGACTTCAACAGGTTCAGAATTAAGTCCTATGCTGGTGCAATGCATCCTTTGCCCAATATGCAAAATGTCTGTATTAGAGATAAATGTAAATACATACAACACTTCTTTTCAATCCCCAGTTATAAATAACTGCTACTACTCAGGCACAACTGTGCTACTTCCTTTGGCTGCTTGGACAATGTTAACTCGGGTGCCTCTCTGTTTGAAACACTGTTTTGTGCAGACATCCTGAAGTCAATAGATGCAAGGTCGCAGAGCGCGACGAAGCCCACACTACTGCTGTTTTGCAAAAAGAAGAGGGAATGGATCTTTGCTCATTGACATCAGTATTGTCACAGCGGACAGAATGTACAACACTCATGGCTCAAATTCTCTAAACAGCTAGAATAGGAGAATCAAGCCTTTGGAAAAGACAGCTTCACAAAGGCAGATACGAGCTTTTCTACAATAATTTAGTGGCAGTGAATACTCTGAATGCTACCTGAGAGGATTTAGTTTGCTGGTAACTGCTACATATTTTCCTAGCACCATTGATTTGATTCATATATGTGGGAGCCAAAATGTGAAAGAAGATTTGGCTAAAGTCCACATTGTATCTGTTTTTTTATGATTCAATAATTTAATGCCACCTCTACTTTGCAGCTTCAAAATACAATCTGTTTCCTGTTCTAATGACATCTGTGCTACAGCTAGAAGACCCTCTCCCTCAAACTTATATCAAAAGCCGTGTTATCACATCAGTATTTTATTGCTGGATTTCACATCATCACTTAGCAGTAACTTTGGAAGAGAAGCAGAAACAGAAACAGAAAAAAAGTCCAGAATTTCAAAGCCTAAAATAAAACCACTTAAGTGAACATTTTTAGACTTATGGGTTTTTTTTTGTTTTTTGTTTTTTTAAAAAGGAGCAGCATTTTTTCTCCTCAAAAGGTAGCAAGAAATAATTCTCCCAGGGTATTGGGTGACTTGAATAAAACTCATACTTTCTGTCTTTTCAGTCTGGTGAACAGTTAAACAAATGTAATGGTGTGAGCAAAATTCTGATACAAATGGTAGTCATTACCCAGACAGTTCAAAGACTAACTTCCTTTGGTACAGAATCCGAACTTGGGGGGAGTTTTCCCTAGATATCAAGGTGAACTGCACAGCAGTGGCATTATATGAACTTAAAAACTCATTAGCTATGACTCTGTGATCATCTAAAATAACACAACTTAAACAACATGAGGAGAGGGAATTGAAACTAGTTTGTCTTCATTCGAGGAACCCTCTACAAATTCTCCATGCTTCTAGAGTTACTATTGTAGATGAGAGCAACCTTCATCGCACAAATACAAAACAATGAGTGTAAACTTAGACAATATGCAGCTTCATAGTTTATGTATTGTATCTGAAAAATGTGTGCTATTTAATATACATTATTTGCTTAGGATATTTACCTTGCTGAGAGTATGAAGGATCGCTCTACGCTTTCTATGTTCAACTCATTTTGATAAGCTTCCTGGGTTGGTTTTCTAACCTACAGTGGACATAGAAAACAACTCTTAATTGAAAATGAATCAATACGACTTCAAGGAGATACCTGTAACAACAGGTGAACTAAAGCAATAGACTTTTCTCTTGCAGAAAGAGTAAAAACTGGACAGCAAATAGCACAACAGTAGGAGCTCACACACCAGCCCATCAGTTCTGAAATCCCGAGTTTCAAGTGTAACTGAGTTTATAGGTCGAGTGTTTATGTAGCCACCCCAGGATATTTGCTGACATCACAAAACACAGAATGCAGTCTTGTAAATAGTCTCTCATGCTGTCTCCTGTGAATCTGGGCCTTCAGCTGAACTTGGCCCTTTTTTCTGGCAGCATCATGGATAAGACACTTAACTCCTGAACAGGAGCAGAAGGCGGTTTGTCCTACTGTACCAGTGTCCCCTAACAGCTGTGTCTGCCTGTGTCGGTGTACGTAATAGAAGTTTCTTGATACAGCTCAGGATATTCCAGCTCGGAGATGGCCGGACAACACTTTTTAGAGGGGTTATAGGAAAGGTACAATTAAAAACCCAAAAGGATTGGCAGTCTTTGGAGAAACCCAGCTGTGGAGGATTTGGCCCACCAGAAAGTTGTCAGGCAATCAGAGACGTGTGTGTTTTTTGAGGGTGGGCAAACAAGTCAGAATGGCCATGAGGCAGGGAAGGGGCAGCCATACATACATAAATAAGCAGCCTTTGTTTCAGGGAAGCCTAATACTGGACCCAAGGCAGTTAATATTAAGGTGCAATAGTAGAATTGCCTGAGGAAGCCTTCCCAGGCCAGCCAACACTAATCAGGTATTTAGGCAGTTCTCTCTCTCTGTTTCTCCCCTTTGATTGCATTACAATTCTCCTCCTCTTCTTCCAACTGGCCCCCAACAACGAATGCATTTTTAAAAGGATAGTTATTAATGGCCCAAAGGTCCATACACCATGCAACAAAGGCTATGCTTCTATCATGGCTCTTAATATAAGCAACTTATAATATTTCTTTCCAACAATAAATCTACTTGTCTGTGGAAAAATAACATGCAGGAGTTCAGATACGTTTTGACAAAAAATTGCCAGAGAAGAGCGCTCACCTTCATTCCAGCCAATGAAAGCATGTTGTTGAGTTTATACATGCCAGACTGTACTGGAGTTGTATACAACAGAGCATCATTAAACTGCAATACAAAACACACACTTTCAAATGGCTAAAGGATTAAATAATAAAAAGATAGTTTCAACTATAGTGTACTGAAAATGTATGAAATTTGTATAGCATTGATACACATGCATTGAAGGTAGAAATTTAGAGTCTAGAAATGTGTCCTCTACATGCTATTACTTTAGTTTGGATTCTGAGAAGAGAGTTCTATTTATTTGTAAGAAAATGTTCATGTTTACAATGTAGGTAAGAATATAGGTCTATTAACATTTTAGTTATGTAAACATTTTTTGTCACATTCTCTGCACAAAGACTTTCTAAAAGCTGAAAGAAAATTCCCAAAATAAAAAAAGCTATTTATCAATGAAAAGTACATTATTTATGGGCAAACTGGGAGTACTGATGTCAGGGAATAGGCCATTGAAACCCATAAGGAACAGTTTCTTGCAACTAAAAGTTATATTACACACACACACACAAAACTGCATTCAGAGAACATTAGTAAAGTTGCAATGTCAAGCACTCACAAGTTAGGAAAGGCCAGAATTAAGGTTTCCTGTGCCTAGGGTAGTATACGTATCTCTAGTTATTCATATAATAAACGAATGCTGAACAAATATAAAAAATGAAGAGCTCACAGTGGTACTTCATATGGCATTCTGGACTGAAGCCTGGCTCTGGACTGCATTTTGTCAGAGTTAATGCTCAAGACTTCACTAAATTTGAGGAGCTACTATATTACTTGTATTACACTAGCACCAGCTAAGATGGTGCCCCATTGTGCCAGACACCGCACAAACATATAGTAAGAGTCAGATCCTTCCTCAAAGAGTTTATGTCTAAATAGACAAGACAGACAAAGGATGGGCAGGGAAGTAGACACAGAGAGATTGTGTGACTTATCCAAGGTCACAGAGCAGGTCAGCAGCAAGGCCAGGAATAGAACATGGGACCCTTGACTCCCCAACCCGGTGCCCAATTCAAAGATATATGATAAACTTTTAAAAAATGTGACAAGTAATGCTCTGGACACCTGATTTTGGATTTTCAAATCTATTAGAATTCAAAGGACTAGAGTAGTAGTCTCAGCTTTTCAAAACCTCAGATTCTTTTCTCAAAAAGTTGTTAAAAACAGTGACTGAATTTTGGTCAAACAGAAAGAATTTTATAACTGGGGTTTTTTGTTTATCTTTTAGTGTACACAAATCATCTTGCTAAACCACACTGAACACGCAAAACAGTGATACAAACTGCATATAAAATGCTAAATTTTTTAACAGTCAGCTGAAGTTGCCAGTTATTTATATTTGTGGTGTAAAGGTTTCTACCACTATTCAATTACTCTGGCATTAGGAACATAGAAATGTTCATGGCATCTTACCAGAAAAAACATTCGCGGCTGCATGACCTTCCTGGAAAGCTTCATCAACGTTCCTTCTTTGAGAAAGACCTGGCAAGTTAAAGAAGATAAACAAATATTGCAAAACTTAGCTGTTGAGGGCACAAAAACTGCATGAATAAGCTTCTCTCTTTAAAATTCTTATTCATTTAGTGCCATAGATGTGTTTGAAATTTCATAAAAGACACGAAGTAAAACACATCAAGCACCAATGATCATGAAGAAAGATTTCCTGTTCTGGAATATAAAACTTGTAGGTTAGCATTTTTGATAAACCTGTTATAAAAATGTACTCCTGCATAATTATCCCTAGGTATCCTTATAAATGCAATAAATAAAATGGATTAATAAAAAAAGAACTTATTGGAATTAGAAGATCTGCTTAGCATAACATAAAACCAATACTTGGACATTGAAAGAAGGTCCCATCTACAGTAAATGAATGGGCCTCAATATCAACTGACCTAGCTTCTTATGAGAAGTTGATCCTTAACTGCAGATAACATGCAACATCCAAAAGATGTGGACTCCATGTTTAAATCATATAAAATTGCTAACCTATCACATATGGAGCTGCTCATACCTTTTCCAGAGGCTGAGCAACAGTGCTCCCACAATTGCAGCTTATGGATACAATTCTGCAAACATCAGAACAAGTAACTTCACTCATGTGAGTAGTTTCACAGAGATCAGTAAAAAGAACGAGGAGTACTTGTGGCACCTTAGAGGCTAACACATTTATTTGGGCATAAGCTTTTGTGGGCTAAAACCCACTTCATCGGATGCATGCAGTGGAAAATACAGTAGGAAGATATATACACACAGAGAATATGCAAAAATGGGTGTGGGACTGCTCATGGCAGGGTGATTATAGAGAATAAAGATGGGTCCTTACATCTGTATCTCACTTGTTTAGTATTGTACAAGTCACATTACGAATCAATTAAAATCTCGAATAAGAAAAAACCCTAAGGGATTCCATGGTAATTACCAAGTTTCTGCTATTAAAATGTAATTGGGACAAAGGGCTCGATCCTGCACTCGAGAGGAGCTGATCATTCTCAACTACCAATGAAATCCACAGGGATTGTGTACTTGCACTGGAGAACGGAGTTTGCTCTAACTTATTTTTAAGTCTTTCCTCTGACTTCTCATGTTCCAATTGAAGTCGCAACAATGTGGTGGCAAAGCTTGCAGTATAGCTGCGAACAAAATACACAGAATGATAGAATCGGAGGACTGGAAGGGACCTCGAGAGGTCTTCTAGTCCAGTCCCCTGCACTCAAAGCAGGGCTAAGTATTATCTAGACCATCCCTGAGAGGTGTTTGTCCAACCTGCTCTTAAAAATCTCCAATGATGGAGATTCCACAACCTCCCTAGGCAATTTATTCCAGTACTTAACCACCCTGACAGTTAGGAAGTTTTTCTTAATGTCCAACATAAACCTCCCTTGCTGCAATTTAAACACATTGCTTCTTGTCCTATCCTCAGTGGTTAAGTAGAACAATTTATCACCCTCCTCTTTATAACAACTTTTTATGTACTTGAAAACTGTTACCATGTTCCCCCCCCCGCAAGCCAGTCTTCTCTTCTCCAGACTAAACAAATCCAATTTTTTCCATCTTCCCTCCTAGGTCACATCTTCTAGACCTTTAATCATTTTTGTTGCTCTTCTCTGGACTTTCTCCGATTTGTCCACATCTTTCCTGAAATGGGGGAGGAGTGGGGACGTGGCATGCTCAGGAGAGGAGGAGGAGAAGATGCAGGGCAGGGGCAGGAACTTGGGGGGAAGGAGGTGGAATTGGGGCGGGAAGGGGGGGTGGAAAAAGGCGGGAAGGGGACTTTGGGGAAGGGGTGGAATGAGGGTTGGGTGAGGGCGGTACAGGGGCTGGAAGAGGCGGGGCGGGGGCAGAGCCAGGGTCGAGCACCCACTGGGCAGAGGGTCGGTGCCTATGGTTAGGCCCTGAGGATGCAGGCGAGACCCACCAGCCAGACACCTGAGAAAGAATTCTCTACAGTAATTCAGAGCCCTCCCCATTTGGTGTCCCATCTCTGGCCTTTAGAGATATTTGCTGCCAGCAGTTGCAGATTGGCTACAAGCCATTGTAGCCAGTCTCATCATACCATCCCCTCTGTAAACTTATCAAGCTCAGTCTTGAAGCCAGTTAGTTTTTTTGCCCCCCCATTTCCCTTGGAAGGCTGTTCACTCCTCTGATGGTTAGAAACCTTAGTCTAATTTGAAGCCTAAACTTGTTGATGACCAGTTTATATCCATTTGTTGTTGTGTCCATATTAACGCTTAACATATAACTCCTCTCCGTTCCTGGTATTTATTCCTCTGATGTGTTTAGAGACAGCAATCATATCTCCCTTCAGCCTTCTTTTGGTTAGACTAAACAAGTCAAACTCTGAGTCTCCTCTCATAAGGTAGGTTTTGCATTCCTCTGATCATCCTAGTAGCCTCTCTGCACCTGTTCCAATTTGAATTAATCTTTCTTAAACATGGGAGATGAGAAATGCACACAGTTCTCACTGCTTTAACAGTAGTTATATATGCTTAGTATCACTTTAGTCTGCAGTATCCTTGCTGCTATCTGCTGAATGCCCTTTTGCAGAACTTACCCTTCCTGGTTGAACAATCTCATGATGCCCATTTAAACTGTATTGAATCTGCATGAGCTTCTGAAAGTTATCCTATGGGGGGGGGGGAAAAAACAAAAATATAATTGCCCTTCAATTTAATGAAAATGCATTAGACAGCTTTAACAGACATCAGCTTCCACAATTAGGATACTTACTCCTTGTTTCATGATATCATTGGCATGGTTGGCTACTTCTATGACAACAGCCAGAGCACCTAAAGTGTGAAGGAACAGAATTTAGTTATACAGTCTAGCCCAGTCAGTGTTCAAAAACCATGTTGCCCAATTCAGCTGGTGCTAAGGGGTTCAAGAGTGTGACCCAAAGCCCACGGAAGTCAGTGGGAGTCTTTCCGTTGACTTCAGTGGTTTCTGGATTAGGTCTTAAAAGCTGAGTCCTTGCAAACCACCATCCATTGTGGCAGCGCTTTTGTGCCATAATAGCCACCAAATTTCTTAAAGTTAACTGAAATAATGACACTCATTTTGCCAACAAAATTAAGCTCACACCCAGCTTGCCTTACTCACACAACTAGTCCCTTTTACTTCAAGATGACTGCTTGTATAAGTGATTGTATAATGTGAGCAGGATTAAGTCCCAATGTAAACTCAGCAAAGGTACTCAGCCAATAACCATCTTTTTCCATTGCACACGTTTTCCTGAAATGTCGGTCACAGAATTCAGGGGATTTCAGTGGCGCTATCATTGTATTTTCAATTTTCTTTGGGTTTATTGCTAAGATTATTTTCAAGTTTCAAATCCCACACATTTCTTTTTAAGTGTCAAATGTTTGTACCCATGTGGTACTGAAAATGTAAAATCTCTAAAAGAGAAGAGTTACCCAAGATGGGAGGCAGTTAGGTATCTCTGTATTCAATAAAAAAAGAAAAAAAACACACACACACCACACAATGGAAAGAAGTGTTTCAAAATACTGCAGTAGGATGAAGGGAGCATGTGAATTACTGCACAGAGCAGCAGTATTTCATACAGAATTAAAATCTTCAATTCATTTAACTGGAGAAAATAGACAAACTCACTTTACTGAAAGTTAGCACAAACAACTATGTGGTGACAGACTCTCTCTAAGATACAGATCACCCTCTGAACCATTTGAATGAAATTAAGCATCCCAAATAATGGAACTTTCATAGGTTTAGAGACATCCAGCAATACTATCATTAGGCCACTAAAACCAAAACGCTATTTTTTCTTTCTATCCTGGTATTTACACAGGTCTCATCAGTTAGCACTTGAATTCCTGGACATAAACGTCTATAAACTGTTCAATTCTTAGTGAGAAGGAAAATAGGTTAAAACATATAATGGCCAAACTTCAAAAGGTATAGAGGTGTTTAAGGCCTGATCTGGGAATTAAGTGAAAGCATGAACTAGGCGCTCCCGCTTAGACTGATGTAAGGAGCATTTTGGGGTCTTGTTTTAAGTTTCTTTCACATAGGAAACAAATACAGCTTCTAAATAATCAAAAGGCATGGAAGTACTGAACATGCCCAATAAACATAATAATACAAAGATCAGGATTTCTTTAAACCTAGGGCCTCTCAGAGAGTCAGCTGCACGTGCTGAAGCTGAGCCACAGGAATTTTCTGTCCAAGGAAAGCTGGAATGAATTAGCTCCGAATAAGATACAGGTGGCTGAACATTTCTTAAAACATCCTTCAGAGATCTGTTATTAAAACAAATCCATGCAAAAGTATTCATTCATTGACTTCAAGAAAAATTAAGACTGATGAATCCTACAGTAAATTGGCTGGGATTCATTGGGGAAGATTTATGGTCACATTATCTTTTATAAAGCAACAGAGGGTCCTGTGGCACCTTTAAGACTAACAGAAGTATTGGGAGCATAAGCTTTCGTGGGTAAGAACCTCACTTCTTCAGATGCAAGAAGTGAGGTTCTTACCCACGAAAGCTTATGCTCCCAATACTTCTGTTAGTCTTAAAGGTGCCACAGGACCCTCTGTTGCTTTTTACAGATTCAGACTAACACGGCTACCCCTCTGATACTTGACATTATCTTTTATAGTATCGTGATTCCAAAACAAACCTTAAGATTTTGAAAGTCTAATAACTATACTCAAGAGTAAATAATACATGAAGTAAACAGGTATAGGAAATGGTATGGAAACTGTTTTTGGAAAGAAGGCTCCTCTCACTTTCTAATGTTGCACTACCTGTAAGGAGTAACGTATGTACAAAAAAGCACAGAGGTCTCTGAGGTGACCTGCAGATATAGTTTTGGGACACCTAGCCCATATAGATCTTTATTTACACAGTTAAAGGATCATAGTAAAGTTGGCTATTACATTTTGACTTGTTTTTTAACCTACTGTTGTCAGAAGCAACACCTAGATTACTAAAAATGAAAGATTAGAGGATTTTTTTCATATCTAGATTTACAGTTTGTCGTCTTCATACATTTGAGAGTTTTCATTGTTTCCCCTGTATAGCTACAGTTAAGTTTCCCTAGTTGTCTTGACACAGCAACAAAGGAGATAAAAACATTTTAGAATACCAGGAAATGTGATTGCTGGAAGCACACAAGTTTGGGAGAGGAGACTCAAGAGCAGGTGCAGACCTGACACTACTTATAATTATTTTTTTTTTAATTGACTAGATTTCAAATGTCTGCTGTTGCATTAGTGGTAGTTTATCCATATCCATTATCAACACACGAAAGTTATTGGCTCAGCTATCACTGAAAAAATTAAGATGTGAAACAATCTGTACCTACTTGCCGCCCCAAAACTGCTCCCCTTGTGTATTCAGTCATTATTTGCTTGCTTAAACCATAACAAATAGACCCTTTTTAGTTCTACTAGCACTGCGAAACACGGTGATGATGCATGCTCAAGGAGGAACGAACTACAGCTTGAATTTCAGTTCCTGAATTCATTTTACAGGGACAGCTGTTTTTATTTGTAAACTTTGAACATTCTTTTTTGGGGAAAAAACATGGAACCCTTCAACGTCACTTTTCATAGTAATGTAAAACTGAATAAAAATATGTTTACTGGTTCACTACATTACATGCATCTAAAGTTAAAGTTTAGAAATATTCTCATTTTTCATCTTTAGCAAGCCTTCTCTTTATTTAATCTAAAGAAATACATTTACCTTGAGTATCCCTATAGTCTGCTGAGTCTTCTAAAAGATTCTTTAAATAATCTGCATAATAAAGAAAAAGTATTACAGAAATATGTTGGGAAAGAACCGGTGTTATAAAAAGGAATAAAAGCATAAAAAATTGCTGGACAAAATGTACTTTTGGGTAGACATGTGCAATAAATTACAGCCCCTAATGGATTTAAAAAAAAACAGCTGAAATATTACTAATACACTTGTTTTTGGAGTGTAACAGAAAATGTAATCTCAACAACAGCACAGCTACACAATATCTGTGCACCACACAATATTTACATTGAATGTTTTAGATTAAAAAAAAGCAATGATGAGCAGTGAAATAAGTAAAAAATGTGTTGCTCTATTTTACTCAGGAATAGAGAGAGTTCACAGAAGCAGTGTCTTCAGGCAAATTATATAATTTGTATAGGTGTTATATTTCAGAACAAATCAACGAGCAGCAGTTATCCGTTAATTATTCAGTGTGACAACAGACACCTATACAAAGCTATACTACGTGCACTTATTTGTGTTCAATTTTATATAGGTCATGACAGATTTTGAAGATTACAAATGTTACTGTGTTTTGTGTTGGTACCTAACCTGATTGTTATAAATAATCAGTATTTGGCAAAAGAATGCTCTGATTGTTTTATTATGTGGAAGAATTTTTATTCCAATAAAGGAAAAATACAAATAAAATAAACTATCAAATTTTGGTGTGTGTTAGTATGGTTGTGATCAATGCTAAATTAGTCTTTGCCCACTAGATGGCACATCTGATCCACAAAATATTTCTTTCTTTGAGGTTTTCGATCATTACTTACAAGACCACTAAAACTAATCTTAAATGCCACACAAATTGGGAAAACCAAACATATTCCCCTGGAGATTCCATTTCCTACAATATTTAACCAGACAGTATAATGTACCGCTAAAGGCACTGCATGTGTCACATTTGCAGCAGGCGTCTGTTCTATACATCCTAAAGTTCTAAAGTGGTTAATGTACAGAAGAGATGCAATCAGAAACTTTCAGGAAAATATACAATCTTTTATATATAAATGATAATAAATATTGCTATATAATTTTTTTTTTTAATTAGTGAACGTATCTGCATTCTGGCCTGAAAGTTTTGTGGAGGATCTAGTGAAGAGTAAGGCATAAAGGTCAGGTGAGGGTGGGGAGAAGCAGAGTAGTAGATAGGTTCTACTGTAGAAGGAGGGAGAGAAAGAGAAAAGATTGATCCAGCTGGATCAGAGGAAGACCACCATTTTTTGCTGCACCTGACGTTCTGTCTGAGCATTAGTGGGCACCAGCCAATGTTTTTTTTTTTTAGTACTTGTCTCTTCCATGACACTAAAGTCTCTCCCACAACAAAAACACAAGTTATTTCCTTCCTCCTTTATATATCCCAAGAGATTTTTGCTGTGATGGCTACGCAAAATAGTTAACCAAGTCTTGTATTTTTAAACCAATTTGGTTAAACTGGTGAAAATCCCTATATGAACATTTTAAATTGATATCAGCCATTTTTAAACCAATTTATTTGAAGTTGATTCCTTACTGACAAGTTAAAAAGCCATTTTAACAATTGATTTAGCTTACGTCAGTAAGGAATCAACTTAAGATAAAATAATGTCATTTTAAAACTAATTTAAAATATCCACATAGTTGTTTAAACCAGTTAAACCAAACCGGTTTAAAAATGCACACACCTTCAACTAAACTAGAGTAAGCTACTGCACAGACAAGGCCTAAGAATGGCTAGGTAGAAGCCCTAAGGGATAGCTGTCATTTATTTTTAAAAGTTGGTTGCATGTTTTATCTCCCTCTCCCAACCTTTGCATAGTGCTCATCTTCATAGACTGAGCTCACCAGGGCAGGAACTGTGTTTTCCTATACATGTTGTGCATATTTTGTGCACTACTATAATCCAAAATAACAAATCAGAGTTGAAATATGGTGTGGGTTTCCATCAGCAGGGATTGAACTCAGGACCTCCTGAACTAAAAGCGTGAGTTTTTACTGAAGAGCCAGGTGCAAAGGTAACAAACTTGCATCCTCTGTGGACCGGGTACAGTAGGGGACACACTGCACACTGACCATTGTGTTACAATGGCATCCTAGGAAAACTATCCATTGTGAATGGCAACATAAATTTAAGACCCAAAAGTTATCTTAAATTCCCAGTGTAACAGGGACCCAAATAGGGAACGGAATATTTCTTGGCATATACATGCTTTATGGCATACTCTAAAGTTTTGTCCAAGATAAACAAATGAACAACATTTTATATGGTGCAATTCTTTTGACAGGTACATTTATTCACAGACAAAACTAGAACTAAAAGTGCCAG
Source organism: Chrysemys picta bellii (assembly GCF_011386835.1). Taxonomy (NCBI): domain Eukaryota; kingdom Metazoa; phylum Chordata; order Testudines; family Emydidae; genus Chrysemys; species Chrysemys picta. The sequence goes on from NC_088791.1 coordinate 83,580,798, forward strand.
AGAGAACAGAGAGACTAAAGACAAGTTTCAGCATAATTTTATTTATTTGAAACTCTGCAGTCAAAAGGAGAGTGTGGCTCTTATGTTAGGACTCTATGGAGTATCCAATTAAATTTGAAGCTGCTAAATGCTGAAATAATATTTATGTAATTTTGAACTTAACACTCCTTTGCACATCTGGCTAGTAACCTCTGTTCGTGGCTAAAACCTATAGCTTCAAAGTAGATTTTGAACAGATGTTTCTAATCTCTCATTTTCCATGAATACACACTGGAAATTCTGTGCTTACAACCACCTTTCTGTAGTTAATGCCATCAAACTATTACAAAGAAGGGTTTTTATAGAAATGGATACCATTATATTTTGCTGAAACACTATAATTTAGTACAAACATACTTAACAAGATCAAACAACTATAAGAACAAAACCCAATCAATGAGACTAAACCTCTTAGTTTAAAAACAACAACAACTAGTGATCACTATTTAAACAAAAAAAACGGAATAAGTCAAATTCAAGCATTATTTACAGAAGATATACAGTATACTTAGAACAAAATGTAGCAACCAGAGATGAACTATTTATTGTAAGTGGAATTTCTAAGAGGGGAAGGATGAGAGATATGGTCTAATTTTCTTCTTCCTTCCTATTGCCTGACTTGAGACAGACTAAAGGAAGCATAAATATAATCACTGAAATCTACTTTTTTAGCTCTCAACTTCCCAAGGCCCTAATATACAAACAGAAAAAATATATTTATTCTACGTTCCTCACATGATGTGGGTTTAAGTGAGATAAGCAGCAGGTTTGTGCAGGAGACATTTGAGTCTGCAATGATGGCTATCCCTTGGTAAGATGGACAATTGAGAGACGGACAACGAATACCTACAGATACAGCAGAAGGGATAGTACAATGACAACCCAGTAAAACACAGAAATGGAGGGTGAGGATGTGCAGTGAACTGAGACAGAATCAGCAAGGAAAGAGGAAGAGAGAAGGGAAAGGTTGAGAAAATGAATGAAGAGAGCATAAGGAGGAAGAGGGCTCATCCCAGAACAGCATGGGAGCACATGCATATTGCACAGCCTCCTTGAGTGATACAGGGATTTGGGAAGGGGGCAGCAGAGAAGAATTTCACTCCTTTAGTTTCTTATTAGACAGCAGTGGCTTCTAACTATCCTTCACAGTAACCCTTTTAATACTTGTTATGTAAAAATCAAAGAATTAGTGTGTGGAGAAGTGAAAGCCCATGTGAATAAATGGAGGAACCATATAATTTGACAGGAATACAGCTGAGATACTCCTCTCTTTTGCAGATTTATGAGCCCATCTGCCTCTGACATTGACAGCTCAGGAGTAACAGTATCAAGAGGCAGCAATAATTTTGTAAATTGCTACACTGCAAAGGTACATGGAAACAGGGAAGTGGAAATGTATCATAAAAACAAGCCTAGCCAACTGACACAGAGCGCTTAGATAACGTCCAAAAGGAAAACCAGCTGTCGACGCCAAGAGGCTCAGCAGCTGCATTTCACTGATTATTTTTTTCCCTCTCCTGCCACAATTTGCCCACTTTGTTTCCTGATGCATCTACAGAACAGGGAATTTTTCCACTGGCTTTGAATGCAGCAACTTTATCATTTAAAATTACCTGCATTGTTATTTCATTCATGCTGCCCAGCCCTTTCTGATGCTGGGTCCAAGTACCTTCTGTGTGTTCTAAAGTCCCAGCAGTGCAGGATTTTCATGGAGACCACCCAGTATTAAGCAGAGGTGCTTTAAATTGACAGAGTAGACAGACCATCTAGCTACACATGGGGGAGGGGCAAATAATCTCATTTTATGGCCAAGGCAAATATAATGCAATGTGGATTGATATTGCAGGCTGAGCAATAGCAAGGGAAGTATAGGTCTCCCTTTGAAGTTATTTTACTGTTCCTTCCAAGAACGATTATTAAAAAATAATCGGCTTTTCAACCCTCTCATGGAACAGAGAAAAATTCTGTTTAGAAACCAAGACCCTGATCTTGCAATCTGATGCATGCTGGTAGTCACTTACCCCTGCACAGGATCAACAAGGCTCTACATGGGCACAAGATCTGCCTGCACAGATCTAATTGCATGACTGGGGCCCTATGGTATCAGACAGGTAGAAGAGGATTTACAAGACCAGTGTTTTCTATGAACTCCCTCCCTCATCTCCTGCATTTAGAACCAACGATAATGAGGATTTTAAAGCCTTTAAGCAATGGGATCTCTGTCGCAACTGCATTTATCAACAAGGTCCTTCCTCCTCCCTACCTTTTGGTTCCACCCCTTTTAAGTATGCCTTTGATTTCTTTTAGAAATCGAGACCCCACCACTGAATTTGGAATGAGTAGCAGTCCCCCTGCCATGTCTAAAGTTAGCGTTCTTTTAAAATAAAATGATCAGATATCTTTTTATAAGCTTTTACTTTTTCTTGTATTGTAAGAGACGTAAACATTTTCATAGGGTTTTCCCTGCCTTCCCTCTTTGATTTTAATGCAACTGAAAATAAAGGGATTATTTTTAATTGTAATGTTGTGGCTGCAATGTAATAAACTTAATCTGTATCATGCAGCAGCATCACTGATCTAACTACTGCAGGAGAAATGGCATTTCTTGGTTAGCTGCTGCAGAGCCAGAAAAGGGTCATGGAGCATTTTATTTTTGTAGTTACTACATATACAGATACTATTTTTAGATTTCTCAGCAAGGGACAGTAGCATGAAAAAAAACAAAAATCTAAATATTTAAGAACTCTAGAGGATTCTAAATCTTTGACACTGTCCTTTATAATGCATGTTCCCCACATTCCTAAAACACACAACTTTATAAACCAAGCAACAGAACTTAAACCCTGTAATTTTTGTTAACAAGGAAACAAGAATTAGGTTACATTTTTGAGAAAGACAAGATTTCAGTGGAGGCAAAACATCTTCTTTAAAATCATGGCTAATTTCAGGGGGGAAAAGCCAGGCCTAGAGGATTTAGTACTTGGCTTAGAACTTATATTAAAAGAAAAACGTTTTTATTTTCAATTGTCAGGACCTTTTCCCACCCCCCCACCTCCATGTTTGAAATCAATGCTCTTCCCCTGCTCCTAATGACATGACTGGATTCCACAGCTGTGGAAACAGAGCAAACCATAACAAGGTTTGATGTTTGCGACTACTGCTGAATTTATCTAACAGAAAATGTATCACGTGGCTGGGAATAACCGCATTTTTCCTGTGTATTTTATGACTGCCAATATTACTGAGTAGAACTTCTAGCTGCACAGTACATTTTAAGAGTTTCATACATCTGTAATCAAGTAAATATCCTTTGCAGTGTTGTGATGGCCTAAATGCCAATTTCCTGGGACGTGTGAGGACTGGCTTTTAAACTTGCGAACAGCTTGTCAGTACCTGTCAAAAGCAGCCTGTACTGGGGAATCCTCTGAACTGGCTTGAGGAGATAGTGCTTGAGTGCCAGACTAGCACAGCGAGGACTCATCTGAAAGACAAACACCCAAAATAAATATCCACAGTCCTCGAATAGTCAATTCTCTGCTACCCAAAGAAGCTGTGCCTCTAAACAATTGACTTTTACTTGTGTGCTGAAAAGGCATGCATTCTGTTATCCTGCTTAACTCCACAGCAGTACATATAAATCTGAGCTGCCTAAGTCAGCCCTCAGCTATGCTCAAGTAACATTTATCTGTAGGCCCACTTGCTGTAGTATTGCTAGTAGCCAGATCTGATCATTCCTCCACACAGAAGAACACACACAAAAATAGTATGTCTCACAAGTTAGGAAGATACATAACAGGTAAACACTGGAATTCTATGCAAAATCAAAACACCTGCCTTCGTTCTAAGAAAAGAATTTTATGAATCTCCCTCGAAATAAGGGAAACCTGTCAGCTAGCAGTGAAGGTAACCTGGTGGCATGTTCATTTGGAATTGCAATTCTTATCAATCAGACAGAACTGTAGTGAAGGCTGCAGTGTTCATTACAGAAGTCTCTAAGTGGTACAGAGCCCAAAAACACAACACAGAGATAACCCTTTTTAAAGGGTCATGCTCCAACATGTTTTAATTCCATGGGTTGGGTGATTTGGCCCTCCCGTCACTTCTTCCAGTTCAAAATGCCTGAAAATCATTTATTTTGAGGTAATGCTACTTGTACACGAGCAACACTGACAAGAAGCACCTTCACTAAAAGGGATAGGTTTTATCTCTTTCTTTGCTAACTGCTGTCTTGTTTCTCTCTCTCCTACATCCCTTTGCTCTCTCCTTCTTGTCCCTGCTGCAAGTAGCTTATCTAGCCACGCATACACCCAACACATCGAAGCACCTGATGCTGGCCATGCAAAGCAGGCTTACATTTGTGAGCGCACACCTAGTGGGGCTTGGTGAGAAACAGGCCCTCTGTGACCAGAAGATAGCTATGGCTGAAGCCTGGTCTACCCTGGGGGAGAGGGGGAATCGATCTAAGTTATGCAACTTCAGCTACGTGAATAACCTAGCTGAAGACGACATACTTAGACCTACTCACCGCAGTGTCTTCACTGCGGTAAGTCAACTGCTGATACTCCCCCGTTGACTCCGCTTGCGCCTCTCACTCTGGTGGAGTACCGGAGTCAACAGGAGAGCGCTCGGCGGTTAATTTATCGCGTCTTCAGTAGACACGATACCCCTGCTGGATCGATTGCTCTGGAGGTAAGTATAGACATGCCCGAAGTTATGACTTTTCTGCTGGAAAGGAAGTAGCACAGTACTGAGCTGAGCAGTTGCTTACTGTGTCGGTCTCAACAATTTATTCACTAGTGAATTAATCTCTGTCAAAATAATGACTAATCCTCACAAGCGCTCAGTGATGTTTATTCTGGATTGCATGTTTAGAGTTCACACCTCTTCTCTGATCTGTTTTCAAGGGGATAAAGTGAGAGGCCGGCAGGGGTACTTGGCTTTTGCATGATTATTGCACGTGCTCGGTTAGAGGGCATTTTGGAAGAGGAACTGGTTTGTTTTATTTTCAGGTTCGAAGCTCAAGAAATTAACTTTCCCAGGTTTCCATTCCAAACCAAACACAGAATGCGAAGGACTACATTCTGCCCTCATTTTTACACTGCAACCCCAATCAAATCAATGAGTTTACAATGGTAGAAGTCTGTGCATAATTTGACCCAGACTCAAACTTTTAGAAGCGACTAATGATTTTGGCTGTCCATCTTAAACCACACTAAAGAGGCCTTATTATTAGAAAGTGCTGAGCCTTCTGAAAATCAAGTCCCTTTAATATGTCTCAAATTGGACACCCAAAACCACTAGCCATTTTTGCAAATCTAGGCCACAGTGGTTACATTCTCCTTCCTTCTACCCCACTGGTCCCCAACTGGGACCTAGAAACAAAGAGGAAAAACTAAATCTTTACAGCCTTACAAAAGAGCACCAGAGTTAAGAAACCAGAAATTAAGATCTCTCTTTCAAAAGAAGAAGATACCTCAAAATCTTTAACCACAGCAGCAAAACTAGGGTTCTTCTTGCATTGTTCATCTAGCAGCGCAACATTCTTATCAAATTCTTTGATGTAAGTTGAATACATCTTTAAGTAGGGTCCTTTTTTCACAAATATATCAGCGATTCTTTGATAATCAATCCTGAAAAAGAGAAGTAATTAAAACAGCACAGAACTATATAAAAATAAACCTATGATTTAGAAACCAGCAGAGCTGATATTCTCTGTCCCTTTCAGAGCTCAGTAGTGGATTAAAAAGAAGGCTTATTAAATAAACAGCTCGTGCAGTGGGGGGGCAACCTGTGGTCCGTGGGCAGCCCGTCAGGGTAATCAACCAGCGGGCTGCCAGACAGTTTGTTACATTTGCATGGCCGCCCGCAGATCCCAGCACTTCCCTGTGGCCCGTGCCACTTCCCGAGCTGCCATTGGCCAGGAACGGCGAACCGCGGCCACTGGGAGCTGTGGGCGGCCATGCAATTATAAACAAACTGGCAGCCCACCAGTGGATTACCCTGACGGGCCGCAGGTTGCCCACCACTGAGCTAGTGCTTATCTCGCTGGGGAAACCAAAAAGTGTATGTTAATTCTGTTGTCGTTAAATTCTTTGTTTCTCCTCTCCAAATGAGATAAGCATTGATGTGCTGGCATCTCATCCTGTAGAGTGAAACAGGGAACTCAATTTTCAAACACTCACAATTTAGTCATGTACCTATGGCCAAAAAGTTCAAAAATAGGAACCTAAACTTAAGCTCCTGGATTCATATTTAGGCACCAGATTGAGGCCAATGGAAGTGTGAATGTTTGGCCTGATTTTTTGGAAAGTGCTGCTTACCTCGATGCCAAATGCAGATTCAAGAAGCTTAACTTTAGGCTTCTATTTTTGAAGAACTTAGCTTTGGTCCAAAATCCTGTTGCTCAAATACATGCATATGTCCAATTAATGCACCCAAATGTCAATTCAAGCATCTCAATGTGGAATTTGGATGCCCAGTTAAGGTGCCCTCATTTGAAAATTAGGTCCTTAGGCTCAGAAGTCAGCTCTGAAGTCTAAAAAGCACATAGATTACAATAGAGCAAATTTCTGCTGACAGTAAAATTCACTTTACTCCAGAGTTAAATATTAAAAACATGGGAAAAAATTTCCTTCTTATTAATCATTACCAGTGAGAAAGTCTCTCTTCTAATTCTCTGAGGAGGTCCTGATTAAGTTCATACAGCTGAGGTAGGTAGTACAGGACCTGATTCAGGATCCTATCCTCAATCACTGGCTTTCCTAGCTGCCTGGAAGCATGTGCCACTGCATCCCGGAAATCCTGTTGGAGTACAAAGAGAAAAAAAAAAAACAACCTCACTGAGAGACTGGCCTTCCGGCAACAATACATATGACAGTATTTCCCTTGCAGAAATCCTGCGGCATGTTACCTATTACAGAGGGTGAGATGGTACCATCTGTTTTATGTTACTGTGTGGCTTTAACTCAGGGCCTGTCTACAAGGGGAGTTATTCCCAGTGCCTGCAGAACTTTTGGATGCAAAAAGTCACATTCCTGGGTCCATGTGCTGAGTTTGAACTAGCCCTCCAGTGCACAGACATCAGAACGAGAGCTGCATTGACAGATGAGAAACAAGTGGCGATCACACTGTGGAAGCTTGCAATGCCAGACTGCTATTGATCAGTGGGAAATCATTTTGAAGTTGGAAAAATCTACAGTGGGGGCCATGGTCATGCAAATGTATGGGGACATTGTTTCCTGCTACACAGGACTGTGACTCTCAGCAATGCGCAGGAAACAGTGGATGGATTTGCAGCAATGGGGCTCCCAAACTGTAGTGGGGCGACAGACAGCATGCATATCCCCATTTGTAGGAAGGTGGGCTGGTGCCAGAATACAGTCACAGAAATGGCTACTTTTCATGGTTATGCAAGTGTTGGTGAATCACTGGGGACACGTCACTGATATCAATGTGGGCTGGTCAGGGAAGGTGTGTGACACTTGCATCTTTAAGAACACAGGTCTGTTCAGAAATCTGCAGGTAGGGACAATCTGTCCTGACCAGCGGATTACCATTGGTGATGTTGAAATGCCTGTTCAATTACAATGAATGGTGCTTTCAGTAGCACTGGGCATTCTGCTGTATATGTTATGAAGTAATAAAGATTAAATTATTTCCAAAAAATAAAAATTTATTGCATAAGAAAGACAGTGCAAAGACTATTGTGCAGTTAAAGATGATACAATGCAAACTCATAAAATAAATGGGAACAGAACTTTAAAATTAGAACGCTAGAAAAACATTCGTGTCCAGTTCAGTCCATTTCTGCCAAACATACACCAACCACGTGAAGCTGTGATTTTCCTTACTGTCCCCCGGCCTGGAGTGGCAGGGATAGGGATGCAGCCCATGATGTCATGTGGAAAGTTTAGAGGGAGTTGGGGTAAGGAACTGCGGAAATGGAATTCTTCACTGACTGCAAAGGAAGGTGAGCCTGGGATCGCTGGACCCGGTCAAGAAGTTGGCAGCATTTGTGTTTGTTGGCTGAAAACCCCCATTATGTCCTGGTGCATCTCCCTCTCCTTTTCCTCCTAAGACTTTCTCCAGTCTGCGCTTTCCTTCTCCAGGCTGTCTGCTATATTCACCCTCCAGGCCTTCTGTTCAAGATCCAGTGAAGCACTGGCTTTCAGGATCTTACTGAACATGTTCTCCCTAGTCCGCTTCTTTCTACTCCTTCGGATCAGGCATGCCACAGGTGTGGAGGGGGAACCCCTCAAGGCTGCAGGAGCAACTACAGAAAACAAACAAACAGATGTATCATGGTATTTATAATCACAACAGAAAGCAAATGATAAGTTTCAGAACTCTCCTCTCTTATTCCCATAAAAATTTTAAAATCAGACCTGCTTATTGACACTTCAGGTTTGGAATGCCTCTGTGCAGCACTGCTGCCCAGCCACAGGCATGGTGACTATGGCCTGCCGGGGGTGGGGGTGGGTGGGAAGAGGAGGGAATTAATCAGTTGCATAAAATAAAATAAAAATTCGGCCCTCGAGTACAGGGCAATGCACTGTATACTAGCACTCCTTTCCACAGGCAGTGGTGATTTAGCGGATATCTCATTCCTGAGGCACATAGCACAGCTGCTGCTGGGCATCCCCAAGCCGCCCAATCCCATATGCCTCTAGCCCGTTTACTGCAATAAAGTCATCACAAAGTGGAATGGGACAGCGTCCTATAGAGGAGGAAGAAATAAGGCAGCCATCTCCAGAAACCTTCAGGAAAGGATTGCGGAGTACCTCCATGAAAGATCTCAACAACTCCTCTCGGGAGGCTACAAGGGATATCCCAATGTACATAAACAGGCTGCTTCACATCTGTCTCCCACCCTCCCCCCGGCTTAACCCTACAGGGGAATGAAAAGCAGATAAATCTACCACTGTTTGCTGTATCTCTCTCTCTTCTCCTAGGAAGAAAATGGAAAGCAAATATCTGCATCCTGCCAACATGGGGCTGGGTCGGGTGCCATTTTCAGGTTTAAACTTTGTAAGGGTGAATACATGCACACACTTACCCAAGGTTCCTGCCCCTAGATCAGGGTCATCCATGCTTGGCTGGCAGGACTAGAATGTGATGGAGTCTCAAAGAGATCCTGGCTCACTGCATGGCTGGAGCCCCTGCTGCATATCCCTCCTTCTCACTGTACAGAGCAGGGGTATCTCACGGATTCCTCCGAGGTATCCACGCTGGTCTGAGGATGGTGGTGGGGTCTCCAACAAGGATGGCATGCAGCTCATTGTAAAAGCAGTAGGTCTGTGGCTCAGCACCAGACTGACTGTTAGGCCCCCTGATCTCGTGGTATGCCTGTTGCAGTTCCTTCACTTTCATGTGTCACCGCTGCTGACCCCTGTTGTCCTCTTTCACCTGCATCCATCCTCTGTACAATCTTTTCGTAGCTGTCAATGTTTCTACAGCTGATCCGTAGTTGTGCCTGCACAGGCTAGTCTCCCGACAGGCCCCGGAGATTCAATTTCTCCTGTCTACTCTAGACAGGAGTGCATATAGAATGTGTAGCCAGCGCAGTTGGTTGGGCAGTTGCACACAACAGAGGACAGCTGTTAGGTATGCTCACCGAGCGGGACAATCAGGAAAAAGCCATTTCGAACATATGCAGGCGGTTTTAGGGGGGGTGGCTTACGGTCTCCCTGACCCTCAGAGTTGTCACTGTTGGGCACAGTGGGGCAGCTACTGGAGGACTATTAGTGTCAACATAGGTTGCAGAGTGTCTACACTTGTTCTGCATTGACCACAGTACGTCGACCATAGCTCAGTGCCATTCGGGGAGGTGGTTTTACTGTTTCACCGTAACAAGGTGCCTATGTTGGCAGAAGACAAGTTTGAATGTAGACACATGCACAACTAGGTCGACAGCTTACATCAGCCTCACTTTGTAGGGTAAGCCAGGCCCTAGAGAAAACCAACCAAATGATACTGGGGGTGTCAGGGTTTTTTTGATTTGTTTGTTCTTTTTTTAATATCATAAATAGTTTGGTACAATCAATATTTACCTACGATGGGAAAACTGATCGCTCATCCTAGAAGGTGGTACATTTTCTATGCTACAAAAACCTCCCACACAGTTCAGGCTATCATGTTTATTTGGTCCTCACTGAACATATAGGCTGAAAAACCTGGCCCCCCTGAAGTCAATGAGAGTTTTGCCATTGACTTCAATGTGTCCAGGATTTCACCCATGGGTCCTGTGTATCTTTTCCACCACTTACAATGAAACTTACACAATTTTTAAAAATCTTGTAACACCAGTGTACCTTACTTAAAACAGCTGAATAACTCTATATGATATGAGCTAAGTCAATGTCTAGGATGCCAAAGGGAGGAAAAACTGAACTACAGGCACTTGGCTCCTATAGCCTCTCAGAACAACTTTCCCCTGGAGCTGAGTGCTGCTGGGGTGAAGGAGGGTGAGAGGGCACCTCACAGTCATCCATACCAGCTCACTCAGTTAACAGTTCCATCACTCCAGCACCCCTCTCTAGGCCCATCCACCCAAACATCCCTGTCACCATCTCCCAGCAATATCCCCACAAGCTCCAATCGCATGGTTCCATGGGTCACAAAAGGCTGGGATTGGGTAGTTTGTGGGAAAAAAACTGCAGGTGGTTTTTGGGCAGTGACTAGAAAGGAAAGGTCAGGAACTACCGCATTAGAGTTTAAAAAAAAAAAAAAACAAAGCAGATGGCCTTATTCATATGGAAATGCTCTTTCACACATCATCTGTGCAGACTAGTGTCACATAGCTTACGATCAGCTGCAGGGTTTCCTGATCTTAGGGCAATGGTTTACAAACTTTTAACTAAGGCGACCCATCAACTGAATTTTGTGTTTTTTTTACAACCCACCACTATAAATACATACATTATACAGATACCACCATTTACTATAGAGGGACCAGACAGCAAGTATGAAAAATCAGGACAGGGGGTAGAGGGTAATAGGCGCCTATATAAGAAAAAGCCCCAAATATCGGGACTGTCCCTATAAAATAGGGACATCTGGTCACCCTAATTTACTATTTTTAAATCCTGTAATGGTGCAACAGTAGGACTGATTTTGTATTAAACTTCATAAAAACAGTATTGTATTAAGAAAAGCTGTCACATGGGGTATTGCTGTCAGATCCCAGCACTCATTAAAAAAAACACCAGCACCACAAACCAAGGCTGGATTAATGCATAGGCAAACTAGGCACGTGCCTAGGGCCAAAATTCCTGTGGAGAGGGACCACCAAAAATCATATAGTAGCCTCCTTCCCCTCCACAGCCTCCTCCTTGCTCTGCCGAGGGGGGCACAGACCATCTGCAGCAGCACCTTCTGCTCCGGTACCACAACCCAAGTTGCTGTAGAGAAGAGGCATTGGCTGCCTGGCCATCATGATGGAGGGGTGACCAGGCCAAAACCCAAGTGGTGTTGTGACCCCGTATGCCAGGTGGCAACACCTGGAGCGCAGAGCCAGGCCCAGCCTCCTGGGACAGGAGCCGCTGCTGTTAGGTGAGTGCAGGGCGGGCTTGCTCTCCAACACCCCCACTCCCAGGCCTCCCCTCTGGGCCCATGACTCATTCAGAACCTTCCTCTGACCCGACCCACAGCTTTAGGGCACTGCTTAATGCTGAAATGATACAAGGAATTGCAATGACTAATACAGCCTAAATACAGGAGTTCTGAAGAGCTTTGGGCAAAATACATCATGTTTAGTACTTGTAACTGGTACACTTAGCAAGAGCAGACACTTACTGAATCTGATACATAAGCCAGCATGAGACTAGTAAATGTTGGATTTCTCTGTTTGTAGCTCAGCCTTAGAGGGAGTCTTTCCCCCAAAAAAACATAACTTATGCCAGAGGACAAAGCAAGAATTTTATTCATCCATTGTAAGGCACAATGCATGAAAGCTTGTTTATATACAATGCAATCAGCAGAAGCAGCTCCATCCTCACAAGACACTGGAAGAGGAATAGAGAGTCAGTTTTAAGCACCATTTATTTAAGTTACTGGTATAGCATATGAAGACTCTGGCATGTGTTTGGGCACAGGAGACCTTGGTGCTCTCTGGGATGATCCAAGGCCCACTGAGGTGATAATTAACTTCAGTGAGCTTTGGATAAGACCATGCGACTTAATCATCCAAATAATAGCCAGTCAAGATACTTGATTGTCAGCCCAGTCCCTAATAAGTCAACAGAGGAACTACTGCAGAGAAGAAAGAGAGGTAGTATAGGAGATATAAGGCAAATCAAATTAAACCTACAAATGGTGACAAACCAGATGGCTAAACGAAAAAAATAAGGAGAAAAGATTCAGATTTCTTGGGAATTATCAAATCACTGTTATTGAACATGCACTGTGCATTGGTTATAACAGTCATGTTACAGATTTATTTATGACCTGGCAGCTCTTTTGAAGTAATCCTCCTGAGGTTCATCTTGAGCTGAAATTAAAAAGATTTGAAGGCAGACAGCATAAGCCTGAGGAGTGAGGGTGGGGATAGGAGGGGGAAGAATGAAATGGATAGGAGAATGCGGTGACTGTGTCTATGTTCAGAGCTATTGGTCCACTGATTATGAAATTCATTAACATTGTATACATGTGGCGAGAGCCCAGAATGGCTGCATTTTTAATATAGTTAAAGAAATAGAAAATAGAGAAAAATGAAACTTCACTCCAAGAAAATGCATGTCATTCAATACAAGGATAGTTTTTCCCTACAAGAAGAGCAGTAATTTAAGAATTGCAGTGAAGTTAATTTAATGTACTTGCCTGCTTCCCTCTAAAGCTAATCTGTTCACTACTAAAGAGAAAAACATGCCCAACTTTCTTAACATAAATCATCACTGTTAAAGTTAACATATATAAGTATACTTGGCACTCAGTGATCAGTTTCACATGCGATTACATTGAAATAATCCGCATTACACTCACAGATTTTATAGCTATAGCAGAACATAACATTGCTAAAGCCTCCTCCTGCACTGAATTGTTCAAAGGCCATCACCCTAGCTACCACAGGCAACGTATTCTGTTTGAAGTAACGCAGCAACAACATTAAAGTGAATTTTTAGGAATCATACTTTATATTTAAAAACAGTCCTCAAATAAAATAAATTCAACTCTACTCAGGCTGTATTTTTAAAAAAGCTAAAATAGTCACTTTTTAAAATGAGACATTTACTCAATTGAATAGTACCATTTGTGACAAGACAGAAGTTTCACATGATATGTGACATACATATAAATATTATATTAATATGTGGGTGTTGGTGTGTGTGTGTGTCTGTAAAAATAAAAAGGTATGCTGACATGCAGTTTCTTAACAGAATTATTTTTTCCTTTCAAAAGTAACTAAATAACAACAATGGCCCAGATGCTCCAAACTGCTTCATGCAATGCTGTTTGCAGGATCCAGCATTATGTTATATTCTGGTCCAATTGTAATTTTCTTGTGTCTCCTTTCATTGTATACACAAAAGAGATTCCTTTCATTTCCCTACTTTGAGATGAAAGCACATCTGGTTGTCACCGGAATGTGTGTTACACAATGGCACCCATTTCTATTACAGATTGCCTCAAGTGGCACTATCCAGTAGAGTAACAAGTGGCTCCTGGGGGAGCTCAGTTACTCCAATAAGTTGTAAATTGCTTATAAATACTTCATTTTTCAGTGAATGTCTAGTAAGACACGCCTAACAAATGCATGAATGGGCTTGCGCCCCCCCCCCTTTTTTTTTTTTAAATCTACACCCTTGCCAGCACTTCGTAGCAATGTCTGAGCTACTCTGGAGTCAACAATCCTTTGACACCATTTCCTCACCTAATTAGGCAACTGTGGAACTTGAAATAGCACTGACCCTGTTATGAATCATTTGTCATCACCACGTACCCTTCTCCTTCTCTCCCAGAAAGGCCTTGTGTCACAGTGACTTGTATCCCTCTCACTAGAGCAGGGGTCAGCAACCTACGGCATGCGTGCCAAAGACGGAACGTGAGCCGATTTTTAATGGTACGCTGCTGCCTGCCGGGGTCCCGCTCAGCCTGCTGCCGAACCCCGGCAGCGGGCTGAGCCGGACCCCGGCAGGCAGCAGCATGCCATTAAAAATCCTGCCCGACCCAGCCCACTCTTCTCCGCCCGCCGCCTACCGCTCTCTCTGGCGGGGGCAGAAGCAAGCTTAGTCCTGCCGGCTGCTGCTGTACGGCAGGCTCCGCCGGCAGCCAAGCTTCCCCCTCCCCCGCCCTTGCGAGGAAGGGGAGAAGAGCAGCCCCAGCGCCCTCGTTGCTCAGACCGGTAAGGATGTGGAGAAGTAGCAGTGGGAAGGAGGATAGAAGCGGGGCGTATCCCTCCAGTCCCCCGCAGTGAGAGGTGCAGGGGGCTGGGAGCACCCCCGATCCCAGCCCTCTGCCCTGACCCCTGCATCCCCCCCATGACCCCATCCCTGATTCCTGCACCCTCCACACATACCGAGCCCCCCCACACCCTCTGCCCTGACTCCTCCACTCCCCACATCCCCACCCTGAGCACCAGGCCAGCAGCGGGCTGAGCGGGGCCGGCTGCTGGAACCCCAGCTCGCAAGGGGCCGGCAGCCAGAACCCCAGACCGGCAGCGAGCTGAGCAGGGCCGGCAGCCGAGACCCTGGCTGGTAGGAGCCAGTGGACGGAACCCCAGACTGGCAGCGGACTGAGCCGCTCGGCCTGCTGCTGGTCTGGGGTCTCGACCCCTGGCCCCGCTCAGCCCGCTGACAATCTGGGGTTCTGGCTGCCGGCCCCTTGCCAGCCGGGGTCCCAGCCACCGGCCTCACTCAGCCCGCTGCCGCCCTAGGTGAACGGAACCCCAGGCCCGCAGCGGGCTGAGCAGGCCGGCAGCTTAAGTTCAGCATTTTAATTTCATTTTAAATGAAGCTTCTTAAACATTTTGAAAACCTTGTTTACTTTACATACAACAGTAGTTTAGTTATATTATATATAGACCTATAGAGAGAGACCTTCTAAAAAAACATTAAAATGTATTACCGGCACGCGAAACCTTAAATTAAAGTGAATAAATGAAGACTCGGCACACCACTTCTGAAAGCTTGCCGACCCCTGCACTAGAGCGTTGCAAGTGCAAGGCCATGACAAGTGACCCCTATAACTTAGTGTTAGCCTGGGAAACTAGGGAAAAGATGTGGACCCAATTTCCGATCCACCTTAACCACATGCTGAACTTTCACTAAACTGCTGGCCTGAGCCCATATGGGCTTCGGATTTCTGTACAACTGCATATATATATAGTTCATTTAAAATTTGTGAAATTAACATTCCACTATTCAGAAAAGCATGGATCAGACACTTTTTGACTGCACAGGGCGAAAGACAGACGTTGTTTAAGCAAGATGTGTCAGAAAAGAGATAAAAAGAAAGTCTTTTTTTTAAATTGCAATTTAAAAAGACAGACAATTGCATAATTTAATGGTGATCCTGGCATCCTTTTGCTTGGGCTCCATTCACATGTTCACCCTGGTTTGTAGTCACATACTTCTCGTCATATATAAACACACCATCAGCAGAACCTTTCAGTTAATGTGCAATTCCTGCTTAAGTACAAATTCAAAGAGCTCAAATATCAGTTTGGTGTCAGGAATTTTTCTGCATTTGGACATTCTTCAGGGCACGCGTGCACACACACAAACTTTTACATTCTAGGAAAGGGCCAGGCTGCCACATGGCAAACTGCAAGTGCGACTGCATGGGACATAGTTGTAATAGATCTTGCAAACACATATTTAATACAAAAGGTCAATACATACACTGAACTATATCAGTGATACTTTATAATGAAGTCAATACATGTTGATTGTACTGTTTTTCAATTATACGAATTACCTCATCATACAAATTACCTTACTGAAAGCTGACAAGTAATTCTATGTCATTTTCATGACTAGTACAATAATTCACAGGTCTTTAATAGCATAAGATACTTAATTTTTACAACAGTCAATTATCTGACTGGGGAGATGTTCACAATATCCTAATGCAGAGAATGGACTAGATAACCCACAGTGCTCCCTGCCAGACCAAATTATTTCATTAACATCTCTTTATAATCTAGCTACAGTTGTAATTCATTATTAAATGTCTTGACCAGATCTGACACCACCATTCAGCAATTCTAAAGTACTCCAGTAGTTTAGAGAGCTGTACTGGCATCCTCACCTTACATCTGGCAGGTAGATAAATATTACTTTTTACAGACAAAGAAACTGAGGCAGAGAGGTTCAGAGAACTGCCGAAGGCCACACAACAAATCACTGCCAGTGCTAGGATTGGAGCTCAGGAGTTCCTTGCTCCCAGCCTTGTTCTGAGTGCTGTACTCCATACTGCTCTCCCAGATCTATTATGATCACTTCTTTGTAGTATGTGACTGCCATTTAGTTTACATTGTGAAGTCTGAGTCTAATCTTTTGATTTCTAAGAGAATGAAGTATTTTTATAGTGTAAATATGCTGCGAGAACAGCAACAAGCTAACCCAGAGTTCCCAAACTGGTGAGCATGGCCCCATTTTAGCCCAACGAGAGTGCACAGGTGGAGGAGATAAAGTTTCATGACCTCAGATCCACACCTCTCAAATATGAATGTGCTTGTGGGTAATGCTTTGAGTGGCTCTTGGAAAGCCACCTGCCTTGTCTTCCTGCTATAGCAGTGGCCCCTAACACAAATAGATGTAGGAGCATCTCATGGGGATGGGGCTACAGGCTCAGGCAGCAACCCACAGGCCCAAGCTTCTCTCCTCTGTTCCCAGCACTCAGCTAAATTGCAAGAGCATATGCATCTGGCCTTAAGTGAAACCAAGGAGATACCCCCATCCTAAGTAGTCTGTAGCCTTTTGTTGACTGGGAGTCACAGAGACAGCAAAAAAGAACAGGGGGGGAAGAGGGAGGGAGAGATACATCAATCAGAGTCAGAAAACGACCGGGGAAAACATGGACAGAAGAAGAAGAAATGGCAGCTAATATATGAGGGCATGGCTGATGGGGATAAAAAGAGGTGGCACCCATCTGCCAATTCGTCACAGGAGGGAAACTCCACCAGAAAGTGGTTGGGGGCCACTGAGCTAGCCTATGCTGCATACCGAATTGGAGAGTTCAAAATAAATCCCACATATTGTCGGTATGCATTTGTGCATTACACACATGTATGGAGAAGCAGCTATTTCCCTATCTATGGTCCAAATTTTCAGCCAGACTTAATTGGCTTGCATATGCAGTCACTGCAACCTCTTGCATATGCAGTCACTGCAACTCTGTAGTTCAGTGCCTAAATACCCAGTCTGCAAACAAACAAAATCAGTGACCACTTTTTGAAAATTTGTTCCTGTATGTAACCTGTCAAACACTTTAACATTTCAAGACGCCTTTTCATGCATGCACGTTAGGAGCTGGAAGAGGAGAACATGAGACATCTTGAATTTTTCCTGTTGTGTACAAGATAAAGGCCAAGCGACTGGTGACTGAGTGCCCAACATGAGATACTTTAAAGAGACCCAATTTTCAGAAGGTGGATGGCTCAGTACTTTCTGAAAATCAGGTACCCATTTGCCAGGTCTCAAGTTGGGCCCCCAAAGAGCAAGGCACCTAAAATCACTTATGACAATCTTGACCCTGCAGCATAATCTGTTATAGCCTTGTGTAAATCTTAAAGGAAAACTAGGGTCATGAGCATTAATTCACTTTGGCTTAGTGAAAGCTCAAATTACAAATGGAGTGTGCAAGCCTTGCTTAGCTAGCATTCTCTAAACTCAACATCCATCAAGCTCACAGCAGGTGACTTGCTAGATCGGCCATTAAAAAATGCTGATTTAATGTCCGCTGATGGGCCGCCGGTTTTCTTTTTACCAGCTCCTAGCTATTATAATTCACCAGTAGCCAACAGTTTATTTGTATTACAGTAGCATGCAAAGACCTCCATCAGTCCCTGGAGTGCAAGGCATTGTACAAGCACCCTGGAAGACACACTCCCTGTTCTACAGAGCTTATCTAATGCATTACACTGGCATATGGGTAAAGACAACCAAGAAATGACTAACCCAAAGACTCTAGCAGACAAAATGCGGACAGCAATTCAACAATTGGAAGACCCCCTAATGTTCACTGTTTAATTTTGTTCACTCTACAGCACATAAGGCTAAATGAGGCTTTGAGAGCTGGAGGGCACTAGTAAGGGGGCACACCCATATACCTACTGAGTGCTGTGGAGGGAGCCATTTGGCCTACGTAATATGTAATACCTCCTGGATACTGGAGGGTGGGAAAGGGTGCTGGCTTACAAATGCACAGGGTAAAGGGTGTGTAGGCTCCCTGGCCTTCTGGGGTATGGAACATTTCAGCCAGTGGTGGACAATTTGCTTGTTCCTTGGACTCCATAATGCTTTGCAGCTAGATGAGAGCTGTCTTCTATGGAAGTACCTTGCGTCCTCCCCTGGGCTAGAGCATACCCCTGCACAGGCCAGCCATAAACTGACCCTAAACGATAGTATAGCACCAAGCTGCACACTGTTTTGATTTAAGTGTTTTGTTTTTTGCAGCTCCTGAGAGCAAAGTTTCTGCACTTTAATAGAATTTCATCCTTCAAAGAAGGAGCGAGGAGACAGGATTACAATTAAATGGGTCATTCACCCCAGAACAACTCCATTGACGCAACACGTTTTGGCAAACTTCATTGTGCAAAATTGAAGGCCAGTATCTCAATCGGCACCTTTATAGCAAACACAATGCTTACATTAATTCATGATATTCTATAAATGATCCCAAACCAAAACATTTTCTATATGATCAAACATTTTGTCTTAAGTATTTATTTTTTGCTCTTCTCATGAAATAAAAAATAAAAACAGCCTTCAGATGGGCTCTTTGAGTGCTTGGAGGAGTTGTTTCAGCTAAAGCAATTTATTTAATATGATCAACAAAATGCAAACAAAATTAGACTCTGTTATATATAGCTAGCCTGCACCTATATCCCCATCCTCAATTACCTTAACTTTCACTTCAAGTGCTCTTAAAAATGATTGCGTAAAATGGCACCTTCTCACTCAGATCTGCTCCCTGGGTGTATTCAGCATTATGCTTGTTGATTTCAGTGGCAAAAATAAGAGTTTACTGCTCTTTACTTCTGTTAGTGTTGCAGAGCCAATGTTGCTAAGACTGAGGGCTAGTCTACACTACCCGCCCGGATCGGCGGGTAGAAATCGATCTCTCAGGGATCGATTTATCGCGTCTCATCTAGATGGATAAATCGATCCCGAATCGACGCACGTACTCCCACCTCATCAGGAGGAGTAAGCGCCATCGACGGGGGAGCCGCGGCAGTTGATTTGCCGCCGTCCTCACAGCGGGGTAAGTCGAATAGGATACGCTGAATTCAGCTATGCTATTCGCGTAGCTGAATTTGCGTATCTTAACTCGAAACCCCCCCTTAGTGTAGGCCTAGCCTTTGTGAGCTAAATACTCCTCCACTCTGTACACCATCCAAAGAATTGCTACTCAGCTCCAAGTAGCTGCAGCTAAAGAAACGCACTGGGCCTCATTTGGCCTGAAGAACCTTTATTACAGGTGATGAAGTACAGGGTGGAAAGGGCCCAGGCTTCACTTTGGGAGCCCAAGATGAGTTGCTTGGCTGGCAGTGAGTAAGCTAAACAAGTGAGACAAAAACTACTGAGACACAATAAAAGTGAAATCCCACAATGGCAGTGCTGCAAAGTTACTTTCCACATAGAACCTCACTTTCATAATTGTCTTTTAAGTGGCTTTGCATCATTCTTGTGGACAGTCAGATTCCCTGGGAGTACTGTTCCATTTAAACACAATACTGGGTTTCCATAAACTCTGCCAATAGGGATGGTGATTTTCCTTTTAATGAAAATAAAAAAAAAATGCTTCCCAGACAGTCCTGGCTGCACTGATGAAGCTTTTCCAGACTAAACTGTCTATTATTATTTATATTGGAGCTCCTAGAGACTCATTGAGATCACAGCCCCATTGTGATCGGCAGCGTACACAGTCCCAGCCTCAAAGAGCTTATGATCTAAACAGACAAACACAGGCAGAGAGAACTGAAGTGATTGCATAAGGTCACACAACAGATCAATGGCAGAGGAGAGACTAGATCCCAGATTTGAGACTCAGGTCAGCATCTTCTCCACTAGATTACACTGCCTTTATGTTCTGATATTTGTCCCTGAGCCAACAAGAGCCCGCATTCATTGGAGAACATTCTGACACTCAGTTTATTTTACAGCTAGCAACTAATTAAAAACTTACAACCTTGCTATTTAAACACTATCTGTTCATAGTGCCTTATGCTCAATTCCCCAAACAGGTATTTAAGATGCTTGGTGCCTGGACTAGGTAAAACGCTGGTTGTAAACTATAAATTGGTCATTACTGTCTGACACGGTCTTTTAAAGTTCAAGCCCTAACAGACTCAGAGAACAATTACTCAAAAATATAACAAAAATCAACAGGTGATTTAGTAATAGTTTTGTTTCCTGTGTTAGAGAGGATGTCTTTTTTACAGGCACAGAAAAAACGCATCCTTGTTTCCAATCTGGCAGAATGTGCTGCACAAGAGACTCATTAGGTAAAAGCAGAAATGTTTAATATGTAGAATTTTTCCCGCCCGGGGAAAAACTACTCAGGAGAGGTAGAGTGAAGAAAACTGAAAAAATATGATTTCTTTATAACCTTTATCAGTACACTCTTGTGACGTAAAAAAATTGTGTACTCTTAACTTAGTAGTTCTGTTTATACAATCCATTTCCAATACTTTTTGCTGTATGTCTTCTAATATGTTAGACAGCAAAATCACATGCCAATGAAAGCCAAACTCCAAAATGCATACCTGTAAAGAGTTATAGCTCAAAACATACAGTACTATGATGATGACTGCAGTACAAAAGCCCAGATTTAAATAGATTATCTAAGAATCAGGTAAAGTATTTTTACATACATTTTGGTAAAAAAATAAAAATTTTAAAAGTTTTTTTAAATCAAAAATTTTCATACTACTATTTATGGAGAAAGAATTATTCTTGCGGAACAACCAGATAGTTCATTAACAAATAAGGAGCTATAGTAAAATAATTAGGGGCATATTCTAACATTTAATCCAAACTCCCAATAGCTTACATGGAAATTTTGCATGAGCATCAAGGAGGATACCACCACACATTTTCCCACTATACTTGTTAGGGAAAAATGCCAGCAACTTAGAATTTTTTTATACTGCTGCCTAATTGGGTTTATTCAGTGTTTTAAATGAGGAAATATTAAAGAAAATACACTTCAGTACAATACTGTGTAAATGCTGAACTTTAAGAGAAGAACATAAATTTTTTTACTAGATACTTACAATGTGCAAGAGCTTTAGCGCATCCACAAATCTGTTAGAAAAGTAATAAAAAGCAAATAATTACATTTGAACTGCAGAATTAAAATAAACTGAATAAGTATTTTGAGTTTAGCATTAACACCTACACTTTCTCCGAGCTCATGATCTCCTTGGCAATATGGTAAACTTTCGTTTTCTTTCCAGCTGCTTTGCTCTGCAGATAAAATTACATGTTACACTGTGTACTCACAAACAAATAGCAAAGATCAACTTCAAGCCAAATTTCCTACCAAAAATATCACTTTATACTGCTCCAAAGTCTACCAATATTCAGAGATTACTTCTGTGAAATGGAATTTAGAATATAATTGGATAGAATGATGTGTAAATGCTAATCTATAAATAAGCACTAGCATCCCTGTCTAGAAACTCTGGAAAGCATCAGAGCCCATACTGAAAGTGACAGCTGTCAGCTATTGAAAGAAGTGGAGTGTGGATAATACTCTATATCCATAATAATTTAATTGGCTCATTTGTGAATACGGTATATAAATCTGCAGTAAATTCAAATGGGTTTTAAGAACATTTGTCAAGAGATGAACACAGATTTTGTTAATTTTTTCATGCTGCTTTTAATAAAGCCAAAAATGTAACAGGAAATAACTTTTTTCTTTTCAAAGTAATACTAACTATTGAGAATCTGCCTTATTAAATCTAAAAAAAAAATGAACTAAAATGAACTACAATCAGATTTCTTTAGCTAGCAAGTCTACTGTATAGAAGAAATGTAATCTTTGTAAAATAAGAGTTCACTCCTGAAACAAATGCACACACAAATATATGCATACGCACCCCTCAACATTATATAGCAGCACAGGGCTTGAGCACAGGATTGAATTATAATAGTGTTCTGTTTAATCCAATCGCCGTAGAATGCCATTAATTCTCATTTTTTCCCAAGCCAAAAATATGAGAATTCTCACAACCAACCTCCACACCCAGCTATCTCATCTGATATTTTAATCTTTGAATTGTTATGGGATCCCTCAAAAAGAAAAGTGCAAAATAAGTGTAAAATACTGAATCCCCAGTCTTATGAGTGTAAGAGAGAGAAGAAGAAAAAATAAAACAGACATATGAATATTTAAGATACTGGCTAATAAAATGGAATGTGGAATTATTTGCATTACAGCACAATTGCACCAGATCCTGTACAAACACGTATAAAGGGCACCAGAGAATTTACAATCTGAGGCCCAGGCCCTGCAAGCTGTCACCCAACAAAACGGAGATGATAATCCCTGTGATAGACTTTTGATTAGCTCCAGTGAAGTCAATGGAGCTCCATATGGGTGGAGGAATCGACCTAAACAGAGTAGCTTGCAGGATCAGGGCTAAAGCTTAATACCAATTCCAAGAATGTGGTACAGCAAACAAAATGAGGGCAAGATGACAGGCATGCAAAGATGCTTTTGCAGAGTCTAATTGTGTGTACAGTTTGCTTTGCTTTTTTTTTTTTCTTTCTTAAACTATATCTCTATAGTAGCAGTCCTGGCTTGCCACCTGCCTAGCAGTTATCAGCTGGCACTATGTCTATTAACTATGTAGGTTTTCCATTACACTGGGGAGTTAAAGGAGAGATAAAATGAAAATAAATCATAGATATGCAGGTATGCAACACAGAACAAACAATAGCAAGCTGAAGTTCTGGTGAAATCATATGCAGAACAGTAGTAAAAGAGCAGGCAATGAGTGATTTACCTTAAAACTTTAGCTGTTTTTATTACACTGTTATATACTTGTTAATGATGTTTGAAATAAGATTACAATATTTCTCTTTGAAAGGTTCATTGCTTCATTTCCTATTTCAAAAAGGTGATTGTAATGCAGATGCAATCCCATACAATTATATTTCTATCAATATTGTAGGGTGTTACATCAATCAATAAAGTGACGGTTTGCTGATCTCTAAGAATTTCAGAAGTCATACACTGTATGTTTGTTATTCTGATGTCCCAGGCACTGTCCAATCCAAACAAAGGTAAGGACGACACATATCAGGCTAAAGGACTACAAAATCTGAGAAATTAAATTCTGAACGTTGGAGGGATAGCTCAGTGGTTTGAGCATTGGCCTGCTAAACCCAGGTCTGTGAGTTCAATTCTTGAGGGGGCCATTTAAGGAACTAGGGTTAAAATCTGTCTGGGGATTGGTCCTGCTTTGAACAGGGGGTTGGACTAGATGACCTCCTGAGGTCCCTCCCAACCCTGATATTCTATGAATTTGTTACCCAACTAGTAGGGATGTGAATTTTGGCTGGACATATTCCTGGAGGTTTCCTCATATGACAATCTTTAATTAAAGATTAAATCTTTAATTCCTGGAGACTCCCAGACAATCCTGGAGGGTTGGCAACCCTAGCAACTAGTGAAGCTACAATAACAGTAACATGTTGCACTTAGTGCCGTTTATCCAATGACCACAAAGCGCTTTACCAATGTAGGTATCAGCCCTGTTTTATAGATGGGGAACTTGAGGCACAGAAAAGCAACTTGCTCAAGGTCACAATGCAAATGAGGGTCCCAGCTGTGGACAGAATCCAGGAGGCCTCATTTTCAGTTGATAGTCTCCCACCAGTGCCTACTGGCATCAGTAGCATTGCTAGACCCCAAATGCTAATGCTGCAAGCTTTGGTCTAGATTTGCAGTTCTCCTTCGAAGAGCAACTAGCATATAAATTATTGAGAGCTGGAAACCAAATTGTTGTTTCTACAATCCTCAGCTAGGCCTTAGTATTTTAAATAAATAAATAAATAAATAAATGGACATATCCTATCTCCTAGAACTGGAAGGGACCTTGAAAGGTAATCAAGTCCAGCTCCCTGCCTTCATTAGCAGAACCAAGTACTGATTTTGTCCCAGATCCCTAAGTGGCCCCCTTAAGGATTGAACTCACAACCCTGGGTTTAGCAGGCCAATGCTCAAACCACTGAGCTATCCCTCCCCCCCATACTACATGGAAACAAGACTATTTCAGCAGTGAAATCCTAGCTCTTCCATTCATATCAATTAGGTTTGTATTTAGCGAAGCCCCCATATTAGCATCTAGAAATAATCACTAAAACCAACCAAATTCAGGACATTTATATTAATACAAGGATAGGGTGCACATCCTTCTCTCTCTCTCTCTCTCTTTATGGAGAGCATAGCTAACACTATGGGAATAAACTCACATGTAGTCTGTGATTTTGCAATACAATAACTGTCAACACTCTATAACTGACAGTTGCAAACTAATTTAAAAGTAATGATTACACAATAGTAAAATACTAATGCAAACTAAGCATGAGCTGAGATATTGCCCCTTTGTTTTGTTTTTTTTAACACCATTTGGAAAATTTTTCTCCGATCAGCTGGCACTGGAAATGCCACACTGTGTTTGTTCAGTCAGAAGACAATCATTTGGAAGGCAGGAGGGTTTGAAGCATAGTCTTCAAATTTTGGGCCTTGAGTTCTCTCAGTTTTCAGGTAATAGAACACCTCAGTTTTTACCCTTTTTTCTCAGCAGTTGTTTACTGTACCCGCTATTGTGGGTGAGAAATATCATTAGAGACTGGATATGTTTGCCAACAAAATAAACCCACCAAACAGCTGATTACCAATGCAGAGATTGTTTCATTTTCCCCTGCAGCTGCAGGAACTGTTAGAAGTTTCAAGCAAGAGGCAGATTGTTGGTAAAGTTAATCTGCAGCTGTCAGAGTCCACGCGCCACAGGCCAGCTGAGCAAGTTAAAAACCAGATGGTTCACCACCAGTTCTGAGTTACATGAAGGCAAGAGTATATTCTATGAAACACGAGATGTTTCATGAGCGGAGCAGCGTTGCACTGTGTGTTTCTAGGAATGCCCTTCTGAATCTTGTGAGAAAGATATTCACATTGGGATGTTAGCTGATATACCCACACACAATTTTGGTTAGCTACACAGGAACAGGCTGTGCTGCTGACTCCCGCCGCACCCCAACTTACTCAAGAGAAAAGTTGATTTATTAAGATCAAGGTGTCAGGGCACTAGCAGAAAAATATGAGGAAATTCAAAGCTGTTACACAACACTTTCACCTTGTTGAACATGAGCTCTTTTCTTTCTGGCAATGGGGAATCCTATATCGAGTTCTCCTTGGCAGGCAGGTGTCTAAAATAACATTCCACCACAGAGCAAAAAGATACTTGCCCTGTAAGGAGGTGAAGAAGCAGCAGTCCCAGCCAGTCTGAAGTAAAGCCAATGCCAGAATCTACAGCCACGCAGATTTCAGGGATGCTGGGAAGCTGACAGAAACCTCTAATGCTTATAAGAAAAGATGGCAAAGGAAGCCTCTAGGAAAGGAGATGGAACCCCAGATCATCAACTGATTAAAAAAGGTTGCTTTATTACCCAGTCACCCTTGGCTTGAAGGAGGGATGGAAAAAGGAAATCACATAGGAAGTGTCTTCCAAAGACATGCCATCCAGCACACACAGCAGTGAAGAGAGAACCAGAACCTAGGCATCATGGCTAAGGTGCCTCCAGAGCACTTGGGGCTGAACAAGCCTGCTAAGAAGGATCTTGTGGACAGCACACAAAGGAACACTGTACCTCATTACTTTGAAGGCACTGAATTGAGGCGCTTAAATGGGCAATGTGCCAGCTAGGTAACCAGGACTAGCAGAGAGAAGGAAAAACAAAAACAAAAACAAAAAAACCCTCTTTAATGGGTACCTCTGCATTTGATAGCATAGATACAATCAGGAAAGCCCAGTAGTGTGGGCCAGAGCAGTGACTCTTAAATCCAAGAAACAGGAATTCTACATTATCCCCAAAACAGGGTGAGGGTTGGGCCCATATCTACTCTGGCCATTGGAAAGGAGCAGCTAAGCACTGGTTAAGAGGCAGGGTCTCATATGTTTTAGTCCAAGGAAGCTAACAATTTGTGGACTGCGTACTTGCCCCAAGACAGTTTATTGATTTGAAAGGCGTGTGTGGCTGGACATACAACTTCAAGAATGCTGTTCCGCTGAACCAGAAGTTGTCACTGAAAAATAGCCTTTCCTTCCTCAACACTTGGCTGGAACACTCCTAGATCACAATAGTTTCACCTGCCCATGCCCCAAAAACGAATGAGATGGCACTGGGAAGGGCCTCAGCAGTTCTAGTGACCTGTTTTCCAGTCCCTACCCTTTGGCTTCTCCAGTCCTGGTAATCAGTTTCCAATGTTCTTCAGTTCACCCTGCAGAAAGCAGGAAACTCTGGGACTCAAAGGTCCAGAGCATGAGATTAAGAGCTTTAGTAAATGTGCAGTCTAAAACATGCAGACAAAGCAGTCAAGTTTGACTCTTTCACACTTTACTTCAGTTTGTAGAACTCTACATATACAGGTGGGTGGTGTGTAGGACTACAGGCCCACAACTCTTTGAGGTGTTAAGAATGAATTAATGGACTGAGCAGTGCACAGTTTTTATGACTATTTCTAAACATGGGTTCTTCACATCAAGGAAATTTGCAAATCCACAGCAAGTATGAAGCTTTAAAAAAAAAATTACTGTTATCAGGGTGCAAAAAGCATCTGAAAAATGATGGTTTACATTTATACAACAAGACATTTCTTACGTAGATATTCCCCAAATTCCCTTTACAAACTATATGGGAAACTAAAAAAAATACTGACGAAGTACAGCTTTAAAAATCAAAATACACCTGCTTATATTCTTGAAGATCAAGCTCCCCTTTGCTAGAATCGGAATTTGTGTCATCGTCCTCATCAGAGCTGTTGATAATTTCTTCATCTGATTGAATCTCTCCCATCAACACATTGGAATCACTGTGATCTTCTGATGCCCTACAAGAAAAAAACCGCCAAAACACATAGTTGGATTATATTAGCATAACTTTTAATTTTTCTTTGAGAAACTATCCATCAGAGCAACGGGGCTAACTGTTACTAAAAGTGCTGAGAGCCCTGGAGAAGACAGAACAGGATTTTCCATAGAGGACCTATGATTCTGGAATGCTGTATCTATACTGGTATTTACACAATGTTCATTGCCATAGCAGATGAGTGCCATACAAGTTAAATAGTCAAAAGGATTTTATGTTCTTTACACCCTTCACAGATGCCAGAGTTGATCTTTGTCATCCTCCAGGGCAAAGCTTGAAATTCCACCCCCTCTTGCTAGCGTGCGTATAGAAGTAATATATTTATTTCATGTGCCAGAGCAATAAAGGGAGATTGTCATTTTTGTTTCTGTTTTGCTCTGCTCTTTTTAATGGCACTAGGGTTTGTTCTATACATGATGCTCAGTTTGACAACCTTGTTTGGGGGTTTTTGTTTTGTTTTAATTAAAGGCACACAAAGACATTTGGGTATTGGGCATCCATAAATGTTCAGGCTTGTTTATCAAGGCATGCACTAGTTAAATAATTACATGAGGTTGAAATTAATGTTACAGGGAGGCACTTCAATACATACCCACTTTTTTTTTTTTTTTTTTTATAAAGGAGGCTGTAGAATGTACATTTTTGTGATTCATAAAATCAATGAAAATAAAAACAGTGATATCCCTTTTAGACAGCTGTCAAAACTATAAAATATAATCAGGCTCTGTAGCTGTACACGCATTACGGAGGTCTCAGTTCTCATTAATTTTAGCCATATTTGTAACCTGTAGAGATTTTGTGCGACAAGTATGCATACTGATCCTATGAACAACCCTCCTCCTCTAAACTACCTTGACATCTTCAGTAAAGGTCTTAAGAATGTTTCCCAGGAAGAAAATTCACAAGGAAAGAGAGAGCAAGGAAGAGACATATAGCAAACAGACTATTGTAAAACTACTAAGCAGCTCCTTATCAGAACAACAGAGAGAGCAGAGCCTAAAATGCTCTGATAAACTCACACAGAAACATGTCAATTTATTTTAGCATGTGGGGGGGGGGGGGGAGAGAAGAGAGAGATAAAGGTATAGCAACATTTTCAACTATGGAATTAAGTAGCTAATAATTTCAAGTTATGCCAAATCAATACACCATTCATCGGATCAGCTTTCAAAGCCAGAAACGTGCTGAATGCCCTCCTGTCCCATTTACTCCTATGGATGTAGACAAAGAGCAGTTACTTACCCTACAGTAGTACCTGGAGTTCTTCAAGATGTTACAGTCAGCGAGGATCCCACTATAGGTGTGTATGTGCTTCATGCAAGCGACACTGTATGTTTTTGTACATCAGCATCCATTGGGGCCGTGCATGTAACCTGTGCCTCTCACAAGAGGGCATGGGCGTGGGGAACCATGACCTTCCCTCATACCCTCACAATTCAAAGCCCATGCTGGTGAGGATTCCAAAGAGTGGGGATGGGGCACAAGTCCTGTGATCCACATTTATATAATCTCAAAGAGCCACACTAACCGTAGAGTAAGTAACCA
The DNA here is from genome assembly GCF_011386835.1 of Chrysemys picta bellii. Lineage (NCBI taxonomy): Eukaryota > Metazoa > Chordata > Testudines > Emydidae > Chrysemys > Chrysemys picta. Next base: position 83,609,705 of record NC_088791.1, read on the forward strand.
TTCTTTCTTCTTCGAGTATGTCCATATGGGTCCCACCATCCCAGTGCTGATGGCTGGCCAGCAGCATACCCTCAGGACAGTGGCAGAGAGCACCAGCTGAATCAGTTAAACAATGAATGAAGTACCACTCTCCTGAACTTGGCATCTGCCCTGGCAGCCATGTCAAGGACATACTATTTCATGAAAGTCAGTAGGTTACTCCATGTTGCAGCCTTGCAGATCTCAGGCTTTGGAGCGGAGTCTGGAGCTAGAGTGTGGAGCAGCTCTGGAGCAGTGGAGCTGCAAGTTTTTGCCTGGAGCTGGACGGAGCCGGAGCAGAGCTCCAAAGCCCTGCAGAGACCAACACATTGCGGAAGCAAGCGAAAGATGCTCTAGTGAGTGTGGCTTGATGTCTGAAGAGAGAGGCTCATCAGCCAACTGATAGCATTGCATGCATCCACTTGGAGATTCTTTGCGATGAGATGCCCTGGACAGAATGAGCACAAAGAAACTGAGAGACAGCAAAAATGGCTTGGTCCTATTAAGGTAATACTATAAAGCTCTGAATACCATGTAGTTCCTTTCCTCCCAGAGACGAACCAGTTTTGAGCTTGGAGAAACAGGATGAGAGAGGCAAGCATTACCATATTGAACTTCAGGACAGTGTAGGTGCTGGTTCAGTCTCCTCAGCTCTAGGATAGGATGAAGACCTCCTTTCTTCTTCAGAATGAGGAAATATCAGGAGAAGCTGCCTCTTTCCCTGAATTCTGTTGGAACCATCTGTATGGCTCCTAGATGAAGCAACAAGGCCACTTCTGATTGCAGCAGGCTTTCCTGAGGAGAGGTGCATGTAGGGGGTAATGAGTGGAACTGGATGGGAAAGCCACGGGCAATGATTGTCCTGTTACAACTTGGTGATCATGCCTGGTGGAATGGAGGGAGGTGGATTCTGAAAGTAGTGCTCATTCACTGGATTGGATGTGGCTCTCGAGCAAGCTGTCAAGTTTGCTGGTATGCTATAGGATTGGGGTGCACTGATCAGGAAGAGGAAAGGCTGTGCCCTCTGCTTTATCTTGGCCTTTTCCTGGTCCAGTATTCAGGATCCCTGTGTTTGTAAGACAGTGTCCACAGCTTCAACTGGGACTGAGGGCAGTAAGGCTTGTGGTACAGCACTGAGATGTAAATCCCTAGACAGCATAAGATGGCCTTTGAGTCTTTCAGTGAGTGCAGAGTGCTGTTTGTCTGCCTGCTAAATAGCTCCTTGCCCTTGAAGTGCAAGTCTTCAATAGTGGCCTGTACCTCTCTTGGGATACCCAATGCTTGGAGCCATCACGCTCTGTGTTTCATCACCATGGTGGCCAGAGACTTTGCAATGGTGTTGGAGGCATACATCACAATGTGTAGTGCCAACCTGGCCACCAGCTGACCTTCCTTAATTATCTTTTAGCTCCTCTCTGCTGTCTAGCAGAAACTTTGTGAGGAAGGGTGTCACTTGGTCTCAGATTAGGAACTCATACTTGGCCAGTAAGGCCTGGCAGTTAGCCACATGCGGAAGAATATGACTCTTTGGATGTCAATATGAGTCATTTGGAAGAATATGACTCTCTTCCAAAGAGGTCGAGTTGTTTTGGGCCGTTAGTCCAAGAGTACCCCCAAGGACACTTCAATTTCTCCTGTACTGCTGACATGACCAAGGAACCTGGGTTGGGGTAAATACTTACACATCTGCCCAGAAAATGTGAAGCAAAGCAAGCATCTGCTAGGTATGTGTGACTCTCCTAGACGCAGCTAGTACTTACTGTGCCCATCTTTTAAATGGATTAGTCCATCAAAGGATGGGCAGGGCTCGAAACCCACAGGTTTTGAGTCCACCATGCTAAAGAGCTCGGGAGAAGGGGGGGTTGTCTAGCCATCGATACTTGGTCCAGAGGGTTGGATAAGATCACATTGGTGCTCAGAACTTTGCAGAGTTAGGCTTTCACACAGCAGAGTCTAGGACAACAAAATTTTATACACCTCTGAAATAAAAACCATGTGTGCAGTTAAGTCAAATGATATTTCTATTGTTCATGCTTCTTAAAACCTTGTCTCTCGTTCCATCCCAAACAGTGTCTTTGGGGACTATTTATAAACATTATCGATGTTCCATGTTATCGTTGTGGACTAGAGTAACTCCCGGGGGGAGGGTTACCACAGCATCTCCAGGAACTTAAAACAGTGGTGTGGGGGGAGATCATTGCAGTTCTGGGGACTGTAAACAGCTTTAGAGAAGTGCTGCCCCTGGGATGGTTTGCATATACAAGTTCAGATATCAGAGGCCCAAGGAGACAAAGAAAGGGCTTTTGGTATAGAAGGCTGAGTTTAACCTGGCAGAGGCACCTTCATTTTGATGCAAAAAAACAAAACAAAAAAAAAACCAAACCAAAACAAACAAACAAACAAACAAAAAACAGATGACCTTGTGTGTAGACGATACCCAACCTTGCTGAAGAGTTGGAAGACCTTGAACCTGCCAGGGTCTCCATAGGACTGATGCGGAGCTGTTGGTAAAGTGTTTAAATCCTTTTATTGTTTTATATGTTTTCTCTGGATGCTTTTGTCCTCAAGTAAATGAAAGAAGAGTGTGGCTATGTTACTCATGACTGCAGTCATTCACAAACAAAAGAGCAGGGGCTGGTCATTAGTCAGACCTGCCAAGAGAAGCAACATGCATTGCAGAGGCGTTATAGCTTAAGTCTAAAGAGAAGGGAGAGGGATATGGATCCCTGCTCAGAGAAAGGTGAGGGCTAGAGGTCTGAGTGGGCATTCCTGAAACAGACTACAGAGGGGATTAAAGGTGCAGTTACCCTGAAACTGCAACAGAGCATATCTATAGCTCTTGAGAACAGAGGATAAGAAATTGTTTCATTCTAGGCCAAAAACAGGAGGTAACACACTATTGTCATAAGATTGCGGTCTAGCCCCCCCGCCCCCATATTTCTACCGGTAATGCCAGATGCCCTGCACATGATATAATTCTGTCAAACTGGCAAATCTGTACTAAAAATATTTTGCTCTACTTCCTGGATGAGATTTTCAAAAATGCACAGGGAATCTAGAGGCTTGAAATCCCTCTAGGTAGCTCTGAAAATTTCAGTCCTTATGTTTTTACTGTAACTTATCCAAAGTCCTCAATATCCAAGCTACAGTATATGACATATAATTTACACTTTACATAAAGTCAAGAATTTGAACTGATCAGCTTTTGTCAAAGGTAGAGAAAAATAACGCTGCAAGATAAATTACATTTTATAGCAAAGGAGACAGATCTTTTAAACATGGGTTTCTGAAATTCTATGATCCCAGGGCTGCCCAAGTCACCACTGGACACTTTGAAGGGGTCAGTCCTTCACATTTTGAAAAAGTTACCAAATTCAACCTCGTGGTACACTTGTGTTAAATTTCCCCCTTGGACAAAGGTTTGTCTGGATCCTTCATGAATGAGAAAAAGAATGGACATAACATGTATAACAAGATTTATACCAAATATAAAACAAAGAGCAGTTTAAATTGTACAATAATATAAATAACCATATTAGAAACACATCCTTTTTGTCATCCATCGTATTTTGGAACATACCTCAGACTGTAGATGCATCTCAGCTTCTTGAGTGTATAGGAAAGAATATCTGTTATAGTTCTAAAGGTCTCTTAGAGACCATCCAGATCCAGCAGAGTGCTCCAGGAATATTTCTTACGGCCATTTTATTTTTAAACAAAAAAGAGCTAACCATCCTAGCTGCCATACTATCTCAGAGTAATTCCTGTTCATCTTTACAGTCCATTCATCATGCTATTCCCATTTCCCCAGCTCCGTGGGTCACTGTGCAACACATAACCCCTCATATTCTTTTACCTCAGTAGTTTAACCTGGGGATGACACTTCTCTACAGATTAATAACGAAAATCAATGCCCATTTAGCAACTTTTGTAGACACAAATATCTCAAGTGTTCATGGACCCAATGGCAACCCCATTCAGAATGAAAATACTTCCATGGGCTTTTGATCAGCCCCCCGCCCCAAAAAAAGAGAGATCTGAAGATTTCAATATTTGGATTTAATGGATTTGGTACTTTAATCACATCTTAAAGACAGTCCTATACATATAAGCTTTTTAATGAAATTTGAGTGCATCTTCATTTAGAAAATTCTTCTCTCCCTTGTATTGTATGCCTCAATCTCTCCCTCGTGGCCATTTTAGCTTCTCTGCCCACGTGCCATAGTTTTCTTCCCTTTTTCTACCCTCTTATCCTCTTTTTAAAACTCTGCCACCACGTTTTAATTCCCGCTAATAACCCAATTTTATGTCAAAGCTTTCTTCATGGAGTAGTTGTTCTGTGTTAAGCACACAAACTACTGTAATCCTACTCTCTCCCAAAATATCCATCCTGATCTTGTTTCCTCTTTATCAGATATTCTTTGCCCATGGCCCCAACATTAATAAGCTTTTTGGTACGAGAAACTTCTGCATTATCAGTCATGTGAAACACCTCACTGCTAACTCATCACACTGTCCTTTGAGTAAGAATATCCTGCCTTATCATGTGATCCAGCTGTCTATAGATAGATGTGGTTAAACTTTTTGTTATTTACATAATCTTAAGAATGTTCATTTGTCTGATAATGTAGCATTTTAATGGTTATTTAAATGGGAATACTAGATTTTTCTTATTACTTGCTGAGTAAGATAACCAATAAAACAACCAATAAAACACTATTTGTGTCACATGAAAAAAAATGGAAGGTAAGAGATACTGTGGTATATCTTTGTAAATTATGACAAAGCAATTCTGGCAAGAAACAAAAACTGCTTGTCAGTATGAATCTCTTATGGGCTGCTAAACTTTAAGCACGACCATAAACAATGTATCTGAAAATGTTATGGTTATAATGGCAACTATTTTTCACATAAGTTTTTTCCCTGTGAAGTATATATATCAACTCCATCATGTCTCTTTATTTTAACAGTTTATTAAATAATAATATCTGTAGATCATATGGGTCCCAAAGACTTGCTAGAGTTTAACAGCTGAAATCCCTGAAAATTCTGCCCTCTCTGAGCATTCTCCATTCTCTCACAGCTCTTACATGTGATTGGACTGAGCATGCACCATCCCCACAGAACAGCGGAGCATATTCTAGCCATGGGCTACAGTACTAAAGCCAGAAGTTCTTTATTGTAGTTTTTGTGTATAATTATAAATAAGTAAAACTTTTATTAAAACTAGGGCTGCCGATTAATCACAGTTAACTCACATGATTAACTCAAAAATTAATCATGTTTAAAAAAATTGAATTGCGATTAATTGCAGTTTTAATCACACTATTAAACTATAGAATGCCAATTGAAATGTATTACATATTTTTGGATGTTTTTCTACATTTTCAAATATATTGATTTCAATTACAACACAATACAAAGTGTACATTGCTCACTTTATTTATTACAAATATCTGCACTGTAAAAATGATAAACAAAAGAAATAGTATTTTTGAATTCACCTCATACAAGTACTGTAGAGTACTGTCATTTTTTTATTGTGAAAGTGCAATTTACAAATATAAATTTATTTTTTGTTACATAACTGCACTCCAAAACAACACAATGTAAAATTTTAGAGCCTACAAATTCACTCAGTCCTACTTCTTCAGCCAATCGCTCAAACAAACACATTTGTTTACATTTACAGGAGATAATGCTGCCTGCTTCTTATTTACATCACCTGAAAGTTAGAACAGGTGTTCGCATGGCACTTTTGTAGCCGGCTTTACAAGGTGTTTACATGCTAGATATAACGTAGAGAATTTTTTCACTTCAAGGTCCCAGAAACAAAGACAAGGTTTTCATCTCGAGGCCAAAAGACCAAAAACATCAAGACACTTGATCACAGCCTTGGATAGACCAAGACACTACCTATACTTGACCAGAGTGCTAAACATTCATATATCCCTTCATGCTTCGGCCACCATTGCAGAGGACATGCTTCCATGCTGATGACGCGTGTTAAAAAAATAATGCATTACTTAAATTTGTTCCTGAACTCCTTGGGGGAGAATTGTATGTCTCCTGCTCCATTTTACCTGCATTCTGCCCTATATTTCATATTATAGCAGTCTCAGATGATGACCCAGCACATGTTGTTCATTTTAAGAATACCTTCACTGCAGATTTGACAAAAGGCAGAGGTACCAAAGTGAGATTTCTAAAGATAGCTACAGCACTGCACCCAAGGTTTAAAAATCTGAAGTGCCTTCCAAAATTTTGAGAGGGACGAGGTGTGGAGCATGCTTTCAGAAGTCTTAAAAGAGCAACACTCAGATGTGGAAACTACAGAACCCGAACCACCAAAAAAGAAAATCACCCTTCTGCTGGTAGCATCTGACTCAAATGATTAAAATGAACATGCGTTGGTCCACACTGCTTTGGATTGTTATTGAGCAAAACCTGTCATTAGCATGGATGCATGTCCTCTGGAATGGTGGTTGAAGTATGAAGGGACATATGTATCTTTAGCACATCTGGCATGTAAATATCTTGTGACGCCAGCTACAACAGTGCCATGCAAACGCCTGTTCTCACTTTCAGGTGACATTGTAAACAAGAAGTGGGCAGCATTATCTCCTGCAAATGAAAACAAACTTGTTTGTCTGAGGGACTGGCTGAACAAGAAGTAGGACTGAGTAGACTCGTAGGTGCTAAAGTTTTACATTGTGTTGTTTTAGAGTGCAGTTATTTTTTGTACATAATTGTACATTTGTAAGTTCAACTCATGATAAAGAGATTGCACTACAGTACTTGTATTAGGTGAATTGGAAAAATATTATTATTTTTTTTTTTGCAGTGCAAATATTTGTAATAAAAATAAGTATTAAGTGAGCACTGTACACTTCGTAGTCTGTGTTGTAATTGAAATCAATATATTTGAAAATGTAGAAAACATTCAAAATATTTAAATAAATAGTATTCTATTGTTTAACAGAACAATTAATCGCGATTACCAGCCCTAATTAAAACGTATCTAAACCAACTACAGGACTACATCTGCTGCACTCAAGCTTCCACCTACACCTGGGTGGGCCAGCTAGCTAGAGTTTAAGGCACCACTTAACTTAAGCTAGAGATTTGCGTGTGTGGGAAAGGACAAGATTAGGGGCAAAACTCAAACTATAACAAGCAGTAAACAATGAATTAATAGTGCAGCGAAGACAAGTCCATAGGGTAAGCCCTTTGTATCAGTGGGACTTGCCCCAGCACAAAGGGCAATAGTTGAGATAGTTTTGTTGCCTTGTGCCTTGCCATAATGTCAAGCCAATCAATCACTTAATTTTGATCTTCCCTTTATTTTGCCACTAAGTTTACAATTGTGAGTTTCATTGATAAGAGCTCTGCCTTTGTAGATATTCAGAGCGCTGAAGGACAGAGAGACCTCTGCAGATTTTTTTTTAAAAGAAGAAATAGATCAAGGCAGCTGTGAGGATTCAAACTATCTTTACTGTTGTGGGTCCAGTCTCTCCTCATCTGTTAAAGAATGTCACAGAAAGGATTAAGGAGTGCACAGGTACACTGCATGAACATTTAGGGTATGTCTTCACTGGCAGTGCTTTAATGTGGCTGTGTAGTTGTGGCACCAGCAAAATAATAAAATAAAATAAAATAAAAAACAAAACAAAAAACCCACCTCAACGAGGGGAGTAGCTCCCAGCACTGGTGCACGGTCTACACTGCCACTTTACAGCGCTGAAACTTGCAGTGCTCAGGGGGGTGTTTTTTCAAACCCCTGAGCGAGAAAGTTGCAGCGCTGTAAAGTGGCAGTGTAGACAGGGCCTCAGAGATCCTTCAAGCAGCATCACTAGAATGGGGTGGGAGGGGAGAAATCACGTACCTGAGCAATTTGATTTTGGAGATTAATTTGGAAGTTTCTATAAAAACCATGGCAGTTTTGATAATTACCCTTTTAGAAAACTGAGAATTGAAACACAGTAGAGAAACTAGAACATAATCTTGTCTTTTTAACTAGCAGATGCTAACACCCCATGTCCTCTTCCTTCAGAGGGGATTTGGAGGGGGTTGACTCCCCACTCCAGAGAAATGTTTTGTGGCATTTTTTCCCTCTCTCTCTCTCTTTTTAAGATCTCTTCTGGATTGATGAGTATTTGGTGGTTATGTATTTGTATAAAACTTTTATTATGCCACTTTTTAAATCATCATACCTCACATATATATGTACTTGCATTGCCTTTAAAAACTGCTAACAAAGAAAAATCTTTTAAAAAGGGAAAACTAAAACCAAACTAATGCTATTTTTTATCCCTGCTATTTAACTCAGATATCAGATGCAAACTACTGCTTCCAGAAGTACATAATGACAACTCTCCTAGCAGGCTGTCATCCTCCTGTAGTTGCAGAAGCATTTTTCATTGTTCTGTTAGAGCCCTGATTGAGGATTCCTCTATGCATCTCTTGGAGCATTCAACATAAATATGCATGCATGTCTCGGATGTTCCATAAGCTACACACAATAACCATATTTTCAACTAACATCCTTTCTGAATCAAGTCATTAAACAAGAGAATGCTGACAATATGTAAATCTAAGCCGAACTATGTGTCCTAAGGTGTTCCAATTCAGCCTCACAGCACCATGGCACAAACCATGAAAAGCAGTGTCCGCAGCCATGGTATACTGAAACAACTCCACAGGAGCCATTGTTATGAAGCATGCCAAAATACATTAGGCATGTTATAATGTGCATATCTGACATGATATGGCTGAAGCAACATCAAGCATGATTACCAGAAAATTCAATATGCAATGACAAAATAGAGAGTGACCTATATCATTGCCTCGAGACCTGCACACAGCGTAGATCCTCCATACCCAGATCTTCCCCTCACTAGGGCCAGTTAAAGGCCATCTCCAGGCACACTTCTCCTTGCAGTGTGGCCGTCCCCTATTAGAATTAATAAATAATAATAAATACCACCACTGCTTTGGGGCCATCCACATGAAGCTATCTGCTAGGGAGCCCACTACCTCTCTTCTTGAAGCAAGCAGGGGCTTTCCTGCTACCATAGGTGACTGTGGCCAACAGGGACCCCATTTAGTGTTAAATGCAGAGAGGTCCCTGTGAGAAGTATTGAGATACTGGTATTTTTGCCTTCCTTGCTAACAACAGGTGTATGAAGATTCATTCTAGTTTTGCACAGATAGAAACTCATTGCATATCAACATTTCTTATGTCAGAGGTCACACACCCCTAAAAAAGATCTTAGAGGAGAAAAAAAAAAGACTACTACAAACACAAGAGCAAAAAATAAGACCTCTAACACACACAGCTAACTTACAACCATGATTTTACCACCTAAGGGTATGTCTACATTGCAGCTAGCAATGTGCTTCACAGCCCAGACAGACAGACTCAAGCCAGCTCTGCTGGAGCTAGTGTGCTAAACATTGCTGTATGGTCATTGCAGCATGGGCAGCAGCTTGTGTCCAAGCTCTTGTGGCTAGCCTGAGCCACCAGCCACACCACTAACTTTTAGTGCACTAGCTTGTGCAGAGCTAGCATGAGTCTTGTCTACCCAGGCAAGGAGGCAGGCTCCTAGTTGCAGTTTAGACATACCCTAATACACCAGCTTTTCTGAACTGTCATGAAAATTTACCAGCCCAATACAAAAAATATATTTGCCTGTCCTTTATGATAACTGACACCAAGGAAAAAAGAAGTATTTTACTTGCCAGCCAGATACAAAACAAAAAAACAAACAAACAAGTTACTCACTGTAGGTAGAATTTTAGAAGGGTGTAACAGTCTGTGCTGAAATCTCAAGCACAACATCTTCAGATGGGGAAGGGAACCATACAAAATGAGAACACAAGCTCCTAACAATATATACTTAAAAAATAAAAGCTACTTTACTGCATCAGTGGCATCATGAAGCTCTGGTGCTTACCTCCCCATCCTCTGAAATAAGAATTAACACAAGTCCCAAAAAACTGAACCACAAAAACTGTTCTGTATTTATGGATCACTATTTTTATATATCATCTCCCTTCAAGAAACATGACACAGTTTAGAAGTAACTTTAAATCTGGGGCTCTCTCTGAACTTTTACATTTCGGACAATAGCCAACAAAAGAAATAGCTAAACAACAGTACTAAAAAGAATAGTTAATTAAATTGAAGACAAACATGGAGTGACTTAACTCTTAAAAGCAGTGATGTTTGTACAAGCGTCAGCTGACACAGCTTCCTGAGTGGCACACAAAGATACTTGATGAGACACACTTTGGCTCAAACCGAACACATGGACCGGTAAAAACAACTCAGTTATTTCTTATAATGTTGGACCTACTCATGCTCTCCTCTCCCCTGCTTTTTACACACATCAGAGACACATTGAAGGGGGAAAAATGTAGATGCTTTTTCTAAGCTTTTGACAGTTTTAGGCTCTGATACCATTCTGATCAGCATAAAGGTTCCCACAAGGAAGCCACAGAAGGCAGAGGGACTCTACACACTTGGAGTGGTCTGCCCACATAGATCAGATTGGATTGCTATCAAGGTATTAGTTTGGGTAAAATTCCTTTCATTGCCCCATAAAGATTTTGGAAGCTTTTATTCCATTTTGCAATAAAAGTGATTTTCACACACACAGAGGTTAGCTCCCACTTTAAGGAAAAAGCTAAAACTTTCATAAACAAATCAGGGGTTCGTAAAAAATGAATATCAGAATTCAAACCGATAAGGGAAATGTGTGCCTTGCTGCATTGTATTTGTTATGTTTATTTTAAAGTACAACTATGTACAATATTGTAATACTGTAGTTAGATGTGCATAATCAAGTACAACTGAAATAATTGGTAATTTTTGCATGCAGTGAGACTAAAATTTAATGAATTAAAATATGAATAAAATTACATTTTAAGTCAAAATTTTGGCCTCTTTCCTAACATTTCAAAAATGTATTTTTATGTCAAAATCCAACTCAAATGTGTTTTTATTTCACATTCATAATACAAACAATTAGATTAGGTCTTATTATGGTAAAAATTTCACCTTAAGAAACATAGTATCAAAGAGTTTTAGTAATTCATTTCCTGAGCCAATGCTGAAAATAACCTTCAGGAAATGGCTGTTGTCAAGTCACATAAATGGGTCTTTCATCATCAGTTCTCATTTCATATCCAACTTTCCGCTCCATATTTATGTTATGGTACTCTCTGCATTAAGTTGGAAGACATGTGATTTACTAAGTACACCTAGTTGGTGGGTCTGAAACAGGAAGAGTCATGGTGGAGAAAGAAAACATACTTTCACAATAAGGAACCCTACCTGGTCCTTCCCTTAACATGACAAGATGTATGTGTGTATGTAGAAAGAATGCTCAAATGAAGAAAAAGTGAAAAGCAAGGGGATAGGGTTTAAAACAAAAGAGGGAGAGACTGCATATGTTACCCTTCAAGAGATCAAATTTCCAGAATTTGAAATTCTATTATGAAGGTCTAACAGGGAGTCCAAGAGGCTGTCTTATACTTAAATAGAGAAAATACTAACAGGGCTAAATGGAATGCCTTTTCATTTACTTCCTTGTTTGTCACTGTGGGAAGAATTTTAAGTTAACAGATGATGCAGTGATTTTGTCATAGTCACCAAAAATCAGACCTTTTAAAATTATCTGCCCATTAGAATTCGCAGAATTTTCCAACAGCAGATTATTCATTTTAAAGGGGGTCAAAAATTTTTTTAACAAGCCTCTTGGTTATATCCTGGTGGCTTTAAAGAAGTTTACAGTGTTGAAATCTGATCTGGATTTAAGGATCAATTACTAGAAAGGCCAAACTTAAATCTGCAACTGAGATTCTTAACTTGGAGGTCACAACCACGCTGCCCTTCCCATAATGCTAATATGGGGATGGAATTCCAGTACAGAGAAGGATGAGAATCATTGATCTAGGGCAGGGGTAGGCAACCTCTGGCACGCATGCCGCCTTCGGCACACAAGCTGATTTTCAGTGGCACTCACACTGCCCGGGTCACGGCCACCAGTCTGGGTGGCTCTGCATTTTAATTTAATTTTAAATGAAGTTGCTTAAACATTTGAAAAACCTTATTTACTTTACATACAACAATAATTTAGTTATATATTATAGACTTATAGAAAGAGACCTTCTAAAAATGTTAAAATGTATTACTGGCACGCGAAACCTTAAATTAGAGTAAATAAATGAAGACTCGGCACACCACTTCTGAAAGGTTGCCGACCCCTGATCTACGGGCATGCAGATTGCTAGATAGTGTGTTGTAAACCCTCTGAGGGAAGGGTGGTGTCTATCTGTATTTGTAAAGCACTGGAGCCTTTATGAACTACAACTAAAAAATTTGATAATAATTAGTATGACAGCCTTTCAAAATATATTTTGATTATTGTATAAAGAATAAAAAAATTCAGAGTGGTTCTGGTTATACTGCAGAGAACTGAGATTCTGCCTATTTTCCCTGCTCTGTCCAGCTTCCTAAAGAAGTGAATCAAATACAATAAGAGTGTGCAGTAGGCAAGCAAGAATATCATAATACACAAGATTACTCCATGTTATAGTGACAGAACATCAGATTTTTCTGAAAGATAATTAGTTTTGCAATGCAGCATGTTACAACCACCTTGTTGTGTACACTGCTCATTCTTTTCCAGCATGTGGAGTGCAGTAGATGCTGCTGAGGTAGCAGGTGAAAATATGTGCAAACTGTGACAGTGTGGGGTATGTGTGTCTACTAACTTGTCACTGAGTCTGTTAGTTTGGAGTTTTCAAGAGAATCTCCTGGGGGTGAAAAAAAAAGTTAAAAGTTCGATTTTATTAAAGTTCTGTGTAAAGTCCTACCCAGGTGCTCTGAAGTGTGACCTTAATTGCGGGAGGTAAAGGTTGGGAGTTGAGTGGAGCCACTGCCACGGAAGGCTGCTCTTGGGCCAGCATGCATCCAGCCTGACAGGTCAGAGCCAATGCTTTGGGATGACAAAATGTCATGGGAAGCCAGACAGGAATATTCTTGTAGCACTGGGAAGACCAACTAGAATGGCACAGTTGCTAAACTCTTCCTGTCTACAAAAGCAGTCTATAGGTAGAACGTGACATTGTTGTATGGCACCACAGTTAGCATTACTTAGAACAAGAGCAATCCAAATGGTGGAGGGAATACCTATGCACTGTAGTAGCTATTATGAGTGTAGACACGGGGTTTGTCACATGCAACCTAGGGGATCCAAGCTGTGGTTAGTATGGCCAATTTCTTTAGTGTACACAAGGCCAAGATGTAAAGGAGCACACAGAAAGCACTCTAGGAGTGGCAGAGGGAGACTTCCAGAAGCAGTGAGCACTAACTGATATTTGATACCCAATACATATCTCTTGACTCTTGCAATACATATTGGAATAGCCAGATCTGTCTCTCACACACACACATTTTTATATATATATAAAAATATATATGTACACACACACACACACACATATATAAATAAATATATGTGTGTGTACACACACAAATATACTATACCAGTATATATTAAAAGGATATTAATCAAGAATTTTGTTGTTTGCAATACAATTTGAGAAACTGAAAAACTTTTACTTCCTTTCCTATTTTGTCAAACATGACTGTACTTGTTTCTTGTTGAGCATAAATCACCCTCTCTTTCCCAACTGTTGCACTCATTAGGATCAGCAATGATGTCACCACAGTTCTTAACAGCAGTATGACAAAAATAATAAAAGTAGAGCGGCCTGGAGGACGACAATTTTGTTTTACCACTGCTTTTGAGGTTTTGAAATTTGTTTTCATTCCACAGTGGAACAAAAGCAAACCCTTTCCATTACTTTCCAGGAACAGGCTCTGTGTCAAAATGGCAGTTCTCAGGGCAGGTTTATACTAGAAGCACTACAACAGCTCAGCTGCTCCGCTGTAGCACGTCTGGTGAAGATGCGCTATGCCGACGGGAGAGCGCTCTCCCATCAGCATAATTACTCCACCTCCGTGAGAGGCTGAAACTATGTCAACGGGAGAGCATCTCCTGCTGACACTGCGGGAGTGTGAACAGCACTTAGGTCGCTGTAATTTTCGTCGCTCAGAGGGTGTCTTTTTCACACCCCGAGCGACATCAGGTAGATCCACTTAAGTGGTAGTGTAGACCTGCCCTCAGATTGAAAAACCTGAGAGAGAGAGTGTGTGTGAGTGTGTCATCAGAAAGGACCAGAGAACCCAGGACCTCAAAAACCTTCTAGAGGAAAGCTTTATGCAAACAGATATGTTTTTGTGAAATATTTAATGCATATTTTGATGGAATTTCATTTAGTTAAATATTTTCCAAACAGCTCTAATTAAAAGGTTTATATATAAAAACTAGATTGTTGGGGGTGGGAGTAAAGGAGGATTCCTTTGTCTTTTTTTAAGTGTGGAAGAGTGATGATTTTAAATATTTTAAACGATGGAGCCACTTCATACCAAATCATACAGTTTTGGACCTAAACTACTTGACAATGTCCCTTTACATTATGGAAAACAAATGTATAGGGCAAGTAAAGCAAAGTGACAAGGATTTGCATCAAGAGTCCTCCAAAAGAGAAACACATGATTTTCCCAAACAAATGATTGTCTGCTTAAAATGTCTTTCATATGCTACATCCCACAAAGTGTTTTAAAATAACTATTCAGACAGAGCACAAATGCATGTGACATAGAAGAGTAACTAGACCCAAGCATCTTGACTGAATCTGTCCCCAAAGGGGGCACCTTCAGCAGAGCAACACAATCCCAGCATTCTGTACAAGCCCAGTTCCTGCTTGCTAACGCTTTGGCCCAGAGACTAACACTGCTGAATGTTAACAGCATTTGTAGTGCGAGTCTCGCATTGATCTTAATGTTGGTCTCTAATTTTACAAATAGCTAATTATATAAATTTCATTACAAAATTTAACACATTATTGTTCATAAACTATCAAACTGGGTCAGTATGGTGGCACAGACCTTTTGCGTGGTTGCACAGAATGGCACTGGCTACAGTTTCCCGTGAGGAGTGCCGGGGCTTGGAGCTCCACACGGCTCTGTTCCCGGCTTCATTGGGGGGGGGGCGGGAACACCAGGGCTCGGAGCTTTAGCTACAGGTGGGACATGCTGGGGCTGAAACCAGAGCTCCTCTCATAGCTAAAGCCTTGAGCCCTGACACACACCCCTCACCCCCCCCAGGCAGGACTGAAACCAGGAGTGAAGACTTGAGCCCCGGCACCCGCCTAGGGTTGCCAGGTATCTGATTTTTGACCGGTGAGTCCAGTCAAAAAAGGAACTTGGCAGTGTCCGGTCAGATATATTGACCGGACACAAAGTCCGGTTACCGCTGGCAGGGGGGAGGAGTGGCAGCCTGTCACCTGGCCCTGACGCGGTGGCTCCCAAGGAAGTATGCATGCACTGGGTTGGGCCACGGATGGCCCCTTTGAGGAACAGAGATGCCCCCCGCGAGGCTAAAACCCGGAGCAGAGTCACAGGGCTGAAACCCCAAGTTGTAGCGCTCCCACCCCCAGCTGAGCACTGGTGCTCCCAAAGGGCAGAGGGATAGCTCAGTGGTTTGAGCGTTGGCCTGCTAACCCCAGCGTTGTAAGTTCAATCCTTGAGGGAGCCACTTAAGGATCTGGGGCAAAATCAGTACTTGGTCCTGCTAGTGAAGGCAGGGGGGCTGGACTTGCTGACCTTTCAGGGTCTCTTCCAGTTCTATAGGATAGGTATATCACACCCCCGCCCTGAGCACTCCCCAAGGCAGTACAGTGTTTGCTTGGGGGAGTGGTTTTTTAATGTATTTATTTGTCTGTGCGGCTGCCTGATTACTGGTGGTGTCCGGTTTACTGGTAAGTCCGTAACTCTGGTGTTCGTACCTTTGAGGTTCTATTGTACAGCATTTTCTCTGGTTTTACAATAGGAGAAGCAAGAGCATCTTTTCAGAGCCCAGCAAACAAGAAATCTCAGATATCTGAAACTTCTTAAAAATATTGGAAAGCTGTTCAAAAAAGCCACATTTAAAACTTCTCCTGATAAGAGTTTAGCACAGACACTGAAAATCTGTTTGAGACATTATCCTACACAGCCATCTTTTCAGGGAAGCCCTCCTTTTCCACCTGTGATGATGGCCTATTCAAGAGAGCTGACCATCAAATTAACATTTATCTCTGGGCCTAATCCTGCAACCCTCACTCATGTTATGTAGTCCCTATTGTTCATGTGAGTAGTCCAAACGGGTCACTCAGCACAAACAATGGTTGCAGCATCAAGCCCATAGCGAACACAAGAACATACCAAAGATGGAGTTTAACTACAAAGACATAGTTCAAACTCCAAGTAGGCAATATCTAGCATACAATGTTTTGGTAAAGTTTCCACGAGAAGGAATCTAACCTCAGGATTCCATCAATAACACAGAGTTTTAAAATTCCTAATCAGTTCTGTTTATTAACTTTATTTTAATTTATTTATACTTCGGCATACTTTATGGTTTTCCAAACAATAATTCTAAATCAGGTCATTGGAAAAAATAAAAAGGAAAGTATGTAGTTGTACTCATATAGAGTGCTGAAAGTCTCTCTCAAAGAGAAATCCTCCTACTAGGCAATGTGTTTCAAGGAGCAGTGCAATCAGAAATTATGCTAACAATTACAGGGAGCTCTACATTCAATCAAAATCAATTAGCAATCATGTATGGTCGCAAAAGCTCAGAGGAAACATTGCCAACATATTCAGGAAACATAGTATATTAATCCACAAAAAGCTGGAGGAGCAGAGTAACGGAGTCTGAAGTACAAGATAGCAGCTTTGCAATTGCAAATAAATAATAATAATAAAAAAAAGGGGGCCCCCAAAGACTGTTGGCAAATTTCCACTCAATTTCAACTTGTTTCCAGTGAAGTTTTTGCCCTCTTTTTGGTAAGAGTTTGTTACTATAAAAAGGAGAATGACAAAAATCAAATATTTTTCTTTCACTAAGAGAAATACAAATACGTGCTATTACTTTGAAGTAACTGAGCTGTAGTTACACACCTCCTATAGTAGCGTCAAAAGAAATGTTGCAGTGGTACTTTGGAGACGCATAAAAAGCACTAGCTTTTAGTAATGCTTCAAACCTGGACACTCACTTCTTAGAAAATAGACAATTACTTCATTCCTTGCTTACGCTGTCTCCTGCTAATTATGATAATTTAAAACTTGGCATGCATTGAGAAAAGCAATTTCTATCCCTCCCCTTCCCAGTCACCATTCTTCTCTCATATTTTAATTAAACAAAAAAATGAAATGCCCTAAAACCCAACAAAACAAAAACCTAATGCATTCACCTTCTTTACCCTATTTAAAATGTTTTGTCCTGATTTATTAGTCTGAAAACCAATAATCTATATTAAAGACTCTTGCTCTTGGAACTAAATTTTTGGTATTGTTCCCATGGCAGAACATCCAAAGTCAAGTTAGCTTCATTATTAGTTCTAGTCATTACTTTCCTTTCTCAAGGTATCCCACAGAACATTTCAGAGAAGTGAACGAGTTTGACACCAGTAATGTGTTAACTGCGTAGACAATATGAATTCAGTGGTTCTCACACATTTTTGGGACACTAAGGGAGTAATGAACCCTCCCATTCAAGCCAATGATAAAACTTCAATGGGAGTGAAGATAGACCAACCCCTTTGAAAATCCCACTCCAGAATATTTTACTAAGAAAGCAGCTCTCCTCTTAAATAGCCTAACTACAGCACTTATCTTCCAAGAGTGCCACTGGATCTTTAATTTCCTCTTAGAAGGTTACCAAGTGAGCAGAATGTGCCTCAACGTAATCCATCATCTGAAATTAGGATAAAATTGCAAGAGCTATTAATTCTCATTGTTTGGGCATAATGGGATGAGGAAAAAATTTCTCACATGATATAGTACCATTGGGTATATTATAAAGCAGTGGTCCCCAAATTGTGAGTCATGCCCCCTAGGGGGGCACAGAGGAACATTTGGGAGGGGGGCACAGGCCAACTCCCACAGGGGGCAGGGAAGGACCGCCACCCAGTCCAACTCCACCCTCAGCCCAGCTGCACGCTGCCACCAGCCCAGCTCCAGCCAGAGGTTCACTTTGCCCCCTACTCCACCCCCAGCCCAGCTTTGTCCTCATTCCCTCTCCACCACCAGCTCCTCCCTCATCCCCAGCTCTGCCTTCAGTCCAAGCTCCTTTGCTGAGCCAACTGTGCAGTAATGGGGGGGAAGGAGAGGGAAGGAGTGTGAACAGATTCTATTACTGGTAAAGGGGGTGCAACAAGAAAAGCTTGGGCACCACTGTTATGAAGATTTTAGGCCTTCCTCTAGAGCACCTAAAACTGGATACTGTTGACAGCACATAGGACTAAATGGACCCGTGATCTATTCTGGTACATCAAGCCTTGTGTTCCTGTGGTTAGGTTGTATTTGTGCTTTAGTAGTAATGTTTGAGGTACAGTCCTTTCAATTTACAGGCTGTGTTTCAAAGTACAATTTCTTTTGCACTGCAGTTTTAAATTATAAAAAAAGAATTGCTACTAACAAATCTCAAAGGCCAGGCTATGGAAATTTTAGGGAAAGTGGTCTAATACAAAGGGGCAAGTGCACATGCAACATACTAGTTTTATGTAATCCAGGGTATCAGCCTGTTGGATGTGTTACTCTGCTCCCCTTTTCAAAGTCTTAGAATCATAAAATATCAGGGTTGGAAGGGACCTCAGGAGGTCATCTAGTCCAACCCGCTGCTCAAAGCAAGACTAATCCCCAATGTATTTATTTTTTTGCCCCAGACTCCTAAATGGCCCCCTCAAGGATTGAACTCACAACCCTGGGTTTAGCAATCCAATGCTTAAACCACTGAGCTATCCCTCCCAAGTATTCATGAATACCACAGAAAGACTAAGTGACGATGAAATACAAGAACACATAACTCTGGTTCTAATCTAACATCTAAAAGAAAACTATCCCAAGGCAGAAGCAAGCACTTTACTTCAGTAATCAACAAAAATAATACTGTACTCAGTTCATAAGACCAATACGTTGAGGGTAAATGTGTAAGATGTCACATTCAACATTATGAAGCTTAACTAGACTACTTCCCACAATAGAGACTCCCACCTTCCTACAAAGGCAAGTAACTTGATGTAGATGAAAAGGAATTCAATATACAAGTTTATAAGTCCTAAAAATGTTATAAGGATGCCATTTCAAATATTTTCTCCCCCTTTACAGCAAGCATCTCATTGCAAAACACTAAGTTCTCACACTGGTGAGATACATTAAAAAAAAAAAAAGCAAAGCCTTTGTACTCTACATGTAAAATAAGAGCAGTTGTGATTGTCTTTACAAAGTTTGGTCTATACACCAGCCCTGCAGTTCATCTCAATAAGCACCCCCTTCCACCAGGGTCATATTACAAAACTATAGTGCAAGGCATTGCAAAAAGTATCTTGCTGGGCACTAAGCTACAAATAGCTACATATTCCATTCAAAATCCGAGCATGGATTTACCAAACCCTAAAACTCTACAAAAGTCAACCTTTATTAATAAAAGTCACCAAAGCATATCTTTAAGCACTGTCCCTTCAATGGAAAGCTCTCTGTGTGACTGCTTAGCTAAGAGCATTTAAGCAAGTTCATTCTGTGTCTCGGTCTTTATTTACAAGAGCTTTTCCAGATTGAATACAAGCAACAGTTAGCTATTACCATCAATTTCAGTTTAAGAATACTCTAAACTCCAAAGCACAGTAGTTGGCTTATCTATCTTTAAGTCTGATTAGACATTGGGAATGATAAAAATTCACCTTTTCCTTGATACTAAATTCTACAAGTAGATTTAAGAGTTATTCCACCAAGAAAAAATCTTTCCGGGGCACAACTTGTTACTAAATTAACATATATGGGTGAAAATACATACGGGTATTAGATATACCCACATAATTAAACAAGCATATTTCCTAAATTCACCATTCAAACAATAATAAAAATGTGTCTGTATCCAGCACACAGAGCTGGATCTATTTTACACACACTTTCCTCCTACATTACCTGCCATGTCTTGAATGGCTGCTTGTAGCGTCGTATGGTTCTTCCACCTCATATACATTTGTATCATGGTCTTCCACCACACTGCTGGAATTCTGCCATTCAAAACATGGATTTTTATCAGAAGACTGAATAAAAGGCAAGTTCTCATACTCTGGAATTTCTTCATAGTGGCGCACATTCTCATATTCTGGTGGATAATCGCTTGTAAGAGAATTCAAGTGTGTTTGTGACAACTGCTTCCCTGAGAATATTTGTTCATCTAAAGCCTCTAATCTTTGACTGTTTGGTATATCATGCTGACTCCTATGTCTCTGTCTTTTCTTTAGTGATGCTGGGCTACCTATTTCTGCAGAACGTGCCTTGGCAGATTTAGTTTTCCTTTCGCTGGCTAAGGACGTTACATTCCAGGTGTTACCAATACCATTCCCTTCCCCAGTGGAAAGACTAGCTATGGCACCATCCATAGATTGGCTGCCCTTGGAAAAAAATTTCTGGAAGTCACTTTTCATTATGCAAACAGACAATTTAAAGTTGAGAAATTTCTTTAAAGTATTTTTCTTCTGACTGTCTTTGGAAGGTTTGTCCGTTCTGTCCATATCCACGGAAGATAGAGATTTAGCTCTAGGCTTGATCACAGCAGTTGAAAGGTCTGAGTTTGTGGCAATGGTGGCAGTTTTTAATGATTCTGGATTGCCTGAAAATGGCAGGATAGGATGAGGTAATTTCCAGACAGGTTTCTCTGAAGAACGTTTTGGCATGTCACAGTAAGGTGACATACCTTGTTCTTTGGCCAACATATGCCTTAAACGAGTTCTTTCAAGAACACTTTCTGATTTTTTATCTTCACTGGAAACATAAGAACGTTTTTCAACAAGCTCCTCTGATGCAGCTTTTTTCAGCAGTCCAGCAGCAGGCAAGCTGTGTCTTTGAGGTTTTTTAGGAACAATCCTTGGTGAACTTTCATCTTTTACATGAATCTCTTTATATTCTGGTTTCTGCGCAGAAACGTCAAGGCTACTGGAGGCAGGCAAGTGCTGATTGCAAGTCAATTTGAGCTGCTTAGGCAAACTCATGGACTGAGTACAGCTTCGTATAAAACTAGTCCTTTTGTCCACAGCAGCTAATATACTAGCGTCATCTGTCATTTCATCTGCAGGACTTGTTAAAGTAAGGTCTTCATCCAAGGAACGTTTAACATTTTCTGTCATGAGAGAAGCTTCTTGTACAAGCTGAGGCAAGATATTCTGTGAGGCTAATTCTTCGGTATCAGTAGATTCCTTCACCCTGTGTATTTTCTCAGCAAGATTTTGAGGAATCTCAAATGTATTAGTCTGATGCACTTTTTCTGGATGATCATTATATGAAACACTCTGACCAAGAACATTAATTTTTGCTGTTTTTTTAAAGATGTGTTCAGAAGATCCAGCAGAATTGCTCTTTGAATTAATTGGTTCTCTTGTTCCTTCCCCGGACCTATCTATACCATCTTGACGGACTAGACATGCAGCACGTGGCTTTCTCGGTTTTGGAACTGGAAATACTTTTGAGCTGGGTGCTGAACATGCTCCAGAAGAAGGTGGAGTTTTATCATCTCCTTTCATACATACTCCACCTGAAAACGTACTATCACTATTTACATTAACATTTTCTAGGGTTTCTTGGTCCAATGAGCAATAGCAATTGTGGTTGCTTTCAGTCAGACTGGAACAAGTTTCAGACACGTGAATTTCATCAGCATCTCTCTTATTGTGGTTATTTTCTGGCTTGCCTGTAGCTTCCTCAGAACCAGATAACCGCACAAGATCTGTAAGCTCTATTTTAACTTCATTGTTAGAACTATTACTATCATCCCTTTCAAGTTGATCTGGACACTTGTGCCTCAGAGGGCTGCTATTAGGGAATACACTTTGTGTTAGACCATCTTTGAGTGTCCCTTCCAGAAGGCTGGCCTTTAAAACTACCCGATTTCTATTTGCCACTTTTTCACTATGACTCTCCTGTATTGTCCTACCTTTTATAGATGGTGCGATTTGTTCACCTATCTTGATATTCTCCAAGTTCTCAAAGTGTTCAAAAATTATTTGAGTTTTACATATGCTCTCCCCATTTCCAAGCTTATGGATGCATTCAAAATTGCAAGAACACATTGGTATAATGTAAGCAGTATCCTCAGTGCTTTCTGCGGAGTCTCCATTTTTATAATTCAGGTGGTCTAGCGTTTCAGAAGAATCTCCTTTGTGTTCTTCTAGGCTTTTGGTGCTTTTTCTTAAAGATGATGGAGGTCTAACTTCAGGAACAGATGAACTCTTGAGAACCTTTGGTTTTGGTGCTATTGCTGGTTTAGTTTTCTTTGTTGTTTGTATAACACCAGCAAACACAACATCTGGCTTAGGTGCAACAGGGGGAGGTGATGCCTTGTGTCCTACCACAAATTTTGGTTTTGGGGCCACTGGTGGCTTCTTA
This sequence comes from Chrysemys picta bellii, assembly GCF_011386835.1. NCBI lineage: Eukaryota > Metazoa > Chordata > Testudines > Emydidae > Chrysemys > Chrysemys picta. The sequence goes on from NC_088791.1 coordinate 83,632,287, forward strand.
ATTTCTAGAAAGGAAAAAACAAAAATTTTAATCATTATGAACCTACAAAACAACTTATCTTGCATTACAGTACTTTATAAAAGATTCAACTTTTTATAACATTTAAACTATTCAATTATTTACACTATTTCACTTTACCCCCACCTTACTTTTTTATACTAGAATTTCTTCCTTTTAATAGAAACACTCAGGTAGTTTAGGAGAGGGGGGGAAAACTTAGGTTTTCTAAAACAAGGGTTTTTCAAAACCTAAAACCTGTTAGAAATGTTTATCAAAAAATGTTCAGAAAGTACTTAAAAAGAAGGTATTGCTTGCCAAAACACTGAAAGGTGATGAGAACTGAAGTCTACTAGCCTAGTTTTGCAGTTTATGTGGAGCATCATAAAAAAGTACTTTTAAAAAAGCATAAAATAGAAAAATTAAAGCAGACTAAAATGTTTCTTGTAATATCAATTAATTGTATTATAATCATCAATAATGAATTAATAACCCCCCTTCACCTTCAATATGCAGCCATTTAACCTATGTTCTTTCCCCCTCGATTTTTGCAGAAACATCTACTAATGGGAATCTGCCACTACAACCAGTTATAGGAATTGGGTTCTGAAGAGTGAGGTTTGGATGATAACTGATTCTCTAGCAGTGAAGTGCATTCCAAGATAGGAAGTACAATGAGGATATACGTCTTACTGAATTTTCCATCCCAAGGCATGTTACTTTCTATCAATTGGAAGCTGTCATCATGATTGTGGCTTATGATCTATCTGACGCTACTAGAAATCTTTTTTTTTTCCACTGATAGGACATTTTAATACATTCAGGAGATTATTCATGACATTTAGAAATCTAAAAAGATATCCCACCACCAAGGCATGGCTACACTTGCGACTTAGAACGCATTAAAGCAGCCCAGTGCGCTCTAACTCATGATGTGTCCACACTGGTAAGGCACATAGAGCGCTCTGACTCCGCGGCTAGAGCGTTCCTGGTACTCCACCTTGGCGAGTGGGATAACGTTTGATGCACCCCCGCTGAAGCGCCGCGGCGCCAGTGTGGACGCCCCGATCTGTTAATGTGCTCTGATCGGCCTCCAGAAGTGTCCCACAATGCCTGTTCTAGCCACTCTGGTCATCAGTTTGAACTCTACTGCCCTGGCCTCAGGTGACCAACCGTCAGACACTCCCTTTAAATTCTCTGAGAATTTTGAAAATCCCCTTCCTGTTTGCTCAACCAGGCGTGGAGTGCTATCAGCGAATCTTTCCAGGTGACCATGCCTCCACGTGCCAGGCGATCCCCAGTATGGAGCAATGGCGAGGTGCTGGACCTAATCAGTTTTTGGGGGGAGGAAGCTGTCCAGTCCAGCTGCACTTGCAGCCGTAGGAATTGCGATACCTTCGGGCAGATATCAAGGGACATGACCGAAAGGGGCCATGACCGAGATGCACTGCACTGCAGGGTTAAAGTGAAGGAGCTGTGGAATGCCTACCACAAAGCCCACAAGGCAAACCACTGCTCCGGTGCTGCCCCCACGACCTGCTGTTTCTACAAAGAGATGGACGCAATACTTGGGGGCGACCCACCTCCACTCCGAGTACCACCATGGACACTTCAGAGCTCAGTTCAACAAGGTAGGAGGAGGAGGAGCAGCAAAGCGGGAGCACGTGTGCTGAGGCAGAGGAAGACACCCCGGAATCCCTAGATGCATGCAGCCAGGAGCTGTTCTCAAGCCAGGAGGAAGGTAGCCAGTCGCAGCGGCTGGTGCTTGGGGAAGGACAAACACCAGAGGAGGTTCCCGGTAAGCGGCTTTTATTTTGGGAAGGAACTTATTCGGTGCGGGCTCTTGGGGCAAGGAGGGTTAGGGCTACATGCATGCCTAGATGCAGAATAGGGCGTTGATGTGCTCTCTCACATTGCGGTAATCGGCCTCAGTGATCTCTTCAAAGGTCTCAGCCAGAACTTGGGCAATGCGCTTGCGCAGGTTTCTTGGGAGAGCCACTGTGGTCCTTGTCCCAGTCAGGCTAACATGTCTGCGCCACCGTGCAGTGAGGGGCGGGGAGGACCGTTGCTGCACACAGGCAAGCTGCATATGAACCAGGGCGGAAGCTGTATTGTAGTAGAAGACCCTCCCTGGCTTCCCAGGTCACCCTCAGCAGCGAGAGATCTTCCAGGACGAACTCCTGTGGAAAGTGTGGGGACAGTGTTCAGTATAGGGGCCCCCTGCAGCTGTTGGCTCTCCCCAAGGCACAGAAACCCAGAGGACAATACAGCCATGAAACAATCATTCCCCCTGGACCCTGTGCTTACTCACCATTTTGGGGCTCCCGGGGGTTATGTGCGCTCGCTTTGGGACGGGCAAATTATGCTATTGTGTAGACTGTGCTTGTCCTCCTTAAGTACGGAGGAATCATTGCTCTGTCTGATGCGAACAATGCTGCCTCTGTTAAGTGTTGCATTTTGCCTTTACAGATGCAACCTTGAGATCTCAGACGTCCGTGTTATCACCGGCCGAGACATTGCAAAGACTCAGGAAGAGGCCACGTAGAAGCAAGGAAGACATGCTGCATGAAGTAATGCAGCAGTCACTTAACGAGAATCTAAAAGTGCAGGAGTGGAGGGAGAGTGAAAGGAGAATCCGCCAGCAGAATGAGGAGCGCTGGCACAAAAGCGCGGAGCTCCGGGAGCAAAGCACGGATCGGCTGATAAGTGTCATGGAGCGCCAAGCGGACGCTATCTGGGCACTCGTAGCCATGCAGGCAGAGCACTACCGCTCCCGCCCCCCCCCCCCCACCCTGCAGCCTTGTCTCCAAACTCTTTCCCATGTGCTACCATGTCACCTCCAACTCACTTTCCCCAACATCCGGGTTCTTACCGCCACCAGCTGCCTCCAACACCTGTAGCTTCACCACCCAGCCCTGAAAACTACGATCCTTATGCACTGCACTCAACCCCCATCACCATGCAGTATAGCCATCCTGAAGTGCAGCACTCGTTGCACAGCACACCAGACAAGAAGGCTGAGTATAACAACAGGACATATGCAAATCTGTGATTGTACCGTTCCCCACCCCACCTCTTTGCCCGGTTTCCCAAGCAGTTGTGTTTCTTTTCAATAAATGGATTTTTTGGCTGTAAAAACATTCTTTATTATTGCATAAAGTAAAAGATACCTTAGCCCAGGAAAGCAACAGGCACTGCAAGTCAGCGTAGCAAACACAGATTCCTACTAAAATTGGAACCACTGGACTTCACTCCCGTGCAGGGCACCAGACATTACTGGTGACTTTCAGCCTAAAATTGCTCCCTCAAGGCATCCCTAATCCTTGCAGCCCCGCGCTGGGCCCCTTTAATAGCCCTGCTCTCTGGCTGTTCAAATTCAGCCTCCAGGTGTTGAACCTCCAAGGTCCATGCCTGAGTGAATCTTTCACCCTTCCCTTCACAAATGTTATGGAGGGTACAGCACGCGGATATAACCACAGGGATGCTGTCATTGGCCAGGTCCAGCTTCCCATACAGAGAGCGCCAGCGGCCCTTTAAATGGCCGAAAGCACACTCCACAGTCATTCTGCACCAGCTTGGCCAGTTATTGAACTGCTCCTTACTACTGTCAAGGCTCCCTGTGTAGGGTTTCATGAGCCATAGCATTAAAGGGTAAGCGGTGTCTCCAAGGATCACAATGGGCATTTCGACTTCCACTACGGTGATCTTCTGGTCCGGGAAAAAAATCCCGGCTTGCAGCTTCCTGAACAGGCAAGTGTTTCGAAAGATGCGTGCGTCATGCACCTTTCCGGGCCAGCCTGCATTAATGTCAATGAAATGCTCACGGTGATCCACAAGCGCCTGGAGAACCATAGAGAAATACCCCTTCTGATTAACATACTCGGAGGCTAAGTGGGCTGCTGCTAGAATTAGAATATGCGTCCCATCTATTGCCCCTCCACAGTTAGGGAAACCCATTTGTGCAAAGCCAGCCACAATGTCATGCACGTTACCCAGAGTCACGGTTCTTCTGAGCAGGATGCAACTAATGGCCTTGCAAACTTGTATCAATACGATTCCAACGGTAGACTTTCCCAATCCAAACTGGTTAGCGACTGATTGGTAGCTATCTGGAGTTGCCAGCTTCCAGATTGCAATAGCCACCCGCTTCTCCCCTGTCAGGGCAGCTCTCAATCTCGTGTCCTTGCGCTGCAGGGTTGGGGCGAGCTCATCACACAGTCCCATGAAAGTGGCTTTTCTTATCCGAAAGTCTCATCCCAGATTTGCATGACAACGTGATCCCACCACTCAGTGCTTGTTTCCCGAGCCCAAAAGCGGCATTCCACAGTGGCGAGCATGTCCGTGAATGCCACAAGCAATCTCTTGTCCTATGCATTACATGAGTCGATATCATCGTCGGAGTCCTCACTGTATGTTTGGATGTTAAGGAGTAACTTGACTGCCAAACGTGACGTGCTGGCGAGACTCGTCAGCATATTCCTCAGCAGTTCGGGCTCCATTCCTGCAGACCGAAAGGGAAGACAGAGTGCGCAGCACAAAAAAAGTTGAAAGATGGCGCCAAATGTGGACAGAAGCAGAGGGATTGCTGGGATGCGAACTGATGCATCATGGGGCGTTGGGACAGGACCCAGAATGCCCTGCACCCCCCGGCCCCTTCCCAAAAGCCACAGCGCCAGAATGGGAAGAGGTGCTCTGTTGAATAGCTGCCCATAATGCACCGCTCCCAATGCCGCTGCAAGTGCTGCAAATGTGGCCATGCCAGTGTGCTTGCAGCTGTCAGTGTGGACAGACTGCAGCGCTTTCGCTACTGCACTCTCTGAAGGCGGGTTTAACTCACAGCGCTCTACATCTGCAAGTGTAGCCATGCCCTCAGTAACATGTGCTGATACATGCTGCATATCTGAAGAGATCATTTGGCCCACTGACTAGAAATTACAATATTGTTACAAAACCATGAGGTGCTTCCATTTTTAATGCTAAACTATAATCCCTGCCTTATTCTAGAAAAGTGAGAAAGAAGACTGAGTGTTAGGCTCTGTCTATACTACAGCTTACGTCAGCATAACTTATGTAGCTTAGGCACGTGAATAAATCACCCCCCAAAGTGACATAAGCTGCCAACATAGCGCTGTCTACACTGGAGAAGAGCTTCTTCCACCAATACAGCTACTGCCAGGGGTGGAGTAGTTAAGCTGACAGGAGAGCTCTCTCCCATCGCCTTAGATTGGCTACATTAGAGTTTACAGCAGTGCAGCGGCACTAGTGTAGCCGTGCTCCTTGAAGTAGAAAATGCCATCTACTGAGAGACTCAGAGGGAAGGATTTCTATAAAACTGTGCTAGTGCTCAGTCTAAAGGAGATAGAGAAAGACAGATAACTCTTATGCCATAAAAAACAGGAAAGCCATGTGTTTTTCTGGGCTGTGAATCACTATACCTAAGCCCAGACTGCCTCTACTCAGCCCCTCTTGCTGTGAGGAATCATTTTATTCATCCCATTAGCGAGGGGTCAGAGCTGACCTGTGAGGCTCAGTACAGAAGTCAGTTGCCAAGTGAACTCAGAATAGGCAGAGGAAAGGCTAGCAAGGGGGTTTCTAAAGAAATGTGCAGGAATATTTTCAAGACGTACAGCTCTACATACACAACAAGGATGACCAGCAACAGAACAGTTATGACCTGCAGAGGATGTGACATTTTCTGTATCCGTTTCCTGCCTGAAAATAGAGACTTCCTCTGCATGAATTGCAAGTTGATGGCTATGCTGCAGGAAAAGATTTGAGGTCTGGGGGGGAGGGAAAAAAAAAAAACACATTGGACAACCAGATTTGGGCAGCACCACCCTACGCCCAAATACAGAACAAAATGGTTTCAAGGAAGCTGAAAAGAAAGGAAGACAGAGAGGAGGCTTGGCAATTTGTGGCACAGTGAGGAAAGAGAAGCAGGACACAGTCTGCAGAGCCAGAAGCAGGACAATTTGTGACCACTAGAGAAAAGGGGACCAAGAGAAATTCACTAGTTACAAGCGTTTGGTGCAGCAGTGCAAAGAACACACTGAAATATTCTGCTGGAGGCAAGAAACAGGGGTCTCTCACAGGACACACCCGAGGACTAATGCTCAGCCCGATCCTTGGAAACATCAAGCATGGCTGAAGACCACAGAAAATCCAAAGAAGATTGAGTCTCTGGTGAGGATTGTCTGTGTTAAGGTGGTGGATAAAACATTCTTCAGTGGATAAAAGGACAGGACTGAGTACCATCTTTCTAGAGCAAAGAAAACACATCATTGAAAGGCTGTGTGAAGATGATGGGCAAGGATCCGTTGGTTATGTTACACATTGGCACGAATGACACCGCCTCAGAAGAGACTTAGCAGATCAAGAGCTGAAGGAGAGGAAAGTATCAGTGATCTTCCCAGGGATTCTTCCCGTTCCACAAGTGAGATAGACAGCAGAAGATAATGGAGGGAAACTGGTGACTAAGTAAGTAATAAGAAGTAGAGGGCTTTGCTTTTGTGGAACATTAAGCCATCTTCTGTTGGGCAAGGAGGATGCATGGCATGGTCCATCTACAACTCAACAGAAGAGGAACCAATCTTCTGGGTAGTAGACTAGCTAGTGTAGCATGGAGGGCTTTCCACTAGCATCAACAGGAGAGGTAAACACAGTACATATGCTTAAACATCAAACTTAAGGTAGCACAATGTAAAGAACCAAAGCATTAAGGTAAAGAAAAGAAATTCTTCAATTGCCTATGTAACAATGCTAGAATCCTGGATAATAAACAAAAAAAGTGTTAGAAATATTCATTTATTAAAAGAAGTTTGATACGTTTGGCATTGCTGAAACCTGGTGGGATGATTCACATGACTGGAATGTTAAAGTCACTGATACACCTTGCTTTGGAATGAATTGGCAGAAGAGGACAGGCGAGTTTTAACTCTACTTTAAAGTTATCATTATCTGCTTCAGAGTTACTGACAATTTAAAAGAACACCACCAGGAATGTTTATGGATCAATGTGCTAACTGATAAATCACAAGACTGGGTATGGATGGAGCGTCTGCTATAAACCACCAACTCAGACAAGGGAACAGAACAAGCAGCTCCTTAAACATTTATCTATAACATGTAGAATGAAATCCCCCACGATAATCCAATTTTCCCATCTGGGGGATACATGCTGAAGATCTTATGTTGCCAATGGTAAACAACTTTGGAATTTCCAAAAATTATTGATAACTTTCTAATGAATACTCAGGGTAATTCTAATTCTATCAGATGTCTTTCTGAAGAATAAAGATAAATTAATCAATGACTACAAACTGACAGTTTTCCAAGTGCAAGTGATCACAATCTAATTTCATTTGCCATGTGCAAACAGAATATAAAACAAATCACATATATTTGATACGGTCAATTTCTCAAATCTGAGAATAATTCTGAGAAAAATAAATTTGGAAGAAATATGTGAACATAAAAATGTGAATGATAACTGGGAAGTGTTTAAATATGCTTTATTAACAATGCCACAGTTATGCAAGAAAGCTTCTTTGGTTAAAAAAATCATGGTTAAGAGGGGAGGTAAAGGCATCAATAAAAATTTAAAAAAGATATATAACAAATGGATTGCTTGGTAATGTGGTCTCATTTGAAGAGCATGCTTTTTAACACCACCAAATGCAAGGACATACATCTAGTTCACACTTGTAAAATGGGGTACTTTATCCTGGAAAGCAGTGACTCTGAAAAGGACTTAGAGGCTATGATAGACAACTAATTGTACTTGAGCTCCCAGTCCAATGCTTCAGCTAAGAGGGCAAACAGTCTTCAAATGTATAAGTTGGGGAATATCAAGCAGGAGTAGGGAGCTGGGATTACCTCCTCATACAGCATTAGTTAGACGGTTAGCAGAAAACCCCATCCAGCTCTAGAGTCTACATTTTAAAAAAGGATGGTGAAAAATTGGAAAGGGTTCAGAAAAGAGCTTCAAAAACAATCTGAGATCTGGAAAACATGCCTTACAGTTAGAGACTTAAGAAGCTCAATCTCTTTAGTTTATACAAGAGAAATGCTTCAATTGCCTATGTAACAATGCAATTCTATCACCCTTAGTTATGCAGAATAGAACTTTACTCCACAAGTAGACTTACTGAAACCCCTAGGCACTACTCTTGGAGTAATATACTACTTTTCGTGAGTGGGGTGGGAGAATTTAGCATAAAATAAAAACCTCACTATGAAATACTCCAATTCCTACAAGGTAGGTAGGAAGAGAGATTATTATTGCTATTTCTCTTTATATAAATTTAAGAGGCACTCAGAGGCTATGGTGGAGGTCAATATTATACTTAGGTTGCCAAACAGATTCCAAATAATTTTAAAAGCCATTTAGTGATTTTAATGACAAAGGCCATTGTAGCCTGAGTAATATCTTAAATCATTTATTTTAAGCCAATAAATCTTCAGCATCAGTTTTGTACCTACAGAAAATTAGGGTGAAATTAAAATAAAAATGCAAAAGAAACGTTCTATGTACATGATCTAATTTCTCTTATCCTCCCAGCCTGAAACAGTAGTGTTTTTTTCTCCATGTTTTGTTTTATGCTTATGTATGTAGAGGCTGTGATTTTTCAGGTGTCCAAATGTTATAAACTAAACAAAATAGGAAGTGAGTCATAACATCCCGGAAGATAACATATGTAGCTTTTAAAATGGAAGGAAAGAAATTAGTTTTCTAGCAGCTGGATTTTATAAAATAAGCTAAACACATTCCAAAAGGAAAACATTAATTAAAAACTTCAGTTTGTTTAGTGATCTGCTGAAGGAAAACAGGAAAGTTGGGATAACTTTAAAATGAATATAAGAGAAATGAATAAAGAACCTAACAAGCTCTTGGAGTCAGATGTTGTTGAGATAAAGCTGAGTAAATATAATGTGACTTGACATGTTTTAAGGTTAAAAGGACACTAAACCCTACAGGCCTCAGTTTTTCAGCCCTTAAAAGTAATAAAGTTTGATAGGAAAAGTCATGTTGGTTTTGTTTCTACTGCAATTCCGCAGCCCCCATTACAGTTTCTGTGCTAATAAATAAACCACCTACTCTTTCACTGACATGGTCAAACCAAATCTCAACTTCCAACTTGTGTCTTTCCTCTCCTATATAAAATGCATGGATATTCACATTTAAGCACTTATTCTTTGCTGAAGAAACAGTGTCATTAACCCAGGTACCTTGTTTGAGTTTTTTCTTTCTTTTAAAACAAAGCATACACATACTACTCCAAACAGGGACTGAGAGAGCAAGGTGATACTGCTGATAAATGGACAATGTACTACATGAGCGCATGTAGCTGTAAAACAGAAACTGTGACTTTTAGTGTGATCACTGCAATAAGGAAATTCTTATTTTTAACTAATTTTCAAAAACAATCATTTAAACGTCTCTTTTAATACTGACTAAACACAGTATTTTATAAACGAATTAATAGATAACCATAATATGGATCATTTCACCCATCACTGAAATACAACTAGCTCTGGAGTTAAATTCAATGATATATAACACTACACCAAAACAATTTAGTACAGGAAACAAAAAAAGAATACAGTGGCATAGGTGCTGGAACTAGGGGTGCAGGGGGTGTTGCAGTGGCTGGCTTGAAGTGGTTTCCATTATATACAGGGTTTTTACAGTTTGGTTCAATGGCTCTCAGCACCCCCACTATAAAAATTGTTCCAGCACCCCTGTACAGTAGCAAACTGAACATGGATTGAGTATTTCAAAAGGCAGAATGTGAGCTGAAATTTGGACAGGTGGTCAGGGTATACATTCCTTCTCTTGCACACACACAAAAAAAGCCAGATCTGTAACGACTATTAGTGGTTGGAGCTACCTCCAAAACATAGTTCCTCTGGCAGTACAGTGCCTCATTCAGTACTGATTCAGAGGGAAGAAGTCCACATACAGAGACACTTATTCCTGCATTTCCTAGATGTTTCAATCTATTCCTAGCAGAATTAAGAAGTGACAAGAATTAATACGGATGGGTTCTCTATCAAACTACTTCATTTTGAAGATGCATTAAAATGACACCCAAGGGACACACACAAAGCATTGGGAAGCTATCTGGCATTTGGGATCTTAGTACCATATCATATTTTACTTCAACAGTCAAGCTCTGATCTCATGAGCACTCCATAATACAATTCTTTTATTTGCCCAGCTGTTTAACTCTGAGAAAAAAAATACAAGGTAAGGAACTCTAGTACCAGAAATATTACTAAGTAACTTGAACACATTAGTCAGTGGTTAAATATACATATTCTCCCGCTTTATTTCTTAATTCACCAGCTCTAAATAGAGGCACTTAGGCCTGGTCTACACTAGGCGTTTATGTCGAAGTTAGCGCCGTTAAATCGAATTAACCCTGCACCCGTCCACACTGCGATGCTATTTAGTTCGACATAGAGGTCTCTTTAATTCGACTTCTGTACTCCTCCCCGACGAGGGGAGTAGCGCTAAATTCGACATGGCCATGTCGAATTAGGCTAGGTGTGGATGGAAATCGACGCTAATAGCTCCGGGAGCTATCCCACAGTGCACCACTCTGTTGACGCTCTGGACAGCAGTGCGAGCTCGGATGCTCTGACCAGCCACACAGGAAAAGCCCCGGGAAAATTTGAATTTGAATTCCTTTTCCTGTCTGGCCAGTTTGAATCTCATTTCCTGTCTGGACATCGTGGCGAGCACAGCAGCACTGGCAACGATGCAGAGCTCTCCAGCAGTGATGGCCATGCAGTCTGTGAATAGAAAGAGAGCCCCAGCATGGACTGATCGTGAAGTCTTGGATCTCATCGCTGTGTGGGGCGATGAGTCCGTGCTTTCCGAGCTGCGATCCAAAAGAAGGAATGCAAAGATCTACGAGAAGATCTCTAAAGACATGGCAGAGAGAGGATACAGCCGGGATGCAACGCAGTGCCGCGTGAAAATCAAGGAGCTGAGACAAGGCTACCAGAAGACCAAAGAGGCAAACGGACGCTCCGGATCCCATCCCCAGACATCCCGTTTCTACGAGGCACTGCATTCCATCCTCGGTGCTGCCGCCACCACTACCCCACCAGTGACCGTGGACTCTGAGGATGGGATACTGTCCACGGCCGGTTCCTCAGACATGTTAGGGGACGGGGAAGATGAGGAAGGAGATGAGGAGGGCGAGGCAGTTGGCAGCTCTCACAACGCTGATTTCCCCGACAGCCAGGATCTCTTCATCACCCTTACAGAGATCCCCTACGAAGCGTCCCCAGCCATTACCCCGGACACAGAATCTGGTGAAGGATCAGCCAGTAAGTGTTGTAAACATCTAAACATTTATTTTTAACAAAACAGGAATATTAACAATTAAAAGAATGGGTTGTTCATGATTAGTGTGCCCTAGGCGCTTAACGGTTTAGTAAGGGGCAGTGCAAGTTTTGAAAAGAAATCTAGCAATGTCCGGTTTTCAGTGATTGTCCTGCACAAGCCGCTCTACTGTGTATTCCCTGCTACTGCAGCTACAGTAAAATGCGGTCTATATGTGCGGGGATAGAGCAGTAATCCTCCTGGGACATCTCGATGAAGCTCTCCTGGAGGTAACTTGAAAGCCGTTGCATGAGGTTCTTGGGGAGAGCGGCCTTATTGGGTCCTCCGAAGTACGACACGTTGCCGCGCCACGAGATTATCAGGTACTCGGGGATCATTGCTCTGCACAGCAGGGCGGCATACGGCCCTGGTCTTTGGAGGCTTTCCCGGAGCATTCTCTCTTTGTCGCTCTCGGAGATCCTCATCAGGGTGATGTCGGCCATGGTGACCTGCTTTTAATTAGGTAGGGGAATGTTAGTGTTGGGACTGCTTTCCCGTTCCTTTACAGAACTGTCACCGCTGGTTTGCAGCCACGCGGTGGAGGCGGGAGAGGGGCAGCCGAAAGGGATCGTTCCCGGGGACAGCCGCGAGGGGGTGGGACAGGGGCAGAGTTCCCGCTTGCCGGATTGCTGGCAGCAGGGACTGACATTGATTTAAATGTGAAATGAGGCCAGTGGTAATATAAAAGTTTTAAACTGCCACAAGTGTACGGCTTACCATGTCTGCCTGCAACAGAAATTCCGTTGTGCTGCCTCGCTTCTCAAATGTGCTGTTCAAGACCCCAGGCACAGAATGCGAAGGCCGAGAATTCGACCTTGTGCTGAGTGCGCATGTGAAAGGTGCTGTGCATGGTCTTGTTCACAGAGAAAGACTATGTTCTTTGTTCACAACTACATTTATCTTTCAGAGGAATTCACTCCCTTTTTCCCATTTCCACAGCCCCGTCTGCGACTGTCTCACAACCTAGCCTGGAATCACACTCCCAGAGGCTAGCGCGGATTAGGCGTAGGAAGAAGAGGACACGGGAGGACATGTTCTCTGAGCTTATGGCCTCTTCCCAAGCCCAGGCAGCACAGCAGACCCAGTGGCGGGAGAACTTGACCCGAATGCACCAAGCCAACATGGATCGGGAGGAGAGGTGGCGGCAGGAAGACCAGCAGGCGACTCTAACGCTGCTTGGACTACTGAGGGAGCAAACGGACACACTCCGGCGCCTTGTGGATGTTCTGCAGGAACGGAGGCAGGAGGACAGAGCCCCGCTGCAGTCCATCTCTAACCGCCCTCCCCCGCCACCAAGTCCCATACCCACCTCACCCAAAGTGCAAAGAAGGAGAGGCGGCAGAGTCCCTGCTAACTCTCACTCCACCCCTGCAGAGAGCTCTAGTAGCAGAAGGCTCTCATTTCCCAAAATTTGAAAAGTTCTTTCCTTCCCGCCTGACACAAGCCCACGTCCAAGTTTCACCTCCCAATGCCATGTGTAGTTGATAATAAAAAATTCGTTTCTGTTAACTACTGTTTCAATCATGTTCTTTTGGAGGAGGAGGGGAAAGGGGGTTGGAAATTGGACAGGACAGTCTCCTTTGGCAGGGTACATAGTCGGGGGCAGGCACAGCAGCAGGGCACATACACAGTGCAGTGATGCAGTGACTAGTTGCCCCGGTTAGTCTGGGAGGTTGTTTTGATGTAATGTTGGGGGGGGTGGGTTGCTCTGTGACTTTGTGGCGGGGGAGGGCAGTTACAGATCTTAAGCGCCGGTCCTTAGACAGGATCACAGAGCCACACAGCATGGGATCTGTAACCGTCCTCCCCCTGCCACAAAGTCAAATAGACCTCCCATACACACAGTCCCGATCAGGAGGGGTGACAGGCTCCGTTGAAACAAGCATCCCACCGCAGCGGAGCCTGTCAATCCTTGAGTTTAGAAGCTGCATTCGCATCACAACACTAGACCCGCCCCGCACCACAGTCTGCGTCCCAGTTTTAAAAAATTCCCGCTAAAACAGTATTAAAGAAAACGGTGTGCTTTAACAAAGTAGAACTATTTTTATTTCGACACGTGTGTTGGAGGGGGGGTGAAGGGGGTATGTAACTGGATAGGATAGTCAACATTACCTGGGTAAAGAAACGGGGGCAGGTTTAGCTTCTCAGTACACAAACTATAAAATCACAGGTTACCCTGCTCACTCAGGAACTTTGCTTTCAAAGCCTCCCGGATGCACAGCGCTTCCCGCTGGTCTCTTCTAATCGCCCGGCTGTCTGGCTGTGAGTAATCACCAGCCAGGCTATTTTCCTCAACCTCCCACCCCGCCATAAAGGTCTCCCCCTTGCTCTCACAGAGATTGTGGAGCACACAGCAAGCTGCTATAACAATGGGGATATTGGTTTCGCTGAGATCACAGCGAGTCAGTAAGCTTCTCCATCTCCCCTTGAGACGGCCAAAAGCACACTCCACCACCATTCTGCACTTGCTCAGCCGGTAGTTGAAGAGTTCTTTTTCAGTGTCCAGGGCGCCAGTATAGGGCTTCATGAGCCAGGGCATTAGCGGGTAGGCTGGGTCCCCGAGGATGACTATAGGCATCTCCACATCCCCAACAGTTATTTTGTGGTCCGGGAAGTAAATACCTTGTTGCAGCCGTCTAAACAGACCAGAGTTCCTGAAAACACGAGCGTCATGAACCTTGCCCGGCCATCCCACGTAGATGTTGGTAAAACGTCCCCTGTGGTCCACCAGTGCTTGCAGCACCATGGAAAAGTATCCCTTTCGGTTAATGTACTGGGTGGCCTGGTGGTCCGGTGCCAGGATAGGGATGTGAGTTCCATCTATGGCCCCACCGCAGTTTGGGAATCCCATCGCTGCGAAGCCATCTATGATCGCCTCCACGTTTCCCAGGGTCACTACCTTTGGCAGCAGTACATCAACGATTGCCTTCGCTACTTGCATCACAACAACCCCCACGGTAGATTTGCCCACCCCAAACTGGTTCGCGACTGACCGGTAGCTGTCTGGCGTTGCAAGCTTCCACAGGGCTATGGCCACTCGCTTCTGTACACTCAGTGCAGCTCGCAACCGGGTGTCACTGCGCTTCAGGGCAGGGGACAGCAACTCACAAAGTTCCAGGAAAGTTCCCTTCCGCATGCGAAAGTTTCGCAGCCACTGGGATTCATCCCAGACCTGCAGCACTATGCGGTCCCACCACTCAGTGCTTGTCTCCCGTGCCCAGAATCGCCGTTCCACGGCATCAACATGACCCATTGCCACTGTGATGTCCTCGGCGCTGGGTCGCCTGCTTTCTGACAGGTCTGTGCTACTCTCAGACTTCAGGACATCACCGCGGTGCCGTAGCCTCCTTGCCTGACTTTTCTGCATCTGCCTCAGGGAAACCTTTATGATAAGCTGCGAGACGTTGAGAGCGGCCACAACTGCAGCGATGGTCGCAGCGGGCTCCATGCTCGGAGTACAGTGGCGTCCGCGCTGTCAATGACTGGAAAAGCGCGCGAACTGTTTTCCCGCCGGCGCTTTCAGGGAGGGAGGGCGGGAGTGATGGACGGATGACGACAGTTTCCCAAAAGCACCCTCGACTCATTTTGTTACCCAGAAGGCATTGCCGGCTACACCCAGAATTCCAATGGGCAGAGGGGACTGCGGGAACTGTGGGATAGCTGACCACAGTGCACCGCTTCGAATGTCGACGCTATCACCGTTAGTGTGGACGCACAAAGTCGAATTACTGTCCTTAGTGTGGACACACACGTTCGACTTTGCAATATCGATTACAAAAATTCGATGCAAGTAAAATCGAACTACTCTCGTAGTGTAGACAAGGCCTTAGGAATTTATTAGGCAAACAATGTATTACAAGTAATTAAAAATTGGGAACACAAATAGGGTAGAAATTTGTGTTCATAAGTGATTTTTTATTTTTAAATAGGCATGATTAAGTACAGGACCATTAGATTGCCTCTGTTTAGCTAAGCAGTTTTATATGCTAGAGCTAGTCTCTTGAGCAATTCTGAAAAGTGCAATAAATTGGTTACTGTTTGTTTAAATGTGTGTATGTGTTGTGTGTTTTGTTTTGTTTTTTAAAAAAAAAAAACACACATGAATTAAATTAGATCCTGTAGAACCACACTTTTTCCCCATACAGGAAACATCTTGTTGTTTAAGGTTTTCATTGTATTTAACGTCTGCCCTCAAAAAGTCCCATAAAGCAGTTCATCAGCATAATTTATACATAATTTTATTCAATGGAAAAAACAGCTCTCATGCATGTTGGTTCATGCAGGCACAAGAAAGGAAGCCTACTAATCTAACAGATGGGCGAACAAAAGTACTGACAATGCTTCTTTATATGACCAAACAACCAAAAAAACCCATGAGTAACTCTCTAAAATACAGGAAACTTTCTTGTTTTAAACCAAGCATTTGCTTTGCATCTTTCTTAGCCATAAAATTGACAATAATACTTAAAAGAAAAAAAGAACACAAATGTGGGTCAGGTCAAGCTAAGAGTTTGTAATGAATGCTCCTCACTATGTATGTCTGCATATGAGTGATCAAGCTGGTAAGACAGGGTAAGTTCTTGAGGTAAAACTGACTGTAGATGTCAATTAACATTAGCAACTGTGTTAAGGTTATACAAAGTGATAACAGAACATACAGATGAACATTTATTTTAGAGTGAAGAATGGATATTTGGAATTGCTTTGCCACAAGAAAAAAATCTAAGAATGTGGTGGTGTTTTCTCTACACTTTAAAAATAAAATAAATTTCAGTGAACTGATCTGATTATAAAAGACATTTTGCCATGGGGCACAATATTCTTAATGGTGACAAATGACAATAACCAGAGTTCAGCAAGATGCTTTTATTATATGGTACTATAAATATGACCATAAAGATAGTCTACAGAAGATCAACCAATATTTTTCAAAGTATGGGTTCTACTACAGATGTATATACTTTGAAGGAAGTGAGAAGTATGAAATGGTCACTACAATGTAACTAGAGAATAAGGATAAGTGTTTATTTTTTAATTTTGATTATCTTGTGCCCTGTTGCTGATGTCAAACAGATACTGCAGAACATCTACATTTTTCTGCTATTTATAAGAAATGCTGACTCTCTCAAAACATCAAAGGGCTAATTTTGACAGCTAGGGTCCAATCATAGCAAAAACAGGTCAAAGAGCAGAAAACAAAACACTAGAGTCACTCAGAAAATACTTCTCAGTTAATGACACTATACTGGTTTTAAAAACAATGGGTTTGAACCAAAAGAAAATGTATTGTTAAAGTGTAACAATGATAAAAAGTTAGGAGGTAAGTTGTCTAAGAACAGGAAACGTCCCATAGAATAGTAGAAGACAACTGCAAAAGTGTTTTTAAAAGGCTGGACACCAAAATAAAATAGAAAAAGAGTGAAAAACACTCCCCCACTCTGTTGGGAAACAAAACAAAACAAAAGGTCAGCTGTTATAACCCCCCCCTCCCCTCACCCCAAGTTTTCTCGCCTTTCTTCCAGTGCAAGCCAGGGCTTCTCACAAAAGGAAAAGATAGGTCCGACCATTTTAATGGGGACAAGATCTCATTGAGGTCCACCCCCAGCTATGCGGAACCAAGGACATGATTTATCCAAAGGAGATTAAAATCCAAAGGAAGACTGAATGATTTCTCTTGGCAACAAAATCTCCACTCACAGCCTTGCCTCTGTACGCCTCATTGTCCTCTCGGGCAAGAGGGAGGAAAGAATCGTCCTTTGGAATCGTTTTCAGCGGAACAAATTCCCAGCCCTGGCTCCCTACGCGCTAAGGAAGCGTTTGCAATCCAGAGGGAGCAGGCACGGAGCGCAGAGGCAGAATCAAGCTAGTCGGGGGACAGCAGAGCCGCGCTATTGGCTACCGTAGTCCATAAGCAACTTTCCCAACTATGTCAGTCGCACGCACAGCGAGGGGAATGTAACTTCCCAGAGAGAGAAACCAGCCAACAGCAGCCTGGGGGCGCGGGTTGCAGAGACCCCTCGCCCAGGGCACACGGAAAGGCTTCTCGGGAAACGCGCAGACCCCCTCGCTGCATTTACTAAAAGGTGAGAGCGGCGGGGGGGGGGGGGGTGTCCTTGTCTCTGGGCGCCTTTAAGGAACGGCAGAGTCCCATCCCGCGGCTGTGCCTCGGGGGCTGGGCAGGCAGCGGTCCGCAGCAAGGAGAAAAGTCACCAGCACACCCCCCACCAAACTTTCCCCTCTTCCCTGAGCACCTACCGGCTGAGCTCATGGTGCCACCCACGCGCCTCTCCTGCCTCCTCCTCGCCCCTTAAGCCATGGCCCCCCGCAGAGCTGAAGCGGACAAACCCATTGTGCCGCCGTACTACTGCCGCAAGCCGCCCCCCGGCCGCTCCTCCATCAGGTCCCGCAGCTCCTCTCCGACTGAGCCCCGAACAGCAGCACGGCCGCGCAGCTTGCACAGCCCTGCGCCGCGGGCTGGGCGGAGCAGCGCGCCCTAGCGGCCACAAGCCGCTGGCGCGAGATTACCCGGCAACATTCCAAATGCCGAGCTCTCTCCTGCCCCACCCCACGCCACAGGGAACCCGACGGGCTCCGCCAATCAGCGCAGCCCAGCCCAGCGCCCCACCTTCCCGGAAGCGGGCGCCCGCACTGGCTGCTGGGAGGTGTAGTTTTCCCTCACCGTGGGCTCGACCGAGTGGGGCGCCATCGCCGGGGGCTGGTCGGACTCGGTTTCCCACAGTGCCCGGGGCGGGTGTCATGGCGAAGGATGACACCGGAGTTTGACGAAGAAGTGGTGTTTGAGGTGGGTGCGAGGCGGCTCCGAGGGCCGGGCCCTGGCTCCCCGGTGCTGCTGGGCTTCGGCTGCGTGGCGGCCCCCGGTGATGGGCCTGTGGGGTGGGGCCTGCGGGCTGTGAGTGGGCACCGGCGGACAGCCCAGGGATGGTCAGACTGGGCTCGCCTGGCTGCAGCGCCCGGATCAGTGCATGGGAGGTGGGCGGGGGTTGGCATGGTGGGACCCAGTGTGGGGTGAGACTGGGGCTCGCCTGGCTGCAGCGCCCGGGTCAGTGCAGGGGAGGTGGGCGGGGGTTGGCATGGTGGGACCCAGTGTGGGTTGAGACTGGGGCTCGCCTGGCTGCAGCGCCCGGGTCAGTGCAGGGGAGGTGGGCGGGGGTTCGCATGGTGGGACCCAGTGTGGGGTGAGACTGGGGCTCGCCTGGCTGCAGCGCCCGGGTCAGTGCAGGGGAGGTGGGCGGGGGTTGGCATGGTGGGACCCAGTGTGGGGTGAGACTGGGGCTCGCCTGGCTGCAGCGCCCGGGTCAGTGCATGGGAGGTGGGCGGGGGTTCGCATGGTGGGACCCAGTGTGGGGTGAGACTGGGATTCGCCTGGCTGCAGCGCCCGGATCAGTGCAGGGGAGGTGGGCGGGGGTTGGCACCACCACTGGCTCGGACCCAGGTGTAATGCAGCCTAAGGATGATGCTGAGATCGGTTTGATGGAGCAGCTCGAGCTCCATTGTGTGTGGTACTTAATTGGGAAGTGGGAAGCGGTAGTGACCCAGTATGACCTAATGTCTGGAGTTGAGGGGCTGTAAGACTCGCATTTGGAAAAACATTAACTCGATGCAGTTTGGATAACAAGCACACCTCTTAGCTACCATAGTGATTGGTGTTTTAGAAATACCTAATTAGATAGATTCAGAATGCAAAATCATATGGGAGATGCCATGAATTTGCTGTTGTAGCTGAGGTCTTAGTCTGGGAAACTGCTGTAATATAGTTGTTGGAAAAGATTGAGAACTGCTGTAGCAGATGAAAGCAAACAGAGATCCTTTAGTTACCGTATCACTTCTGCACATGGTATCACTTTTGAACTATGAAGTTGAGCAACTTATGTGTAGGACTGCTTTTGTTTGCTGTACATTTTTTATATTTTAATAATTTAAAATAAGTACAAAATACTGTTTAAAATTAAACACATTGGTATGCGGTCAGGCTAATCTATTAACCTAGTTCTTAACCAACAACATTTACAAAAAGTAGGAAGTACCTGTAATCCACCATATTTGTAAGGTTAGTAGCAATACCATCCTTAGGCTTGACTTCAGTGGGACTGCACATGAATAAAACTAAGCACATGTTTATATTGAATTCAGTGGAGCACTGCTGAATTGCAGGATCAGGGTTTCGTCCTCTGTATCTAATAAATCCTATTTATACATCAACATAATTCTGACAAAAGTGTCCATGTAAATGCTATATCTATATAATATCTACATCACCTACTGAAAGCTACTCTCTCTTCTGCATTTTATAGTATTTGTGGAACTTGTATAAGGCCTCTAGAAACTTTACATTTACATAGCTGCATGTTATGTTAGTTCAGTTAAGATAGCTAGTGTGGACCTGATATATTTATAAAGTAATGGTTAAACATATATGATGCATTTCAAAGACAAAAGCAAAAGCTAAATATTCTAGCATATGCATTTCACTATGTGACCCTGAGAACCGTCAGTGCAACTCCTAATAGGTCTGAGAAACTCACTATCCCTAGCACCTCGCTTTCATGGTACTTATCTATAAATGATGTAATGTTGATCTTAAAGGAAGCCAGGATCATGCTGATCATTAATATTGTTGTGAAATATATGTACAGCTACTATGTAAAAAGTTATACGTATATGATGAAAATATGTTCCTAAAGTCTGAATCAAGGCAGGGTTGACAGATTTCTGCCAGACAACGGATGTATATTCACCTGTCTGCCTTGGTTCACATGTAAATTAAGGATTGTGAGCCAACAGAATGGGAACCACATTTGCGTACAAAGTCAGTATGAGGATGCAAAGTCAACATGAAGTCAGCACACCAGAGAATAAACCTCGGGGGTGGAGGGCGCTGATCCAGACTTTGGGAACCATCAATGAGTTTGGGGAGATATAAGGAGAAACAAAACGATACTAGTTTCTTTCAGGAAGGAAGCAAAAGGACCGCATTTTTGCATTCACGAAAGAGAGATCCACCCATGTTGGTTGGAGATGCTGGGAGATTGTTTTAGGTGCGATAGACTACTTTAGACAATGTTTTAGCTTGTTAAGTTCAGTTTAGGCTTTAAGAGGCATGTTATAATTTTGTTTTATATGTAACCTTTCTGTTTGTATTATTATCCTTACTTGCTATCCCTTAAATCTTAGGCTTTGATAATAAGCTTATGATTGTTTTCACTATAAATATCTGTCAGTGCTGTGATGTTATATAGGAATTGATCCTAAACTGAATCAAACAAGCTAGTGTGTGCACTGCGCCCCAGGAGGATAGCAAACCTAGTATTTCTGTGAGTAACTAGTGACAGGGGTTGGATATCACAGAGGAACGCTTCAAAGGAGCTTGGAGACTAAGGTGCACGTACAGTTAGCCTGCAAAGCTGGCAATGCCCTGAGAAGATTCTTTGGATAGCTTACAGGCAGGTGTTGTAGGGAGCTGTTAAGCACCATGAAGTCTCACTCTCACTGGAGGCAGGTAGGTAACAACATGACTCCCAATCCTGGGCACCTTGAGAAAATGTCACAAGGTCACACCTGCATTTGCAGGTGTATAGGGAACATTTTACATGTGATTTTTTTTTTAAAAGAAAATGAATTATTAAATCCCTATGGCTATTAGTTTCTAGAAATTGGAATCAACCAACCATATAAGGAAGTCTTATTAGGCCATGGAGACTCTAAATGATCTAACATTTAGTAGTTCACTGTTTTTTTCATGGCTTTAATAGATAACAGTTTATATGCTACTTGTTACTGGTTATAGAAAAGTACAATCAGTTTTACAGGGCTTCTTTCTTACAGTAATTTCAATTTGTCAATTTGCTGATCAGAGGGAATGTCCTCTCATGGATCACTAACTGGTTAAAATGTAGGAAACAGAGAGTAGGAGTAAATGGTCAATTTTCACAATGGAAAGGTGTAAATAACAGTGTCTGGCCAGACCTGTATTGGGACCTATGCTGTTCAACATATTTATCAATGATCTGGAAAAGAGGGTGAACAGTGACGTGGCAAAATTTGTGGATGATACAAAATTACTTAAGATAGTTACATTCAAAACTGACTGCAAAAAGTTAAAATTTTGTGGATTCTTTTTGTGAAGTCATACAAACTCTTAATTTTTTTTAATTACTGAAAACATTTTTATGTAGATGATCAGAAAGTAAACAGAAATGGCCCCTTAACTTACTTGTTCATGCTGTGTAAAATGCAGTAAATAAATAATTTTAAAAGTTTTTTTCCCATCCTTTAATGTTTATCAGTTTGAAGTTTGTTTATGAAGAGCAGCAGAATATTGATTACTTGCAGTTGTACTACAGCATTGTTTTTCTTTATAAACAAATCTTGATTTCTCCCAGTCTATCATCTCTAACTTTTTCCTTCAGGAAGTTCAATGAAAAGATGTGGTTAACTTGTAGTTTTGATTTTTCTCCAAAATAATATATCAACACTCAAGTTTTAAAAATAATTTAATTTTATGATAAGAATATAAAGTATTTAGACTATGATGGTACCCCAGAAGCCACCCAATAGTTAGGTCATTTTACAGGATTTCCACATGCAGCTATTGGGTTTATTACTCTTTGCCAATTAGTCATTGAATCTGCTGATTTTTTCACGATTTCAGTAACACTGCTTAATGTTTTAGTATGAGTGGTGGCAACTGCTCTATTTAAGGTTACATTGTATTTCTATTCTAGCACAAATTTCATAACTTTGAGAATTTCAGCTTTCAGACTGAAATTTTGGGTACATGATCTCTGAAGGTAAATTTTTAGGAACATCTGAGTGGAAAAATACTTATCCTGTTTATAAAAAAAAAAAAAAAATTGTGACTTCTTTGAACAACTCTAAAGCTTAAAAAAGCTGTGGGTTAAAAGTTGGAATTTAGATTGGATATAGCACTCACTGAGGAGAAGTGCCTTTGGTTGTTCTGAAGAAAACTGGTTTTGATGTGAGTGACTTAGGAGCCTTTGAAAAAATTTGCAGTATGCATAGCTAAGAATTGTTCACTGTACATACATGTGTGGCTGATTGTGGCACTCTGTACCTCAAAGTAGCACCTTGGAACCTCCATATTCACCACTGTCATGTCGTAATAAAGATATCTATCTTACAAAGTATGCCTGTTGAGGTATCATTTTAAAGGTCTTGATCTGTTGAACATTAATATCCTGTTGGATTGTATTTGCTATGTGTGTATTACTGAAATATGTTGTGAGCTTGGGAACACCCACAACCAGCTTTTCAGGTACAACAATGGAATAGCCAGATGCACTGATGGCCCATTAAAGGGAATCTACTCCTGACGGCTATCCCAGAAAACTTCTCATAGAAAACACATAAACAATGAAGACTGCTTGACCAATGGGGACTGCCTGATCCCCACGTCAAAAGATCTTTCCAGCAAGCTGGAAGAAACTATAAAAGAGGGGAAGTGACATCATGACTTGGCCTCAATACCCCCTCAACTCAACAGCTGGAGAACAACCCGTCTCAACATGTCTGGAGGACAAAGACTTTGAACTGGGGAGGGTGGTCCCAGTCTGGAAAGGAGTACTTTCCTGTATATTGAGGAACTATACCATCTGTCAGGGAGAGACACTACTTGATTCAAATCCTGTTTAGTTGTAGAACTCAGAGTGTGAATTTATTTATTTCTTAGGTAACCAACTTTGATTTCTATGCTTTCTACTTATAATCACTTAAAATCTATCTTTCTGTAGTTAATAGATCTGTTTTATATTTTACCTAAAACAGTGTGTTTTTGTTGAAGTCCTTGGGAAATTTCAGCTCAGTTTACAAAGGTTAATGTGTGTGCTCTCCACATTGAGGAAGGGGCGGACTAGGTAATGAACTTGCACTGGTCAGGCTTCTGACCAGGACAAGATGGTACAGTTCTGGGGTGTGAGGTTGGGGAGATGGGGGGAATTGGCTGGAGCCTCTCTATTGTTGGTTCATGAGTAGCTGGCAAAGCATTCATGTTACCCCTGGAGTGTGCCCCTGTCTGTGGATGTCTGTAAGTGCAGTACCTGCCAGAGGTTTGTAGTTTGTCACAGCATCGCAGTGTGAGAGGAATACCCTAGATTGGTAGGACAGAGGGCTCAGCGATCCCACAGTCCAGGTTTCACCCTAGGTACCCCATCTCACCTATTTAGCTGTGTAGCGAAATATATTGCTGTGAATTAATAGGGACACCTGGGGCTGAAGTCAGGATTTTTAGACATTTTATAAAGTGTTGAAGGCTTCTGCTCTTTGTAAGATCTGGAGGGAGTCCTGTTCTGTTGCACCTTAGGAGCTCTGCATCGCCTCAGGTTTTGACGAATGGGACACTATCTTGTTGTCCATGTAAGATATTGGGGAAAGGATATTTTAGTGATGTCTTTCTTATCTAACTGTGCATACCCAGGGTACAATCCAGACTAATGAGTCGCTGTGTCACCCTGTCCTCTAACCTCGGGTGCCCTTTACAAAGCTTTGCTGTTATGGCCTCCAGTCTGAACAGCTCACAAACAGCCTCCAGCATGTAAGTCACTCTCAGCTATGTCTCAGTATGTGCTGGAGCCAGCCAGCCACACCTTGGCTCTCACCAGCCATGGTTATATTGCAGGATGACCCCTACACATCCCACTGTTCTGTTCATTCCCTCTGGGGCACCTGGCATTGGCCACTGTGGGAAGACAGGATACTGGGCTACATAGACCTTTGTTCTGATCCAGTATGGCTGTTCTTATGTTCTAACACTTGTGGTACACCTCTACCCCGATATAACGCGACCCGATATAACATTAATTCAGATATAATGCGGTAAAGCAGTGCTCTAGGGGGGGCGGGGCTGTGCACTCCGGTGGTTCAAAGCAAGTTCGATATAAGGCAGTTTCCCCTATAATGCGGTAAGATTTTTTGGCTCCCGAGGACAGCGTTATATCGAGGTAGAGGTGTATATCACTCTTCCTAGTTCCTTAGTATACTTCTCTGTGCTCAGCAGTTTTATGTAGCTTCTTCATAGTTCAAATCCATTTCCATTGTCTTTCTACTGGCTATCAGACTTTCCTCAAAGAGTTTCTTGATTAAGCACTTTGCTCTTTGCTTTGAAATCTAGCATTTTTCTCTCCAAACTTACTTAACCCCTCCTCTTTGAAGTAATATTGTTTATTTGTATATTGCTTTTTCAGTCTAGTAGTACATCAGTAAAATGGAAGGAAGTACAATGTGGCAGACTTCCCAATTTTGTGCAGTTCCTGTAGAGTACAGAATTATCTCTTCTTTCTTTGAGTAAAGCATCCCTAAATGGGCATAAAAGGGTCATTAGCTCCAAGCAACATCAAGCTTTCCTTACTGCAAGCATGGCTTCCTTCCTCTCTCCCCCCCCCCCCCAATCTATTGTAATTTATTCATGAGGCTCGTACTGTTGCTGGAAACATTAGCATTCACATAGACTCATGGATATTTTCTTTAATGTTGTTATTCATTGGATACTTCAGTACTAATGGAAGTTGTATGCCCATTCCTTGATAAAAACTACAACACTATCATGACATCATTGTCATAGTAAAATCTGAACTCTTACTCTAGATCTAGTGGATGTCTGTTCAGAGGTATGACTTTAATTCTGTCTAGTCTAGTATTCACTGTTAATTTATTCAGAATCCCCAAATTAGATAATACAACTTTGTACCAGACTTAATTGTTTCATGTAACTGATATAGTCCTGTCCCCTCTTCAACCTCAAAGTTTGGAGGAGGGAGTAAAAACATTCTGTGACGGGATGTATAAAACCTGCACTGGGAGTGAAAGGGTTAAGGAACAACTCTGGGCCCAGACAATCCCACCCAGCTGCCTCTACAGAGCCTGCTCCAGTGGGGCTTAAAAGGTGCCCATACTGCTCAGAAGGGAGCTGACCAGGCAGGGAGAAGAACCTGGCCTTGGGAGCTCCTGAGGAAGGACGCAGATGCTGCTCCTCTGCAAAGAGAGGAACTGACCCGCTAGAATCCAGACAGACTAAAGGCATTGTGTTTGTTTTGTGTTATCTTGGTTATAGACTGGGAAAGCTTGAACTATGGCGTGGAGTGGTAGGAAGTGGCCCAAGGAGGACTGTCTTAAGGTTCTCTGGGGTGCCAGACCTTGGCTACCCTCAGAGGGCCCTGGGCCAGAGTCTGGTACAGTGTGAGGGCCTGGGCTCCCCTACTACCCTCTATTCACTATGTGCCACCTCCATCAAGCGCCAACTGTTACACATCCATCCAACCAAAGTATAAGATTTCTTTTTCTCCTATCGCAGTTCAGATCCCAGAGGAAAGTCTATTCTATATCAAAAAGAAGTTTTGGAAGTTGGGTTCAGAGGACTAAAGGTACAGAGAATCAAAACCACAAATCAAAGTTCATAGCTCAAGCCTCGTTTTATAATTGAAAATTAACTTCCTCCCAGTTCAGGGGGTTTGGCTATGCAGTCAGATTTTGAACATGCAAGTTCACATCTGGAACTCCACCCATTAAAAAAATCTTGCATTTGAGCTATGTATTTTAGTTCAGGCCTATTCCTAATACAGACAGTCAGACTCATACAGCTCAGGAAAATAGATGTGTGCAGAAAAGAAATCTTCTGTAGGATTGGGAGGAAACTCTCTTGTCTTCTTGCAGGAGTGGAAGAAGCCCATCATGAGAAATGAGTCCTTGTGACAGGGCATACAAATCCCACACCAGTAAGGAATTAGTTAAGCAGTTGCCCTGGGTCCAGGCAGCCCCACAACTCCTGCAATGCATGCAGAGCTTAGGGAGGAACTCAAAAGGAGGGCAGGGCAGGCCAGCTCAATTGAGGTGGGCAGTGGAAGGGAACAGACTTGTGCTCTGAGCTCTTGGGAAGAAGCACTACAGGAGCTCTTGTTAACTGAGGCCTGGCAATAGTGACTTGACCAAGCCTGCAAAGGAGCGGCTGATGATTATTTTTGAAGGTCAGAAACCTTGTTGTTTGTTCATTTCTTTAATTTACCCTGTGGGAAAAAGGGGACTCTGGTAGGAAGTGATCCGGGGAGGCAGTTGCATAGCACCCCAAGGTGCAGGACCTAGCTGCCAACCCGATGGAAATAGTGGGCCCAGGTTCCCCTAATAATCCCTAAAGAGGTGACAACGATAAGAGTCTATCCTCAGCAGGCAACCAAGCTGGAGAAGGCTCTGGACACACAAGGGTCCAGACCCGAAGTCCCTGACCTAAGGAGAAGGCCCCAAAGCTCTTTCAGGCATCCAAAGACTTGCTTTCTTTGGCGGGCTGGAATGTGTGACCTGACTGGATGGCTGAGTCACTGCAGGGCCAGATCACGGCTGTAAACAGGAGTTCCAGGAAAGAAGAGGACTTGCCATCCCCTGCCTAACCACTGGGTAGTGCCTGTGGTAAATGACCCTCTTCACAGTCTGGAAAACAATGGATAAAAGAACATGTCATACCATAGAATGTATAGAATATCCAAAACCACATTTAATTTAAGCAAAGCCTGTAAATCATGATATAAACTGCCATCAATTTCCTTTTCCTGTAGAAATACTGGGCCTATTCTCTAGTCTGAAAGATTTGAGTCTATTCCACCTCTTTTTTTGCAGCTCTAAAGAAATCCAAAAATATTTATACCTTGATTAGCTAGACAAATATGCCAAATATCATAGGTTCAAGAAGAACACCGTGATGGCTACACTTTCAGGCATCCAGCCAGGAGACTACATGGTGTTGATGGACATGGTGGAAGCGCAGCTCAGACATTTTGATATTCGTTTGTCACAGAAAGCTTATTGGATCCTTGTGAAATTCATAAAAATCCTAGTGGAAGGCTCTACCTTTTCCTGGCATAATGGAGCAAGTTTTAATTCACCCCCTTCGAAGATGTACCTGTTTTCTACATAGATAAAATAGCCATGCACATGTGCAGCACAGCTTTCCTTTGGTTAAAATGTTGGTTAAACTGCAACCAGTGGTCAAAGTGAATTTTCCAAACCCTCATCATTTGTTCAGTCAAAACCAGTTTTTACCAAAGACAATTCCCATTGCAAGTTATTTCCCACCCAATTTCAGCTGTGCTAGAACAGTTGTTGTTTTTTTTCCAAAAAAACAAGTCAAGATTTTTATTACTGTGGGGAAAGTCTACACTACCCGCCTCTCATACAAAAACACCTGAAATCTTTTTGGCTCAAACCTTCAAAAGAGTTCTCTTTTTGACAGAAACCAAATGTAGAAATCTTCAGCCAGAAGACGTCTCAGAAGGTTATAAGGGATGGAAATTTTAACAATAGCAGTTGAGAGCACACTAACTATAATAGTCTTATGATGTCATAGAAGCGTAGAACTGGAAGGGACCTCAGTAGATCACTTTATTATGACACCACATACTAGATAGGATAAGGAAGTAATATTTCCTGCTCTCTCTTCCCATTTTATAAACCCATTGCAGGATTCCATACACAAAATAAAGCCAACTTAAAATTTACACTTCTGTCAAAAATGTTTTACCTACCTTTCTCACAAGCATCATCTAAGATTACTATAATTGAAAGAAGGGAAAAATGATTTTTCTCCCATTTTGTGTACTTCATGCATTTGACAGCATTTTGTGTGTATTCAGTTTCAATGATTTCTGTCTTTCAAGTCAGTCATATCCCCCTGTTTGTGTGGACCTTTCACACAACAACAGGGAGAGAAAATAAGGTAAATACAAGTATTAAATATTAGAAAATGTGATTGTAATACCACAAAAATTGGCAGGAGGATTCAGAGGCATGTTCAGTACTTGAAACTATTTTAACTCATGGTCTGAAATTGACTAGCTATTAAGCTGAATGTCTTACAAGTAGACTCTCAAAGGGAAAAGAGATGGGGAAAAATGTTAGAGGTACATATAAAAATCTGAAATGTATTAGGTATTTTCCTTGTGTCTTTCCCGCTCAGAAAAAGTCAACAGTAATGTAACCTGACCTCTTTCTCTCAAGGTTGCTTATACAATCAAAACTACACAGTGCAATCCATTGGGACACCTGGCCCTCTGGGACTGCAAAGGTTAGCAGTTTGTAGGACTCTTGCTTGTTGCTAAGTTAGACATTTTGGCATATAGTTCTGTAGCTTTTCTGTGCTTATAGTAGGTTGGTTGTATTTCAGATGTGAATGAAATGGTTCATATTCTAGTTAAATCAACTTCAGAAACCCCCTGAAAAAAACTGTTTCTGTGTTCTTAAAGTAGACAATTGAGAATCCATCTTTAGCTCTTTGACTGAAGATATATGTCCTCCTAGATCTGTGCTTATTAAAAAATGCCTGCCTTGAGGCACTAGGTCAAGTAACAGCAGTTTGCAAGATATTTCCTGCTTGGCTGTTTAACCTTCCAGAAAGCTTCTGTTGGCTTTTTTTTTTTTTTTTGGCTCTTTGTTTTGCCAACCCTCCTACGTTTTGTAATAGCTTATATTTTGTGGCACAAGATCTCTGGTATATCCTAACAAAGATACCAGTGTGTTAGACCTCAATCCTCAGGGATCAAATTTTGGGGAGGAGAGAAATAATGGTGCTCTCCCAAGTGCCACCAATACATCTGCTTCCTTGCAACACCACAGTGAGACAGCACTCACAGTACCTTCCCTTATAAGGGCATGTCTACACTACAAAATTAAGTCGACCTATTTTAGGTCGACTTACAGTCAGAGCAGTAATTACTGCAGTGGTTTATGTCCACATTATCCTCCTGACGGTGGCATGCATCCTCACGAGGAACGCTTCCACTGACTTAAGAGGGGCAGTGTGGAAGGCTGAGAGCCTGGCTGCTCCCCTGGTCCCTTGGCTCCCTGCTCCCCCGTGGGAGCCTGGCTTGCCCCCTAGGCTTCCTGCCAGGAGCACAGCAGCCGCCTTGGTTCCCAGCGGGGAGCTTTGTGCGCAGAGCCTGGGCAGTTGTTAGGCTCCCAGCAGGGAGCCGGGCACCTTGATGCAGCTGGGCTCCCAGTGGGGAGCCGGGAGCCAGGTTTTCTTGTCAATTGCATGGCTCTAGCACAGAGCCCTGAAATTGACAAGAATGACAGCCAACAGCCCATGTAAATAATCTGCAGTGTCTATACCAGGGGTAGGCAACCTATGGCACGCGTGCAGAAGGCTGCACGTGAGCTGATTTTCAGTGGCACTCACACTGCCCAAGTCCTGGCCACCGGTCCGAGGGGCTCTGTATTTTAATTTAATTTTAAATGAAGCTTCTTAAACATTTGAAAAACCTTATTTACTTTACATACAACAATAGTTTAGTTATATATTATAGACTTATAGAAAGAGACCTTCTAAAAATGTTAAAATGTATTACTGGCACGCGAAACCTTAAATTAGAGTGAATAAATGAAGACTTGACACACCACTTCTGAAAGGTTGCTGACCCCTGGTCTATACGGACACTGTGTCACCCTAACTACACTGACATAAGCCCTACACCTCTTGTGGAGGTGCAGTTATTATGTTGGTGTACCAGGGCACTTACATCAGTAAGAGCAAAGCTGTAGTGTAGTCACTGACATAATTAGGTAGACTTAATTCTGTAGTGTAGACCAGGCCTTATTCATCATAATGGGATTGTCCCTCTTTCTTCTCATGTGTTTTGCTTAATGGTGAAATAGATAACAATGTTGAGATTTAATTGATTGTTGGGATTCAGAGTTAATATCAACTGAGATGGATAAGGGAAGGTCACTCCTTAGAGCTATTGTTTAAAGCTGTCTGTAGACTCAGGAGCTGTTATGTTGGTTTAGACTGACTCCAGTTTAAAAAAAGTTCAGCTGATCGAGCTGCTGCAAACTAGCCAGTAGCTCCTTATTCAGTTGAGTTTTGCTTGTGTAAGGAATATGGGGTTGGATGTTTGCACATTCCTAAACTTCCTGCATCAAGCCCCAGGTACAGATTTTGGGAACATCCAGCAGTATTGTCCTTTACCTGCCGTCTATCAATGACGCACTTACCACTTTTTGTTATACTCTTTCAATTATGATTCTCCACCTATGTCTTTGTCAGGAAAGCTTCCTTGGGCTGTTCAGACTGTACCCTGCAGCCCCTGTTTTAAGTGGGGAAACAGTATTGTGGCCTCAGTGCAAATGAATATGAGAGCTCTGTCTAGTATTATATAAATACACATTATCGTAACATTTCTTTATAAGGCACTTCTGTGGTAGCAATAACATGCAGCTACCTGCAGAATCTGTGTAAGGAAAAATTCCAAGAGCTTTATCGTCTCTCAGTTACAATGGTGTGGAACTTACTTAACCCTTTCAGTGCAGTTAGATGCACAAAGTAATTGATGTATGTTGTATATCAGAAATTTTTCCGGAATAATGGGAGGAGAGGTAAATGGTTCCAAGGACTGCTTTGAATGCTGCATTTAAGCTATATATTGCTATAGCTTTTCTGCTGAAGTACTAAAGAAACCAAAAAAAAAAAAAAACCAACGAGGAGGAGGAGAAACCAAGTACTGTATGCTACCAGTTACAGACAAAAGGGAGTAGAAAATTTAAATAACTTTCTTTCACTGTCTCAAAGTCATTATCTAATATTAGCTTTGTGTTGTGAGCGATTGGTTGGATGACAGTCAAATCAAATGAGGAGATGATTACCAGCCAAGAGAATATGACCAATACTTTTAAATACTGTTGCTTGGAAAGCCTTTTTAATGGCTTTTTTTCTAACGTTTATGTGCAGTAATTCTTTTAAGCAGTATCTTTTTTAAAAGCCTTTAACAATACATCATCCGCTTCTCCCTTCCCCCAGTTATAAAACAACATTAGTCAGGAAAAATTGCACCATCCTGGTACGTTTCAAACTGCTTCGACTGATGCTGCCGGGAAAATGCTACTGTGGAAGAGCACAGGTGCAATTACATTGACTGTTACTTCTCATCTTCTGCTTGGGTCACCCTGAAGGCACAAGTGGAAAGAAACGGGGAGGTGGGAGACATTCTCACAGACACATGGGAAGCGTATAGGAGAGAGAAATGGAAATCTCTTTTCCGGGAGACAAAGACTGCACTGTCTGTGAGTTTTTAACTTTTTTTTTTTAATATAGACTTAAAAATTAATTGTTTTGCTTTGGGTTTGGCCACTGCTCATTTTGGCCTTTGCTGTCCCTATGGTGAAAGTGCAGTAATGTTTTTATTGAGGGTGCTGTTTAAGGGTTTATTCGAGGTGATGTAATCTCTGATAGTGTTCTTTTGACATAGCAGCATCTTCAGCTTTGGAGGAAAGCATTCCAGTGTTTTAAAGAAAATCTCTTAAAACATGTTAGTCTGGAGAAGGTATTAAATGTTATTTTAAAGTGATATTGCTTAGTTAGCTAAATCTTAAAATTAAAAATTGGGACTGGAGAAGATTTTTCTGGGTAGTGAATTTGTGGTAATAGAAAATGTTAGTTTTATTGAGGAGCCCTCATGTTTTAGAGATTTACTGGAGAAACCCTGAGTCATTTGCCTCATGATGCATCAGCAGAAATAACTTGGGCATGGCTTTGATTTTACTTGCTATTGTAATAAGTCAAGGAAAGCTTCTAGCATGGTAGTCTCATTTTTTATCACAATGTTGTTTGTCATAATTTACAAAGAACACTATAGTGCAATGTGGTCATTATGAAATGCTACAGTAGATTTACGTATTGGTGGGGAGACAGCTCATCTTTGGTTTACTGTCTGCTTTCTGGAACTAGGAAACTCCCTCCTGTATTAATCTTTCTGTCACACAACATTGCACAATTGTTGGATTTCTCATCTATCTTTAACTTTTAAGTTTATTTATTACTCAGTTCATGTTTTACTGTAGGCTTAATCTGAGTTTCAGTTGCACGCAAGGCTCAGGGTATGTCTACACTACCCGCTGGGTCGGCGGGCAGCATTCGATCCAGCGGGGATTGATTTATCGCAACTAGTCTAGACGCGATAAACCGACCCCCAAGCACTCTCCTGTCGACTCATGTACTCCAGCGCCGTGAGAGGCGCAGGCAGAGTCGACAGGGGAGCAGCACCAGTCGACTCACCATGGTGAAGACACCACGGTAAGTCGATCTAAGTACGTCAACTTCAGCTACGTTATTCACGTAGCTGAAGTTGCATAACTTAGATCGATTCCCCGCCCCCTTCCCCCCCCAGTGTAGACCAGGGCTTGGTCTTTTCAGAGACAGTTTAACCAACTCATTGCTGCTGACAGCAAACATGGCTTGCACATGACTGTCGGAGACAAATTAGAATGGAAAGAGAGGCAACTCATGTTATGTGCATCAAAGCAATATAAAATTTAGTTTCTTGGAATCCTAAAATTGTTTTCAGTTTCCAACACACACTACTAGCAGTTATCCCAGTAAAATTACCTTTTTCATGCATGTAATACTCAATGTTTTATGATTACAGCACTGTACGCCTATTGAACCTTGACATATTCAAGCAAACCATGGAGCAAGAATCAGAGGTTTAACTATACTTAAAATAGGTTTAAAAGTAAGTTTGCTCTCCGTTTTCGGGGACAAATAGGGAACATGTGATTTAGAGGGTCTCAGTGACTGACTGGCCTGGAAGTGGAAGAACTTCACAAACAAATACAGCTTGTATTAGAGTCTAGTCCTAAAATATTCCCATTGAAGTGAAGATTATTATATTATTATTTATCCTACATTGTGTATAGTCCCATTGGAAACTAGAGATATTGTGACAGGCACACTCTGCCTTTGAACAATTAAAAATAATAAACAACAAAAAATAATTTCTCCTGAAGCTTTGTAACTGAAGCATTGCAACATACCTATTGGTAACCAGAAAATGAAATTAAGATGCAAAAATGGTACTGACTACTCTAGTTTTTGTCCAGGCTGAGAAAAATGCAAAAGTGTAAATGATCAAAAATAAAGTTTTAAAAATACTTTCATTTTGAATCATCTAAGTCTGTGTTAGCCATAAGGAATGTTTTTAATATTTTAATTTGACATAACCCTTTTAGGTCACCCCATTTTAAATGATCACCTGACATTTTGGCATGAAGAAGGCTCTCTCTCAATAGCGAATAAAATTTGTAAAATTACAATCTGCTGCTAAGTCCAAGGATGGACTTTGTGATTTGTCCCAGGCTATCAGAATACAAGCCCAGTGATTGTTATCCATAATATGGGAAATCATCAACACTTTTTTTTTTTCCCCACTTTTTTTCCTCTCTTGATTTATTGACAAGAAGCAATGTACAAAATCCATAGAGGGGATGGTAGGAGGAAGAAGAGACAGATCCCAAGAAGCAAATTGTTTCATTTCAGTATGGCTATTTTAGGTGAAAGCATTTCAGCCTAACACTGATATTGAATGGAAACATTAACCAAAAAAAGCTCATAACAATAACTCCCATGGCTGAAAATAAGTATAAGCGAGAGAGAGAGAGTGTGTGTGTGTATGTATGTAAACTTTGGTGTTCCCTTTGCATAAAATTAAATGAGTGAGAAGTATTGTTTAATCATCTGAGTTAGAACTTGCGTTATAATGCAGATAGATTGAGAGATTTAGTTACTGATTTTTTAAAAAGCTTCATGAAGATGAAAAATGCTATGTAAGTAATAAGGACAATATTTCTCTCTCTCTTGATGGGGCACAATCTCTAGAACAGGATCCCATCTAATGATGGAGTTGCACAAATATAGTTTTTGGAATCTTTAATCCAAATGCTGAAAGCTTCATGTGTGTGTCCCCACACAGGAAATGAACTCCTCAGTCTTATTATTCCCTTCCTAGGTTTCTTAGCTATTACCTGATTCAAATGTGTCTCTCTCTTTTTTGGGGGGCGGGAGGCCGATTTCTCTAAAGGCTGGTACAAAAATCCCAGACAAGTTATACAAACCTTATAACTGTCCAAGTGACAGATTGGTCACTATCATTTAAAATCAGATCATATCTAGGTCATTTCCCCCACCCCCATAAATGCATTCATGCCATTAATGCTATCTCTAGTAGCACAAGTGTCATCTTTGAATGTTATGGGTGAGAGAATTGGGAAGCTGAACATTTTGCCATGCGTACTGTGAATGAGAGAGCTCTCTCTTAGTAGAAGAGGCCCTCTGAAGAGCATGCATTAACTCATTATGATTCTTACCACTCTTCTCCCAGTGGCCTCAGCCCCCCCGCAGGCCTATTCGTTGCTTGTGCTTTGATATAGCCTGTAATCTTTTAGTAGATACTCACTATAAAGCGGTCCTAAATTCTTTTTTTTACTTAAAATTAATGGGACTTCTTAGCCATTGGATTGCTCCAGGTTGTCCAACCTAATGGAAACTGACAGGTTCGTCCATAATGGACACATTATAATAAAAAAACCTTCAAGAAGTGCACCAGAAGGAACTCTAATGAAACTCAGTGCAATCAAAAAATATGATCTGTATTTTACACTGGTTATGGTCAAAACATAATAGAGTAACTGTTTGCACTATTGAGGCTGTTATGCCAGCTATTTCCCTCCATGTTGGCATTGTGTTGGTGACTAGCTTTGCTTGAAGAAAGTCTAATCCAAACAATGGTTATAGTGCCTGTGTGCTGTTAGGAAGCTTGCATATGAACTGTTACAGGTGTGTTGTGGGTCCACATAATGGTTAGCACACCAAATTATTTTTAGCTAAAACAAGGCCCAAGATTAAGTTTATCCTTTTCTCTCCTGAGTTTTTGTGCTTGCAGGACATTTTAAACAAATTTAACATTACATTTTTAAAACAGAAAAATCATACTCTACTATATGGCACTTACTTACTCATGTTCCTGTTAAATTACCGTATTTTCTGGCGTATAAGACGACTGGGCGTATAAGACGACCCCCAACTTTTCCAGTTAAAATATAGAGTTTGGGATATACTCGCCGTATAAGACTACCCCTCTTCCAATGCACACCAAATAAAAATTAAAAAAACATCAGATTTGATTTCAATATGGTAATTTTAATTCAAATGCTTATGACATGCAGGTACTTAGCAGGAAAACTGTCACTTATAAACATAAGGCTGTTTGTCATCAAACATGTAAACATAAAACAGTGCAAGTGGATTAAACTTTTCCTAATTCACTCTAAAGCTGAAAGGAAGGATAAGACAATAAACCCATGGGAGCTGCCATGCTGTTTGTTTTCTAAGCTGTCAACCAAACTGGAACTGATGATGATAGGAGGAAGATAACAAACAATAGAGAGAGAGCAAGTGCCGGGCAAGTCCCTGGCGAGTTAGCAACGCCCATCATAACTGCAAGCTACGGTATTTTTACAGGGTTTGCTGGCGTGACAGTTTCCCTTTAAAAGCCTTCAAAATCCTCCTGTTCGTCATCTGATATCATAAGTACATCAATGACATCTTGTGATACATTTGTAAGGCAGTCATCGTATGGATCGAATTCCGTATCAGATGGTGTGGTCTCAGCTTCGGCTTCCTCTTCATCTTGCCACAAGTAGTCGTCCTCCATACCATCTAATGAATTTGATATGCCACACTTCTTGAAAGACTTGATTACTGTTTCTGCATCAATATCATTCCAGGCTTTTATGACAAACTTGCACAAAACATCCAACTGTGGAACACGCATGTTTCCTCCTTTTGTGAATGACTTTTCGCCGCTAACCATCCATTCACTCCACTGTTCTCGAATGCGATCTTTAAATGGCTTGTTTAGGCACACATCCAGTGGCTGTACCAACGATGTCAATCCTGCAGGAATAACTGCCACATCTGTGTTTAGTCTTGCAAGCCTTTGCTTGGTGCTGGGAGTTAAATGAGCCCTGAACATATCCCACACCAGTAGACTACATTTTTGAATAAGTCCACCTGGTCGCCTGCTCCATACATTATCAAGCCATAGCTTTACCCCTTCTTCATCCATCCAGCCTTTTTCATTCACATGTACAAAACAACCAACAGGGAACTTGAGTTTCGGCATTGTTTTTCTTTTAAAAATAATCATTGGTCTCAGTTTGCCGCCATCAGCTGTGCATCCTAGTACCACTGTAAAACTGGACTTCTCATGTCCTGTTGTTTTAATTAAAATTGTTTTTTCACCTTTTTGATGGACAGTTTTATTTCCAACCATATCAAAATTCATTGGAGTTTCATCCATATTTCCAATACTACTTAACGCATAGCCATGTTTAGTGCGCTGTTTTATTATGTATTGATGGAAACTATTTACTTTGCTATCAAGATCTGCAGGTAATTTTTGGGCAATTTTCGTCTTTTGCCTCAGTACCATATTATGCCTTTCCATGAATCTAGTACACCAGGATACAGTGGCCTTAAATCTGTTGCTGTGATTTGGGTTAGATTTGGCCCACTGAAGTGCAAACAAACGTATTTTATTTCGTGTCACTACATAACCATTTTGGCGATGCTCATTCACCATGTCTGCTACATGTTTTTCGAGTTCTGCCCAATGTGGGGTGCCTCTTCTTAATGCACACTTACCCCTTGGCATACTCTTTAATGCTTTTTCATTTGCTTTCCAGTCCCGAACCATCTTTTCTGTTACTCCATATTGTCTTGCAGCAGCGCAGTTATTATGTTCCATGGCAAAGTTTACAACTTTAAGTTTGAAACTGGCTTCATATTTCTTTCTTCTTGCTGGTGGAGCCATGATGGGGTTTTGACTGTTGGACATTTGTATACTGTACTGTATGTACTGGTGCTGTACTGTATGAACAGGTACAGATACTGGTGCTGTACTGTATGAACAGGTACAGATACTGGTGCTGTACTGTATGTGGTACCCAGTATACACCAACCAGCCAATCACGGCAAGCGATGTACCTTAACGGCGATTGGCTGGTTGTTGTATACAAAGCCTGCTTGGATTGGTCAGCATTGCATCCCCTTCCTGTCAGTTCTTTCTCTGCTTCCACACAGCTCTCCCTGCCTGCCCAGCCCTCCCTGTCTCCAAGACAATCAGAGCGGTAGTGCAAACACGCCTCTTTCACCCGTCTGGCCTGCCCTTGTATCCTATTACCTCCTTCTCTGCCTCTCAGATCTCGCACATGCGCGCCAGGAGCGAGATCTGAGAAAGTAAAAACAGTAGTTTCCAGGCAAGCTTATCTCGGCTAATAGGAAATAAACAAAGGCTTGGCATAGCACATTAGGGCTTTGCTATGAGGAAGAAAATCTGTTTGAACAGGGGAGCATGTCTGACGCACACTTTTTTTGCAAGTGTTGTAGCTGTGTGGACCCCAGGCTATTAGCGAGACAAGGTGGGTGAGGTAGTATCTTTCATTGGACCAACAGGGTGTAAGAGACACGTTTTGGCGCATACACAGGGCACTTCTTTAGCTCTGGGTTTTAGTGTCTAACTGCCTATGCTGCACGGTTAAGTATTCTTTTATAATGGCGCACCTAGGGAAACCAGGGTGCTGAGGTGTGAAAAGATGTCTCCCCTCTGTATGGTAAGGTGGGCTCCCACTACAGGACTCAGTTAATGTACACTATTGGCTGCTCTGTTACTCAGCATTGATAGCTGAGCCCCTTTGCTTTAGTAGGAACTTTTAAGGCCTCAAACAGTAGAATCAATTCCCAAGAACACACAGAGTTATCACTTTATTCCCAGAATCATTTATTCCCGGCCCTGGCTGCACGCTCTCATCCATTAAAAGGCGGGATTCACGCCTCTCTGCTCTCATTTAGCGCAGCGCTTCCCTGGGGCCACCCTGCGGCACTTCCCATAAGACTCCCAGCCCTGTGCTTCCGCAGAGCTGTAACAGTTGGCTCCAAATCAAGCCAGTCCGCCCCTTGGTTACCTACAAGCAGAGCCAGCCGCTCGGGCTGCCCTGCCCAGGACGTGCACCAGAAGAGGCGCGCTGGCTACTTAGGAGCCCTGGAAGCGAGCGGGCTGCGCTGCACAAGCTCTGGCCATGGGCTTGGACTTCAGTAACGTGCCCGGCTAATTCCCCCCCGCCCCGCGCTTCGCCGCAGGGTCGGTGCCGTGCCAGCCTGCACGTTACACACAGACTAGAGCAGCCCCCCCCCATGGCGCGGTGTCCGGTGCGATTGGGCACGTGGCAGTGCCCTCCCTCCCCCCACGTGTGGGGCTGGTTTGCAGCCCTCTGGGCCCCGCGGGCTGGGGCTGCAGGGGACCCGGCTTGCCTGGCTTCCCGCACAACGCGGCGTCCAGCGCACTGGCTCGGCAGCTGATAGGGCTCAGCGCTGTCTCTGGGGCCGGGACTGTGTTTGCTCAGCGTGTCAAACGAGGCTTGCTGAGGGCTCGCTTTGATAAGCGGAGATCAAAGGCGCCGGGGACCCCAGGTCTTAATCAGCTGAGCCTCGATGGCCCCCGGCTCGCTCACTCTCTCTGTCCGGGAGCCGTCACCCCTTGGGGCAAGATGCCCTCCCGCCCCCCGCTGTTCGCCCCGATCCGCCCCTGGCCTGCTCCCGTGCGGATCGTGGCTCCCTTCCCCCGTACGGATCCCCCCGCCCGGGCACTCCGTGGCAGCCGCAGCTGGTTCCCACACTCCTGTCAGGGCGGGAGGGAGCGGAGGCAGCCGCAGCAGCCCGGGAGACATATGTGGTGACCGCAGATTCGGCTCGGAAGTTTCAGCACCCGGCGTATAAGACGACCCCCGATTGCTGAGAAGATATTCCTGGGTTAAAAGGTCGTCTTATACGCCGGAAAATACGGTAAACACTTCTGCTTGGTTGGACTACTCCACTCGGAGGAAAATGTACCTTCTTACCCAGCAAATCCAGAACTGCATGACTCTTTAATGATACATTCCAGATCTACCTGCATTTGAAGAAGTACCCTTCTTTAATGGGAAGGGCACTTGAAGAAAATGCCATTGAGCTGTTGCACTGGAAAATTCCCCACAAGGAGCTGAGTCACTTGTCTACTCCAGAGTCTTGTACTGTGTCCATCATTGTGGGTGAAGCGAATTGTCTGCACGGAGCTTTGAATTGAGATGCCTTAGAAATAGACTCATGAATTTGTTAGAATTTGTGTTTGAGTTTCAGGTAGTGAGTGAATAATGAGCTGTTGTTGTGAGTAATTCAAGGAGAACATGACAAAGTATGCATATGGTTTGATTTAAATTGATGCCAATGACTGAGGAAGTACTTTAGAAATGGAAGTAAAAATAACGGTAGCTACCATGTTATAGATCTATGCTGTATAATAGCAAGTGGTTAAGTATTTGTATAGAAACAATGACTGAAATAAATATTTGCTAAATGGTAAGAAGTTTTTTGAAGCTGCAAATTATGTACCTAAAGTGGTAGTGGTATTTTAATCTTGTTCTCCTTGACTTGCTTCAGCTGTTGTCGTTATGGTAGCAGCAGGTAATGGCGATTAATATAACAATTTATTTTAAAGATTTATCTAGGTCTTAGATCAAT
Organism: Chrysemys picta bellii; assembly: GCF_011386835.1. Lineage (NCBI taxonomy): Eukaryota > Metazoa > Chordata > Testudines > Emydidae > Chrysemys > Chrysemys picta. The sequence continues at coordinate 83,672,075 of NC_088791.1, forward strand.
TTCCCAAAGCTCATGCAGAGATTTGTGAACCTCTTCACAGATGCATTGCATACACAAACTTCCAGGATTATATGCACTTTTTACTTGGGAAAATCATATTAGTTTTGAGACTGAAGAACATTTCTGGCCTCTTACTGGTGACATGTCTACTTGACTTTCCACGTAGTAAATTTCCTCTATAATTAGTGTTGTGAGTGAATTGTAATCTAGTAAAATACTCATATGCTTCAACAAGACTTCTTTCTTCCATTTTAAGGAACTTTGTAATAAATACTCCAGAGGGACTTTTTGCTGAACAGTTGAAATAGGGTGCATTCTTCGCTTATTGGCTAAGTATTTTTCAACTATTCTTCACTTGCAGACCCCTACAAAATTTTAAATGGAGGTGTGGACCCGTTTGGAAATCTTAGACATAGGTAGAAACCACTGTTCTATGGTAACAGCAACATTTTGTGGACCCCTTAGACATAGACTGCGGACCGCCGGGGTCCATGGACCACTGGTTGAAAACCACTGGACTAATCCTTCCTTTGTTATGAGTCTGAAACTTCTGCATTTAAAAAAAAAATCTCTGGAAAAATGTAATAGAATCTGCTTCATGCTCTTACTGAATGAGGTTTACATTAGGGCTGTCAAGCGATTTTTAAAAAAATTAATTGCGATTAATCGCACTGTTAATAATAGAATACCATTTATTTAAATATTTTTGGATGTTTTTCTACATTTTCAAATATATTGATTTCAATTACAACACAGAATACAAGTGTACAATGTTCACTTTATATTTATTTTTTATTACAAGTATTTGTACTGTAAAAGAAATTGTATTTTTCAATTCACCTAATACAGGTACTATAGTGCAATCTCATTACAATGAAAGTTGAACTTACAAATGTAGAATTATGTCCAGAAAAATGCACTCAAATATTAAAAAAAAAAAAAGTAAAACTTCAGAGCCTACACGTCCACTCAGTCCTACTTCTTGTTCAGCCAATCGCTCAGACAAACAAGTTTGTTTACATTGGCAGGAGATAATGCTGCCCACTTCTTGTTTGCCTGTTCTCACTTTCAGGTGACACTGTATTCTCATAGCTCTGTTGTAGCCAGCGTCGCAAGATATTTACGTGCCACATGCGCTAAAGATTGATATGTCTCTTCATGCTTCAACCACCATTCCAGAGAACATGCGTCCATGCTGATGATGGCTTCTGCTCGATAACAATCCAAAGCATGTTCATTTTCATTATCTGAGTCAAATGCCACCAGCAGAAGGTTGATTTTCTTTTTTGGTGGTTCGGGTTCTGTAGTGTTGCTCTTTTAAGACTTATGAAAGTATGCTCCACACCAAGTCCGTCTCAGATTTTGGAAGGCATTTCTGATTCTTAAATCTCGGTTCGAGTGCTGTAGCTATCTTTAGAAATCTCACATTGGTACCTTCTTTGCTTGTTGTGAAATCTACAGCAAAAGTGTTCTTAAAATGAACAACATGTGCTGGGTCAATATCCGAGACTCCTGTAACATGAAATATATGGCAGAATGCGGGTAAAACAGAGTAGGAGACATACAATTCTCCCCAAAGGAGTTCAGTCACACATTTAATTAACGCATTATTTTTTTTTAACTAGCATCATCAGCCTGGAAGCATGTCCTCTGGAATGGTGGCCGAAGCATGAAGGGGCATACAAATGTTTAGCATATCTGACATGTAAATACCTTGTAATGCCAGCTACGAAAGTGCCATGTAAATGCCTGTTCTCACTTTCCAGTGCCATTGTAAATAATAAGAAGGCAGCATTATCTCCTGTAAATGTAAACAGACTCGTTTGTCTTAGTGATTGGCTGAACAAGAAGTAGGACTGAGTGGACTTGTAGGCTCTGAAGTTTTACATAGTTTTGGTTTTGAGTGCAGTTATGTAACCAAAAATAAAGCTACATTTGTAAGTTGCACTTTCACGACAAAGAGCTTGCACTACAGTACTTGTATGAGGTGAATTCAAAAATACTATTTCCTTTATCATTTTACAGTGCAAATATTTGTAATCAAAAATAACATACGCTTTGATTTCAATTACAACACAGAATAGAATATATATGAAAATGTAGAAAAACATCCAAAATATTTAATAAAGTTCAATCGGTATTCTGTTTAACAGTGCGATTAAAACTGCAATTAATTGCTATTAATATTTTTGAGTTAATCATGTGACTTAACTGCAATTAATCGACAGCCCTAGTTTACATGGATGATTTCAATAGCCCCTTTCACCTGAGGGCATTTTGAGACTCCTTACAAAAGCTAAAAACGTGCGGGGAAGGGCTTCATTTGACTTATTTTTCTCTCTAACATGATAGAGGTATGGAGTATTTTTAAACATTTGGAGGAAGAAAAATGAATATCTAGCTATCTGTGCTATCCAAGATTTTCTCTTTAACGAAACATATTTAGAGGAGCCCAAGACGTTTTTATGTTTAGTGAACAGAGTCAAAGTGACTGTAGATCTCTATTCCTTCAAGCCTGTCTTGAGCTGAAATAAAGAAAAATTCTGTTGTTGAGTTTGAGAATCAGGGCAACAAAGTCTTTGTTAGCTTTTCTTTTCTCAGATATTGGCTCTGTGAAATCTGTTACATAAGAGATTTTATGTATTTGTACAGGCAGTGGGCTTTGAAGATTGATTGGTTTTGTGCTGAGGATGTTAATTTTGTTTACTTAGTGTAAACCCTCTTGGGTCAGATAGTCATGTACTCACTCCTTTCCATCTGTGTTTCAGGCATAAAGACAACATGTTAAAAATTAAACTTGTAACACAAAGGATTTAAGATTTGGGTGACTGGGCAACAAAATGATAGATGAAATTCAATGTTGATAAATGAAAAGTAATGCGTATTGGAAAACATAATCCCAACTATACATACAAAATGATGGGATCTAAATTAGCTGTTAAAATTCAACAAAGAGATTTTGGAGTCATTGTGGACAGTTCTCTGAAAACATCCGCTCAATGTGTCGCAGCAGTCAAAAAAGCTAACAGTGTTAGGAATCATTAGGAAAGGGACAGATAATGAAACAAAAAATATCATAATGCTACTCTATAAATCCATGATATGACCACCCCTTGAGCAGTATGTGCAGCTCTGGTCGCCCCCATCTCAAAAAGGATATATTAGAGTTGGAAAAGGTACCGAGAAGGGGAACAAAAATAATTAAGGGTGTGGAGCAGCTTCCATCTGAGGAGAGATGAAAAAGATGGGGACTGTTCATCTTGGAATAGAGATGATTAAAGGGGGATATGATAGAGATCTATAAAACGTGAATGATGAGGAGAAAGTGAATAAGGAAGTGTTATTTACCCCTTCACATAACACAAGAACTAGGGGTCACCCAATTAAATTAATAGGCAGCAGGAAGTACTTCTTCACACAACGCACAGTCAAGCTATGGAACTCGTTGCCAAGGGATGTTGTGAAGGCCAAAAGTATAACTGGGTTAAAAAATTAATTAGATAAACTCTTGGAAGATAGGTCCATCAACGGCTAGTAGGCAAGATGGTCAGGGATGAAAGCCCATGCTCTAAGGGCAGGTCTTCACTACGGGGCGGGGATCGATTTAAGATGAATTCGACGTATCGCAGCCGACTTACCCCGCTGTAGGGACAGCGGCAAAATCGACCTCTGTGGCTTCCTGTCGACGGCGCTTACTCCCACCTCCGCTGGTGGAGTAAGAGCGTCGATTCGGGGATCGATTGTCATTGAGAGGTCGATTTCTACCCGCCGATTCAGGCGGGTAGTGTAGACCTAGCCTAAGTGTCCCTAGCTTCTCACTGCCAGATGATGGGACTGGATGACAGAGGATGGATCAATTGATTGCCTCTGAAGCATCTAACATTGACCACTGTCAGAAGACAGGATACTAGGCTAGATCTACCATTGGTCTGTATGGCCATTCTTATGATCGCTGTATTCTGCACCATATGGATATCTGAAGAAATGCTTCTTTTTTTCTTTCTTGGCTAGACCACTATAAATGCAAGGGAGATTGACATTAGCCAACTGTAGGGTCTTCCAAAGTTATGACATTTGAGAAAGGACAATCTTCAGCACTTTCTTCAAAAGAGGGACTGGAAAAAGTTAAAATATCCACAACTTCACAATCTCACAGGTGGCTATTCTTTTTCTTCAGCTAATTATCTTATAGTCACAGTTAGTGAACAAAATGCTTATCATTGTTGTTATCAAAATGCTATTTGTTGCTATTTATACAGGAACTTATTTGGTACAGAAAGTGTCAACTTTAATCGATATACAGTGAATTGTAACAAATAAATAACAATTATTAAGCTATTCTAGTTTTATGGTACAGATGAAAGGAAGGAAATTATATTTAAAATTGAAGATATTAAAAAGTGTGTATAAAATATTCTACTCCTATAATTCTATACTTTTTTCTAGTAGTCATTATTGCTAGGAATTTTTCATGGAAACAGGATCTTTATTTCTTAAAGTGACATATCTTTAAAAACCCAGGCTTTTTAAAACAAAAATTGTGGTGGTCTGTTGCGAGAAGCACTAGTACCTTAAAAAGGGAAGGACAGCTTTACAGTTAAAGCACACAATTGAAAACTGATCTGAGACGTATTCTTGGTTCTGCCACAGACTCCTGTGACCTAGAACTTAGCCTGTCTTTCCCTCAGTTTCCCACTTTTCTAAAATAATACGTACCTACTTCATAGGTAGAGCCCTGCGAGGATACAAAAGTGTGGATTCGCATCTGATCCGCATCTGCCAGAATCAACGTGCATCCGATCCGCTAGCTGGCTTTTATGTGTGTCTGCATCCACACCCGCAGCAGCAAGCCGTCTCACATGGGCTAGCAATGGGGAGGGGAGAGGGTGCAGATGAGTGAGCGTAGGGCGTGGGGTCTTGCAGGGAAGAGGCAGTGTGAGGGCGGAGACTGGGGGTAAGAGGTGGCACAAGAGTGGGGTCTTGAGGAGGAGGGCAGTGCAGGTGCGGGGTCTTGAGGAGAAGGGGTGGGGGCTGGAGAGAAGCTCCATTGCATGCTGCTTCCAGGGGCTTGCGAGTGACGGCAGCAGCAGTGCATGCTGCATTGCAACGGGGCAGAGGGATCGGGTGCTGGGGCCGCACTCGCTGGAATCCCTGGGGCTGGGAGTGTGACCAGTGCTGCCAAGCTGGGCTATTGTGGGGATACTGGCGCTGCCCAAGGGCCCCAAGCTGCTGGACAGGAAGCGGCGTGGCAAGCGGGTGCTGGACAGCCCCATCTCCGGCCTGCTGCCCAGACCCACTGGCTGCTGGCCACCGTCCCTAAGCATGCTGCGCCCTGGAGCTACCTGAGCCGGACACTGTGGGCCAGGTGCCACCAGTGAGTAGAGATATCCGTGGATATGAAGTGGATATCTGCGGATTTGCAGGGCTCTATTCATAGGTTTAGTCTGATGTTTAGACCATGATTTGTTGGAGGTTTGTTTCAGATGGAAAGGGTGAAAATTATAAATTATTCAGTTCCTTATAAGCTACAATAAAAGAGCATCCATGCAGTTTGGGCACCCTTGACATTCTTTTTAAAATGCACAAATAAACAAACCAATCAGTTGCCCCAGATCAAATCAGATAACCAAGTGAAAACATAAATGTAGTAGAAATTAATCAACCACAAACTCAATCGCTACCAGAGTCTCACACCGCCATTACACAGCTCTATCCATCACCCATTTCTTTAGGGGCAAGTGGGACAAGGAAAAGGTTACTGAAAGAGAAACAAATTTTGATTTAATTTTCTGTTTTTATATGTTTCATTTTGCTTGAAATAGTAAAACAGAAGTTATTTGACATTGTGATTCACTTGCATGAGTATGGTAACGTATTGCTTTGGCAAGTTATGGACTAGATGAGCTCGCAGAACTTTTCCATCTCTTTTTCTGTGATCATGTATTATCCTGGAAACCTACTTAGTTTTTTTTCTTTCCACTAAGCAGGAATAAGCATTTAGTACTGTAGATCCCTTCTGCCTTGAGAGTCATACTATAGATTGTGCACAGTCTCCTGTTAAATCTTATCCATCTGCTGCATATATACAAATGTACACTTATAGGATAGAACCTCATTAATTTGCAGTGATGTCTGGGAAACAGTGCAAATAAATTAATTTTATGAATTATCAAGTAAGTCAACAAATAAACAGTATTTTTTTTTAAAGTTCATTTTGTGATGCCTTGTCATTAACTTATTTTTGACACCTGTAGTTTGTTTGATATTCCATTCTGTGGCATAAATGTGTTTAAAGTATCTAAATATTAGCATTTTGAGACCTCTCCATAGCTCTTTGGTGTAATATCTTTGAGAGTGTTGGAAAACAGGCATTTTTATGTTTGTGTGAATGTTAAAATATGTGGATTGGCAAATAGTACTATGTGTGTACAGTAGAATTCTGTTTTTATGCTGTTAACACTTGTTTTGCTGGATGTTTCCTGCCCTGTCCCCCGCCTTCCTACACTCCTGATGTACTCAGTGACCCTGATTCTGAAAACTGAGCTTTCTTCCTGTTCTGTACAGGCAAGTCGCATCATACGTGCATTTAACTTGCGCGAATTCAACTATTCGCGCTTGGCAAAAAAAAAGAAAAACAAGATACCTGTAAATAGTGCAGGCGATTCCACCCAATGAGCGTATGCCCCGGAGTGAGCATAAGATGGGAGACGTGAATCTGCTGTTCCCTCAGTCAGTCTCAGTTCCTGCGTGGCTCTCATAGTGTGAGCATCTAGCCGTGCTGAGTGTGATTCTAGTGTTTAAAGATACGTATTTTTTGTACAACATGGCTCCTAAACGCAAGCCAACTACTTCATCTGGTGCTCAATCGAAGAAACAGCGATCTGTTCCAACGCTGGAGGAAAAACTGGCTGTGTTGGACTGATTGAGACATGGTATCTCAGTCTCCAACAGGGCGCGTAAATATGGCTGCAACGAATCTAACATCCATGCCATCAAGATTCGAGAGAGAGAAATTCGTCAAGAATTAATTGAGAGCCATAGAGAAACATTGACTAACAAAGAATTAGAGGAACTGATAAAATCGTCTACAGAAGACGAAGATGATGATGACGAACAGGAAGAGCCAGCAAGTTGGAATCTTCATAAATTTGCTGAAGTGTTCCAAGCAGCGAAACACTTGAATGATTTAATTTCTGAATATGATCCCTCTACAGAACGAAGCCTCAAAATCACACATAGTATTACGGACGATTTGAGACTGTATCAAGAAATATTGGAGCAGCTCAAGACACAACAGCGACAGTTGCCGATCACCAAGGAAAAACAACCAGCAGCAGATGAGCCTAAGCAATCAACTTCTCGAGCTGAACCAGAGCCAACTACTTTGTCTACGACTTGCTCTCCGTCTACTGGGTCGACATCAAGCCCTGACGACCCCCTGTAATTAAAAATACAGTACTGTAAAATTATATTTTGCATATGTACTCTTTATTATATGCTGTACATTACTGTATACATTATACATTTATACATATTGCTGTACAGGGTTGTATACACAAAACCATGTACAGTATATTGTATTTTATGGGCGATTTAAGGGATTTTCAAGGGTAATTTTGACTATACAGGATTTTTTTCCTTACGCGCTGACTTTAGAACCTCACCCCCGCATAAGATGCGACTCCACTGTACTTTGCAGGCAATTGTGTGGCTTGACCGTACTTGTGGATATGTAATCATGGCTTTTCTTTCTGAGAAGTGTTAAAGAGGCCATTTGGTCTTTCTTTTTCAATTCTCTTTCAGAATTCTCCACTTTACCAGTATTTGCAGGATTTGGGCCATACAGATTTTGAAATATGTTCAGCTGTGTCGCAGAAGACAGAACAATGCACAGCAGAGGAGGGACAACAAGATACCCTTTCCACCCAGAAAGTAAGCATTCACCTTGGCCTTGAAGCTATATTAAAAATATATATAAAATCACAGATATTATATAAACTCTTGCTATATAAAAAGGTATTAGAACTAGTAGCTTCCTTATTTTGCCTTTCTGCTGATATAGTTTGAGGCTGAGGAAATGCCCTTCAGGATTTAAATGCTCTAGAGAGGCAGGAGACTTTCACAGCGAATTTTTAAAGAGCTGTAAGTTTTATATTATTTACCAGATATTTTTATAGTAATTTAATACGGGATTAATACAGCCTGAAAAGCTTCCAGCTTTGCTCATGTGTTGAGCTGCTAAACACCACTTAATATGAAGCAAGTATACAACAGGTGGGACTTCTTGCTGGAAAGTAGAGGTAAAATAACAGTTGTCCCTGAGACACCAGAACCATACTAGTTTATGGAGAAATAACAGTGACTGGTGTTCCTAACTTCTTCTTATGGGCATGATTCACTTTGGGTCTAGCACACTTTCTGTAATGAACATTTCAGTGGTTTGGCCTAGCTGCCCTACACTGGGGGCCAAACCATTTTCAGGCCTAACTGACTATAGGTCAGGGAGGATCAATTATTGTTGTCAGCAGTGGCTCCTTTTGATTATGTACAAGAGAGCACCATGTCTTTTACTGCATCTGAAGCAATTTAAGACATTCTAAGTCTTTAAACCGCTTAAACCGCTCTTTGATATTACAATGGCTTGAAGCTAAGTTTTTCAAACGAGAGTAAGGGAGTTTCAATGAGATTTGGGCACTGAACTCCCATCAGCTTTTTTGAAAATTCCAGCCTCAAAGATTATGCCACTCTGCAATAGTTTAAGCAGTTTATTTGGCTTGGGGAGCTAGTTAAGAATGGTAGTGGTCAGGAGGAATAAAGCTGAATAGCTCCAAGTTATAGATTCCACGAGCCTGTAGACCAAATAATCACCAGGAGCTGAACAACTCAGACTTTTTGCACTTTAAAAACAGGGAAATGATCAGTAGATTTTTCGAGGGAGTTTTACATTTGGATTATGCTTGACAAATCAAGGACCTGGAATTTAGGATATTCCAAAAATTAAGTTTGTTTCCACAATGTTAACTTGGGCATGCAGTACATATGTAGTATTGTACACTTTCATTAATGTATTGTTTGTTAACAATGTATACCACAGCTCTATGAAACCATGAAGCCACAGTTGTAGAGTTGGCCACAGGGTTTTTCTTCTGGGGCAGCTGCTACAGGAATAATCTCCCTACTGGCCATAAAAATTATGATTTTTGTGGAAATTCGGTCGTTATATTGTCCTTTCTTTAGCACCTAGTTGGAGCATGCTCAGTGCAGTTATTTTCTGCCTGCCTCTTTCTCTTCTACAGTGGAGAGTTCTGTTTTCAATGGACATGCTCCAGCTATGTGCTAAGCCAGAGCCTGGAGGAAAAAAGAGGCCTCTATGCAGACTTCTCTGTCTAGAACACTGCAGGGTGGGGTGCCCCCCAACACGATTAAGGTAAGAAGCTGGAACTAGATTCCACAGACTCGATTCCCTGTAACTTAAAAATCCCTGATTCTTTCCCACTCTGCTTGCTGCAGCATTGCACTCACTTGCTTATGTCCATGACCTGATGCCATCTCACTCGTGTCCACTGCTGCTTTCTACCCTCCTCCAGTGCTCAGTCACCTTTGCACACAACAACAGCTTCCCCAACCTGCAGTCCCCTTCCTGGCCACTGCTGCTTTCCTGCTCCCACACCCCACTCATTAGTGAAAAGTGGAATAGGTAGTTCACCCACATCCTTTCTTAGAAGCAGGAAAGAGAAAGAGTATGATACCACCCTACATTCTGCAGCGAGGCTCTCTGATTTTTTGTGGCATACCAGTGGTGGATCTTGTGACAAACTGCAAGTTGGGCAGCAGTCTGGGAAACGCATTCAAAAACAGGCTCTTATGAAAGTAAATTAATAACGCCATATTGATATCAAGTCTATTCTAGTCTATATAGATTCTTATACCATGGTCATCACTATAGTATATGAATACCTTCCAATGATGCATTAAGCAGCATGACTAACATCTGTTAATGCCTTTGTTTTCTCATCCTTTCCCAGGGCTGGGGAAGGGATTTACACATTATTTTGTTTTGAAATTTAATTTATAATACACACAGGTTGCTATATGTTTGTTAGAGAAGGCAAAGTCAAAGAAATGTGTCTTGCACTTAAGGCAGAAGATAGTGAAGTTTGTGGTAGTCCTTAGTTCCTATGGAAGTCCGTATGTGTTGATAGATTCTAGCACGCTATGGCACTACCATAATAAAAAAAACATAAATAAATAAAAGACCCTGATTCTGTTAATGCAGCTTTGTGTTGCTCAATCCTGTTGTCACAACATTTCCAGTTGGTCATAGAACTCAGCATTGGTGCCAGTAGAAACTGAAGCATCTTGTGTGGAATTTCTGTCCCATGTGCTGCAGAGCGTATAAGGACAAGTGGCAGATTTATTGTTGTGGGAGTGAGCTTAGCTTTTGGAGTTTCTTCACGCTTGAATGCCTAGTTTCTCAATTTTAAGGTGTCATTACTTTTTTTATTATTATTATTTAATATGTGAGCTGTTTTCTGGTAAATGTTCATCTGGCTAGCTAATGAATTAGAAGTAATCACTGCTGGCTTCTTTCAGTGCTCATGGAGTAGAGTCTGACACTAATTAGGGACTAATGCTGCTTTAAGTTAACACAACATTAAAGGATTCCTAAATATATTATGTCCATTTCCATTGGTTTTCATAGCTGTCAGACTGAGGACACTAGCTATGACTGACTTGTTCCTGTAGAAATCTCACAGAAGCGATGTTTTCCCTTTCAAGTTATTGGCATTTGGAATGCACCTGCAGTTAACTGACCTATTTCTGCTTTTGTGCAATGAGATTTATTTTAATTAAAACCCTTATTTATTGAAATTAGGTCAATAAAAAGTGATATCTGATTGGCTGATACCTGTACATTGTTGTGAAGTAGTTCACAGGTTGGTTCTAGTTAGCTACATTACTTTCCCTTATATGCGTGGTCTTATGAAAGGCAGAAAATTTGTGCAATCTGATTGCATGTTTATGTATATAATTTACCATTTTCCCCGAAGTGTATTATTTCTATCTCTCATTTCTTCTGAAACAGTTTACTCGTTTTATTGGCTTAGGACAGGGGTGGGCAAACTACAGCCCAGGGGCTGCATCCAGCCCTTCAGACATTTTAATCCAGCCATTGAGTTCCCACCGGGGAGCAGGATCTGGGGCTTGCCCTGCTCCAGCACCCCAGCCAGGGAGCGGGGTCGGGGGTTTGCCCCACTCTGTGCATGCCATGGCTCCGCGTGGCTCCCGGAAACAGCGGCATGTCCCCAGGAATGTCGCCAGCTTTTCTGCCGCCCTAGGCGGCAGAAGGTCCCGCCCTGAAATGCCGCCGCGGTCGCCGCCCCACAAATTGTAGCATCCTAGGCGACCGCCTAGGTCGCCTAATGGGTTTCGCCGGCCCTGCATGTACCCCCTCCAGCTCCTATGCATAGGGACAACCGGGGGCTCCACACACTGCCGACGCCCCCACAGCTCCCATTGGCCTAGAACCGCGGCCAATGGGAGCTGCAGGGGAAGCGCTTGGGGTGGGTGCAGCATGCAGAGGCCCCTGGTTGCCCCTCTGCGTAGGAGCCAGAGGGGGGACATGCCGCTTCTTCTGGGAGCTGCTTGAGGTAAGTGCTGCCCGGAGCCTGCACCCCTGACCCCTCACATGCCCCAGCCCTGATTCCCCCCTCACGCCATCCAAACCCCTCGGTCACAGCCTGGAATATCCTCCTGCACCCCCAATCCCCCTGCCCCATCCCAGAGCTGGAGCCCTCACCCCCTCCCGCACCCCAACCCCCAATTTCGTGAGCATTCATGGCCCGGCATACAATTTCCATTCCCAGATGTGACCCTTGGGCCAAAAAGTTTGCCCACCCCTGGCTTAGGAGCTCCTCCTTCGTTGCTGTCAACAACAGAGGCAATTGATCTTGGGTTCTCTTGAAACTTAAGGGCATAAAGTGTGTGTGTTTAATATATCTGTACATCAAGCTCACCTGAGCAACTCATGAGAACCACAATTATGCCTTCTTTGTCTCATCTGTTTTCAAATGAGAGAGTGTGAGGAAGGGAGGGAAAAAACCCACACGCTAATTTTGAGTTACAGGATATTGTGAATTGGAATTGATGTAATCAGTATTGGCTTTGAAACCTCGGTGCTTTTCAGTTCTCTCTCTAATGCCAGATAGTCTATTTCTGTCTTTTAATTTCTGCTTCTCCTTCCCATTTCAGTGACGTCTCTGAAGGGAACTGACTTATTGTTAGTGTGTGATGAGGGGAAGATTGGTCTTATGGTTAAGACACTGGACTGCTGCTTGAGAGCTGGGTTCAATTCCCACCACTGCCCATGACTTCTCTGTGACTGGGCAAATCATTTAATTTCTCTGTGCCTCAGTTCCCCATTTTTAAAATGGGATTAATACTTCCTTGTTCTTACCCTTTATCTGTCTAGTGCATATAGATTGTAAACGCTTGGGAGCAGGGACTACATTGCTTAGCTCACTTGGGCCCTGGTCTTGGTTGAGTGCTACTTTAATGCGTATATATATACTCGCATGCAGAATAGAAAGACCTGGTAATTGATGCTCACTGTGTATATCTGCAGAAGGAACACCAATGCACTTGTTCTTTTCCATCCTGTTCCAAAGAGTAACCTTGATTTGTAAGTACCATAAAAGCAAGTCGCTACATGGCTTTCAAATGAAAAACATTAAATGCAATTCATTGCTGCCAAAAACCTAGATGAACAATTGAGGACGTAAACTTTTTGAACCTGGATTGGTGAACAACTGTGAGGTCCCAAATGACTCCTCCAAAACACCCAGGCAGGAGAAATAGTGTTTTTTTTCCCAAGAGCTGGATTCTTCCTCCAAGAGGCTACAGGATCTCTTGCAGCGGCATCTGCTTCTGTTCTCCTCCGTATGGCTGTGTGTCCTGCTAGATCAGGGGTAGGCAACCTATGGCATGTGTGCCAAAGGTGGCATGCAAGCTGATTTTCAGTGGCACTCACACTGCCACCGGTCTGCATTTTAATTTAATTTTAAATGAAGCTTCTTAAACATTTTAAAAACCTTATTTACTTTACATACAACAATAGTTTAGTTATATATTATAGACTTGTAGAAAGAGACCTTCTAAAAATGTTAAAATGTATTGCTGGCACGCGAAACCTTAAATTAGAGTGAATAAATGAAGACTTGGCACACCACTTCTGAAAGATTGCCGACCCCTGTGCTAGATGTAGGAATCTAACTGCCTGGAAAAGGAGAGAATTATGCTCCTGGGGCAAGGGAGGATGACAAAAATGCTGATTTTCCTGTAGGCTGCCACCTGAGTGATTGGTGAAGGAAAGACTATTATCCGAAAATCCATGTTGAACTAAGTTACGTTGACAAACAGCCACTGCAGTAATTGAATTGGTTTTACATATCCACACCTCACTAAGCATGTCTTCACCAGGCGTGCTTGCACCAATTTAACTGCCATTATGGGACAGTTTCTGAAAGGCAGCAACAGTCGATGTTAGCAATGCAGTGTCTACACTGACACTATGTCGACCTAACTACATCGACTTAAGCGTTACACCTCTCGCAGAGGTGATGTTATTAAGTTGGTGTATTGGGCAAGTTATATAGTTACAAGTGGGAGCTACATTTTGTGTAAATGCTTACAGAGTTAGGTCAGCGAAAGCTGTCTTACATTGAACTAACTCTGTAGTGTAGACCAGGCCTTTGTTAGAATAAGGGTTTCTAGACCCAGTTTCCTGGCTTACTTCCAATTTGGGTAGTTACATTTGACTTTCATCTTACTTAAATTTCCTCCATAATTTAAATCGCGTAGGGTATTTTTCTCCACTTCCTTTCTTAAACTATTGTGTGTGTTTCTGAGTGCTGTTAAATAGTTGCCACATCACATTTTACCCCAGATGTGATTATATTTTAATAGTAGGTAAAAGTAACCTCTCCGTAGTTTCACTTTGTGAAATGTGTTGGGATGAAAGTGCTATATAAATGTAAGATACTATAAATGCCATCTTGAATTCATCCCATACTAAAAGGAAACAGTAACTATTTTATTTATTTGGATTTAAATGAACGCACATAAAAGCATGACTATAGCCCTTGCCATAAGTTAAAATATAGGGGGATACATATTTTACTTTATGTTTCACAAAGAGCCCATTTAACTTATTTTTGTTCTAAAGTAGCAAGGAGAATACTCAAGAGTCATCAAAGGCAACATGACCTGACTTGTGTGTTGATGAAGACTGTTTTACTTGTCAGTAACACTTCCAGTGGGAATAAAGACTATAAGACATCATTCCAAGATATCTGAATAATTTAATGTGTTACCGCACACCACTGGTTCACAGCCCAAAACAGTGGGTTGTCTTGTTTTGCATCTTCGAGCTTTGGCCTGTCTGTCTTGCATTTATGCAAGCTCAGATTTTTCTTTAAAATTAAAATGAGGAATATGAACCAAAAGATAACTTATACAGCACTCCAAGCTGGTTTAGTCTGTAACTCAACAGATTATATTAGCTGGTAGCAGTGCTTTATTGCTGACTTTAATGGTCATTAATTAAAACTGTCCTTGGTATTGATTTAAATGTGTGCAATCAAGAGCTGAAGACTCCAGAAGATGAAAGTAGTTTAAAAAGTTTATTGTCCTTAAAACAAAACTTTATCTTGAAATAATAAATAAATTTTTCTGTACTGTACTTTCAGTACACTGGGAGCAGAGGTTCTCGTCTAAATTAAGTATCTATCTGACCAGTCAAATGTAGTTCAAGGGCCATTGTTTACACCCCACTCATTGCTTCTACTCATTACCAAGAGGGCATTTTGCTTTACTTTGCATTGCTTCATGTTATATGACTAGGGAGCTCTTTATAACACAGTTCTTGTAGCGCTATAGTTTGTGACACACTTCTTGTTGCTTTCAGTGGTGTTTCTAAATGGACAGTCTACTGCCACTGCCTCTCTGCAGCCTCAGAATGTTCTGTAGGTAAAGAGAGTTTTAGCTTGTCACCAGAATTCCCTTCTCCTACCTTCATAGGCAACAGGAACTTCAAGCTGTAATAATAGAAATTAGAGCTGGAACAAACCTATTAGTTTATTATTACTTCATTCCCTGGGTAATGTAGGATTGCTCTGTACAGTACATTTCTAGCATGTTGCCTGTTCTAGTTTTCAGTACCTCAAATGACAGTATTTTGAATGCTTCCCTTGGACTTTTTCATAGTCTAATTAGATAGCTCCCCTTGTTGGGATAGGATGATAACTGTACAGCCAGAAGAACTGTCATTGTGATATCTGATGTGTTGGTCCATTATATCATCCTAACCTCACTAATACTTCCCTCAGATATGGCTCTATAGCTCTAATTGGGCATAGAAACAGATGGCATATATACGTGGAAGCATCGTTTGGGTTACACTGTTGGACCCAAGTATCACTGTTCTGGGGTAACTGCACCTGTGATCCCTTTCTGACCTCCTTGAGGGCGTCTAGCTGTCACCTTGCTTGGGGTGAGGGGTTCCTTTCCCTCCAGACTGTGGATTTACCCTGCAATTTCTTGCGCTTTTCAGTGTAATCATATTAGCAAGTCTGAGGGCTTGTCTACACTTAAAAGGCTGCTGCTGCACAGGGCTTCTCCTGTCAGCATAGTGCTCCACCTTCTTGAGAAACAGTAGCTTATGTCAAGTTTTTTCCATCAACATTGTGCTGGCTACACCAGAAGCTGGGTCAGTATAACTGCATCACTTGGGGTGTGACGACATAAGTTGTTAGTGTAGACAAGCCTGAGGTTACTTCAGGACTTGTGGTCCTATTATCTACCAAGGACGATGACAGGGTTAACCAGTGACCGGCCCATCTTCATAAAGCAAAGTATTTCTTTAGAACAAAAGCAGTACAGAGAAAGTGATAAACAACAATAGCCACCTGCTGAAGTGAAAAAACAGATTGACGGAGCCAGAAGAGTACCCAGAAGTCACCTACAATAGGACAGGCCCAACAAAGAAAATAACAGAATGCCACTAGTCATCACCTTCAGCACCCAACTAAAACCTCTCCAGCGCATCATCAAAGATCTACAACCTATCCTGAAAGATGATCCCTCACTCTCACAGATCTTGGGAGATGGACCAGTCCTCGCTTACAGACAGCCCCCCAACCTGAAGCAAATACTCACCAGCAACCGCACACCATACAACATAAACACTAACCCAGGAACCTATCCTTGCAACAAAGCCCGATGCCAACTCTGTCCACAGATCTATTCAAGTGACACCATCATAGGACCTAATCACATCAGCCATGCCATCAGGGGCTCATTCACCTGCACATCTACCAACGTGATATGTGCCAGCAATGCCCCTCTGCCATATACATTGGCCAAACCGGACAGTCTCTACGTAAAAGAATAAATGGACACAAATCTGACATCAGGAATCATAACATTCAAAAACCAGTGGGAGAACATTTCAATCTCTCTAACCACTCCGTGACAGACCTGAAGGTGGCAATTTTGCAACAAAAAATCTTCAAAAACAGACTCCAAAGAGAGACTGCTGAACTTGAATTAATATGCAAATTAGATAGAATTAACTTAGATTTGAACAGAGACTGGGAATGGTTGGGTCATTACACTAATTGAATCTATTTCCTCATGTTAAAATATGTTAAAATACCCTCTCACCTTCTATGGGTCATCTCGATTATCACTTCAAAGGTTTTTTCCTCTCTCCTGCTGATGATAGCTCATCTCAATTGATTGGCCTCTTACAGTTGGTATGGCTACTCCCACCTTTTCGTGTTCTCTGTATGTATAAATATCTTCTTTCTGTGTGTTCCATTCTATGCATCCGATGAAGTGGGCTGTAGCCCACGAAAGCTTATGCTCAAATAAATTTGTTAGTCTCTAAGGTGCCACAAGTACTCCTGTTCTTTTTTGCGGATACAGACTAACATGGCTGCTACTCTGAAATAACATATATGCATGCCTGTCTTACCAGTTGTGACCCATCTTCCACTTGGAGACCATGGCAGGTTTCAAAGTCCTTCCAACCCTTCCAGTAGGGTTTTGCCCTCTAGGTTAAATTATGCCAGTTCTTGGGTTGAGTGAGGCTGAACCCCCCTTCTGTAGCAGGCTCTCCACTTTATTCACTTCTTGGTTCTTTGTCTTCTGGGCCTCTTAACTCCTGTCAAAACCGATCTGTGCAATCTCTCCCAGGGCGTGGTACTTTGGCAGACTTGTTTACTTGTCTAGAAGTTTGCAGCAATTACCCCCTAGTGCTATTAGTTCCTTCTAGTTCATTTATGCTTAGTGACTGCCCTGACTCCCATAGTTACTGCCTTGCATGTCTTGCTTCAAGAAAGAAGTTAACCTCTTCATTCCCCAGCAGGCTACAATACAAAGTGAGAGGGGAAACTGAGTCACATATATTCTTTCATAAAAATAAATCAGAAGTTTTCCATTTCTCCACATCAACCAATGTGTTGGTTTTATTATTTTAAAAAAATGTCCCATGGAACTGAATGGCTCTGGATAGCTAAAGCTTTTCATCTCTGGGTTGCCACATCAAGTCAGTCACACTTCCTTTCAGAACAAATGTCAAATCTTATGTGCTTGACTATCCTGGCTCTGCCTATTAGACTACACTCCCATCCCCATACTATTAACAACCCAGGAATTCTGATCCCCAAAATCATTCTACTGCTTTTTACTACTAGTTCTGTAATTCACTGGAGAAGTTTGTGTTGCTTTCCTTTCTAATGGCTGCTCCACATAGAGGACATAGACATTTCTGTAGCTCATGTGGTCCACTTGACGGTCCACAGCTCACAATCCTGGTGCCAACCCATCTGGGGGCTCTTTAGATTGTACATAATGGAATTTGTTTTAACCAGTTTTCTTGTTTAAGAAATGAATTATTGAATTCACACAGTGAGAAAATACCATTACCATGTTTTACATTTAAAAAACCCATTCTTATCTATGAATTACGATGCAATATGCAACAAAACACAGTATTCTACATTTCAGTCATTTGTCACATAATTTGGTTGCTTGTGTTGCATATTAGCAGATTGAAGGTTCAGAGGTGTGGTCGTGAAATTCATGTAATGCATGTAAATATTTTTAAAACTACCTTCTACCAGCTCTACAAAGAGATGTGGAAAGCATATACACCATTACCTCGATATAATGCGACCTAATATAACACAAATTTGGATATAACGCAGTAAAACAGTGCTCCGGGGGGTGGGGGTGGGCGGGGAGCGGGACTCAGCACTCCAGTGGATCAAAGCAAGTTCAATATAACGCGGTTTCACCTATAATGTGGTAAGATTTTCTGGCTCTTGAGGACAGCGTTATATCGAGGTAGAGGTGTATACAGTATGTGTTTATAAGCATCTCACTCCATTTTAAATAATTGCAGGGTCAGGCAAGACATGGTTTCTTTTTTTGGTCATATTTTAAAGAAATACTTTTTGATTATTGTCCTGGATCAGTAGTTATTTCAAAGGACATAGTCTGTCCCTAATTAGAGGTCTACAACTCACAAATGACGCTAAAAGCCCAGTTTTAGGTTGAATGTGATATAGCATGGAGATAAGAGTATATGATGCTTAGTGCTAATCTAACATGGAGCTTCTGGAACAGTTACAGCAATTGTCATCACTGGGTCTCATCACCTTCAATATCTGTGTCCACTAGGCCAGCCACAATCCCTGTCTTCTAGTCGTGGCACCTGCATAGATAAAGGCAGCTCCTTGTTCCCAGTCCCTTTTTTCCCCTTGGGTTCCTTAGACCATTTAATCCTGCTTGGTTCTTTTTTTATTCTCAAAGAGAGAGGGGATCCTTCATGCTTAGGCAGCAACTACAACCCTCAGACCTATGGGCTAATCCTATTTACACTTGCTTTAACAATGTAGCATTTATAGCACCTGGAATGAAGGGGCTAATGAAAGCTTTATTTCACCTTCTTGTATACTGGCAAAATTTTCAGGTCACCAGAAACAGGTATTCCCTTAGCATACTCTGAAGTTGGGCCAGATAGAGTAAGGGAAAACTAAGTCTCAGGTACTTGGAATTTGACTTATCAAGAGAAACTGAAGCAGGAGTAAATGAATTATTGTTTCTTTTATATTTGTAATTTCAGTTTTCTGTTCATTTTAGCAAGGCATCCTGTCAAAACTAGCTGAGCTCTTTAAAAGCTCATTTCCTTTTTCACCATGTAAGAAAAAAGATGATCTACTCTACAGATTGGTAAGTAATTACTTTTTTATATCCTTCCCCCAGTCCCTGTGTGCCCCATACACTGTCTCATACGCTTTTCCTTGATCTATATTTTGCCTCATTCAGTGCCAGTCAGCAAGACTGACCAATGGGGAGTTGACATACAGGAACGGCTCACGTAACGTTGTAGTTATGTTCCTGAAAAATGCGACTTTAAGCGAAACGATATTAAGCAAATCCAATTTCCCCATAAGAATTAATGTAAATGAGGGGGTTAGGTTCCAGGGAAATTTTTTTCACCAGGCTCATTACAAAAGCAGCTTTGCCTCTCCTGGAATTGACACCTCCTCATCTGTTATTGGGAGTGGACTACATCCACCCTGATCGAATTGGCCCTGTCAACACTGGTTCTCCACTTGTGAGGTAACTCCCTTCTCATCATGTGTCATTATATAATGCAGAGGTTCTCAAACTTGGGGTTGGGACCCCTCAGGGGGTCACGAGGTTATTACATGGGGGGGTCGCCAGCTGGCATCCTCCACCCCAAACCCTGCTTTGCCTCCAGCATTTATTATGGTGTTAAATATGTAAAAAAGTGTTTTTAATTTCTAAGGGGGGTCACACACACAGGCTTGCTATGTGAAAGGGGTCACCAATACAAAAGTTTGAGAATCACTAATATAATGCCTGCATCTGTAATTTTCATTCCATGAATCTGAAGAAGTGGTTTTTTTACCCACGAAAGCTTATGCCCAAATAAATCTGTTAGTCTTTAAGGTGCTACCGGACTCCTTGTTGTTTTTTGTAGACTCAAGAGAAGTGTTCTTGAATTCACTTCAGCACATAGTCTGCTCTGTGGCTTCCTTAATCAAGTCTTCTCCAGTAAAAACTGAATGCAGGAGGGTATAAGAGAATACCGAGTTTCCTTAATTTATTGTTATTTTATTTTAAAGAATTAGGGCCTTCAGATAGCTATTTTCCTACTATCTTCATAGTAGATTACTCCACTGAGTCAATGAGAAATACTTATTTTGACTTTAATAGTGCCAGTTGGATTGAAAACTAAAAATATTTTGGCAATGAAACGGCAAACTCCTTGAGGTCTGTTAACGGCTTCTGACTGAAGACGCTGCAGAAGAGAAGTATTTTCTCTTTTTACACTTGCATCTTGCTTCAGACCACATGCTGATAGTAAATTTTCATTGTGGTCTGTTTGAACACTCTCTTCATTGGAAAACTTTTGATGTTTTAGAGTTACGGTTTGCTTCAGTATCTGATTTAAGACTTCAGAGAGCTACTTTGGTAGGTAATATAGCAGCAGAGATTTTTTCTTTAAATGTTCTAGTTGAAGAAGGGGAAGTGCAAATGTTTGTGATGGCATTAAAATCATTGGTACCACCCAAAGTTCCTGTTAGGTTTGGTAAGTCAAAGGTCCACAGGATCCCATGCTGTTTCATTTGTGGAGTCACAGCTCCCTTTGGAAAGGTCTTGTGGCTCTCTCCTGGAGAATCCCACTGCAGGTGGGGATTCTAATTCCAGCCAACTGACCTGGTCTTTGTCAACTGGTCCACAGCCAATTTTTGTAACTGACTGATTTGCAATGTCTCTATCTTAACGTCTTTTTGTTTGCTAAGGAAAGATGCTATGGAAAAAAGCTAGATTCATTGGAACACAACAGACTTTTCAGGTTGCAGTTTGACTTCCATTCTTCTGGTAAATTCTAGTGCCTACACTCATTCCTGTGGAAATATATTCATACAACATGTAGCATGTTTCCAGTTCAGCCACATTGTCCTCATTTAGGACCAGGTTGTGAGTTCAATGAAAGCATCTTTAAAGATGAGATGGCAGAAGAAGTTTTAGAATGAAACACATTTGAGAGAGGTGGTGTAGCCAATTGTCGCATGTCTAAAATGCTGACATCTACAGAACTATAAACAATAAAGTTTTATTATTTTTTAACAACTTAATCTCTACTCATGCCCTGTTTTTTTTTTTTTTTTCACTCATTCATGTTAAGGATGTTGGGTTTCGACTGGACTCTCTCTATACCATCCTGCAACAGGAAGTTCTGCTACATGAGGATGTGGAACTGATTGAGCTACTTGACCCCAGTATCCTGTCTGCAGGGCAGTCCAAGCAACAAAAAAATGGACACCTTCCAACGCTACGCTCCCTAGCAACGCCTAATATTTGGTACTGTCCAGAAAACGCCTATGCCTGTGACCATTTAGATATACTGATGGGGAAACTATCAGCATGCTCTTTGCATAAGAGACTTTACAAAAAAGTGTGTCTTTTCTCCTCTAAAGTCTTTGTTTTAGGTTATTTGACTCCCCTTTGGTCTGCCAGGGCCAGATTTTTTAACTTCCTGGGCACATTGAAAAGCCCATTTTTCCCTCAGGCTTTTGAAGAGAGGGTGGGTTGAAGGCTGGTGAATAGTTACGTGTAGTCCTTTATATTACATTGTATATTTTAATTTATGGGATGGGCTCCCAGAACACATGATGGGCACTTATGGATGTTTTGACATATTTTATTAAATAAAGTGGTTGGTTAGTTCTTGAACTTCTAAAGTGATTTTCTGATGGCTTTGGTACATGTCTAGTGTAAGCACACTGACCTGGAGACTGGATTTTCCACTTCTGAGTTGAAAAGTTTGTAGTATTAATTTTACTTTTTTGGTATTTTTAAACAATTTGTTGGACCCTTTAGCATTCCTGTTTTGGTTTTCTTCAGGCCAAACTTTTGTCTTTATTTGAAATTTAAAAAGATAAATTTGTATTCCACTTCTAATGTGTCTCAAACATGAAGTGACAGAGGCAGGTCTGGAGAATTTTCTGCCATATGGTAAAAGTGGTGAGTAGAACTAGGAGATGTGAAATGTATGAGAAGTTTCGTAGACTGGATCATACTACTGAGTTCATTACATTTACATAATTCATGCTGCTAGTGATGTAGTCATCAGTGAGAAGTACTTCATTGCAAAACAGGGCAGCAGGAAGTCTATTAGATATAACAGGGAAGTTACAGAAGGATAATGAATTTCACACTAGTGTACAGGCCCTGTTTATAAAAGTTGCCTGCCCTTTAAGCCTATGACTCTGTCCTCTTAAAATTAATTTCCTATCCAGAATGTTTTTACACCCTACACAATGCTTTCTTTAACCCTGGGCTGCTTCTAAAATCAGTAAATAGCGTGAAAGAATTATGTACTATACTACTTATTGAAATTGGTCTTCTTATTGTGGATCTCTGTATTCGTATCTTTTTGGGTTTGCCTTCCAGTCTTGTAAGAGTGGGGGGTCAAACACATTGAAGCTATGCAGAGTACCATATTGCAGGTGTTATGTGAAAATGCAAGTGGCTTATGAATGGTGTTGAAGGAAGAAGGTATCGGATTCATTAATCTGTAAATACTGGAGCTGGTTGGAAATTTTCCAGTGGAACATTTTTCCATCAGAAAATGCTGATTAGTCAAAATTAAAATGTTCCACAGAAACGTGAATTTAGGTGCGATTCTACCTGATTTCCTGCCAGCTTACTGCCTCTGCAGTTTACAGCAGCACAGGCTCCTGGCTCCCAGGTTCCCCAGCATGAGGTGAGCTGCTGCAGAGCCATGGCTTCTAAGCTGTCAGCTCTTCAGTAGCTGCCTGGTGGACTGCTGTAGAATCAGGGCTTCTAGGTTTCCTGGGAGCCCAGACAGCATATTTTGTTTCAGAAATACCTGAAGTGTTTTGAAATGTTCAATTGGCATTCCCCAATTGAAATATTGCAGAATTCCAGTAAGGCAAAATTTTCAAGTTTTTGTATTTTGTCATGATTCAAGGCAATTTTTTTCCAAAAACTAAAAATAAAAAAATAAATAAATAAATAATTGATGAACTGGAAGTCTGTTTCCCAGTCAGCCCTAATAAATAGGTATGAAGTTATTTGAAGCTTGGAAAGCTTATAGCTTCGCAGAATTACAGATTAAATACAAAGGCCCACATTCTGTTTTCTAATAGACCAATTTTTCTGTCAAAACTTTCAAAAGAAAAATTTGCTTTTGAACATAGCTCAAATGAGGCTTTAGCTTCTATTGTTCCTGGTAATTTGAAAAGCTTTAGGGCTGCCTAAAAAGATTGTCACAGCCAGCTTTTTAAAGGCTTGTTAGAACTTCGTAGTGTGTGGTGTCCAGGTTAAATGAGTCAGAATCTGGAAAAATAAAACTGTCATTACTTAGAACGTTTGCTTACCTAAAAGAATCATGCCCTTTACCACTGTCCTCTTGAACCTGGAAGTGCAGACTGTACATTTCCCATCCACCCTTGCTTTTAATGCTGAGCAATCTTTTTTTTTTTTGGTAAGTCATATGTTTGAAAGATTGACCTTTCAAATTGGTGCATTATTTTTCCACTGGCTGTTTTAAATTAAGAAAATATATCATAGCTTTATGGACTAATTCCCTACATATCACCTAAATCTTCCATTTAGTGATCTTGTTGCTGTTTATAGTTCTCTTAAAAACCCACATAAAAGTCCATGTAACTAAATGTAAACAGCATTGTAGTTGAGAGTCTCATGACTTTCCTCAGTTGGTTAATCTCAGGAATTGGTAGTAGATGTCACTTTGTCTATTCCTTTGTTTGCAGGGATGTGTCTCTGCTGCTTGCCTTTGTCAGTGCATTGATTATACTTCCTTCATGGTGGAATGGATCATTCTGGCTGGTGTGGGGACTAGTTCTGTTTGTCTATGTGATCATAAGAGCTCTAGGCACATGGAGGATAGCCAAGCTGCAAATGTCCCTGAGAAAATACAGACTCCAGCTGGAAGAGACAGTGGCAAATAGCCGCGCTTTTACTAATCTTGTGAGAAAAGCTCTGCGACTCATTCAAGAGACTGAAGTCATTTCCAGAGGATTTACCCTGTGAGTCTTTATTTTATTTCATTTTATATATGGATTCATTCAAGCCAATTAAATATTAAAATTCTATAATATTATCTCCAATGACAGATGGAATCTGTTGGAAAACGATATACATTTTAATTTTTTAATTAAGATTGTCATTTATACAGACAAACTTGTGTAACTACCATGATAATTACATTGCAGGTGTTCAAAGTCTGACAGCTCTATTTAAAAGTGTTCACTATAAAGATTTTCAATGTCACAAAAGCTCTGTTATTTGGGCACCAAACTGTCCTTTGTACCTTTTGAAAATCTCCTCCTACACTACTGACAATATAAATAAGTAATTATTTATGGGGAAGAGAGGGGAGAGACAAAGGGGCTCTAAGCCCCTTTAGTGAGCAGTTCTTGAAGGGTCATGTAGTAATTTTAAATTATATCTCACTATTTTGATGTAAGTATTTAGCATTTTAGATTACCAAAAAATGTTTTCTAACATTATCTGCCCTGCAAGTAATCAGTATTTTATAACGAAAGATTATGTGAAAAAATGTTTCCTTCTGTATGATGTGCAATAATAATTTTATTTTCTTCACCTTACTTATAATCAAAGAAATGCTATGAAAGGTCATAGGTTGAAAATATTTTTTTCCACATCTCTTTCCCCTCAGAAGCTTAAAACTCAGAACTGTTTACCAACAGAATTTGTCTTTTCCCAGTTATGGGATTTGATACTCTGATCCTAGTTATTGGGTGTCTGTGGTTGAATTGGCTCTTGTGTGTTTTCTTCCTGATTTGGATGAATGAATATTGTGATACACTGAACACATGTACTGATCTGGAAGCCAACGTGCTTGCACCTGTGCATTGTCCTTCCCTTCTGTTGTTTTAAGTCAATGTAATTTCTAGCCGCACATTGTGCTAATAGAACTTTGGGTGGAAGAAGGAGGAAAATGCAAAAAATGGTCCAGTCATCATCTTTTTAAGATCAATAAAATACCTCCTTTTTGCGCCACTTTGATTTATGGGATCTGTATAAATTTCTGACTTGAAAGCCCTAATATACACAGAGAACTTTGATCTGTATTTGTAGACATTATGCTATTCCTACCAGTTCAACTGTTTTGTGTTTGAGCACATTATGCCACATGCAAGGCTGAAACTGTACCCTATCTAGTTTGAATTAATTTCCTAGCTTTAGATGATGAGATGCCTACATTATGTTTTGCCAAGGACATATTTTATCTTCTTTTTGGAGTGTTTAAGCATGTCCTAAGTCAGCCTAGATATGTTTTCGTTGAGCCAGAATACAATTAAGCAATATTCAGTCTAATCTTCACAAAAAGAGTCTCAGAAAGAATTTACTGTTAGTAAACATCTGATTTTTTTTCTTCTAATTTTAACAAATCTGTGGTCTGATTGCTCTTTAATTACATATCTAAAAGTTACTAGTTTAAAACAATAGATGAGCTTCAAGTTGATTCCTGATCTTATGTCCCCTTTTCTTTAAATCTTAGTAACCTTTTAGAGAGGATTTCTTTGGGTGTGCATGGATGGGGGTTGTGTGTGGGTGCGTAGGGTAGCCCTCACTGAAAATGCTAAGGTCTGGGCAGGCTGCAAAAAGGAGAACAGATACTCCCCAAACTGGTGATTAACACTGAAGTTAGACTCACCAACCAGTCACAAACTGTGCTCCTAATCCCCCACATTGGTTATCAAGAAACTAAAAAAGAAATCACGCAGCCCCCTTTATTGCATTCCAGTTCTCTGGCTCTCAATCAGCGCACAGGTCCAGTACAGTGAGAAGTAGTTTAAAAACTCTGCTCACTATACAAAATGTTCTTCTGACCCCAAAGAGTCAGCCACATTATCAGGTCAGTATTAGTTTGGATCTTACCCAAAATATCATGCTGCCAGTCAATCCTTTAGTATCTGAAACTAAAGGTTTATTATAAAGAAAAAAGAGAGAACAAGAAGAGAGTTGTTAAATGGTAAAGCAATCAGATACATACATAAGGCTTCAAAGTCCATATATCAGGTTCTTAACAGTATTGGTTAGTTTGCTGGCTTGAAAATCCCTCTGGAACACATCCACAGCTTGGATGGGTCATTCAGTCCTTTGTTCAGAGCTTTGTTTGTAGAAAAGTTGCTCCAGAGGTAAGAAGCAGGATTGAAGACAAAATTGAGATGATGCACCTGTCTTTTATACCTTTTGCCATGTGGCCTGTACTTACTTTGTCCCAAACACAATTTTCACCGCACATGGCATGGAAAAGCCTTAGAGTTCTCTGTCCACAGGCATTCCCTTACATGTCTTGCTGACTCATAAGATGTAGGTCCCTGCCTTCTCTCAATAGGTTCATTGTACAGCTGATGTCCTTTGAGGGGCCATCAAGCAGGCTTAGTACCGATGCCATTCTGTCAGAAACACAGCACAAGTTTTGAAATACAGATATACCATACATATCTATAACTCACAATACAAAAGGGTTACAAACATATAAACAAGATTATGATACTTGGCAAATCATAACATTTTCACGGATACCTTACATGGCATATCTGGCATGACTCCTTGCAATTTTATAATAAAGTGTGTCCCAATTCCATACAGTATCACGGGTGGTTTGAAGATAACTGAGCCAGTACGCTCAATACATGGATCTCTGAAGTAATGGTCCAATATGGACCAAGTCTATGACGTTTCTTTTTTTTTTTTTTTTTTTTTTTTTAACCCTTAACCAACTCTAGAGTGTTTTCCTCAGAAGGCCTATACATATAATATGCTCTAGAGGAACAGTCAGAAAATTGTTTACTTGAAGTAGCACTCTGTGTGATGATTGTTGCCCCCAATTTTGCTTTGAGCTGTAGTGTAGTTTCCTGCTAATAGACCTTAAGAAAAAAAGCTTAATATGTCCTCTAGCAGTTATGTAGTAAAGTAGCTTTAATGTTCGCTATAGGGAGTCAAGTGACACTGAATATGGTTACACTAAGTTAAGGGCTGTCTCTCTGTGCCATTTTACAGCTCTGAAGCTTAGGAATTTTGCCGTTGACGTTAACTGGGTCAGGAACTCACCCTATAAGTTGATAGGGATGCTACTGTAGCAATATATTCCAGTAAGTGCTAAGAACAAGATTTTGGTCATTTATTCATCGTCTCAGCAACATGAAAGCTCCTGTTGAATCTATTTTATTCTGTAAAAACCTCATCCCACCTTCAATTCCTCCCCTCCAACCTGCTGGAGCTCCTTCACCTTCAGTACTTCAAATGCAACTAGTTATCGTCCATCAGACAGCAGGATGCCTTTAGAGAGAAACATGGACAATGCCCTAAATTCTCTTTGCAATTAGGTGTAGGTGTAGTCATTACCTTTCAAAACAAGGTTTTGTTTTTGTTTTGAAAGGTACTGACTAAGCTAATGAGTTCCCATCAAGTAGTCCTGCCTAGGGTCACTGTTTGGAATTCCTACTAGCTATTGAAAATGCTTCCATTTCCCTGCCCCTTATAAAATGCAAATTGTAAAAATATATAGTGAAATTCCACTCTTTTCTATAATGAGGACTATTTATTTGGTTGGCATTTCAGTAATGAGCTTTCCCAAATATTATTATTGCTCTTGTAGGGCTTGATTCCAATTTGAAATATACAAGCATGTATTGATGCACACAGCATCTTTATAGAACTACCACCATGCTCATGTGTAGTAACTGATTTTATTAATATGAGGCAGTATGAGCCTATGACACACAAATCCTATTTCAACCTTAGTTAAAATCTAGCTTGTGAGACTGAGAGAGCTTTAAATTGCAGTATCTTATAATTGAGATAGATTTTGGTGTTGTAGAGAAAAGGAAGTTCATCCTCAACACTTTTTCCTCTTGCCTGTCACCGCTGCTACACAGCATGGTCCAGTAACATTTAACAAAGATCCTGGGATGATGTATCTCTGGTATGTTCAGAAACATAGCAAATGATGCTGGTTTGATGTTTCTCGGGGAAAAAAGAAAGGAAGAATTCAGTCCTATAAATTTATACAAACTGCTGAGATTAACATCTGACATGGAAATAGGGTGACCAGACAGCAAGTGTGAAAAATCGGGACGGGGTTTGGGGGGAATTAGAAGCCTATATAAGAAAAAGCCCCCAAAATCGGGACTGTCCCTATAAAATCGGGACGCCTGGTCACCCTGCATGGAAACAAATGTTACAAATCACAAAACAACCCTCTTTTTCAAGGCATTGGTTGTACACAGGAGCGAGGGTGATGGGTGGGTGTCTTGTAGTAGAGCTGCAAGTGCTTACAATCTTTGCTGTGGAGAAAACATTGGTAGTTTTCTGCCTACTTTCTTAAATTAATCCTTAGCTTCTCCAGACACACTTCTTACAACCCATTGAAGTGTATGGTTTAAAAGACTGAAATGAGAGTTCACCTTTGAACAGTAGCAATTGGTAAGTTCAAATAGCCATAGAAATTTTGAGAGAGAATCTGTAACAGTTGTTAATTTTAAGGTTCAAGTGAAAACACAGAACTGGACAAACATATTAATTTTGCTTTGGTAAAATTGCAAGCTAATGCAGTTTGTTTTGCTTCTTTTATAATGAAAAATGTTTTACATACAAGATTTTATTTGATCATGGTTAAGTATTACTCTTGTATATTAATATGGTATGAAGTTTTTATAGCTTATGTGTACAATGTTATTTTAATAAATACCTTTCACATTATTAAGTATACTGTGCACTAACAGAAGATTAGTCTGTACTACATTTTTTGTTTTTTGTAACTTAACATGCAAATATTTAAAATTCACACAGGTACATTTCAGTTTATTTACAGAATAGATCATTTTTTATAATGGCACTTTCGTAATTCCCTGCTGCAGTCTGTTCCCACAAGCAAATGACACAGTGACACACCGATATGCATATGTATACATTGAGATCAGTGTGTATTTTAAAATGTTAGTATATGTAATTGCATGCCTTTCAGAATCTTTGCTTCATTTTGTATTTCTAGCTATAACAGTGCCACAAGAATTTCTGCAGTCTGTAGTTTTTATGGTAAATTGTCCTTCCACTCAAATGTTTGATAACCTCATCAAACTGGATAACATTCCTTGTACTGGTTGGGGGGAGGGGAATATAGATTAATCTAAATAGATAGCGGAGCACAGCCTATCTGCAAAA
Source organism: Chrysemys picta bellii (assembly GCF_011386835.1). Lineage (NCBI taxonomy): Eukaryota > Metazoa > Chordata > Testudines > Emydidae > Chrysemys > Chrysemys picta. The sequence goes on from NC_088791.1 coordinate 83,701,421, forward strand.
TCATTTGTAAAAACTAAGGAATTAGTTGCATGTAGAGAGGTATGCATTAAATATATATTTTTTTAAAACTTACAGTGGACTTCTGTTATGTTCAGGTCAGAGTTCATTAGCCTTACAGTGTCTCTATACAGTGCTTTCTTTTTGTAGTACCTGATTCTGTACAATTGAGGTCCATAGGAATTTTGCCATTGACCCCAATGGGAGCAGGATCAGGACCTTTACTGAGTTATTCTTTTTTCATTTAAATTTTTTAATGAAATGTATCACTGATACGGTAAAACTTTGTTGCTTTAATTATACGTATTGACCCGTTATAAAAAAGGATTGTCTTTTATAAATAAGGGATATGAAAGTGAAATTGATGTATTGTCTTTTTGAAATTCTTTAGGACATCTGTACAGTTGTATCACATTTTACTTTTCAAGTTTGCTTGACAGGGTCAGTGCCGCTTGCCCATTTAATAAAGCTGGACAGCATCCTAGTCAGCATCTCATCGGTCTTCGGAAAGCTGTTTACCGATCTGTCAGAGCCAACTTTCGAGCTTCAAGACTAGCTACTCTGTACATGCTGAAAAAATATCCTTTTTGTAAAAACCCACAAATGCAGATACTTATGAATGAATTACCTATCCATATAGATGGGACACTTAACTGTCCTAATGAATAGAGCTGGCATCAGTAGAAACTTGTGGTATCTAGTTAAATATATGCAAGAAGGAAGGGAAAGGGTTGCAAAGTGTCTTTTTTTGAGTTATGCTTGAAACAGCACATTCTTAAAATATTTCATGTTTTTGTCACTGTGCAATCTAAGATAAGAGTCCTCTACTATGTCTTGCAAACATGTGCCTTTTGTGTGAATATTGATGTGTGATTCAGACCTTTCCCTTTCATTATTGCTCTGACCCATCTTTATTTCCCTCCTTCCAAAATAACTTTCATCTCAACCACCTGCCCTCTCACTTTGTGTCTCCATTGCATATCTAGTCTCCAGGTTAAAAGGTAAATGATTTCCTATTTCATGAAAGCTGAATGGCACTGTTGCAACATAGGTTAGTCAAGAGGCACACTGAACAGTGAGGATTTTCTACTTCCAGAATCAAATGCGGTACTTCTCACAACCGATTCAAACTCTGTTTGCCAAAGCGTGAACCCATATTCCATTGAAAAAATGACAGTAGGATTACTTGACGGCTGTGCTATATCTGTGCCATAGTTGGGAAAATATCAGAAATGCCAATGTATTGCTTTCAAATATATGTGATTATATTTCTACCTCCCCAGAAAAATCACAAGCTTGGAAACTAATGTGCATGGTAACATTGTGAAAACCTGTCATTACCAATTATTGTTATATTTTCCTGGAATATGTGGTTTGGTTAATATTGATAGCACTCCTGGATATGTCTGTGTGTTTGTGTAACAGGTGTAGTGATACTCCAGTTCAGAGGAAATAAATGTTTATTCGTGGATCATTTATCTAGGGATGTGAATCCTGCTTTTGTGCTCAAGACATCACTGATTCATATCCTGAGATAGCCCTGGAGAGTAGATTTATTTTCTGTATATGGGAAGGGAAATGTAACCAGTCGTATCCGGAGTGACTGAAACTATTTTATAAAAGTAACTTCAAACTCTGGATTGGATATAACTGAGAATAACTTTAGGGGCTGGGGAAGAGAACTGAAAATGGGAACAATACATGTGGTCTTCTCTGAGATCCTTTTGTACCAGAGTGTAAAAAAGTATGCTCAGTATTGGATACTAACTGGTGTATAGATTAATAGGGTGGGAGAGAGGGTTACCGTCTACAGAACTATTTTGGTTTGGATTAGACTGGATCCACTTCAGCAGAAGGGTTGCCACCCTCTTAGCTTCAAAACTGGTAAGGGTGGTTAAGTTAGCTTTATATTAGGAAATGAGGAAGAAGGAGAGCTTTTGTTTAACTCAGAAAATTTGGCGTTTACTTTTGCCTTACTTTGTATGGTTTTTGTCCGAGACCAGTACAGGTTCGAATGAGGATTCGAGTGGAAGAGGAAAATTGAGACAGAGGCAGATGGTAATTCAAAAACAGGTGGCGGTTTATTAATGGGGGATGAATTACAACTTGGGCTGGGGAGGAGCACCTTTACCAACTAACAATACAAATTCAATTGAAATAGGAACAAGTAACCAACCAAAAATATCACCAGAGCAGTAATATAAAACAGTCTATGTACACTTAACAAAAAGGAATCAGATAATTTACAACCAACTGTTTACTGAAAAACCAGAACAAACATACAAAACTGAGTAAACTGTAACAATTCGTCCTCTACATGTACACTATACATGAGATTTGGTACCAAATAATAAAGAAAAAAAAGGCCTAACAAACAGAATATCTACAAAAATTAATATGTACATACCACACTCCAGGGGCAGCTGACCAGCAGTACAGACACCAGAGACATGACGAGATGTAACCCGAGATGACATGACGCGAGCCGGCTAAATCTGGAGGAGATCCTGGCTGAAAGGGTGATCAGACCTTCCAGCTAACACGCGGACACTCCTGCTGATTTAGGCGAGGGACATAGTTTTATTCGAAGACCTTTGCTCGTGCTAACATCTAATTGGTTCCCTGCTCCTACACCAACCAGGCTCCGAGCTGATGCCCTCTACGTAAACAGACACTGCACCCGGCACGCTAAACTTATGCACACGGCACGCTGGAATTGTAGCACACGGTACCAATGTGACCTACAATTGACCAGGCGGAAGGTTCGAGAATGGTCACATGGCCCCAATGTGTTGCACATGACACCGATGGGACCTTCTGACTGACAATTGGCCATCCAGACGCCATGACAGAGCATAGGGCTGGGACAGTTTTAAGATGGCGTTTGTCCCATAACAAAAGATGAATAGATGGCTCAGCCATGGAAATCATTAGCAAAAAGCTGGAAGAAATAAGTGGGTTTTGAGGAAGGATTTGAAGGCAATGTGTAGGGATGCTTGACACACAGGAAAAGGGATATTCTGGGCCGAGGGAGCAGCGTGGGAAAACCACAAAGTTGGAGTGCAGGGAGCACAGACAGTATGTAGGTTATAGGAGTTGAGATTTAGGCACAGTCGGATCTGCATTGTATGAAAAGTGAGAATAAGAGGGTTGAATTTTAGGGGGGAGTTAACACCCGCCAGAATAATTTAGAGCAGCCTGAGGATTGCCCCAAGTTACTCTGGCTTGTAATGGACCCTACAGACTGTTGTGTCATCTGTGGATTGCTTGAATGTAGCGCATTCTAACCACAGCCTCCCCTACCCTTTTCACTCCTCCAGCACTGGGGACTACATAGAGCTATCTTCATCAGCCAAGGGTTTCCTCACATTACGGGATTTTCAGCTGCTCACTTAGGACAACTTTACTGGGCCTTTTGTGCCACCAGAGTGGCCCACGGCAGGGAAAGGAAAGATTTAGAGGAGCTTGACTATGTATAATTAGCGAATGATGTGATGAAATTAAGGAAAGGAATTTCAGGAAAAGTTGAAATCCAGATTTTCACTGCTACAAAGAACAAAAGTGGGGTTTTAAAAAAATATTTCTACAGAAAATCAGACCATGCATTATTAGACTGCAGTGCCTATAGGCGGTCCGAGTATGATTTAATCCATATTTAAAGATGTTTATTGTGAGCACTGTGAAAGACAGTACTATTGATGCAATATTTACACCACCTGTAGCAATCTAATGTACTTTTTCTTAGAAAAACATGCTTAACATTTGGCATAAAGTTTCAAAAGACCATTGAAATGAAATTTAGTTTTTCTGTTTTTCTCAAATGTCCTCAGAAGAAACTGCTAACTCTACTTGGATAAACTTTTTTTATTGCACTTGATGTACTACTTCTGCATTTTTTTTTTTTTTTTTGGCCAGATCAAGAGTATATCTCTGTGTCAAAGTAGGGGAAAAACTGAATCCAGTTTGTTCAGTACAACATTCTGAAATTTTAATATGTGAGAAATGCCTTTGGTTTTAAAAGAAAGTGAAATGCAGCACTTCAGCTAATATAGTTAAGCTAAAAGTTTAATTCCATTTTATTTGGTGACTGGTCCTCCTACTGGGTTCTCTACCTGTGAGTTCTCTTTATCTTCTTTGAAGGACACGTTATCTTGATAACAGTGTGAACATCATAAATAAAACGTACTGTCTGATAGTTAATGATGATAGTACACCTCTACCCCGATATAACACGACCCGATATAACACAAATTCGGATATAACGCGGTAAAGCAGCGCTCCGGGGGGCGGGACTGCGCTCTCTGGTGGATCAAAGCAAATTTGATATAACGCGGTAAGATTTTTTGGCGCCTGAGGACAGTGTTATATTGGGGTAGAGGTGAATGTTGAAATGCTGTCAACTGACTGGCTTCAGTACTGAAGGAGTGACTCATTTTGATAGAGTGATAAAATTTCAAAGTGGGACCAGATCCTCACATGGTGTAAATATTCACAGCTTCATTCATTTTAATTACATGTCCACTTACATTTGCTGAGGTTCTGGCCCGTAAAAGATATTTAAAATCTGAATTGATGTAACACTGTGACAATTTTGAACACTTGTGTCAGGAAATACAAAATGTAGAGTTCTTTCAGTAACCTTGGCTTACTCACATTGCTCACTGAGATGGTGTATTTTTGACTACTAATGTTGTTATGTTGACACATATATACCTTGAGTCATATCTATGATCAGATATATGTGCATAATTTGCATTCATTTCAGTAAGAGTGGCCATATCTGAAAACAAATTTATGTTATGGTATATATGCAGTGTGGCTGCTTTAAATTGTAGGCACTCTATTTTTATATAAATAAAAAGTAGGGAGCAGTTCTCAAATATTATAGACGAGGCATGGCTGAAAGGAGTGTATCAGAGGAGCTCAGCTAACAACCTGACTGATAGATTTTATTTTTTTTTAAATTGTGGCTGTTTGAAAAGTGTGAATGAATCCTGTGGCGATAGATGAGTAGACAAAGAGCAGCGATTTGCATAAAGGTGAATGATTAAATAAATATATCCCACACCTATGTAGTTTATCGCATGACTGTCACCTTCTCAGACATTTCTGGTATGTATTATTAAATGTACACTCCCCCACCAAAATGTCTATGCAAATTAGGGTCTCTTGGAGGCCCAAAAAAGCACTTTATGGGGACCAGAAACAGATCCGGCTGTGACAGGCCAAACAGCATATTATAGACCCTTGTCTTATTTGTATCCTAATATTATTGTATTCTTTGTGGTAGGATTAAAAGTTTCCCTTTGGATATTTCTATGACACCCACATGTTGTTGTTACAGAGTGTTAAAAAACTTCATACATAGCTTTGCTCATAGCAGCACAGATTGCATACACCTGCTACTATGTCATTATTCAGTCAAATTACACTGGAGATTTAGCAACGTATACCTAAGGCTAACATGTCAAAGCTTACAACTCCCTTCATTAACACTATATTTATTAATGCAAATAAATTACTATCTAGATAATTAACATTTGCTGCGGTATAAAATATAACCATGTTGAGCAGTGTTAAAATTTAATTTAAAATGTAAGAAGAATTATCGCTTTCAGCTTATGTAAAGCTTTGATATTGGATTTGATGGACCAGTAACTTTTTCTGAGATGGAAAATCTTCCACACACATTCTGTACTTGGTATGTTAAATGTCAGTCTTGCATTGTGGGAACAATATATAACTGCATCCTGTCACGTCTTTCTTTTTCAAAGCTGAGTCATTCATTACACTACTTCCACAAGCGTACTTCCTCAATAATAGAAGCAAGAGCCTGCATGTGGAGAAGGTTTCTCTTTACTCAGACAAAGGGATTTCTCCATCACTTGACAGCTATAAGGGTTGCAATCTGCACCATTGAAGTCAGTGGGATTTTCCACTTATTTCAGGGAGTGCAGGATTAAGATTGGATGGGTGACATTTTATGACCTCTGTTATGCAGGAGGTCAAAATACACAATTGTAATGGTCCTTCTCGCCTTAAAATTCTGTGGGCCATATCTTCAGCTGATGTAAATGGGTGTAGTGCTACTGAATTCAATGGAGCTGTACCAGTTTACACCCTCTGAGGAGCTGGCCATATGAATCTCTGAAACTCTCATTTTACTATAAATGGGAGAAATCCTCCTCTTGTGACAAAATGCAACCAATTCACTAGCAAAAGAGAAGGTGGTGTTGTCTAGCTGCTAAGTGCAAGACATCTGTATTTTTATTTCTAACTTTGTCATAAACTTACTGTGGGGCAAGTCTCTTAATGTCTTTTTACTTCAGTTTTACCTGTAAAGGTGTGATAACATTTACTTATCTGACATGAGTGTTGTGAAGCTTAATTCACAAGGTTATTTAACGTTCTGGGATGCTAAGTGCTACAGAAGTGCAGGTTTTATTAGTTATTATTTGTTACCATATTGGTAACTGTCTACTGTTGGCAAATACACTTCTGTACAAGTCTATCAGTGGGGTAGATGTCTAGGTTACATACAGACTAACATTAGGGTGACCAGATGTCCTAATTTTATAAGGACAGTCCTGATATTTGGGGCTTTTTCTTATATAGTTGCCAATAACCCCCTGTCCCAATTTTTCACACTTGCTATGTGGTCACCCTAACTGACATTGCCAGCTGCCCTATGTGTGCAATGTGGTGAGTTAACTGCTGTTAGTGAGAGATTCAGATATTTGGGGCCTTTTAGACCCAATCTGACCCTAAGATGCTGCTGCATACTCCGTTTTGGTTTTATTTTAGCCCCTAGTACTTTTGTCTCCTATGTGGATCATTTCTCAGCTTGAAAGTTCAGCCAATTGGGACATTAAGGAAATAACATTTTAACGGAATAGGCTCTTACCACAACATATGTAAACACAAGTGTGTTATATATTTCTCAGCTGTGTTGAGTTCAGGGAGATTTAAACCTTTGCTCTATTACACCTGCTACTACTACTTTATGCAAATCTAGTTATTGCATCAAGAAACATTGAAAAAACACAGTGCAGGTTTTTTTAATTCTTTAAATAAAAGTGAAGGAAATGGTAGGTTAAATGTTGTAAAATGCACCCATTTGGTGATGAGTTACTGTCTGTGTTAAGACAGGATTTTTCTGTGCAATAGCTATCCTACTAACTCGAGTATGGTCATGGCATCTTGAAAATTCTTTGTTTACTATTGTATACATGTATAAGTGGGTCCATTTGTACAAAACCAGGCACGTTTCCTATTGTACAGAATACCTCAAATAAGTAAATGCTTAATGCATAGTTTTACTGCATTTTTTTTTTAACAAATTGCTAAAAGTATCTGATACAGAAGTTAAGTGATATGGACAATTGGATAAAAAGCCCCAAACAAAAGTGTCTTATACAACATGCTGAGCGCCTCCTGTAAGGCAAAACATGGAGCATGCTCAACTCTGACACAAGTCAATGAGCAATACCCTACTTCATTGGAGTTGTTGATGCAAGGCAGATGCAGTGGGAGGTGACGTTGTTCAGAGTCTTACAACATTTTCACCAGTTCGCATATATGAAGTGCATTAGTTCCTTTCATGGAAATTGCTTTTTAAGTGCCGAGTATTCATATTTACATACTGTTATGTACCACCATTGGTGAGCATGGTGCCTTATAGGCAAATAAGATGAAGTTGCTGCCCTGAAAATTAGCTGACTAATCTGCACTATATATTAGAAATTGTGTACTGTGTTTTGCTTTAACAAGATACTTTGCCTTCTCTTGCTCCCAAGTTGTTAATGAAATAAGGTAAATAGATTAATGAAATAAAAATGTTTGTACAAATACTTGGAAAACTGTACACACACATGGCTACCTAGTTTAGCTACTCAATTTTGACTTTGATAGGAATCACTAGCTGATACTTACATAAATGTGTTTGTTTCAAGGAAAAATATGTTCAAGTAGTATATTCATTATTGGTAATTCTTGAGATTTTTATCAAAAATTCATCATATTTGGGTTGTTGTTGTTTTTTAATCCCCTAGCTACTGATGGTTTGTGATTAGGTGAGAATCTCGGTTTTCATTTAATAAAAAACGTAAGTGTCTATCCCTCGTGGTAGTGGTGAAAAAGCTTGAAAATGTTATCCAGTTGTACGCTTAACATTCAAAAACCAGAAGACCAATTAAAAAAAAAACCTACCAAATTTTCTTAAAATATCATGACTTTAAAGCAAATCTTATTATTTGGGGGAGGAGGGGCTGACTCATGATTTTTGAATGCTTGGGGATTGGCAGTATTGTAAATTTGTGTATGGGTTAGGGATAATAAATTATGCATTTCCAAGTTAAGTGAAAGATCTTTTTTTTTTTAGCAACCTTTGTTTAAAAATCTCATGTCTCCTTAAAAAATGGGCACAGAAGTGGAAGTTGAACACTGTTTAAATAAAACTTCTCTAGTGTATTTTCTTTGCTCCCACACACACATATGTGTACAAGAGTTTTTAAGGGATTGATGTGCATTCAGTCAGCATACACTGAAGAATAAGTCATGTTAATCAGCAAAGTATGATTACAGATCCCCTCAAGAGTTCAGTTATCTTGTGGTATCCATACCATGCGATTGATTCTTGACTCTTTCTAGGATTGCTTCCAGTCTTTTTATGTTGAAACATAATTTAAAGTAAAATACCTTGATCTCTGGAGTGTTCTAGTTATTTCTAGAATTTTTCAACTGTAAAGTGTATGGTTAAAGTTCATTTCATTTTAGAATAATTTAAAGTCACCATTACGGTGCTTAATCTTGATCTTATGAAATTAGCATTAACATTCCTGCAATTTAGTGGATCTGTTGTTTAATATCTCACTGGGATTCTAAACAACCCTTTAAAAATAAATTCAGATTCATTTGTATTAGAACACACTGATGCTTTTGTAATTATACCCTGTTTTCTTGCCTTATATAAAGATAATCGTAAATTTCAACTCTGAAAGGCATTGTAAGAGTAGTGGTATATAAATCCAGAACTAATGTTCAACTCTATGTACAACCTTACAGTTATATATACTGTCTCCTGCAATGTTTTCTTTAACATGAGTCAGAAATCCACCCTTGCTCCCAGTCTGCAGTTATTAATCCTATGCAGAGTACAAAACTGCATATGAACTAAAAATGAAATATATTGAGAGCACATTACTAAACCTGCATTATAAGATCTTCATGCTGCTAGAGAACGTTTGTTGCAGAAAGAGATTAAAAGGAACTTCAGTGAAACTTTCAAATGTTCAATCTTAAAGATTGTGGCCTGATTTTTTTTCCATCTCAGGAAAGGATAGGCATGGTAATCCCAGTACTCCACATCCTCCTGGGTTAATTTAAAACATTGGATCCTGCTAACACCTACATGTTTACATGAGTCAATAACTGATTGCGACATATTACATTCCTGGGAACTTGCATTACAGGCTTTTCTTTGCCCTATTACTGGGATGTCTGAAGAGCAGTAATTAGGCTTTTGTCTAATGTAGGTTACTGAAAAAATGTAAAGGAAGTTCTGCCTGTTTGGAGGTGCACATTCAATGCTTCTTTCTCATGGGCCACCAAAGCTTCATTACAAGCGCTGCTTTTTCTGCTCAAGTGGTAAAATTATTTTATGGAGCAGATTGTTTTGTTTTAATCCTGTGAGAATTAAACAGGTGGAAAATCATTTGAGTCTGGGAGTGAAAGGGTGGAACTTGTAATTAACTATCCCAGAAAACAGTTTAGCCAGCTGGGCAGGAGACCAGTGCCTCTGCTGGGCCTTATATGATCCCAGAGGAAGGGAGCATTGCGTTTGCAAACCCAAATCAAAATAGAAATTAAAGAAACGTGGTTTGAATTAAATCTTTTTTCCCCCTTAGGACTTTATAAGAGAAACATTTTCAGAGTTCTGCAAGGTAAAGGTTTCTGTAGATATATGATAGCAATTCAATATTTCCAGATGAAAGTTTTCTATTTTGTGACCAGATAGCCTAAATGCTCAAAAATCATGAGTCATCCCCCCACCCACCAAAAAAAAAAAAAAAAAAAAAAAGATTGGCTTAAAATCATGAGGCTTTGGGGGGAGGTGGGTTGTTTGTTTTTGTATTTTTTTAAAGAACATGGTATCTTTTTGTTTGCCGTTTGGGTTGGGGTTGTTAGGTTACATCCACTTTTCATTTTTCAAGCATTTCTCCACATCCAAAAGCTAGAAAACATTTTGTTGTTGTTGTTGTGTTCTGTTGGAAGCTGAGATTCTCATGCAATCTCAATTCCAGCAGCTCAGACTTTAATTAAAATACCAGTTATTGCAAAAGTTGGTAACACATGATACCCACCACAAAGTAAAACTACTACAAAGCACAAATTAATTAGACAAACTCAGTGCATGTAACTTATACAACATATTCTGAATAGAGCAGGCATTCATTAAGGTTTGAAATAGTTCAAGCCTCTAACTCAAAATCCTAAAAATATTGAAGCACAGGACTGGCAAACACTAGGGATGAGACAAATAGCTTTCAGTGTTCACAGAATATCAAATAGTAGGGTTGATAATAAAAGTATTACCATGTACCTTCCAGTAACAACCCTCCTCCCACCCCACCTCCCCCAATCTACTACAGAGGGCCGGGAACTGAGCAAGAAAGTTGGGCATCAGGAGAGAATGGGATTCTGGAGCTGGTGATGTAGTAGGAGGCAGTGGGGAGGGGTGAAATGAGGCTATTGCACACAGGGTATAGTATATCTAAAATGGCTGCTGCCCATGGTGGTGGCTTACATATTATGTTCTCATAACCCATATTATCTCTTTATTTTTTGTGTGGCTGGTGGGGAGAGGAAGCAGGATGTGTCTGATGAGAGTCAGACCTACTTACCTTTTACTACATACAACCACCATCAAGACAGCCCAGAAATGGGACTAAATCGGCTCATGGATGGAAGAAGAGCTGGTTGAATCTGAGTAAGACAGAGTTTATGTTGGTAGGCAGAGGAAAGCACACTGAAGAGTTTGTAGCCACGGTACATTCTCCTTTTGGTTGAAAGCACACATCCACTATTGGCCAATTCAGGGTGTGGTGTAGACGTGTTCCAGGAGTCCTGGCTGACATTAATCCCTGACATAGCAGCCTCTGTGAGTAACACTTTCTCCAGTTGGCTAGCAGACTCTGTCCCATCCTGGTGGACTCTGACTTAGCCTCAGCTATTCAAACCTTTGTCAACCCCTTTCTGGACTGCAGCAATGCGAGATACCTAGGTATGAAGCCTTCATTGCTTAGGCAACTCCAACTAATACAGAACACTGCAGTATGTCTGCTCAGCAACACAGGCTACCACAAACACATTAAAACTGTCCTCGTCTCTCAACGCTAGTTTCCCATAGAATATCAAGCCAAGTTAAGTTCTGAGTCCTTACCCTCAAAGTACTCCATGGCCTGGGTCCAGAATACCTGAAATATCAGCTAAATTTCCAGGATGAAGACCATGGTTGACCACTCTGGTCCTAAGGCACAATGGAATTCTCTACTGTAAGGGTAAAGTTTGTCAGTTCAGAAGACAGAACTTTCTTGGAGGCTTGTTTCAGACTGTGGAACAAATTCCCACAGGAACTAAGGACCATCACAAACCTCACCATCATCTGCTCCAAGAGCAAGGAGCACTTCTTCAACCTGGCTTCTCTAACTTAAACCCAGAGCAGTATACGTTTAAAACAAAACTAAACCCTACCAAAATAAGACTGTATTGCCTGCACAGTTCTCCCACTGGAGAGAGGATGAGAGAGAATGAACCACATGTGACAGATGGAAGTCATGTCCTGTAATGCACTACTGGAAGTTGCTCAGATACATGTGTGTGCTGAGTGCAGAATAAGAACCTATTTAGAATAGTATAGAATAGAATTTGAATAGTCAAGATGCCAATATTTGTATACAGATTTAACGTGAATATACTGTTTTGTTCCATTTATAGAAAGTACATTCCCTTAGCAGCAAAGGTGTTAGAATCACTTAATTTTAAAGACAAGATTCCATAGATTAATATAACCCAAAACAATATAACTTTGCTGTGAGGTACTTCAACATCAACATTTTGATTTTTGGTGACATTAAAGCCTTGCAGTTGAAAAAAGTTCTACAGGGCGCAACTTCAGTATTGTGGTTGTAACCTGACATAATTTGGAACTGAAATTTTACACTTGATATCTTGTTACTTGCATCATTGCTTGTATATTTATATCCTAGCAAAACCCCAGACCAGTTTTCCAGCTGTTCCTAAACTTTTTGTGGTAGTGTAGCCATTGACTTACCACAAAAATGTTACTTCAGATTTGTATAGTATCATTGACCCTACGGAGGATTTGCCATCCTTTAATGCTATGGTTCATTACTTTTACTTCACAATTCTTGTATTTATTGACATTAAACTTTATTAAGCTTCTATATTTGTAAGAATATTTTCCTATGAAGGTATGTTCTTTTTGCTCTGCAATTCAAAACATTGAAAAGTACTGCATCCATTATGTAGTCTATGGACTTTGGACAATCTTAGCCATGTCCTATAAATTGGCACAGATGGTTTATGAAGCCCATTACTCTCTTCAGCATGCAGAGCAAAGTATTTTATGTTTTCAAAAATCAACGGAAAATAACTTGTTGGCTAGAAGGAAAATATAAAATGTGACTGCATAACTATAGCATCAATAGATGCATCTCCCTTTATATACAACTTCACTATTCATGGTACATTAAAACACCTGCATTTTTGGTGACATAAACCTGGTAGCATGATTCTCTGATATACTTTGTACCTCTCATCTTCCCAAACAAAACAAAAAACAGGCACACATGCTGTTTTTGGAGAAAACTGAGTAATTGTTGTTGAGACAGGGAACCTGCAGATATCCTACAGTAGAAGATCACTAAGGGTATGTCTACACTGCAATTAAAAACCCTGGGCTGGCCAAGCCAACTGACTAGAGTTTGCAGGGCTCAGACTAAGGAACCATTTAATTGTAATGTAGACAATTGGGCTTGGGCGACAGCCTGAGCTCTGGATCCCTGCACTCTGACAGGGTACTAGCACCTGAATCATGGCCGGCACCAGCGAAGGAAGCAGGTGCCTGGGGCGGCCAATAGAAAGGAGCGGCACTCCGTCCGTTGTTGGGGCGGCATGTCCGGGTGTGCAACGGCAATTCGGCGGCGGGTCCTTCAGTCCCTCGCTTCCTCTTTGGCGGCAGCTCAGTTGCGCCGCTTCAGTCTTTGGCAACAATTCGGCGGCGGGTCCTTCACTAATCAGGGTTTTTTTTGTTTTTGTTTTTTTTCACTACTTCGGGTGGCAAAAAAGATGGAGCTGGCCCTGGCCTGAATGTCTACACTATAATTAAACAGTCCCTTAACCTGAGTCAGCTGGCATTGGCCAGCCATAGGCTTTTAGTTTCAGTGTAGACATAACCCTTTGTATCTCATCCAAAGCCCATTGAAGTCAATAGAAAGATTCCCATTAATTTCAGTGTGCTTTGGATCAGTCCTTAAGGCCCCAAGCCTGCAAGCATTTTTCTGTGTGCTTAACTTTATGCCTGTGAGAAGTCTCATTTGAGCTGTTACTTCAATGGGATTACTCACATGCATAAGATTAAGCACATGCTTAAGTATTTGTATGATCATGCTGATAACTGTGAAACCCATTGCTAATCACCTAATTTTGCAAATGATTAAGTAGGTGAATATAATGAAACAAAGATACTGCCTCATAAAATATGTTTTCACTTATTTTGACTTATCATTTGACAATATATTGTAGCTACTACAGAAGTAGGTACTCTGGTATACTATGTTCATAAAATGTTTTAAAGAAATTAAGTTTTCGTGACATGAGATCTTACGACACGCCATGTTATAGCTGAGACGTTTGTGAGACTGATGAATTTATTGCATCAGCAATGTGAAAATTTGGCATTTTCTACTATTCATGTAAGAAATTTTTTAAAACTGCTTTTTAAAAATCTGCAGATATGTGATTTGCTTTAATATTGCTCATCCTCCACAAAAAATAGTTCATAGGGAAATCGCCTGGTTATCCTGACTTATATAAAACACACAAACCATGAAACGTGCATTACCCAAAATTTTCTTGTCTCTGGCAGTATTGCTCTTAACTTGTTGAATGTGTACTTTTTAATTTTAAGGCTGTCATTAGAGTTTATTATGAACTAGCTCTTTGAGGAAATCTCTGCAAAATCATCAATTAAAGGAATGCAGGGATTATTTATTAGCTGTTTATTATCTTTATTGTTGCAGTATCCTTTGTCTACAACTTATTGTAAACATTTGAGCCTTTAAAACCTATTCAGCGTACAACCGTACTCATTGATCACTTAAAACTGGACTTGGACTGAGTGTGCTCTCCAGGAACTTGCCAGAAAGAAAGATCCTTAGTAATTGGAGATTATTAGTTGCTTTGCCCCTTCCCCCCACCCCCTCTTTTCCATTTAGTATAAAGGCTTCTTTGTTAACTGCTTTAACTCTGACTAAACCTACCCTCTGAATGCGGAGAGTGACAACGTGACCAACTACATCTGCGTAGTTCCTTTTAAGGAACTGGGTCTGGGTCTGAGTGAAGAGCAGGTGTCCGAAGAGGAGGCACACAATCTCACAGATGGTTTCAGCCTGCCTGCACTCAAGGTAATCCACCCTAGAAGGGAGAATGCATGCTTACATATACAGACTCATGCAAATCCATTTCAGTTGTGACCATGCCCTGCTGTTCATTGTTTCAGATATCTGATTTTTCTCCCCCTACTTGTATCAGTCTGTAGTAATAGAGTATATTTAAAGAGCCCTGAGTGAGATTCATGAATGCTCCAGAAGTTCATCTTGCATATTTTTACAACTATTGGCTTTTCAGAGGATTTAATTTAACATTTAATTAAAGAAATTGATGTGCAGTGTAGAATAGGGTGTTGGGTTGTCTAAATCATTCTTTTAGTTAGCAAAAAAAAAAAAAATTACCATTCACTAATCAGTCTCTTCCCAAATGTTGTATTTAATGCTATGATTTAATTTAATCAGTGCTGATGGGAGAAGTCCATAAAGTAATTTCTCAATTTGTACGTCTCTTGGCTAATCCCTTGCTCTCATCTTGACTTGAACAAAATGAGAGACATTCCAAAGATGTACATTGCTGGTAGTTGAAAATGGAAAAAGCCGCATTTATTTATGCAGTAGGGTTCATAAGCTGAACACCTAGCATCATGAATCAGTGTGCTACTTTGATCTCTGAAAAATGTTTAACTAAACAGAATGGCAGACATCTAATGATCTTTAAACTAGGAGTTTGGGCAAGATGATTGGGAGATGCTCGTTTAATCTCCACACCTAATTCTAATATTGAGTGGGAGGAAAATCAAGTAAAAGAAGATACAGCAATGGAGAGAAGAAAAACAGAGGGTAGGAGAATGGACAAGAGGAAAGATAGTGTTAATACCAATGACAGTAACAGCCAGGTAGGCGATACTGGTAGTAAAATGACTGTACCTAATCGGGTGAGGAATCTAAATGAAGCCAAGCAGAAACAACTAAGATGTCTGTACACCAATGCAAGGAGCCTAGATAACAAAATGAAGGAACTAGAACTCCTGGTGCAGAAAGTGAAACTGGATATTATAGTTATGATAGAAACATGGTGGAATAGGAGTTCCGACTGGACTGCAGATATTAATGGGTATGTGCTGTTCAGTAAAGACAGAAATAAAGGTTAAAAGTGGTGGAGTAGCATTGTATATTAATGAGGAGTAGACTGAAAAGAAATTAGAAGTGATGGAATGGATAGAACAAAATCTGTTTTGAGTCAAAATCACTTTGGGGAAGAAGGGTAACAGACGTTCCACAGGGATAGCACTTGGGATCTGCTACAGATCCTGATTTGGATATAGAAAGAGACCTCTTTAATATTTTTAATTAAATAAATATTATTGGGAATTGTGTGATTATAGGAGACTTTAATTTCCTAAATTAGATTGGACGACAAGTGCTACTAATAATGATAGCTGACAGATTTCTTCACCAAATAGTCACTGAACCAACAAGAGGTGATGACATTTTGAATTTAGTATTGGTAAGTAGTGAGGACCTCAGAGAAGAACTGGCTGTAGAGGACAACCTTGGCTAGAGTGATCATGAGTTAACTCAGTTTAAACTAAATGGAAGGATAAACAAAAATAGGTCTGTAGCTCGAGTCCTTGATTTCAGCAGGACAAACTTTAAACAATTAAGGGAATTAGTAGGGTTACCATACGTCCGGATTTTCCCAGACATGTCCGGCTTTTTGGGACTCAAATCCCCGTCCGGGGGGGAAATCCCAAAAAGCCGAACATATCCGGGAAAATCCGTCGCCGCTGGGCCGGGGGCTGGCCCGGGGCCGGCGGTGCCGGGGGGTGCGCCAGGCCGCCGGGGACCGGCGGTGCTGGGCTGCCGGGGGGGGTGCGCCGGGCCGGGGGTGCTCGGCTGGGGGCCTGGGGGCCGGCAGTGCTGGGCGGGCCGGGGGTGCTCGGGCCCGGGGCCTCCTCCCCCCCCACCCTCCTTACCTGCTTCAGGCTTCCCGCGAATCAAATGTTCGCGGGAAGCAGGGGAGGGGGCGGAGACTTTGGGGAAGGGGCGGAGTTGGGGCAGGGGCGGGGCCCCGTGGAGTGTCCTCCATTTGGAGGCACAAAATATGGTAACCCTAGAATTAGTTAGGGAAGTGGACTGGACTGAAGAACTTGAGTATCTGAATATGGAGGATGCTTGGAGTTAGCTTTTGCAACTTTGAGTTACAGTATCTGGAGCATGCATCCCAAGCAGGGGGCAAAAAATCATAGGGAAGGGAAATTTATTCAACCTGGATAGACAGGCACCTCAAACAGGTTATTAAGAGAATGATCAGCAAGGAAAACTGCCTCTTGCAAGTCAGAAAGTTGTAGGGAAAAAGTGAGATCTGCCAAAAGCCAAGCAGAGCTGGACCTTGCAAAGGAAATTAAAACCAACAATAAGATTCTTTACCCATATAATTTAAAAAATAAATAAATAAAAACAAGGAAAGAAAAGAAGTGGGACCACTAAGCACTGAGTATTGGGTAGAGATTAAAGAAAATCTAGGTATGGCCTAGCACCTAAATGAATATTTTGCCTCAGTTTTCAATAAGAGTAATGAGGAGTTTGGGAACAGTGGCAGAATGGCTAATGGGATCTAGGATATGAAAGTAGAAATTACCACATTCAAGCTAAAAGCCAAATTCAATCAGCTTAATGGGACAAAATCAGGAGGCCTGGACAACCTCCATCCAAGAATATTAAAGAAACCAGCACATGAAATTGCAAGCCCCATAGGAAATGATTTTTAATGAATACCTAAACTTGGGCATCATACCCTGTGATTGCAAACATAGTACTTATATTTAAGAAAGGAAAATACATGATCTGGGGAACTACAAGCCTGTTAGTTTGACCTCAATTGTATGCCAGGTCTTCGAACAAATTTTGACAGAGAGAGTGCTTAAGGACATAGAGGTAAATGATGATTGGGATAAAATACAACACGGTTTTACTAAAGATATCGTTCATACCAACCCGATCTCTTTCTTTGAGAAAATAACTGATTTCATGGACAAAGGAAATGCACTAGATCTATTTTACCTGGATTTCAGTAAAGCATTTGATACTGTTCCACATGGGAAATTATTAATTACTTTGGAGAAGATGGCGATTAATATGAGAATTGAAAGGTGCTTAAGAAACTAGTTAAAGGGAATGGGTCATTCTGTGAAAGGTGAACTGTCAGGCTGGAGGGAGATTACTCGTGGGGTTCCTCAAAGTTCGGTCTTGGGACCAATCTTATTTAACATTTTTATTAATGACCTTAACACAAAAAGTGGGAATGTGCTGATAAAATTTGTGGATGACACAAAGTTGGGATCAGAGTAGCAGCTGTGTTAGTCTGTATCCGCAAAAAGAACAGGAGTACTTGTGGCACCTTAGAGACTAACAAATTTATTAGAGCATAAATAAATTTGTTAGTCTCTAAGGTGCCACAAGTACTCCTGTTCTTTTTACAAAGTTGGGAGGTATTGCCAACATGGAAGAGGACCAATATATCATACAACCTTGAAAACTGGGAGTAATAGAAATGGGATGAAGTTTTAATAGTGCAGGGTCATGTGCTGAGAGATTAACAACAAGAGTTTTTGCTATCAGCTGGAAGTGACAAAGAAGGAAAAAGATGTTCAATCACAGGATGACTGTGAGCTGTGGCCATGAAAAAAGCTAATGCAATCCTAGGATGCGTCAGGTGAGGTATTTCCAGTAGAAACAGAGAAGTGTTATTACCATTATACAAGGCCCTGGGGAGACCTCATCTGGAATACTGTGTGCAGTTCTGGTCTCCTGTGTTTAAGAAAGATTAATTCAAACTGGAACAGGTGTAGAGAAGGTCTACTAGGATGATTAGAGAATGAAGAACCGCCTTATGAAAGGAGACTTAAGGAGCTTGGCTTGTTCAGCCTAGCAAAATGAAGGTTGAGGTGAGATATGATTGCTCTCTATAAATACATCAGAGGGATAAACACCAGGGAGGGAGAGGAGATATTTAGGATAAGGGCCAGTGCTGGCACAAGAACAAATGGTATAAACTGGCCATCAACAACTTTAGGCTTGAAATTAGGTGAAGGTTTCTAACCATCAGAGGAGTGAAGTTCTGGAACAGCCTTTCAAAGGGAGCAGTGGAGCAAAAACATAACTTGTTTCAAGACTGAGCTTGTTACGTTTATGGAGGGAATGGTATGATTGCCTAAAATGGCATATGGCCCATCCGCGACTGCTATTAGCAAATATCTCCAACAACTGGAGATGGAACCCTAGATGGGGAGGGCTCTGAGTTACTACAGAGAATTCTTTCCCAGGTGTCTGACTGGTAGGTTATGCCCATATGCTCATGGTCTTAACTGATCACCATATTTGGGGTTGGGAAGAAATTTTCTGCCAGGTTAGGTTGGCAGAGACACTGGGGTTTTTTTGCCTTCCTATGCCAATGCTGTCACTTGCTGGTTTGAACTAAAATAAATGTTTGATTCTCTGTAACTTGAAGTCTTTAAATCAAGATTTAAGGACTTCAGTAACTTAGTCAGAGGTTATGGGCCTATTACAGGAATGGATGGGTTAAGTTGTGTGACCTGCAATTTGCAGGAGGTCAGACTAGATGACATGATGGTCCCTTCCGGCCTTTGAGTCTGAGTCTTTCTTCTTTTTGAGATACCGAATATCCCAAGTTTGCATGAGTAAATGTGTGCTATTGAAAGAAGATCTCATCTTTTCAAAAGTCTGATGGTTTTCAGTTCAGGCATTTTTTTGTTTTATCTTAGAAAAATTCATTATTGTCTGACTCTTGTGTTAGTTTTATTGTGTTATATTTTATTCAGTAATCTCAGAACTTAATTTCTTTTGTCCTAGCAGTAAATATTGTCAGTAATAAAGACTGATAAGCTTTGAGGCTTAGTTTTGAGTAGACAGCTTTGCTAAATGGCAGCTTTTGGTTTTCATAAATTGCAGTTCTAGTAGGAATTATGCAGACCAAATTACTTTTCCACTATTCTTTGGGCAGCAGACGCCATAATTGTCATAATTTGTAAATGCTTCCAAACCCAGGCTTTGTTTATATGCATCTTGCACTGGTTTAACTAAAATCATTTTTAAATTAATTTAAACCAGTTCAAACCCTGTTGTGGACACTTAAAAATCAGTTAATAACTGTCTTGTATCAATTTTAGCTTAACTTGTTAACCAATCATCTTGTAACCTGGTTGTGACATAATTGAACAAAACTCATCAATATAAGCCCATTTTGTTTCCATATGTGGATTTCCACCAGTGTAACAAAATAGACTTAAACAATTTTACTTAAATCAGTGCAACATTTGTGTTGCGAACCCTAAATTTGTGCATAGTTCTCTTGGGTGCTTGCTTCCTCCAGAAAACCTCTAATATAGGTGCATTTTAGCATAATATGTATACACATCCATATATCTTTTAATATTTCTTTGTCATTCAAGCATGTCTAACCTATATCTGTAACTTTGTGTTGTGTCTCAGCCTGTGGGTGAGGAAAATCTCCTCCTCAAACAAGAACAGTTGACAGAGTAAAAGTACTTGGTATGTGAATAAATCCTCATCACAAAACAAACATTGATTCAATCCAGGGGAAAGTATCTAGGGTAATTTGGGGGAAGTATCATTGCTTCCTAGCAACCAAATATCTGCCAATAAAAAGAGCCAAATGCTTGTTATTGACTAGAAAGGTCAGTTGCTACCCTAAACATGTTCCGGCTTCCCTTTTCTCTGGCCCACATGCCTTTTTCCAGGTAGGTTTTGGATTGCTTTCTTTCCAAAGTTCTCTACTTTTGTGGGTTACCTGTTAGTCATTCACTGCTTTCTCCTTATATTCTGTTTATATGGGCCTGTCCTCCTTTTATGTTTCATAAGTCCTAAGCTCTGATTTCTTGTTCTGAGCTGTGTGCTGATGCTCTTTCCTTAGGCTGCCTCCTTTTCATTTGGTTTTCTTTATAATACCCAGCCAAACCCCTGTGTTGAATGCAGAGATGAATAGGAAGTTAGTGTTGTGTAGCACTTGCCCCTGTGCTAAGTTCATATCAGTCTAAGTGTTACCTTCAGATAACTCCTACACCTGGAAGCAGTCATCTTTTCAGTTCTTTATATTACAGAGCAATAATCTGTTTTCCAGGTGAATATATTGCTTAACAGCTCCCCAAAGTTATTCACACTATTAGGAAGGTGTGTCTTTTGGAATGATTATCAGTCCATCCATCTAAGATCTTATAATGGTGCTCATCACCGTGGTATCTGAGCACCTGACTGTGACCACATGTTACAGAGACAAGGTGGATGAGGTAATTTCTTTTATTGGACTAACGTCTGTTGGTGAGAGACAAGCTTTCAAGTTTATTCAGAACTCTTCTTCAGGTCGTGTACCCAGAACTGAAGAAGAGTTCTGTGCAAGCTTGAACGCTTGTCTCTCTCTCACCAACAGAAGTTGGTCCAATAAAAGATACTACTTCACCCACCTTGTCTTTCTAATATTCTGCGACCAATACAGCTACAACACTGCACATGGTCATATGTGGTGGTTGCATATCCTTAAGTGTGTCACTATTATGGACATTTTTCTTTTGACAGTTCATGTATTGGAAAGACCACTACCCATTTACAACTGGAAATGATCCATAATTGCACTCATATAAAGCCTGTCCGCCCAGAATCTCAGAAGGTTAGAGAACATTACCTGTGAACTAAATAGTGTCCCTCTTTTACAGATGAGAAAATAAGGTCGAGTAACTTGACCTGTTGTGGCCCTTGGGAATCAATCTCAGACCACACTCCATACTAGCCCAATTCTGATCTCTCTGTGGCCATGTCTACACTAGCGAGCTTACAGTGGCACAGCTGTACCGATGCAGCTGTGCCACTGTAATAGCGCTCGTATAGCTGCTCTATGCCGACAGGAGAGAGCACTCCCATCGACATAATAAAACCACCTCCACGAGGGGCAGTAGCTGTGTCGGCAGGAGAAGCTCTCCCACCGACATAGCGCTGTGCCCACTACCACTTACACTAACAAAATTTATGTCACTCGGGTGTGTTTTTTTCACACCCCTGAGCAACATAAGTATCACCGGCATACATGGTATTGTAGACATGGACTGTGTGTGGGGCTGGTGTAACGGTTAAAAGGGCTATCTTCCTCTTTTTTATAAAAAAAAAAAAAAAGGCATTGCCCAGAAAGGTGCTACTGTGACCGTCTTCTGAGACATGGGCCTTGTCTAAATCAGGACAAAAAATTTTTTTTTTAGTTATGTAAGATGATTTGACATACCCATTAGCACTTAGTGTAGACACAGTTTAACACCTTTTAAATGTTATCTAGTTATGAAGTAACCTACGCTTCTCTGTAGGCAAATAGAGGAGCACTCAAAGGTACAACAGAATGGGTTTTGCTTCATAGTTCAATTTGAGATTCTGGAGAAATGTGAACTGTGGGATTCCTCTTTTTCACTGCCAGAATGAGTGACCTGACAGCTACCATAAATAATGATTTAAAGAGATTATTCCATTGTTCTGCCTTTATCAGTGTTTCCACATTTTAATAGTATTTGTGAAGTTGCCCAGTTTTGCACACAAAACAGTAAGTCAACAGCTCAGATTTCTTAGGATTTCAAAGTATATGTTGTTAATATATAGTGCTAATGGATTAGCATTTCAATCTGGGGGGAGGGATATAGTAGTCAGTAACTACGTCATAGAATCAGAGGGGTAGCCATGTTAGTCTGGAACTGTAAAAGCAGCAAAGAGTCCTGTGGCACTTTATAGACTAACAGACGTATTGGAGCATGAACTTTCGTGGGTGAATACCCACTTCGTCGGATGCATGTCATAGAAGTGACAACTCCAAGTTATGAGGGAAGAGTCTTCTTCAGTGCAATGTACATCCTGCTGTCGGAATCTTGGCCACTCCTTATCTGCCCCAGGGGAGTCAGAGACTGTCCTGACTAGTGAGTCTGGCATATCGGCAAAGGAGTGTTTTCCAAAGTGGGGATATGATGCATTGGACCCCTGAAAGCCTTTTGTGTACAAGTGAGCACGTGAGACCCTCATTGAAGGAATTTACAGTCACAAAGTGTGAGACACCCAGACTAATATGACCTTGTCATATGCTCCCAGGCACACAGTGCTGAGCATATAATCTGTGGGAGAAGATAAAACTGTTTAAAAAGGGGGGAAAATGTTTTAAAAAGTGAATGAAGAAATGCTAATGTTTTTTTTAACAATGAAGACCATTTGATCCTTTCTGTATTTTGTAGGTTCTGTTTCAGCTGTGGGTAGGACAGAGTTCAGAGTTCTTCAGACGATTAGCACTGCTGCTCTCTCCAGTTAATGCATCCCCCAAGCCCTTGATCACTCCAGAACGTTTGCCTCATTGTATTTTGTCTGATGTGACTCAGAGTCTACCTCACACTCACGCTGCCTGCTTAGAAGAGCTTAAGCGAAGCTATGAGTTTTATCGGTACTTTGAAACTCAGCATCAGTTAGGCTTGGAACGTGCAACCAAAACAAAACCGAAGTCAAGAGCTCTGAACAGCCTTCACACAGCAGTGCGCAGCTTGCAGCTCCATCTCAAGGCCCTACTGAATGAGTAAGTTTAGACTATTTGAGAGAATGTGCCTGTAGTTAGAAAGCTTCAGTCTTGCGCTGCTTTGATTGTTGGTTTATATCCCAGATTGGGAAAAAAAGACATAATTGAGGCTTGCAGCCATGCAAGATAAAGGATGGGGTATATCTGTTAATGTAGGCTGGGTTATATTGCTGCTTCTGCTTCCCTGCCCATATATTAGAGTTTGCCAACTGGGAAACAATTCTGGTTTATATTCCACAACTGGAGAAAGATATTTAACTAGTGTCCCTTATTTAGAAAGGAGCAACATGAGTGAGAGACAAACTTGTGAATTGGATATTTTAAAGAATGTTATTGTAGGGTCAATGTTAACAGCTCTCTGGGAATCCAGAGGGGTCTGACCAGCTGCCTTTCTCTTTAGTATAAGCGATTGCACATACAACAAGTCTGTTCTGTTATATAATGTATTTAATTGAGGTGACAGTTTCTCAGAGCAACCTGCATCCATTTTAAGAGGAGATGACTGGAATTAGAAGTTTTCAACTGAAATTGAAGGATTCCATTCTATTCAGGTTCTGATACTGTGCCCATCACCATGGGATCTGAGCTTTAAACTATAACAGCCACACATATTGCCAAGTGTTTGTGAAGACAAAGTCTCTCTGTCCTACATGGAGTTGGTTACTGTAGTTGGTTTATTAATCTTTAGATATTCTGTGGTGCTAACACCTCCTTAAAGATGAACTGCTAAGCAAAAAGATTTATTAAAACCCTCCATCTCTTTAGTCCCTCTTTTTGAATGATCCTGAAAGCATGCTTGAGTTTTGTCTGTTCTGCAACAAAATTCAACACACAATAATTACGGGTTATATACCTAAAAAGATTTTTCTTTGGTACAGTTAGTTAAATAACACAATGCCATCTAAATTTAATGGATTACCGTAATGAGAATGGAGGAGAGGAGGAGTTTGGCTTTAAAACATATGAAGCTGGCTAAACTACAGTTTAAGATGGAAGGAAGGAGGAATGGAGGAAAGTGATTAAATTCAAAACCTGAACAAATCATGAAATATGAGATTCAGATATGTTAGTGTGATATTTTCCTTCCCATTCATCTAGGGTAATAATTCTTGAGGATGAACTTGAAAAACTTGTTAGCTCTAAGGAGACACAAGAACTAACTTTAGAAGCCTATCAAGTCCTAGAGCAGAAACTAAAGCTGATTCAGCCTCACATCCAGGCAAGCAACAGCTGCTGGGAAGAGGCCATTTCTCAGGTGGAAAAAATGGTTCGAAGAAACCCGGATAAAAAAGGTACATTGAAAAGTTTCTTTTAGCAACCAGCTGACTGAATGTGATTAAAGAGATTTGTCTGGTTTACATTTCCAAGACTCTGTTTTCTAAACATGTAGCTGAGTTTTGTGGAAATTAATTTCCTGTTGCAGATAGTTTTCCAAAGTGTCCAGTTTAACATGTTGCTCCCATTTATGTCTGCCACGTTGCTGATGATTCTCAAGGAATACCCTGAAGCTTTTAGCATGTTAGTCTTCCAGTGTGCTCAGAAAGGTGATGGAGTGTGTATCAGTATCCTTTGCATTGGAGTCGGGCTCTGACTCAGTACCCCACTGAATTCTTAAAGATCAGTTATCTGTTCATTTCTGCACTTAATCTTTTTTTGTTTTAATCTCTCTTCTTCCCCCTCTTCCTCCCCCCACCTCCAGGCAAACCTGAATCATCTTGTGATAATACACTCTGCCCCATGATACCATTACTACAGCCTGCCCTGCATATAGAGGACAAAGACCCAATCCCCGAAGAGCAGGTAAGAATAAATGGATGCTTTCAAAGTTATATATGAATTTTGTGTTGCGAAGACATTTCCCTCATCCATTTCCTTTTTAGCTGCTTCAGCAGTGACCTTATCTCCTTCAACAAGGTGTGTAATGCAGCTAGCCAATGCCCTTTTGTTAACGGACTTGTGAACTACTCTACAGCAGACAGGGTATATAGTACCTATATTGTACCACACGGTGGTGTTCCCCACCCAGGAACAAAAAGCTTTGAAATTAATTTTGAATCAGGTTCCTGCATATGCTACCTTGGAACCAGATAAAGACATCTCTAAAAGAAATGAATTGGTTAAAAGGCAATATATTAAATTGATTCTTACTTGCATTAACCTAACTAATCCTATATGGTTTCCATAGGCTTTGCATTTCTGAACTCTTAAAATATGCCTTAACATAAACAATTTGGTGTATTATTTTCTCTCTCAGTTTAAGGGCACTCATTTGACGGCTAAAGTAACTGGAAAGAAAAGTCGGCTTCAACTCAAGAATTAAGTGATGGGCACATTTTGAGAGAAGATGAGCCCCCTTTCCCTCCCCATACACACACATCATCACCACTTCAAACTTTTCCCTGTTCAACATGTTGATTCTTCTCTTTCTGAAGTTATCTGGTTGAACAGTTACCACTGATAAAATGAATGAGATACCCAGCCTTGAATGAACTGGAGGAGGGGAGAGTAAAAAATAGCAATAGTTGTCATATCCAATAGGAATTATAGGAAAAGTGATCCCCATCTCCAAGTCAAAATCTCCTCTTTGTATTGGTTGTTTGCACCAGAGTAAATCCGAAGTGACTCTGCTGATTTCAGTTATCTTGACTTTATCAATTTACTTACTCCAGTTTTATACTAGTGTAACTGAGAGCAGAGTCAGGCCCCCAAACTCCTGCCATGCCAATCACGCGGGTGACTATGGACTTGGGGCTCAATCCTCCTGCTAAAGTGCTGAAATACTGCAGTACCTCAAAGGGCTTGACCCTTGAGGAATATGCAGATCAAAAGAGCAGTTTATTCTTTTTCCGTAGGAATTGGAAGCATATGTTGAAGATACAGATACAGACAATGAGTACAAAAGGGAGGACTTTTATTGCTTTTCCCAGGAAGAGAGAGAGAGACAAAAACGTGAGAGAGAGGAATCCAAGAGAGTGTTACAAGAACTGAAATCTGTGCTGGGATTTAGAGCTTCAGAGGTAGAGAGACAGAAATGGAAGCAGCTGTTATTTAGTGATCATGGTAAGTACTGACTTTTTTTATATAATTAATTTGATTCTTAGTAAGGGTGTGTGTCTGTCTGGTTACAATCAACTTTTGACATAGTATTGCTAGAATACATACTGTATTCAACTGTAGTAGTGCCTTTGATAGATCTGTGTGGCCCTAATTTGTTGCTCCATCTGTTCATATGGCTTGCTAGCATCATTTTACTTTCCAATTAAAAAAAAAAAACAACAAAGAGAGGAAGTTTGGCCACTAACTTCAAGATGCTAAGAATTTGGCTCTTAGAGCGGATAAAATTAAGCACAGCGTACAGGGAATTGCTGTATGCTTTTTCATTGCTGTCCACCAAATCTGCTCGTCAATCAGGCAGCAAATTGTATAGAATCATACATCTTTGTAAATGATAGTAAATTTTCAGGTTTAGAAGAAATACTTTTTCAATTTTATCCCAGAATTACAGAGACACATAGAGTGAAGTGACAGGCTAGACTTTGGTATCTATTCCAAGAAAGACAGAAAATATTTTTTAAAAGCCAACAATCTAATTTGTAAGTAGAAAAAGGATTCTCCTGGAGTGGCCCTCGGACAGTCTGGAGTGGACTGCTGGCAGCTCTCCTCACTTGTTTCTGGAGGCAGGTACGTGCGAATTTCTCTTTCCCGGCAACAGTGCATGGCTCTTAAAGAGCCAGTTTTGGATGCCGTATGCCTGACTCTAGCAATAAAACTAGCAGCTTAGTGCAGTTTCTCTCTATTTTTATTGTGACTATTTCTTTCTTCTGCCTTTTTTCCTTCTCTGTTCTTCTCTCTCACTTCTTCCCCTTTCCCTTCCCCTTCCCTTAAAAGAAGGCTAAGGAAAAGCACTATAGAAAGTGCAAAAAGCACAAATCTACAAAATCTAGGCGCTCTCCTTCAGAGGAAGGTGAAATCCCTTTGTCCTTGCCTGCAGTGCTTCAGACAAGGGGAAGACATTTTCACATCATGGATTTGGCTAGATTTGTTGTCTGGATGATCTAATGAGGAGACAGATGTCCCTAAAAAGGACTTCTGCAAGCCAAAGAAGTCTAAGGATCTGGAATTCCCAGTGTGTGAAGACAGTCACTTTCAAGACATCCTGTCTAGCACAGAAGCAGTCCAACACCTACCTTAAACTGTATGATGTCAAGAAATCCAACTGTCATGTTTGGCTGTATATCCCAGATGAAAGGCTCAATCTCCAAACTAGCCAGAGAAGGAGGGACCTGTGCATTGCCTCCTTCAAAGATCCTGTGGACAAGTGCTCAGTAATAGATCAGACGCATTTATGAGGCCTCTGTTCCTGCCTTCAAAACCACATGTGTGGTTGCATCTCTCACTTCCTTTCTCAGGTCCATCAAGCTACAATTCTAGTCAAGTCCAAAAGCAGAGACACCAAAATACTTCACACACTCATCAAGAGCAAGTTTTCCTCACTATCCTTCGTTTACACCTCATGTGATGTCACATGATTCTTTTCTACACTCATCCTTGCTCTGTGCCTAAGAGGTCTTACACTCTCCTTGGCAGGCACAGTGCAATGTACTATCCACCGTATGTGATCCCCCTCAGGCCTTCTTCCTCTCAGTTTGGAAAAACAAGGAGGGAGTTGGTCTGAGCTGATCATGCTCCCAGCCCAAGTCTAGAGGTCTCAGGGCTAATGGCTGTTGTATTATAAAGGGGAGCCTGTGTTGGATACGCTTTTGAATAGAACACCAATAGATGCCAACACCCACATAGACACCAGGCCTTCTCAGGCCTTGCCTTGGAGTCCAGGAGGGAGTCCAGCATGAGTATGTCCCTCCTTGAACTAAGAGCAATGGGCCTAGTCATTCAGCAGCTTCTCCCCTTCAGTTCTAATCCATCAATTCAAATAAAATGTGGCACTTGGACATCTGCTGCATTCATTAACCTCTGTGGAGCACTTGGGACTGAGGTTCTGTGCGTCTCTTCCAAAGTGATGAAGGAAGATTCATCAGACCATTTGGGCCTGCATCCGAGGTAAACTGAAAATATCAAGTATCAGAGGGGTAGCCGTGTTAGTCTGGACCTGTAAAAAGCAACAGAGTCCTGTGGCACCTTATAGACTAACAGATGTATTGGAGCATAAGCTTTCGTGGGTGAATACCCACTTCGTCAGTCGCATGTGTATTCTCCCACGAAAGCTTATGCTCCAATACATCTGTTAGTCTATAAGGTGCCACAGGACTCTTTTTTGAAAATATCAAGAGACTGGCACAACAGGACAACTCTCACCTGGGGCAGCTGAATCCTGTAATATTCAACAACATACTTTCAGCCTGGGAGCTCTCTTGGGTGGGCTTGTTCCTATAGCAGTTCATCCCTCTTGTTCCAGGAACAGAGATTCTCTGGCATGAGGGGCCCGCTGTGTTTTCATTCATGTGGTCAGTGCAGTGGATGGACTCCTGCCATTCTCCCCTTCTCAGAACAATAGCCAGAAAAATCTGGGGAGTGAAGATAATTATCATTGCCTCCTTTTGGACCAGAAAACTTTAGTTGCCCACTATGCTTCATTCATCAGTCTGAGACATGATGTCTCCTATTTTCTAAGGAACCTCTGTGGCAGGGATTGGTGCTTTGTCAGAAGTCAGCTTGACATCCTGGAGGCTGAAAGATTGATGTTGCAGTCCTTCATCTGTTTCCTTGAATGATAGAGCTGTTCTTTCAGTGTAGGAAGCCTTCAAGTGTCTGGGCCTATTAAAAATGTGGGGAATATTTTTTTGATGCTGGGAGGCCAAAAACGGGCATCATCTTCCGGTCTTCCTTGGGTCCACATTACAACTTCTCCTAGATAGCTATGATATGGGGCTTAGTACATTTCCTTACAGATACAAGTTTTAGCCCTCGGAGACCTACCACTAATTAGCTATGAAGACACCTTGGCAGTTCATCCTCACATCTCTTGCTTCCTCAGGTAATCAAAAATTTTAGACCAGCTCTCAGCTACCAGCTAGTTAAATGCCATTTCAGCTTGGTCCTTTGTCCTCACTGAGGCCCCCTTCAGGCCACTTAGAAAAGTTTTCCTCTGCTTCTTTACTATCAAAGTCCCATTTCTCATGGCAGTTTCTTCTGGGAGAAGGGTCAGGAAAGTAAGAGAATGTTCTTGCGAGGAACCATTTCTTCAGGTATTTCCATATAGGTTTGTGTTTCAGACAGCCCCTGAAATTTTACCTCAAGTGTATTCTCCCTTGCACATCAATCTGAAGACTGTTTTATTCCTTCCTTGTGCCCTAACTATCATTGGCGTAGTCAGAGCTCTCAAATCCTACTTGACAGGACAGCCTTGTTCTAAACATCATGTGTCTCCTTGATGACCTGTAGTTACTACAAAAATGGTCAAAAAGGATCTAAGGTTACAGTCTCCCGATTGCTCAAGGCAGTTAACAAAGAAGCCAACATTGAGTTTTTAAAAATTCTCCTGGAGTTTGTGTTTGCTCCCTTAGCACTAAGAACAAAAGAACAGAGCCTCCCCTGAAGCCCAAAGAACAGAATCACCCCTGAAGAGTTCTGTAAAGCTATGCTGTGGGGTCACTGTTCGTTCACCAAGTATCAAAGAGTTGGTGGTGCAGCCTCCATAAATACGTCCTTCAGGCCCCAGTAGCCTGTGTCTGTTTTTATTTAGATTCCGTCAGAAATAAAAAATTAGCCTGTCAATTACTGGATAGTTCCCGACTGGTTTTTTCTGTCTCTCTACCTCTGTTCTTCTACTGCTTGCTACTTCCCAGCAATTCTTTCTAGATTAGGGGAGGAGTGTTCTGTGAAAATAACAAGAAACAAGCAAAATAGAATAGGTCCATCCAGTACCGGGTTTGGAGTGATGCCAGTGGTGCCACGGCATCGAGCACCATCCCTCCCCTTACATGTAGAGGGTGAGCCCAGCGGGCACCAGGGGCTGGCACTCAGGCTGGGGCAGGAAGCCGTCCCCTGGGAGCACGGAGCCGCTTGCAGGTGCCGCACCACGGCCGCCCCCCAGCGCTGCACCCTGGGCTTGGCGAAGGAGCCAGATCCATCCAGGGGCTGCAGCAGGACAGTCAGGAGCAGTAGCAGTGAGAGCAGGGCCATGGCGAGGGGACCATACCAGAGCTCCCCGGCTTCAGGTGGCCGCACCCCGACTCATGGTGCCGGGGTTGCTGCTCCGCAGGGCCTGCATTCCACTCTCTGGGGCCCAGCTCCCTTGGGCATCAGACTCTGCTCTGTGTCTGCGGGGCACAGATCGCAGCTCCAAGCCCCTCCCCCTGGAGCTGCTGCTGTGCTTAGCCCTTTCCCAGCCTCTGGCAGGCAGGGGGGCGACCTCACACACATACCCCGGCTCCGTGTCCCAGGTCCCCTCTGCCCTGTGTGGGGACTGCAGCCCCTTCCACAGATCAGTCAGGGGGCGGAGGAGGGAGGCATGGGCTGAGCTCAGGCACCCCCTGCAGCCAGGGAGCCCCACTCCTGGGGTCAGCACTAAGCCCGGACGCTCACCCTGACCCTCCCCACTGCACTGCCCCTTCCAGTGCCGGATGAGCTGGAGGCAATCGGGGAGCAGCCAGACCTCAGGAGAGTGGAGTCACAGCCCCCCTGGGTACCGGGGATGAGTTGGGTAGATGCAACCTTGGTCTGAGCTGCATCTGGCCAAGCTGGAGCTAGGTGAGGTCTGGTCCAGGTTGCTTCAGAGAACAGGGGTGAATCGACAGCAGGGGGTGGCTCTGGAGTGAAGTGCCCGAGAATGGTCCAACTGGGGATTGTGGAGTGGGGGTCGGGTTCCGAAATAGAGGTTCAGGAGGAGCCCTGTTCTGGTAGGCAGTGTGGAGGTTCATGGTTGAGAGGGGTTGTTCATAGAGGGGTCTGATCCAATTTGGGCTGGAAGGTGGTCTAGTTCTGTTTGGGGGGTTTGGTCTGAGGCGGGATGCTGGTCTGGTCCAGTCCTTGGGGGGTGGGGTTCGTTCTGGGGAGGGATATGGGTCTGGTCCGATTTGGAGGGTTGGCCCGCTCTTTTGGGAGCACAGTTGGTCCTAATTCTAGTCTCTGTGCCTCTCTGCTTGCAGGGAAGGCCAACCAAGGCAAGTATGAATAATGACCCTGTAAATAGTTTTTCATTTTTTATTTTTAAAATGTTTTAAACAGTTTTAAATCCACTCCAGTTTCATACAGAAATTTAATTCAAACCCTGGTAGTTCATATGAGAAATGTGAAGGGTGAGATAGCGGCAAGGTTCCCTTTTAGTGGGAGCAGCACATGGCTGGTGTTTTGGCCAACTTTGGCTTTTGTTAGCTGTGTTTTATTTTGTATTTTTTTCTTTTATAATTTATTTTATGTACACTTGTGTGCATTCTTTTGGCCCTAGGGCTGACAGTGCTGGTACCCTAGTGGCAGCCACCTCCATCTGCAACTTAAACTTGTAAATTTTGTAAATAAAACCTGTGCAGCTGTGTGCTGTGTCAAAGACAACTTCTGAGTCGATCTTCTGTGTTTTACAATTGTTCCCCATGGGGCCCCACAAATATGTTTGGCGCCAGGCCCACAAAAGGTTAATCCAGCCCTGGGCCTATCCCTGGGATTTGGCCCTCTACCAGTTGGGCTTTTTGCCCCTCCATAGTTACCTTTCCATCGTTTTCCAGCTTTGGAAGTATTCTTTGGGGCATTTAGGCACCAAAACTGGCTCTTAACGGGCTGGTATGGATAGAGAAATTTGCATATTCTTGCCTCCAGAAGCAAGTTGGTAGAGATACACAGTGATTCTCTTCAAAATGGTGAAGGGGCCACTCCATTAGAAGAACAATTAACAGGTGAGGCCAAATTGCTGCTACACTGTACTGTGTGTGTGTGTTTGTTTTTTCAAATGTAAATCCTGAAGCATAAGTTTCCAGTGTGTTAAATGAAAATAATTACTAATATGACAAGCATAAAAACATTCCCATGTTCAGTTAGTGAAAATAAATACTACTAAAATATAATGCAATGGAAAAAATTTAATACAGTAATCTTGTTTCCCATAAAAAGTTTGGTGTATTTTCCAGAGTTATTTTCATCTTTGCTTACAGGGGTAAAGTCAGAATGGAATTAGAAAGGGAATGCCACATGGGAACCTGCTGTTGCTGCTCTTATGTATGTTCGTGCTGCTATTCTAATGGAGCTACCGCAGTTTAGGGATCTGTTTGTTGGAAATGGACACTATATCGTTTTACTATAAAGAAAGACGTCTGTTCTTCAAGAAGCAATTATATCGTGTTGTACTAACCCCTAACACTGGGAGGAGAGACTTCCTGGCAAGCATCCCGTTGCTGGCAATGGGACTCGCTGCTACTACTAACATCGAGAGGCTAAATTACTCTTTATTTGTGAGGACAACGTATCCTACTGTATGCATACATATCTTATTTATATGTTGTGATGTATAAAATCAGATATTACCCACAAGACATTTTTTATTATGTTCCAGTTATCTTTACTAGATTAGATAGCTGTTATTTAAAGGAAGATAGTTCTAATTTGTGTGAGATGCAGCAACTGATTTTACTTGTAATTTCCATAAAATACATCAGCTCTATGTGATATCATTTTTACATATGTCTCATGAGTTTTAAAGACGATGTAGAACTAGTAGACATTACCTTCCATCTTCAGCATCCTGCTCAGAAAATACATCTTTATTTTACCTATTTTAACTCTCAGTTCCATCTCTTAAGACACACATTGCTGAGTTATGTATGGAAAGTTACTTTTTAGTCATAATTTTTTTCTTTTTTCTTTTCTTTTTAAGCTGCAGTGAAGCCCTTGTCTCCTGTAGAAGCAGTGGAACCCATACATAATTTGGAATCCCCTCTGAATTCAGAAGCAGGAAAGCAGGACTGTAACCAAACTAGTGATGATTCTGAAGAGAGAGACTCTAGCCCAAAAGCCCATGTCACTGTGAGTGGGAAAAGCAGTACTGAATATTTATATGATGATCCTACAAAGGATGAAAACAAAGACATTGCTGCTGATGCAGGTGGATCTCCAATGGCTGTAAAAAGAACATGTTACCAATGTGAGGGTGAAGGAGATAAAGTGGAGCCAATTGGTGTGGATGGAATGGAGGTTTTACAGCCCCCTTTGAGGGACGCATTACAGTCCTCCATCAAGCAAAGGCTGGCTCAGCTCCATATATCAACGGATTTCAACTTCACATCAGGTCTGGCTGCACAGGTTGCCGCCAGATCACTTACTTTTACTACCATGCAAGAACAGACTTTTGGAGATGACGATGAGGAGGAGAAGGAGAAGACAGAGGAGAATGAAAACCATGTGGAAGAGAACAAGAATGAAGACAGGCTTTAAAAGTGAAGGAGGATTCTAAGTCCTACCTGACCTTTGTTAAACATTGTGTTGCCTACTTGAATTCCATAAAAGGCAAGTGATATGATTGAAATAGCTCAGGCATGGATTCAGAGATGAAAATGCTGGATGGAAAAATTGAGACCTAAATGTAATGCTTACTGTTCCCTATATATGAAGCTCTCAATAGGGCTTTCCCAGTATATTGATGATTATATGCAGGTAAGCTAAGGAGATAAAGGCTGGAACCCAGGAGTAGTCATTTGTCTCCTTCTGATGACACCACTGGTGGGTTTTGGAACTTACCTTAATATTTTATGTTTATTTATTTATATTATATAATTTTTTTCTAAAAAGAAGACAAAAGGATGTCTTGTATTTCAGCATATTCTGTCATTTCCTGATATTGTTGTCATAGTAGCAGTGTTAATTATAACACTAGTCAGAGTGATTCTTTTTGAAAAATATCTGTCATGTGGTCTTCCACACCTCCTTTGCTTTGTCTTTAGTGTCTGCTATATATTTGTTAACAACCTTAGGTAGTTGTAACTTCATTGGTTAAAGACCCTCCCAAACGAAAATGCAGAATTTTAAATAAAAATGTGAAAGTTGGTGTGTCCTGGAGTATTTGGGCTAAAGTAGTATGAAGTTAGTCGCTCTTCATATTAAGGTTCCATTTATAAATAGTTTATAAAGGACTAATAAGTAATTAATAAATGTTATAAGCAAGTTATAGACATGAGTAGTGTGTGTTATGGATGGTTATAAGCACATCAGTAGGTGTTATAGATGGCTAGAAAGTAGCCTGTTGGACTTTATAACAATATATACCAATTCTTTTACCATTTATTAAAACACCTATTAATGATTTGTTGGCCCTATGTAAGTGGAATCTTAATATAAGTGTGACTTAGGTTATTTACACAGGGTTACAAAGTACAGTATTATGTACATTTGTTCTCTTGTAGAGCTGTGGTTAGGTTCTGGAATAAATTTTTAAGCTAAGTTAAATGAGTATTTTTTTAAATGATGTACAATAATTTTGTTTAAATGTTAAACTTGCTTTTCCTAAAGTTCTTTCACTTTTCTCTGCATCACAGCTACAACCTGTCTGTCTAAGAGACCAGCAGAGAACATGCACTTACATCCTTTCAAATTAAGCTGTATCTTGTAACTCAGTTGACACTTAAGTCTAAACATATAGTGTGGGGCTATTTGTTTCTCTCTCTGCAGCACTGATTTAGAGAGCAGTGAACTGTGACATAGAAAAAAGAATGAGGCGTACTTGTGGCACCTTAGAGACTAACACATTTATTTGGGCATAAGCTTTTGTGGGCTAAAACCCACTTCATCGGATGCATGCAGTGGAAAATACAGTAGGAACACACATATACACACACACACACACACACACACACACACACACACACACAACCATGAAAAAATGGGTGTTGCCATACCAACTATAACAAGACTAATCAATTAAGGTGGGCTGTTATCATCAGGAGAAACCAAACTTTTGTAGTGATAATCAGGATGGCCCATTTCCAACAGTTGATAAGAAGGTGTGAGTAACAGTAGGGGAAAAAATTAGCATGGGAAAATAGTTTTACTTTGTGTAATGACCCATCCACTCCCAGTCTTTATTCAAGCCTAATTTAATGGTGTCCAGTTTGGAAATTAATTCCAATTCAGCAGTTTCTCATTGGAGTCTGTTTTTGAATTTTTTTTGTTGGAGTATTACAACTTTGAAGTCGGTAATTTAGTGACCAGGGAGGTTGAAGTGTTCTCCGTCTGGTTTTTGAATGTTATAATTCTTGATGTCTGATTTGTGTCCATTTATTCCCCACAAAAGCTTATGCCCAAATAAATTTATTAGTCTCTAAGGTGCCACAAGTACTCCTCATTCTTTCTGCTGATACAGACTAACATGGCTACCACTCAGAAACCTGTGACATAGAAGAGGTTAACTCCACAGAAGGGGAGAGCAATGGTTCATGGCATTGGCCTCCTGCCCTCTGACACAAAGGAAGCCCATCCTCAGAGTAAGGGTTCCATGGCTCAGGCTGAGAGGGAGCAGACACACACAGTGGATCTCTTGGACATGGATGGATTTCCATTCAGAAATCAGGCCAGTAATTACTCCTGATAAGTATCAGGGGGTAGCCGTGTTAGTCTGTATCCACAAAAACAACAAGGAGTCCGGTGGCACCTTAAAGACTAACAGATTTATTTTGGCATTTCCTTAAAGACTATCCCTTAGTCTTTAAGGTGCCACCGGACTCCTTGTTACTCCTGATAACTTCTCTCTGCATCTGCCATCTTCTTGGGTGTGGGTTATGGTGCACCCATCAGCAGGGACTTAATGGCAGTAAAGTTCCTGAGGGTACTGGCTGCCATGAGGGAATGCAGAGCAAAGGGAGCTCAGTGGATGCTCACGCACCTGCGACAACATCCCCTTGGCCATTTTGTAACAAGACCAACCCTGCCCTGCAACCTTCTCCCTCCCCGGTATTGATTTTGAGGAAACACCGTGGGTATAAATATATGAAGTTTCACAGCCCCTCAATGGGGAAATATTAACATGTAGCAGAGGGAGTAAGTGGCTCAGGATCGTGTGTATCTTCTGCTGTCTTCTCCCTGTTTCTTCTGCTCCCTTGCACTCTGATTAAGGGAGGGGAATGTCTTTAAATGCTTTATTTGCCTGTGATAGTGTATTCTGTGCCCTTATTTAGGTGTATGTGGGTGGAGGCTGTAGAATGAATGATGTCTAGGAAACATTGTGGAAATATAGTCCTCTGCTCAACCATGATGTACTGAGCAGCTAAGCATCCCTTTCGGTAGTAGAGTCAGTTCTACCCCAGCCCTGAGAGGGGTCTACTGAGAAAATGGAACTGTTGATGCAATTCTCTCTATGATAGGCCGTTGTCTTTCTACTTTTAGAACTGGTTTAAATAGACTAGGAGTGTGTGGAACGTTTTCATTCCCACTTGAAAAGAAGTCTTCCTTGTCCTTGACTTAAAACTCTCAAGTTCACCAAGTGCCCTGATGGTTTTTTTTTAGCTAATTCTTCCTCTTATTTGGTTTTATTTTTCACTGATACTTTTTCCATCAGCTCATCCACCAGCATCTCATGACCTTGTGCTGTGTATCCCAATATTGCTATCTCTTTTTCCTAAATCTAAATAATGGAATCCTATCTCCTTTAAATGACTGTAGAGCGAGAGAGAGGGAGAAGTTTTCAAGCTTACATAGAGCTCTCTGTGTAAGCTCAAAAGATTGTCTCTCTCTCCAACAGAAATTGGTCCAATAAAAGATATTCCCTCACCCACCTTGTCTCTCTAATATCCTGGGACCAACACAGCTACAACAACACTCTAAACTATTGTGATAAATACTTACAAAATTATCTGGGGCTTGAGTTTCACTACTCTCACAAGTTCAGCTGAAGTTAATGGGAGCTGCAGGTGCTCTGTTCGCTACAAAAATACACCCCATATCTCTCGTTTGAGCCAGTAATTTCTGCAGTGTTTACTGCAGACCTGGGCAAAAGACCCAAAGAACAGACTCTGGCTTATCACTTGGAATTAAATATGTGTGAGAAAAGAGGAAAGCTGTGGAGCAAGCAATCTTAGATTTCATCATCATTAAAAGAAATACAAGTTTTATATGAGTAAATCAACTACTAAATGCAAATAAAATTGGTAAACTTATTTAGTGTGTTCTTAAAAAAACACACACACACTTACATTTGCATCCATTTAAGATGCCACATGTAATTGTACTATTGGGTAATCTACTTTAATGGCTATTTATTTAATATCCTCCCTCCAGAAAAATCTGGTTAACAGCCCACTGCACCCAAAGAATGGCTTCCTTTGATTTGATAACTTGTTCCCAGCTACCTATAAATAGACTCTTATAGTCCAAATTTCCTCATGATGATGTCTGTTGAAAAGTCATTGCTTTCAAGCTGTAGAGGCTCTTGAGCAGTTTATTAGATTTTTTGACCATCTACATTTCTTGCTGCCTGTTACAAATGTATACCATACACAGGTCGGCATTAGCGCCCAGGCACTGTGTTAACATATTGTGCATACTGGAGAACTAAAGCTGCTCAGTGTTCCTTGATTGAGAACTGCAGAATGAGATCTTAATAAAAACAAAGTTCTTACTTTTTAGGTTTTGTTTAATTTTGTTTTTAGCATCACATCCACACTGAATACAGAGGTGAGCTGATGAATCTAGGTAGCCAGAGTTCTTTGCAGTGAGTAGAATTGACAGTAAATACGTTTTCCTTATCCCATTTAAGATTAATGCCATCATAAAGTTTTGGAGGAGTACGTAGTTATGTATGGTTAAACAATGTCGAAGTTATTTCTTCTTGACCAGACCCAGCTAGAAGGAATCCTAAAGGCAAAACTCACTTTTCTAGATTTGATTGTAATCTGATAGCCCATCTAAATTATGCCCGTAAATTTTACAGATCTAGTAGCAAATAAACATTTGAATATAGACAGATATCTGATAGAAATATTTATTGTTGATGAACACCATTTTTTTATTTTACATAACATAATAAAGTGAAAAACCAAACACTAATGGATGTGGGTTTGGTGAATTATAAACAATGTACAATTTTTAACAATAATAAGCAATATCAGTAATTGCCAAGCCCTCTATTGGTGTGACAGTAATAAGATAATTGAGCTCCTGATAAATCGTTCCTACTCCTCACTGCAGACTTGAAATCAACTAATCCACATGTAAAGGGAAATACTGATGGACTAGGTCAAGACTAACTGGTTTTATTGAGTTTCCAAACTGAACCCTATGCCTGTGTTCCTTGCACACCCAATGCTTTATTGATTTCAGTGGACATTTTGGATGGACGTGAATAGCAGAATTGGGTCACAGTTTTGTTAATTTCTTTGCAAATAAGCAAGTCAACAAACTTCTGAACTACTGAACTTTATTTTCCCATTGTAATGAGGACTAGTTGTCTGTCTGTCCCATATGTCTAGCTGCTGCGATGAGATGAAATGAAAGAAAATATTTGGCTTGGTGGAGGAAAAAAAGTATTCATATTCAACAGGATTTCTTTGATAAATGTTTTTCGTTGCTATGCAAAACAAGAAGTTGTTGAATCAAAATAAAACCTAGCTTGATCTTCAGCGATTGCCACCTGGTCTAATATACTCTATGAATGCCGAACTACACTTATTTAAATACTAGCTGAACATTTAAGACCCCGGATCTGATCTCTGATGAACAATAACATACCATCACATATTGTGTATGATCCGTTACTGTACACACACTGAATTTACAAGTTTAGTAACAGTGAATATATGGGTATCAGAGATGGGGAAGCAGAACTTGGGGCTTGTCTACACAGCATTTTACTGCCTAGCAAGCCAGTACAGTGCAGAAGCTGCCGAGCAATAATGTCCTGTGTGGACACTGCTACAGCACAGTGAAAATCCCATAGTGGAGCTTGCTGTATTACTCCTTGAAAGCGTTGTAAGCCATGCCACACTCTAGGGCTTTCATTGTGCAGTAGTGCAGCTGGTGCACTCTATATTCACATCCTGATTTGCCATGCAGTAACTTGCTGTAGAGAAGCCATTGATCCTGACCCAACCTCTCCATGCAGAAACCAGAAACACTCCCTTCTTCACGTCCTCCTTAGTGACTGTCCACAAACCCTATAATTTGCCAGTTCCCAGATGAGATCCACCTGGCAATTGACTGATTTCCTAAATCTTACTGGCTGTGTGATGATTGACGCTCCATCAGTTTTCTCCTACTCCATCACTAAAAGGTAAAAACAGCCATTTCAATGACACATACTACTAACTTTTAATAATCTCAGCAGGAGTTTTATATCCTCCATGACAGCTTAACTTATCTTAATTATAATACCAGGCCCTAGTTATCATGTTTCCCTTATTTACAAATGTCTCAAAATCCATTTAAACATTTGGGAGAGAATAATCAGAACCCTAGAAAAATGCAGCCAAGATTTTCATATTTAAAAATATACCACAACAGTTTTGCTCAAGTGTTTGCCACATAACCTGATATTTTCCCTACCTGTCAGTGACTCAGTAAATAAGTTTAGAAACATGTTCTGAATTCCCATTTTTTAGCATTGTTTTGTATGTCAAGAGTAACTCTGCAAGCTGTCCTCTAGGAAACTGAAACACAAACATAAAATAGAGACCATACTGGAAGTATTTCATTCAAAACAGAAATCAAGATATACTGCAGCTCAAGTTACACTGCTTTTTGTAAGTGCATTTTGGCTTTTACGAATAACTTAGTAATTCTGACTTACTGAAGAACAGTAAACATTGGGTATAGTCTGGAAGTAACAGCAATTTTAGTGTCAAGTCTCAAAATAAATGAGTCGCTTTTGTTGGCCTCTCTTTCCTCCATATCTCAGTATTTAAAGACTGGCCCCTGACCTTCTCAGCTGGGGGCAAGAGAACTGCAAACAGTCTTACATTTCTGAACAGAAAGT
Organism: Chrysemys picta bellii; assembly: GCF_011386835.1. Taxonomy (NCBI): domain Eukaryota; kingdom Metazoa; phylum Chordata; order Testudines; family Emydidae; genus Chrysemys; species Chrysemys picta. The sequence goes on from NC_088791.1 coordinate 83,741,574, forward strand.
GACCAATACTTTCCTTCACTTATTCCTGTTAAGAACAGGCTGGTTACTAAATAAATAAAGAGCGGGGGAGGGAGTGGAAATCAGTGCCTAAAATCCCTCATTAGAAGTCACATCTACCAGAGAATGAAGTGTCGTGGCAGGGCAGTGACATTAAGGGCTGCTCTTAATGTCTGATCCTAAAAAAAAAATGGATTTCTGTGTGTCATTGCCCAATTTTATATGCCTTGGGATGAAAGCCAGTAATCAGGATTTTCCCCATGGTCTCTCATCTAAACTAACAAATGATAAAATCTAAACTAGCTCATAGCCATCAAGTTTTGTGCTGCTCCATGTGTCACCTTATGCAAATTAATGGTCTAAATTGCATATTTACAGATATAAATTTCCCTGCAGCTGCGAACTCCAGCTCTGAATAAATTGTATGGATTTAGTTCTCATTGTGTAGTCGGGGTGTAGTTTTTCACCGTAGCTATGTTGCTCTAACCCCATAGTGTAGACGTAGACTACAGCAATGGAAAGGGTTTTTCTGGACCTCCCTAAGCACCAGTAGGTAAGTCACTGGAAGCATTCTTCCATCGACCAAGCTGCATCTACACCAGGGGTAAAGTCAGCATAGCTGTTCTGTCCAGTGTATGGATTTTTTACACCCTTGAGCACTGTAGTTATGTCAATCTAAGTTTTAAGTGTAGACTGGGCCTCCATCTACAGGGCAGCAGCAGGGCAAGCTTCCCTCACACAGTGTCCTGAAAGGCCCTTAAAGTTCTTGGCCTCTCTACTGAGTCTGCAGTTAGACATGTGACATCTGGTGGAAGGAAGTTATATGTGCTACAATCAAAAAATGATAATGTGATCCCAGGGCCTGTGAAACAATCCAAGCACTGTAGGTAGTGGAAGGACATTTTCACTTTAACCTCCTCACTAATGGAGCATTTTATAATTAAAATTTTGAACTACTGAAAAAAATGAATCTGGTTTATGCAGTATGGACATAAAACAGCATACTAGGTGATACCCTAGTATTAGTTGGTCAAGTATTTTGTGTAGACAGACACTGAATGTTAGCACTGTTAGAATGCTTTTTGTCTCAGTTCAGCTGAACAGTTCTTTCCCTTTAGGACCCTTAACAGATAATGTATATTATTTTCCATGTAACTTGTTTTAAGTGAATTTATTGCTGGTTAAATGATTCCATTTTAGACCTGGAAACCAGGATCCTCTCTCTATCCACAGAGGGGATACAGCACTATGAATCCCCATATTGCCCTATCAGGTTGCCTCAGTAGTTGGCCTGGAGAAGGGACTACTCCTTGATTGAGAGGGAATTTCAGTCTCTGTGGCCATTCAATCTTTGGCCTCTTCTTCACCATTCATTTCTTACAGCCCTCTGAACAGCAATCATGTGGAAATGACTGGGCTATTATTGAGGTGATGGTATGAGCTTCCATAGTCCATTTCCACTCTAATAAGGCCTCCAGCTTAATGACAAAGAATCTGGGTCCAATTTTATTTTTTCTTTACATCATCTTGTTCAGTAAGCTCTCCACTGACCGAGCATTCCAGAAAATGTAAATCTAGACTTTGTAATTCAGGAATGGTAATGCGGCTAGAAGTCTGTTAGTTTAAGGGAGCATTTTTGCTTCTTTAATCATGTTTCTTTTTCTGGCTACAGCAGTTTTTCTCGCTCTAACCCAAGTGTTGGTATACTCCTTTAGTAGCTTTATTTCTGAAGAATCTTGAAGAACTTTTTAATATAAATTGGGTCTTCCTTGTGTAAGTGTAGAGATATAGGGAGCCAGGGCTGTATAAATCCAATCCCGTCTTCCCCGTCTACTTTAGACAGTAAGCTAATCACACAGTTTTGACTCTGACCTGATCTCCATCCTGTATTTCTGTACGTGCCCCCATCTGTCACCTTCTTATTGCATGAAAAGTTTTAGCCTGACTCTGTAACTAAAGTCTGCATGCAGCCTCCATTTCATATGCTCTACCCTGGTTTCTGGTTTCATTACAACCCATGTAATTAAGTAGACCTTGTAGAATCAATCCCAGCAGCTGTACAGTGCACACTGTTCCTTTTGTTGTCAGCTTTATTGTGACTACACATTGAAGCTTGGCTGTAGAAAGACTGGATGCCTGGGGGTACGTGGCCACTTGTGTCATGTTCTGGAGCCTGCCATTTGCAATTTAAAGACATCGGAAGTTCTCAGTCTCCATTATTCCCTTAACATCTAAGTTTAAGTTTTTATTGACATAGTTGGACTCTGACCTCATGGAGCAATGTTCCTGTGGTGCCTGATGGTGGATTTTAAGCTGGTCCTGTTGGTTTTTAAGGCCCTGGCTGTATGCGAAACCTCATCCCCTGCCTGGCTAGTATTTGGCCTCTGTGCACATCTGCTGCCTCGGTTTCCCCTCTCAGCAGTCATCCAGGACTTTTAGGTTATTGCAGTGACTCACCCCTCTGACTAAGTCACAATAGTTCACTTCTTCCAAAGTTAAAGTCCAAAAGGAAACAAAATCATTCTTCTGCCCCCGACTCTCGCCAGGCACAAGTCTTCTGAGTGTCTTTCTTCTCCCTCAACAGTTTTTAGCTTTTCTCTTTGGTTCAGCGGCCAACCTTCCTGGGCTTCAAACTCTCCCATCTTCTCCCTTATTGACAAGGGTGTATGCACCACTCCATAGAGTGGCAGCATTGGAGCACCCATATCCTCCCTCTTCTACCAGTCTCCAGCCTTGAGATCCCAAACAGGTGAACTCTGCCCTGTAACCCAAACTGCCCTGACTTTTCTTCCCAGAACCTCTTCCTGTGTGCTCAGCCTGGCCTCCTTGCTGGCCCTTTCCCGGCTGGTCTTCTGCTCTCTCATGGAGCACACCCTTCCTTGGAGTCTCTCTCCTGACTGACCACAGGCTGCCCATGTCTCCCAGCAGGTCTCTTAGTCACATGTGCTCCTCTTATTAATTTCCACATCTTGGGGAGGTGAGCTAAGCCTGTCATAGATAAGGCTGAGCTGTAACCCAGATGAAAGAACCAGTTCACCCTCTAACAGGCTCTGACAACACCCGCTCTCTCGCCATTCTGCTGTTGAGTTGGTGTTTGTGCTTTACTTTTAGGAGCTTTAGGGCTTGGAACTTGCTCATCTCCCTCAGTTTCTCACGCTTCTAAAAGAGCACCTAGGAAATGTGTTTCCAGAGGAGTTTTGTGGGTTTTTTTTTTTTACTGTGTCTGCCCTGAATAGGACCCTTTTAATTAGGCTGCATTGTTGGGCCTGCCGCGTGTGGACCCGCGGTAAGTTCGAACTAAGATACTTCTACTTCAGCTATGTTATTCACGTAGCTGAAGTTGCGTATCTTAGTTTGAAGTGGGGGGTTAGTGTGGACCAGCCCTAAGAGTGGTTTTCTACATAATGTGCGCACTCTGTTGCACCTTCCCTTACTCTGACAAGGCCCCGTATACGACCATGCGGTAGTGCCCTCACTTTTTCTTTTGTCAAGTTGCTGCAAAAATCCCTTTGTGTCACATAAATAGCTGACGTGGGGGCTTGGTAGAGAGGAGACAAGGTATCAGCTGAGGAGGCTGGCAGCAGGGGGAGGCTTTTGGAGCAAGAGCTTGGCTCAGATGCCTTCCCCAGCTGTGAGGATTTTAAGGGTCCCAGGAAATGGAGCTCCCTCTGTAAACCCTGAGTGCTCCCAAAGGTAGGGTTACCATATTTTGTGCCTCCAAATGGAGGACACTCCCCGGGGCCCCGCCCCCAGCCCCGCCCACGCCCCGCCCCAACTCCGCCCCCTCCCAAAGTCTCCGCCCCCTCCCCTGCTTCCCGCGAACATTTAATTCGCGGGAAGCCTGAAGCAGGTAAGGGGGGCGGGGGGAGGAGGCGCGGCCCAGGCTGGTCCCCCCGCGGCTCCAGCCTGGGTCGGCTCGGGCCCTGAGGTGCCGGCCCGACCGACCACCCCCCGGCTCCCAGCCCTGCGGGCCCGGCTCCCCAACCCTGGCTCCCTGACCCCGGCGCACCCCCCGGCTCCCCGACCCCGGCTCTCCGACCCCAGCGCACTCCCCGGCTCCCCGACCCGGGCTCCCGGCCCGGCGCACCCCCCGGCTCCCGGCCCGGCGCACTCCCCGGCTCCCCGACCCCGGCTCCCGGCCCGGCGCACCCCCCGGCTCCCCGACCCCGGCGCACCCCCCGGCCCGGCGCACCCCCCGGCTCCCCAACCCCGGCGCACCCCCCGGCCCGGTGCACCCCCCGGCTCCCCGACCCCGGCTCCCCGACTCCCGGCCCCGGCTCCCCGACCCCGGCGCACTCCCCGGCTCCCCGGCTCCCGGCCCCGGCTCCCCGGCCCCGGCGCACTCCCCGGCGCACCTCCCGGCCCGGCGCACCTCCCGGCCCGGCGCACCCCCCGGCTCCCAGCCCCGCGGGCCCGGCGCACCCCCCGACCCCGGCCCGGCTCCCGGCTCCGCGGGCCCGGCCCGGCTCCCCGACCCGGCTCCGCGGGCCCGGACCGGCACCGCGCCCCCGGCTCCCGGCCCCGCGCCCAGCCCGGCCTGGCACCATGCCCCCGGCCCCGGACAAAGAGGCCCCGGCCGAGCCTCCCGATTTTCCCGGACATGCCCGGCTTTTGGGGATTTCCCCCCCGGACGGGGATTTGAGCCCCCAAAAGCCGGACATGTCCGGGAAAATCCAGACGTATGGTAACCCTACCAAAGGGGGGGAGGTGAGACGGGACAGCGAGGGAGGGGAGCTATGCCGCTGAGGGTGTGGCTCCCACATATTATGCCTAGACTATGGATTTGTCTTCACTGCAGACTTAACTCAGGCTCAGTTGCTGGGTTTTCCCTTAACATGCTCCATGCTGACACATCCACATGGGTCACTCTATCAGTGCTTCACGATGAGGTAGCCACCCACTCCTTGAGCTATAGTGCAGACCCCAAAGTAGCTGTTAATGTGTACTGCTCCCCCGAGGTAGCTGCAGTGAAGACATACAGCCTTGGGAAGTCGCAACAATTGAGACATGGTGGTTTCCGATCCCTTCCCATAAACCCATTAACCAGAGTGGTGGATTATCAATCTGCCTCTGCTCAGCTCCTCCTTCCACTCTGCTCAGCTTCCTGCTTGCAGTTTCTCCAGCTTCACCCTTCTCCAGTGCTTGCTACAGCAGAACAATGCCTCCTAACAACGCTGTATCTCAGCGTGCAGCTACACGAACATATGTGAATCTTGGTGCAGCTTTGGGCTGGACCTTGGGACATGTGCTCAGATAGCTGTATTCCTTGTCATCACCAGATACAGCAATAGAGCCGATGAGGGGCATGGCAGCACAGTCTGGGGTCATGCTATAGCGAGTTAGGCTATCACAATAGCCTAACTGACCCTGTGATCGTTATCCTCATGCTTAGCATGCGGTGAAGGCAGATGCTGTGCTCCGATGGTAGTAGGAGCTCCACAGGGCAACCCCCTTCTTCTATGAACTTTCCTTTGCCTGGGTTTCAGATTAACTGCTGCCAACCCCCTCCTGGAGCCTTTTCCCACCCAGGTATGACTCATCAGAAATATCCCACTACTTATTCCTGGCTGCTGCCACATGTCCCCAGGAAAGATGGGAACAGGAAGCATACAGCTGGTTTATGGCAGCAGGCTAGGGAGGGGAAATTGCTTGGTCTCTTTAGGGAAAGGAGGCTTGTAGGAGGGATTCTCTGCTGTGTTGGGCCTTGGTGTATACTTGAGCTCTAATGTGTTGCACAGTACAAAAGGTCTTGCTTATTCTACTGATTAAAACACTATGTTTGAGCTAGGTATTATCATCATCACTTGCCATTTCCAGTACTTTTGTTCTTGAATACGGAACAGATCATATTGCTGCTGTTACAGAGAGGGATGGATTTACCCCAAAAAAATCCTTTACATTTTTATTTTCTTCTCAGAAAGTTTTGAGCTGCCTCTGTGTATTCTTCATAACGCATATGCAAATATTCATTGGGAAGTGATACCACCACTTTGGACAGTCAAGATTTTCTATGTAAGAACTGAATATGTTTCCTATACTGCCAAGAATGTATATATACGAAGACATAAGATTGTAACTTTTGAGCAAGTCACTTTCTTTAACCATTTGAAATTTTCTGTTTCTGAAGTTCTCTATTAATATATTAGACACTTGTCTTATACTGTGTACTTCTTTGTATCAGCTGTATACTATCCTTTCTCTCATTAAAACCTGTTCTTCCTCATCCCATCTTCTGTGCTTCTTTTGTTACTAATGTCTCCAACCTGATCCTGGACTGGCCCAGAGTTTAAATGTCAGTTTTTCATACATATGAGCCCTATATGTAACAAGGATCATGTTTGCAATCTGTAATAGTGTCACAGTTAAGATACTGTACTAGGGCTGTATAATATTGCTTTAGTACAACTAATCCAATTATTACAAAAATGATTAAAGGTCTAAAAAAACATGACCTATGATGGAAGATTGAAAAAACTGAGTTTGTTTAGTCTGGAAAAGAGAAGACTGAGAGGGGAAATAACAGTTTTCAAGTATGTAAAAAGGTTGCTACAAGGAGGAGGGAGAAGAATTGTTTTTCTTAACCTCTGAGGACTGGACAAGAAGCAATGGGCTTAAATTGTAACAAGGGAGGTTTAGGTTGGACATTAGGAAAAACTTCCTAACTGTAAGGGTGGTTAAGCACTGGAATAAATTGTCTAGGGAGGTTGTGGAATCTCCATCATTGGGGATTTTTAAGAGCAGGTTGGACAAATGCCTGTCAGGAATGGTCTAGATAATTAGTCCTGCCACAAGTGCAGGGGACTGGACTAGAAGACCTCTCAAGGTCCCTTCCAGTTCTGTGATTCTATGATTCTATTTAAGTGTTGACAAAGTACTCACTGTGTACACATTGTACAAGATACAGAAGAAGATCCGTGTCTGGAGGAGCTACAGTCTAAGTAGATGGACGACATACAATAAAATGTACTGGGAGATGAAACCCAGAAGAAGGTTCTGTCTTAGAGCAATTTTGTCTTTAGTCTCAAGGGTCGGCGGCAGCATTTTTACTGATGTGCATTAGTATTTCTAGGCTTTATGGGAGAAGCAAGTTGTGGGGTGGGATTTGGAAAAGGAAAGGAGGACACCTTGTGGGATAAGAAGGGAGTTCCAGGCATAGGTGACTGCGGAAGAAGGCATGAGCATGAGAGAGAGACGCTAAGGGAGTGGTGAGGTGGAGGTAAGTGATCAAAAATGAAAGCAGAGATCGAGGTGGGGGAAGAGTTATGCTAACCCTTGAGAGGGAGGACAGAGAAGCTTGAACTCCATATGGAAGATGAGAGGAAGCCAATGAAAGCATTGGTCTGAGCAGCAGGCAAGAAAGAGATTCTCTGTGGTGTGAATCCACACTTTCATTAAACTTGGAAATGTTGGTTTTTTTTCTGGCTTTTGTCCGACTCAAAGGCGGAAAAGAAGTTCTTTTCTTCTTCCTCTCTCCCTACATCACAATCTGACTGTTAGAACACGCTACACACCTATTTTGTGAACCACACCACAATCTTCTGCCTCTGAACTCTGAAGCAGAGATTTCCACAGCAGTTGTCTCTGAGGGCTCTCTTCGTTAGGAATTTTTGCCAATTTTCCCTTTCCCTCCAGCTTGCTCTGCCTGGCAGGGAAAATGTCCTCAGGGGTAGCACACTGAGGTAGGCTAGGAATCCCTCAGCAATAGATTCCCTAGCAGTTGATAAAGGTACAACCATCCTCATCATCAAAGGTTTCCCGTTCCTGTGTTTGGCATCAAACTTAGAGGAGATTCTGCAGAAGACACATCCAGACAGGGAAGCTCTGCCATATGAGGCCAATCTTCCCTTGGGAGGAAGGAAGGAAAGGCTCAAGAACTTCTGCCAGTCCAAGAATTTCTTGGCCAGTACCACTTCTGACATATCGGTCTTGAGATGTTCAGATAAGACCTCCTCATAGACTTTAAACATCCTCCTCTTCTACTTCTTTTTTCTTATGTTTTCTCTGCCCCCAAGCCCATGTGAAAAGACCAGGGTCCCTGCACTTTTGTAGCAAATCTTCTTTGTCTCGGAGCAATAATCCCGGCCCCTTTGAGAGAGGTTCTGGTTTCCACACCAGATCCTTTGCAAAGATAAAAAGGTCTGGAGGTCCCATTCCATTTCTGTCCATCTTCAATCACTCTGTGTTTAAAATGTATTTCAGGATAGTGGCTTTAGCTCTGCTGATCCAAAAACTATCCCCTCTTCTCTCTTTCTCTCTCTCTTCCCCCGAATATTTCTTAGCCTAAATTTCAATGGGACTTTTAGCTTCATATTCCAATACCTCCCTGCCACCAAAGGTTCCAACATTTTGTGATTGTGAGCTTCCATCATTGGTTCCAGCCAGTGCTCTTCATCTTGACATCTGTTCCACTGGTGTTCATGATGTTGATGGTCATCCTGTCTCCTGTCTAAGATAAGAGGGCACCCAGATCTACCACAGCCTGAATGATCTACTGCTGAAGATGCAATCCCATGAGATAAGAGCTTGCCATGCTTCCTAAACCCATCCAGTTTCTGGAACCTTATGGATTCATAGTGAGTTATCAGAAAAGCTCCTTCATTCCAGTTTAGGTATGCTACATGTAGGGTGGATCTATTCAAATGAGCCTGGACCTCGTGGTATTAACCAAGAAGAAAATTCAAACGAATTGAAGCCTTCATCAAGTAGTTTTTCAGCACCCTCCAGGCATCAGCACACCAACCACTACGGCCTTCAGTTGATTGAATGATTCCCCTGGGGCGTGTTCCACCTCCACCACTTCACAATTTTCTGATCAGGCACTGCAGCTACCAAACTCAGGATATGGGCCGATCTATAGTGGTGGCACCAACTCCGTCATCTTTCCAATGGCAAACCCTGGGCTAAAGATTCTGCACCATGACCACCACTAGCCTGGATGGATGGGGAGCTCAGACGAGATCTCACGTGGCACAGGGCAAATGGTCATCCTGGGAATGCCAGCTTGGCATTAGCCTCTTTGGAGTTGTGGGCAGTGAGGAATTGAAGTGTCGCCCTCCTCCCAAGGGTCCCAGCAGGAGTTGTAGCTATTCACATGGAAAACAGAACCATCATGGCTTCTCTGACCCAGCAAATGCTGGAGAGAGACACCAGAACACCTGGGTATATTCCTTAGAGTTATACACATTGGTGGTAAGACCAGCAGTCAGGCTGAGTAGCTCAGCCATCATGAGTTGGACGTGGTTAAACAAGCAAGTTTCCAACCAGATTGCACCAAGATGTTTATTTTCACAAGCAAACCTGTTTGCAACCCAATGACTAGTAATAATAGGAAGATAACAAAATTATGCGCTTGCCATTAGTATCTACAGGCTTGGAGAGTGGACACTATCATTCTCCTTGCTGGGTCTCTGGGGTTATTCCTTTGTCTTCAGATGCAAGGTGCCCAGAAACATGAGCCAGGATCACATTTCAGTAATTTTGGTCATCCCTTATTGACCCAAGCTTCCTCGGTTTTCCCAAACTGATACACAAGTCAGGGTGCAAGTTGTGGATACTGCCAATGTTTTGGGACCTCAACCCATCCAGATTTGCAGCATCGGAGACTTGTACCATGGAACCTTAAGGCTCATGTCTCCCCAAACATGGTTACTCTCAAAAGTTAGATGACTTCCTTTTCAAATTCAGAAAGCTTTCTCCCTGCTGAGCTTACAAGGGCATGAAGAAGTAGGCAAACATCCTGCTATTGTCCACAAAGGACACGTTAGACTTCCCAATAGATGATTTTCATAAGGGTCTGAGCTCTAGTTTCTTGGAAGTGAAAGTCTCAGCCCTGAGGGACATACATCCCATCCATTCCATGTCTAGCCTACTGCTTCATCCACTATCTCCTGCTTTCTGAAAGCAACATCACTTGAGAGATCCCTGATCTGATGAGGAGTGGAACTTCAGTCTAGTACTACAAGCTCTTGCTAAATCACCTTCTTGATCCACTGAGGGAAGTGTCCTAGTTTCTCATTCTAAAATTTGCCTTCTTTTTGGCCATCACATCAGCTCAGAAAATTTAGAGAACTTGGGGCCTTTTTCATCATCCAGCTTTACTTTTCTTTTTCAGATAAAATAGTTCTGAGGCAAGTCCCAATATTGGCTATGGCTACACTAGAGAGCTTACTGCAGTGCAGCTGCACCAATGCAGCCGTGCCACTGTAAGTTGTCTAGTGTAGCTGCTCTAAGCTACTGGGAGACTGCTCCCCAGTCAACTTAATTAGTCCACCCCCAACTAGCAGTGGGAGACGCTTTCCTGCTGACCATAGCACTGTCCACACCGGCGCTTAGGTCTGTATAACTTATGTTGCTCAGGGGAGTGGCTTATCCACACCCCTGAGTGACATAACTAGTAGTGTAGACATAGTCTTCGTTTCCAAGAGAAGTTTGGCCTTCCACTTAAACCTGTCAGTTCCTTGCCCTCTTTTGATCCTAAATCTTCCCACGCCCTAGAAAAACAATTAAACATTTTAGGCTTGGTCAAGGTGGTGGTGTTCTACTGTGTATTGGTGTTATATGGGGGGTGTAGGAAGGGGTGCAAAGCATCAAAACTTCTGTATCTGGGTACATTAAGTCAACTGTCTTATTGAGATCCTCCTGAAGACAAAGGATCCATAGGTACAGCTACTTTATGGACAGGGAAGCCCTGTATAAAGTGGTTTACTGAGCAGTTACAAAACTGACATGCTTCTTTTATGCCTCCTTCAGTCATCCTTTGGTGCTCCCTCTTTAAGACCCTTTTGTTTTTGTTTTTGTTTTTTTAAAGAAATGTGTCCACAGTCAGCTTGATATTATGTTACCATGGTGGACTTTTTCCCTCTCTGGATTGTTGGACGTTCTTTACTGTTTGTTGCTTCCCAACAGCTTCCCAAGAGCAGTAGAGTCCCATGACAGAGAAGGATAAAATTTGTTTCTTTACATATGATTTTGCCGCCTTTGAATTGGAATCATACACCAGGTTTATTATGTTTGGCAACTTGTGAATGTTTTGCCATGTGGAGATAGTAAACAGTCCTATTCAGATTTTCTGGTCGGGGAGAGAGGCTGTGGCAAATCTGGTTTTATTTCACACTTTGTGATGAGAGGGGAAGCACATTCAGCCTGATTTTTTTCAAGAGCTAATCTTTGTAGTTTCTAGCTTCTTTTCATTCTTCTTAGCTTTGGCAACCTAACCTGGGAAGCAACATCAATGCCATTTACCAGGCATGCTAGTAGAGGGTGCTAACAGGCAGACTGACTTAGCAGGGAGAGAAGGAACCTTTAGCCTCCCTGTAAGACAAAATTACAGGTAAGAGAAATAAATTTTTAATTTTTAGCCACAGCGTTCTGAATGGACTGGAATGGGGAGCAAGGTGAAGGGCCAGAAAGGAAACGGATGCAGTAGCTAAGGCAGAAGATGTACAAAGCGTAGAGGGGCATTTTAGTGATGGAAACAGAAGTGAGGAAGTACTAGATTCTTGATATGGTGGAGAGAGAACCAGTTTGGATTGGGCACTTTCTGGAAGTTCAGGGAGACAGGAACTGAAAAAAATTTATGGAGGTCATGAGCCTGGGTCATGGTGATGATGCAACAGCAATGGAAGGGGGTGAAAGAGGAGACCTATTGGGGAGGGGCATTTACTAAGGTAGAGAAGAGAGCTCAGACACTCCATGTAACTGTTGGGTTACCTACAAAGAGGCAAACTGTTGGCTCTGGTAGCTGTATTAATTACATAAATACACACACACAGCCGTCCGGCTGCTCTAAGCCTAGTGACGCACACAGAGCTTCCTTTTCCACAGCTTTATCATCATTTCAGAGATAACGCTGATTTGTGTGGCAAAGATGCTGATTAGTTAGGTTCAAATAAAGAAAACAGCATTAGCACGAGCAGGCAGTTCTGGAAAAGGCACCCCTTCTGTACTCTCACCAGTACCATTCCATCCCCTGCACTTTTCTCCAGCTCTTTGGGTAAGATTGCTTATTAATTTAACATTCGATACATTCTCTCTTTGGGAAATGGAGGTATTGGGGAAGGGCACTTATCTATTTTGGGCATGGAATTGTGATCTCATAGGTCATTTCTATCTCTAACTATTTCTGTCCCTTCTCGTCCATGCTAATTAGTTATGTACACTAGGTCCATTTTGGGTGTGCACCCCACGTTTCAGATATTAATCCAAAGGGTATCTGAAATATCTTGACCTCTTGGATCTGTGTATTAAAACCCAGGCTGAAAAGCTTAAAAGAACAATTCCTTGCAATGTTTCTAGTAGCTTCTGCTTCCATTTGGGATGGAAACACTAAAACAGCAGCCTCTGACCTGATATTTTGCTTCCATTCCTGCCCTTAGAAACAACTGACCCATGCAAAAACTGGAGGCAGAGGGGAGAGGTTGTGAGGAGAAATGCAGAGTTCCAAAAAGTTTAGCTTGAGTTTGGGTGGAGAATGTCTGCAATCTGCCTGGATCAATTTGCTCATTCCTAATACTAATCCCCACTGGTGTGTCAGATTGTTCGTCTGATCTTCCCTACTGTAGAAATTGAGTGTGGACATCATCCTCTCCACTTCACACCACGGAGGGGATGAACATAGTCAAAATCCCACTTCTGTGGGTCCAAAGGTATTGGGAGGGAGACGAAAGAGAGATAACATGGCATATGCACTCTTTTCCTGCACCGTTGGGAATCCACAGGTTATGGAGGTGGGGTGGCTAAGAGGGGAACAGCTGGGCATCATCCCTTGGCAAACCCACAAAGTGTCCTGTGCAACTCTCCCCTCCCACAGGTTCTTCCAGGAGTTGGATTGATTCCGATCATGGACATCAAGCCCCTAGTAAGCTGTCTCTGTGTTAGCATTTTTCTAAAAATGCCCCACCCTTGCACTACTGTAAGTGGCAGCAACACTGGGAGCTCAAATATAGATCAGCCACTGCTACTCTGACAAATATGTCAACTGATCATGCTCAGAGCTGGTCTAGATAACCTCACATCAGCAGCCTGTCCATGCTAGCACTACTTTTCCCAGAGTGAGATTTTCAAAAGTACTCAGCCTTGCAAAAGCACAATCAGTAATGGAGCACTTCATCAAGAACATCTTTTACAATTCAAATACCATTATAAGTAGAGAGACAAAGCTGAGGATACACAATGCTTTGGTAGTGAATGGGGAGGGAGGGATAGGTCAGTGGTTTGAGCTTTGGCCTGCTAAACCCAGGGTTCAATCCTTGAGGGGGCCACTTAGGGATCTGGGGCAAAATCAGTACTTGGTCCTGCTAGTGAAGGCAGGGGGCTGGACTCGATGACCTTTCAAGGTCCCTTCCAGTTCTAGGAGATGGGATATCTCCATTTACACTAGCACTTTTGTCGCTATAACGTATGTCGCTCAGGGGTGTGAAAAAAACACTGACAGAAGTGCCGGTGTGGACAGCGCTGTGTCAGCAGGAGAGCATCTTCCGCTGACACAGCTACTGCCGCTCATTGGGGGTGATTTAATTATGTCAATCGGAGATCTCTCTCCCGCCGGCATAGAGCAGCTACACAAGAGATCTTACAGCAGCACAGCTCTGTAAGCTCTCTAGTGTAGGCATGGGCCAGCCTAAATCAGTGTTTGCCTAACTCTGCTCCTACTGAAGTCAGTGGGAGTTCACCATTGACTTCAATGGGAGCGGAGTCAGGCCCTGAGTGCTATCTGCCATATCTTATCCCTAACCTCTCTCTTCCTCCAATATGTGTTCTGGCTATTCACATATGAAGTGACAAGTTTACGTCAGTGAAAATATGACCCTAACCAGGCTGGTGGCTATTTTCTACCATTTTGCAGTTCAATTCAATGAGATTTTATTGGCATGACAAGCTAAATGTGTATAAAAAAAGACAGATTCCTCTGGTATCTGTCAGAGGTAGCTAAAATCTTCCCAGCAAAGGGCTGTACGCTGTATCTGGGGCAATATCTCATGTCCTTTTGCCATTACTGCCGAATGGTTAATTCTAGGTTGCTGTTTTCAAGCTGTTAACAACACAAGAATGAACTAGACAATGACCACACAGTATAAGATATAGGGGTTAGCTGATGTTGGAGTCTAGTGGCATTTGTATTTGTACCTAGCACATTTGGGTTCTGATTGGACTGTAGCCTTTTGGGCACAATTGCTATAATAAGAATGAGAGATTTCCAAGGGGCTGCATATTAATGTATATTGCAAAAAAAAAAATGGTCATTGGTTTTGCTTCTGTTCCTACCTCGCTCTCTGCCTTTTTCAGAGGGAGCTTTGGTAGTTTCTGTAGAATCACTGGCAGTCTTTCTGAGTTTGCTTTAGCTCATCATAGTGCTCCCCAGGCTGTGCGCTCAGTGTGCTGCTGGGAAAAATTTAACCCTGGGCTGCTATTCTCTGATTTGTGCTTCTAAAACATATTTGTGATTACTAACTATAAATGACAAGAAAGTAAGTTGCCAAGAGACTTTCTGGATTTAAAGTAATTTGTCTTATATTTTGTCTTTTAATTTTCATGCGTAGTTCCAAAAAGGCAAACCTGGCATACCTTAAAAAGGCCAAGTACAGATCAGGTTGGCTACAAAGAGGAATGGCAGAACTGGCCTGAACCTGTACCTAGTTCCCAGGATCTTCTCGATACAAGGCAATAGCAGAATTTGCTAAAAATGATTCTGCAGCCTGCATGAGGTGGGAAGTAAACAATCCTATCTGTAGAACTACGACTACAGCCAATACGTAAATGTGTCATAAATAGCATCCCTTTGATACTGAAAATACTGCCTATGTTGTTTTGGATTGCAACAAATTACATTTAAAAAACTGGACAGAGGGAGCAAAGCTTTCAGAATGAGGTGATTAGATACAGAAAAAGCAAAATACCTGAATCTGAAATCGTTGGGTAGACAGTAGCCCATATGGTAGTCACTCCTGGTCTTTGCTATTTGTTTCTGAAGGTCTTTAGCTGACTTGCTATATCCATTGAAAATATAATTGGCAAAGAGCAGCTTTCCCTGAATGTACATCTGCCAAGGAACATAGAAAAAGTCCAGAATATTAAAATAGGAACAACCACCTATTATTTTAAATGAGGAAATTAGGTTGAGGAACTGACAGGAATTACTCTGAAATAGCCTAGCTATTTACATGAATTGCTGCTTTGAGCTTTGGCCTTTCATCGTTTTATTAAAAATGTCATACTTCTGAAGTGTCTTAGGGCCAGG
Organism: Chrysemys picta bellii; assembly: GCF_011386835.1. Classification (NCBI taxonomy): domain Eukaryota; kingdom Metazoa; phylum Chordata; order Testudines; family Emydidae; genus Chrysemys; species Chrysemys picta. The sequence continues at coordinate 83,756,806 of NC_088791.1, forward strand.
ATCTCAAAGCACCTCATTCCTCTGCATATAGGACAATATTCTGCATGGCGCTTCATGAACTAACAAACAACACAGCTACCTGCCCTGAGGACATTACAATCTAGATTAGGTAAGGCATGATATGGCATAAGGAAAGTAGTGTGAATGGGAGAGAAACTGGCAGAATATACTGTAATGAGGGTACCTTAGTTTTGCATTGTACCCATTGTGTTAGTTCGGTGTTTTATTAAATGTTTTTAGATAGGACAGGAATGAGGAATTGTGCTACCTCTTCCCCAACCCTTTACAAACATTAATGAAACCTCACACTACACTCATCAGATAAGTATTATACCCCATTTTAAAGATGGGTAAACGGGGATTCAGAGAGGTAAGTGACTTGACCAAGGTCACACAATAAGCGCTTTAGACTTGCAGATTTTAGACTGCACTGTTTCTGTTTGACAGACACACTTCAGATCTAAAGCCAGATCCAGGCATAAACTAAGTCTTTTGTAAGCATCTCTCCTTGACAACTAATACAGGAGAATAAAGGTAATTAGAGCTGTTCAAAAAGAAAAAATATAGTATTATTTTGCAAAAATATTCAAAATGTTGTACTTGTTTTCCGTTATGAAATATTCTGAGATGAAGCATTTTTAATATTTTTGCAACTTTTTAATATTTTATTGAAAACATTATCAAAAGTGTTATCAAAATGATTATCGACAATTTGCATTTACCAAAAGCTGTGTTTTTCAGCATTTATTGAAAATCCTGGTTTTTGGTAAATGAAAAATACTGATAACATTTTCATTAATGTTTTCAATTAAAAAAGAGGCACCAATTTTCTTTAAACAGTGAAATTACATATATATAAAATATAATATAATGTATAATGTATATTTGCAAGTTTTATATATAGATAAAAAAATTCACACAAATATTTGTTTGCAAATATGTAGATCACAATTTGCAAACAAATATTTTTTGTAAAAAGGCTATTTTTCTTTGAAAAAACTTGGTTAGAAATGTTTTGATTGGCTCTGATATAATAATTCTTTGCCTTTAACATCTTTCATCCAAGTATCTCAAAGTGCTTTACATAGGAAGGGAAGTATTATCCCAGTTTTGCCGATGGGAAATTATGGCACAGAGCAATTAACTGACTTGCTCAAAGTATGAGAGCAAATCAGGGCTAAAGAGGAGAATAACTGCCTCAGTTTCTCAGTACTGAGAGTCCTACAGGTTGGCAAGCACTAAATGTTGGTAAGATCTTAATGATGGTGCTTAGTATTTCAGTCCACGTGTGAGACACTGCTTTGAAAATCAAATTTGCATCACCAAAACCATGTTGTGTGGCACCATCTGTACTTAGATCCTGGTTGACAGAAGTCTTTTACTATTTGCTGCTAACTGTCTATTCCTTACCTTCCCCAGGTAACAAAAACTCCATGTATAACAGTTTGCATTATGAATAGGAGTTTGCCCCTGTTTCCCTGTGTACTATATGCGAGGGAAGCAGCAGGAATTGGTTTTAATATTTTAACAATAGTAAAAACAAAGTAAAGTGTAATTTTTAGGTGCTGTAGGATTGACAAGGATAGAGTTTTGTTTTTGTTTATTTTATTTGTGCTACAATCTGTTTGGAAAGTGGGGAAGGAGGGCAATACATGCAGGATATGTAACATTGTCCAGAATTGACAGCCTTTAATAGAAGAGTCTAATATGTGCTATAATGCCGAGGCTGGACTGGAGTAAACTAGATGTAGCAGCAGCTTCCCCTTGCAGTCAGATGTTCCTTTCTTTTGTGGGTTTAGGTCTCAACTTTTATTTCTGGCTACATTTGTGTTCAGTTACAATATTTGTCTGTTGGTAAAAGTGACCTTATATACTGGGCATAACGAACCAAATGAAAAACTAGTATAACCTCATGAAATCAATGGAATCATAATAGTGCTGAATGCAGCCCAACCTCTGCAAGACTGGATCCGCATGCTGTGGACAAGGCATTCCTCTCAGAATTTCTACATATTTCCCCCCTAAATCAATAACAATGTGTTATTAACAAAATGCTGCTAGAGCCAAACTCATGACCCCCTGCATTTAATCTGCACTCCCAACATGGAAGTTGACATTGAAAAGGGATGGGAGGGGCTTACCATGACTCGAGTCACCCATAAAAATGAAGATTTTTTTTTTTTTGTAATGAGTAACAGCCTGATTCTGCTATGTGCTGAGCACCCACAACACCTCTAGAAGTCAATGAAAACTGACTAATTGGCACTTCCCAGGGGGAACTCAGCACCTCACAGGACAATACCTTACATTTTTTTTACGCGAGGATCACAAAGCTGAATACCATCACAGCAGATACAAGAAAAGACAAATACTTTTTACCCAATTGCCGAAGCTGCTCTTCATTGAGCCAGCCTGTGGATGGTTTATAAATGGAGCTCTAAGAAAAACCTACTGAGATATCAGCTACAAAATGAATAAGGATGGAGCTGTTCTTTTTATTTTTTTCTGTTTGTCTTAATGATAGCTGAATAGCACACTGGGTCGGAGTCTCTCCGGAAGGCCCTTCACACACACTCTGGGGCCTAGCGTAAATGAGAATTAGGCCCACAGAGTTAAAAATACTGAAATAATACAAATCGCTAAGTTTGGGGCATATCCCAAACTGCTCATGTTGTGGGAAGTCCCAAGTGGTTCACAATTGGAAACATCTGGCTCACTTCACGGAAGCGTCTCAGCAGGCAACACGCTCCTAGTCAAGATGTTTTGAATTTTTAGTGTAACGCATATTAAAGTAACAATGGGTGTATTCACTGGAAGAAGATCCCTGGGGTTACTGGATTTTCTTCATTTTGTGCTCAAACCAAGGTTTGTTTATTTGAAATGTAACCAGTGAAGAACATAACATGGGACACCACTTTTAATGGAGAAATGGGAGAAACCCTTGGTAATCTCAGGCATTTTTAATTTCATAGGTGAAAGCAGACAGAGTGATATTGTTTCATGCATTTGTGACCCATTTTTCTTTCAGTCAAAAATCGTGTGGTGTCGATGCCACGAAGGACTCTTTAGCAAAAAGCGCTGAAGCCATTGTTGAGAGGGTCACTCTTCACACACAGGCATTTGGAAGCCTAAGCAGAGGATTACTCTGGTAGTTGGGCACCATTGCAGTGTCTTGCCTGGCACTGCTTCTTCTCTATGCTTCTGGAATTGTATGGGTCAAGCAGCATAAGTTTTTTGTAACCAAAGGAACTCCCCTTCCATCTGGTGATCCAGATCTGGTTCCATCTTTAACTGTCTTTGGCAATGATGTGTGTGAGAGAGGGAGTGGCAACAATGCTCCACCTCAAGCACTGATTGCAGCTAAATGCAAACTGCTGGGACCATGTTTCCCTTGCAGAAACCTGAGGCAAACTCTTCATGCACATTTTGCCTCAGGTATCCTGAAGAGGAACATGACTCTCTCCTAGTTTTCCTGCCAAAACCGAGCCAAAGTTTTGTGAGTTTCTTTGTGATCACGGAATTCACTGAAAAGGTACACAAAGTCCAGGCCAGTGTGTTCCAATAGAAGCCCAACGTTGTAAGGAGTAGCAGCACGACATACATGTTTCTCTCTTGGCAGTCCAAAGTGCTCTTGTAATAATTTGCATATCGTAACTGAAACTAATACAAATCTTTAGAGCATTGGCTGGAGCGCTGAGGATACAGGGGACACGTGAGCCTTGGTGTTGCCCATCTTCTCATTCCCCCTGGTTAGCACTTACCTGTCTCTTCTCCACTAGACTGCAATCAGCCCCTCCCCTTCCAATGAACTCCCTCTCACTGGTCATGCAAGAAGATGACTAAATTACCTAAAATATACTAACCTAAAACCTGGTTTTTGTATTGCTTTCCCCATCTTCACTCCTTGCTCTGCTGATTCGTGCGTTGTTTTGTTTGCTTTTTCTTTTTCCTCCTGTCTGTTGCTTCCCTAGCTCTCCTCCTCTCTCTTCCCCTCTCCCCATTCTTCTATGGGGTCCCCATATTTCAGTTTTTTCCCTTACACGTTCTCTGCATCCCGGCTTTTTTTTCTTTTCACAGCCCTGTCTTTCTGCCACCAACCTCTCCATCTCCCCTTCCTATGTCTGTCTGTCTCTCTCCTACTCCTTCCCCTGCGTCTCATGTCTTTCTGCCAGCCTATCTACCTAGGCTTTTGCTAACTGAGCACTATCCTTTCTCATGCCTCTCCAATTCCTCATTCCATTTACAGTTGTTGTTGTTTTTGTTTTTTGTTTGCTCTTTCTGTTCCTATCCCAACATGCACCAGCAGATGTCAGCCACCCTGGACCCAGATTACATGTCCTACTCTCTATGCAGGGAATGTATGCGTGGCTTCGACCTGCTGCTTCTTCCTGCTCTTGGGATCCACAGTGCAAACTCTGCAGTTGATCTCTTCCTGCTACTGCAAACTCTGAGGTAATGAGGAATCCAATGCAGGCGCCTACCGCTGCCAAGTCCACTAACTATGTGTGGGAGCAATCCTCCCCTGACATTGGCTGGAATTAGTCATGAAAGCAGCTACTCCCCAAGGACCTATTAGCACTGTCCTACTGCCAAAAACTAGAGTAGGATACACCAGTTATGTTGGCTCATTTAGAACACGGATTCTGTCTAGGGGTGGTAAAATATAAGAACCATGGAAAGTTGCTACAGAAGCAGCCTGCTAGGTTATTTTGTCCATCCCCCTTGCCACTGCAGGATTGAGCCCTACAGTACGTTCTGGAAGACTGAAAAGAACAATGTGATGCTCTGGTACAGGTGTGTATTTACCAGAATCGTACCAAATTAGGATTTTGATAGAAGGGTGGGTAGGTAAATCTCCCATCTTCAAGATGAATTCAGAGCAATTAATGCAGAATGCAGTGAAACTCTCCTAAGAGCATATGAATTGTCATACCACTCCAGATAAATTATAAATTAATGGAGATATCCCATCTCCTAGAACTGGAAGGGACCTTGAAAGGTCATCGAGTCCAGCCCCCTACCTTCACTAGCAGGACCAAGTACTGATTTTGCCCCAGATCCCCAAGTGGCCCCCTCAAGGATTGAACTCACAACCCTGGGTTTAGCAGGCCAATGCTCAAACCACTGAGCTATCCCTCCCCCGAGATCAGACAAATCTTTCAGTGCTGCCTCTGGCAGTGACCATAACTGATGCTTCAGAGGCATGCAACTCTTTCCCCCTATAATACACCTGGCCAGTTGTGAAATGCTATGACTTGGGGGAATTTCATCCCTCACACAAAAGCAATCAATTTATGCCTTCAAGCATCAAGTTTGTCTAGACTTGTAATGTCTCGATCCATAAGCACAAATATTATTGGTCAAAATGATCCAGCCCTTTTCAAAATCTTGTGACTCTTGTTGCCTCGTGGCCTTCTGTTGTATGTGATTTTTCAAAAGCTGGCTATATGTGGAGTAAATAAGGATTTCCAAGTTTTGTCTTAAATATGCTGTCTTTCAAATTTGTGTCCCTTTACGTTCTCGAAGGAGAAAAAACAAAGGAGTGCCTATCCCCTTGAGCTGAAGCAGCCAGAACACTGGGACTCTGTAGAAGCAATTACTGCTCAACAATAGGGGGGAGGGATAGCTCAGTGGTTTGAGCATTGGCCTGCTAAACCCAGGGTTGTGAGTTCAATCCTTGAGGGGGCCACTTGGGGATCTGGGGCAAAAATCAGTACTTGGTCCTGCTAGTGAAGGCAGGGGGCTGGACTCGATGACCTTTCAAGGTCCCTTCCAGTTCTAGGAGATGGGATATCTCCAAAAAAAAAAAAAAAAAAATGAATTGTAGATTCTCAACATGTGTAAATGGATGTAGCTATGCTGATTTATACCAGCTAAGAATCTAACCCCAAATCTTCCCTGGAAAATAAAGTGTTCACCAAAGAAACCACAGTGGAGGGAGAACACCTTGCTGAATTAGAGCTCCTGGTGGAAGCAATGAGAAGTTTTTGAATGGTGCCCCCCCCCTTTTTTTTTCAGGGTTCCAGATATCGTTCTGGCAAATGAATTGCCTGAAAGGAGAAAAAATGGCCTCAAACTGAAATTCCTAAGCGAGGCATAACAAACAAGCCGGGGCAAACAGGATTGTTTTTTGTTTTGTTTCCTCCTTTTCTGTCCCTAATTTTGCCAAATTAAAAAGGTCAAAGGTGAGGTTGAACATTTAAAAAAAAAAGGCAGTACTATGTGTCAAAAACATAGAAACAAGCTGAAATATGAAGTGGTCTATTTGTGACTGTGGGTTTGTTTTGTAAGCATTGTATGTCTCCATATCAATTCCTCTTAGTCTTTTGGATCTCTTTTTTCCAACAGAGCCATTAAGCAACAAAAATAGTGGTGTACTTCCTTTATGTATTTTCTGCATCTCTCAAGCTGATGAAAGGAATAAAAGTGTTTTTTATGCTCATCACAAGTTCTGTCTGCCCCACTTGTTTTTTGTAACTGATGCAGTTGGTCCCCTGACTTTTTTCTGTCTACCATTTCAGATAATTAGCAAGCTCGCAAAGTTCACTACTCAAAACACATTCACAAACACTGGCTGCTTCCCGTGAAGGAAGTGGCTCAGCAAAACTCTGTGTTGGTATGGGTGTATGTATGTACATGCACTGAAAATAAAGATTTTTCGCACACAAAAATCTCTTAAATTTCCTCCACAGTTCAAAGTTAATGGAAGCTTCAGCATCTGATGGGATTTTGTAGTACAGCCCCTTTCCTGGGCACACTATCAACAAGAAGCGGTGGTACATCTGTTAGTCCACTAAGGATCAATGGTGTCTAGAAAGCTAAGGAATGGACCCAAGGACTTTCTGAGTGCCCTGGCCTCACTACATGGTTTTCCCACTTGGAGGTCAGTTTAATTGGGCATTTGCTTCTTTCTTAGTTGGGTTATTTTTTTCACTTTGGCTGTTAAGTTCCTGGCATGTTATAGATGCTCTGCGGTGATGGTGAAACTCAAGTTTTGTAAAAAGCAACAGAGGGTCCTGTGGCACCTTTGAGACTAACAGAAGTATTGGGAGCATAAGCTTTCGTGGGTAAGAACCTCACTTCTTCAGATGCAAGTAATGGAAATCTCCAGAGGCAGGTATAAATCAGTATGGAGATAACGAGGTTAGTTCAATCAGGGAGGGTGAGGTGCTCTGCTAGCACAGACTGTGAATGGCTATCCAACTACAGAAGCAGTTTCTCCTCCCTTGGTGTTCACACCTCAACTGCTAGCCGAGCACCTCACCCTCCCTGATTGAACTAACCTCGTTATCTCCATACTGATTTATACCTGCCTCTGGAGATTTCCATTACTTGCATCTGAAGAAGTGAGGTTCTTACCCACGAAAGCTTATGCTCCCAATACTTCTGTTAGTCTTAAAGGTGCCACAGGACCCTCTGTTGCTTTTTACAGATTCAGACTAACACGGCTACCCCTCTGATACTCAAGTTTTGTGTTATCTGTTTTGTTTTGTTTTTAAACATTGAGAGCAGCTAAATTCCCTCTGTTTACACAAGCTTTTGGCTGAGCACTGTGATTGTTTTTTCCTAGATAATATGTCATTAAATTTGTATTTTAATGAGTAAATGTCCTAAAAGGGAGCTGTGATGGATATGTTTTAAAAACTGAAAAAATAAATGTTGTGGGTTTTTTTGTGGTTTGTTTGGTTTTGGGTTTATTTTTATTATTATTATTTTAGAAAATCTTTTTTTTTCTTTTTTTTTTTTAAACCTTGTAGTGTAGCTTCTGCTACAAATGCTGTTTCCTCAACAGTACTATGTTTGCCTTTCAGGTTAGCCAGTTTGCCTTGAAGGAAAAGAAAGAACACTCTGGAGGGAGGTCCGGCTGGCTGGCTGGCTATGGGAACTGGCAATGAAATGCAGAACTTTTCACCTCTAGGTTGCTAGTTCAAATCCAACCCTGTACAGTAGTGACCAAAAGTTGTTACCATCTGGTGGCTGCTTGGTGGCCTTTGTAGAATGAGCCTTTGTGGTCCCGGTCTTGCTGTTAACAGGCACGTAGATGGATCACCACCATAAATGAAGCAAACTGGCATCCCTGCACCAGTCTCGGTAGAGATGCCAAGCGTGGAATAGGCCTAGAGACTGAATTGTCCCCTCCTCTCCTCGTGGTGGTCCTTCTAGTACTGGGTTGAGATAACAATATGAAGAAGCTTGTACAGCTGATGGACATACTGTTTCTTTCCCGTGGATAGAGGACTTCAGCCTCCTTGCCTGTTAAGCTGACAATTCATGCACATTCAATTTACTGTTGAAAGAGTATGACAAAACAAAATCACCTGGATCATTGGCAGTGGAAAATGGTTACCCTGCATAAAAAGGCAGAAATAATTTCAGCTGGATTCCAGGATGATTAGGCTTGAATGTTTTGGATCAGGAGAACTTCAAGGTGATCCCTTTGAACAGGTTGAGAGAGAATGAATCCCTCTTGTATAGTGGACAAACTGACAAAGTCCAAAGTTTGCAGTCTGTATCATAGGGAGCTGGCAGTGCTTTCCTCTGCTGAGGGGCAAATGGAGTTACAGTAAAAGCTGTGTTATCCGGCACTTTATTAACTGGAAAGCTCTATTATCCGGCATTTCTGATATCTCCCAATACAAATCTTCAAACTAGTAACGGGGACTAGTATACTGCCCAGGAGGTTATGCAATAACACATTCTGAGGCAGAAGACAAGTAAGCAAGCTGATATCAGGGATTTATTCAAAAAAGCGGTTTCCAGGGTGTGTCATAGGGTCATTACAGATTCAGCTCAATCTACTACACCTTCCACATCTACAATGATAATTGATGTTGATAAGGATGACCCTGAGGCACTGCAAGAGCCTTGAAATGCCTTCTGAATTATCAAAAAAAAATTAAGTTATGTTCAGTATAGTTTTAGTGTTAAGTGTATTTTTAGTGATCTGGGTGTATGCCATGTGCTGCCCCTAGTGATATATAGTGTCATAAGATAAAAGTTTTCTATACAGTAGGTTACCTGTATACACCTAAGTGCTTCAAGAAACCAACCACTGTGCAGTGCAGGACTACTACTGGATTGGTGAATACCTGTGTACTGTATTACTGTATTTTATACCTTATTCATTTTATTGTATTCTAATTCTTTGAAAATTGGTATTCCATTGGTCAAGTATAACTCTGTTAACCGGAATATTTGATTAACCAGCACCCACCATTTCCCCAACATGCCGGATAACAAAGCTTTTTCTGTACGTACCTCAGATTTCTCCAAAGGAGCTCTGCTCTTGATGTCAAATGGAAGGCAATGGGCTGGCAAGTCTCCTCCATCAGGTGTGTACACCATTATGTATAAGATTTTGGTGATAAGGGTCTCCTCTCTATTTCAGGGAGCTAGGATCTCAACCTGGTTTATAAGGACACTCATACAGACAGTTCAGCCTGACTGTACACCTGCTCTATTTATCTATCTAGTTTTATATAATGCCTATCCGTATATGAGCACCTTCCACATAAAATCAATAGCAACAGGAGAGTCACTAGAGGACTTCATGGAATCTCTGGGACTCCTCCCTTTATGGGATCAGCCCTCTCCTTGGGATAGGGGTTTGGGGGTTTTGGAGGGTGGAGTGGGATATGAGGGGCAGTTGAAAGGGGTTTTAGAATAAAAGAGGTGTTTTGAATTGTATCACTTATGGTGGAGGAAGGCTTGCAAGATTTCCTAAAGATGGTAAGACTGTGGAATTCACCTGATCTCTAGAAAATTGTTCCATAGCAGGATCCCTTCAACAGAGAAAGTTTTGTCCACAGCCCTCACGTGCTTCATCCTGGGCTTTGTGATCTGCGTAGTCCTAGAAAAGAGCAACTGTTGTGGGCATTCATAGGTCACAAGTTGGTCTTCGAGGTAACTGGGGCCTGATCCGTTAATTGCTTTGAAAATTAGGACCCAGGCCTTACACCAGCATTGGAAGCTGACTGGAGTAGTAGAGAGATTTGAGCACAGGCCTGATGTGCTCTACATCAGCCTGAGCCAAGGAGAAGGTGGGTAGCCAAATCCTATACCAGCTGAAGCCTCTGCATCATCATCACGTTCAGCTTCAGATGCAAATGACTTACAACCATCCTCCCTGCAGCTATTACAGTACCTGTGGGTCAAAGCAGGTATTTTGATTTTGGCTCATTCCAGCTTAAGAATGAACTTGTCTCCTGGTAATATATATCATGCCTTGTTACTGTCAGATTAATGAGTTCAATATTCTGTCAATTCTTCAGGAATCACATATACGCTAACAAGCTGAAAAAAGCATCTAAATTGGGCAGAGCAGCTAAAATTCTTTAAGGAAGAAAGATAAGCCAGATGAAGGAGGGTTTTTTATTTATTTTTTTTTAATTCAGCGCAAACAATGCCTTTGAAAAGCCACTTTATCCAAAAGCAGTGTTAAATCTTGGTTTCCCCTCTTAGCGTACAGCTCTTTAATGTTTTGTAGGCACAGGAATTGAATCCCAGCCAAAGACTCCTAAGATGGGGGTGGATTTGTCCGTATGGCAGGAAACGCATGCCATGTTCAGAGAGATGTGGCTGCCCCTGGGAGCAAACTGCATTGCTGTAATGCTTCTGTAAAACTATTTCTTCAAGGCATTTAAATCATCTTTTGGAAAAATGTTCAAAATAAAATTGTTCATATCACCAAACACTTTATTTCCTTTGATTAATTACGTTATTTAAGTTTTTACAACTTACTTATTTCTTTTTGTTTACCATTACTTGATTGTGTTTGTTGGTTTAATAGTTACGTAAATAGGAAATTAAGGATGGACACTGTCCTTTTAGACAAGCTAAGAGTTGTCTTTTCATCATAGGACATAGATGACAATTGTGCTCCTCTGGAGATTTTTTTTTTCCTTATCATCTAAAGAAATTCACAAGGGTGTTGACTCAATTAGAGGAAATTTAGTTGGCTGCACTGAGGTAAAAAAATTAAAATATTTAATTTTGCATTCCTAAATTTACAGGGCTTAAAAGAACCCCTTCCCTTCCAGGAAATATTAATTTTGCTGCATACAAACTTAAAACACAAGCAAAATTGAAATATTTGATATCTGTATTTGAAGATGTCAGCTTTCTTTTGTGTACAACTTTAAAGTAATAAGAAAAAAAGGGAAGGGGAAGAAAGATGGTATTGTGGCTAAGGAACCGGACAGGGAGTCAGGAGAATAAGGTTCTGTTTCTGGCTCTGCAACCAGTTTCCATGTGACTTTCAACAATTTACTTGTATCCTGGTTTTTCAAAACCTGAGAAGCCCATAGTCAACCGCAAACATATACCTAATCGGAATGCACAGTACCCCCTTTGCCCTTAGATAGTCACTTCCTCTAGGCTGAGGTCAGCACCATTCCTGGTTCTTAAGTGGATCTACCACTGGAGAATGATGGACTCTCTGAGGTTCCAGAATGTTCTGAGGTAATTTATTACTCAGCTCTTGGGCCAGTCTGTGGAATATTATGGCCCTCTGTTGTCTGTGACCACAGACAGAGTAGCAGTTGGAGGCATCCTTCCCCCCACACTGACTTTGCAAATCACCATAGTATCCAGATAACCTGAAGCAGGGCAGAAGGCTGGAGTGCTGTTGCTGGGAGTTTCACGTAGATCTGGTCAAAGGGCTCATGGAGAATATTTGCATTTCTGTGGTGTGGCTGTGGTCACATTTTCTCCTTCTTGGCCATGCTGATGAAACTTTCCTAAATTGCCACCAGTCTTTTTGGCAGATTAACCTGCACTGACTCAGCATGGAAAGTCACGTGGTTCTTGCTATAAGGAATCGACTTATTTCTTAAAATCAATTGATTCCGTGTGGTTTGAATGCTTTCATAGGAATAGTAAGGAAGGCACCATCTGTATGGATTGTTTTTTGTCCAGTTTCATTTTTAAGGTTTTGGGTATGCATAGGGAGTTGTAACCAGTCACCTGTGAAACTGACACATCTCTTTTCTGGTTGATTGTTTTGCCAGTGGAAAGACACTGGGACTGTTATTGAAAAGGACTGTTAATACCTCCTTTCAGAAAGCCAAGCTGCCAGCCACACCAAAACATGGTGGTTTAGTCCTTGTTTAAGAAAACATCTCTGGACATTAACAACCTTGCTAATTACCATCCTATTTCTAGGAAGAATAATCAAGGCCATACGAGTAGACCAATTCCAGTTGCATTTGGACTCCATGTACTATTTTTATCTCTCTCAGGCCTGGCTATAGAATTGATACTGAACACACACTGATGGTTCATCTTTCTAGGAAAGGGAAAATTTCATTCTATCAGATTGACCACTGCTATGTATTCATTGTCTACACCTTCTAAATGACTGCGAATGTTAGGCAAGTTCATGAACTGCTGTAAACATCTGGATTAACATTAATCATAAAGTTTTAAATTATCCTCCTAACTTTTTTCATATTCACTAAACCACTTCCATATGGAAATGCAAAAACAGTGATATGGAACAGAGCCAAAACATCTCTATGTAGCTGGCTAGCATCTTTACTCAGTCCTGTTATAGCAGTGCTCATCTGTATCACAAGCTGGTGGGTCATTCAGACTGAGATGTTTTTCCATTGGCAAGTGTGTGGCGATGCCCAATGAACTACACATTGGGCTCAGCTACCTCGTATTGTCTCCTTTTCCACTCATTAAGAAATGACCAATTTATTTTTCACTGATTTCAATCAGCTCTGTAAACAGAGTGGGGGCTTTGTTTTTTCCACTTTTTAGTTATATCATTAATCTGACAAATTTACCCTTCACCATCAAGGAGGAAGTTAATATATTTTATGCAAAATGCTACATGTGGCAATAGTGTGCAGAGAAATGAAATGTCAAACATTAAATTTTATCTTCCTTGGACACACTTTCTGCAGTTTTAGATGAATCCAGTAACTTTGTGTGGATCGACAGTGTCACCCAGTGGACGGATAAGTTGATCATGGATGGGCATATTCATGTGGAATGTTTTTCTCTGCCTTTTATTTTAAAAGTAATTGGCTTCTCACTGATAGAAACAGTTTTGAATGTTACTCTTCTCAGGAATGGAGAATACATTAAAGCTCCTATACTCTGAATGCCATAGCAAGTGCTGAAAATTCATATTGAGCAAATGCAGGAAATGATTATTGTTGCTCTCTATCGGTAACAGGTTTATGGGAAATAACGACTATGTCATTAATGGAGACTTTTGTTGTTAGAAGAAAGAAACAAAGAATAACTAAAGGAAAAACAGCATGTATGGTGGTGTTCATATGGAGATTCAGGGACTAAATTTGATCCCAGTGTAATAATAATGGAGTGCAGTTCGACAATATTTAGCCATCCTTAGCCAAATATTGCATGGGACTAAAGAGCTGAAGAATCAGCTCTGCTGTATAGTTTTTATAACTATTGATGAGTTGTAACATTAAATTATTATGGCCAAATCTTTGCATCAGTCACTCAAGTATTAAAAGATTAGTATGTCTTCTATCTGGGGTTCTAATTAATTCAAACCTGACACAATACTATATTAAACCTAAAACTAGCCAATGTGTACGTTTGAGTTAAACTCCTTCATGATTTGCAAAAGGTTTTCCATAAGATTGAAAGGTCATGCTTTTCCCCTTGTTAAAGACTGAGATACCCTGTTTGATATGCCTTCAAAGCTTTTTTGCAATAGATGAAATAGAGCCATGTTAATAGAAACACGATGAAAACTAACTGTTGTAATTGAAACTGAAAAAGAAACATGGTTCATATTCTAAATAACTGGCTAGTGGCATGTGTACAGCAGTCCTCTGCTAGGCAGAATTAGAATACTGCAATTTGTATCACAAGTCCTATATTGCAAATAGCTAAGATCAAGGCATGAGAATGGCAGGGCCCTGGGCTTCTGAAGAAAGACTGTTATGGCTACTGCCACGAGGGTCTGAATAGACACAGTGTGCAGCATGGTGACAATCAGAAGTCATAGGCTTATTCCAATATAGTGGTAATATCATTCAGAGTAAAATATTTAGCTGTACATGTAGATAGTGGTAACAGTTTTAACATACCAAAAACATGCCTGGAGCAACATTATGCCTTTGCACCAGTAATGAACCTTTATGACCTGTAAATTCATCTGCAGAGGTGACGTCATATTTGAGGAGACGATAGGAGTCCAGGCGACCCTGAAGCAACATAGGAAGTGCAATTATAGAAATATGTAGGCTATAAATCTTATTCTAACCAATCAGCAGTGCATAATATTCCCTCTGCACAAATCCTGATGAGCCGAACTGAACTAATTATCTTCTTTGTGACTGAGGCAGGCAGCTGTTCTGAGCACACTTGTTTTTGGAGATAGTATTCATAATTGTTGGATTTCTCCTTGTAGGTTAATTTGTTACTTCTTCAAAGAAGCCATACCTGTAAGTTTAAAATTAAATCTAGTGCTTATGAAAGGACAGATGGCAGCCAGCTATGGTGCATGCTTCTCATTTAGTTCTCAATGTACTGGAGTCCTGACTTTCAAAATACTAGTGATCCTACTGCTAGCATGAAGGAACTAATTAGAAGGCTGGAATATAGGGTTTTATGAAGTGGACAAATATCCGAGGACTAGGATAGAAAACACGAAACCCCATTTTTACTCGTGACTCAAGTGGGATTTGAACCCAGGTCTCCAGAAGGGAAGAGCAATATGCACACATGAATACGCCTGTTCCCAGGAGCCTCTCCTTCCCTCTCTTTTATGTGGAACCACATGCATGGCACTTACCCTGACATGAAATTCTTAGCAGACACTTAAGAGTGGGGCTAGTTCTACTCCTCTTTGCAGCCTGCAGGTATTAAATTTGTTTTTGATCCAGCCTCCACTTTTAAACTTCTTGGATGAAAATCCTGGCCGCACTGAAGTCAAAGGGAGTTCTCCTATTGACTTCAATGGGACCAGGATTTCACCCCTTATATTCTATTTTTTCCAAACATAGATTAATTTAAATTGATATATACTATGGGGCCGATTTCTGAGGGGTTTTAAGTTACACATCTGTAAGGACCTGTTCAGGTGCTTAAACTGGTGTTATGTACACATCAATCAAGGCAGCAACTATGTGGGATGTTCTGAAATCCTCCCAACCTTGTTCCAACAGCTTCAGCAATGCTAGTAATGGTGGGAAGCATTAGTGTAGCTCAGCCACTGGCATTTATTTTTATCATCATGCCATCTAAGACTAGATAACATGATGATAGAAACATCTGGATCAGATTTCTGCTAGTGCTCCATTCCCAGCATTGCTGAGGAAAAAAATCAGGAAATCCTCAGTGCAGACAAGGCCCTAGAGACTTGGAGAAAAATGACACAAAAAACACAGCAATAAAAGTGGGTACGTTAAAGTAACCACCATGCACTATTGTCTCCAACTTTTAACTTACATCTTGTTCCAGTCCCTGTGTACATAAGTTTCATCAACATAGTTGCTCGTGCCCACTTTGTGATATGTACCTTACACCAGCAGTTCTCAACTAGGGGTCTGGGGTCCCCTGGGGGACAGCGAGCCGGTTTCAGGGGGTCCACCAAAATAAACCGAAGAGCAGGGCCAGTGTTAAGACTCCGTGGGGCTCAGGGCATGAAGCCCAAGCTGCCCAGGACTGATGCCAAAGCCCAACCAACTCAGCTTCGCAGGGTGCCCTGTGGTGTGGGGCCATAGGCAGTTACCTTGCTTGCTACCCCCTTAATGCCTGCCTTGGGTGTTTAATCTATTGGCTATGCAGAAAAACATTTGTTGTGGCACAGGTGGGCTGTGGGGGGTTTTATAATATGTTGGGGGGGGGGGCGCCTCAGAAAGAAAAAGGAGAACCCCTGCCTTATACCATACTAAACTTGACCCCATAAATGTGAAGAGAAAATCTTTAGATTAATTTACTATTCTATATTCTCCTAGCCATGTAAATGTATTGAGTACACAAATGATGAGAGTACTGTTCAGATTTTGGTGATAGGATAAACAGCAAATGGATCCAAGGGTTGTTTATTAAAAAACTATTTTCAAATGTGCTAAACTCCCATGAAACCCACCTGAATACATGGCATACTTCTGTTCCTGTTCTTCCTCTCGTGGAGCTGCTCTAATTTGTCTTCACTTGGATCCCCATTTGTTTTCAATGAAGAAGACACACAGATCACCATGATTTGTTCCAGGGCAGACATCTGGTTGTTAATAAGATGATCATACTCCAGGTCTGATACATATGGAATCTGATGATTACTACATCTGCATATCTTTCCTTCCTGCCCCACCAGTGTTCTCCGAAGGACAACAGGGCAAGCACTATGGGATGTAACCCATAGCTTGTCGCTGTCATGAGAAATAGAAAGCAAAGGGGAAAATTAGAGGGCAAGTCAAGGCTTTGGTGCTAAAGTGAAAACAGAAGCAAGTTAAATAGAATGTCAAATAAACTGAATACAGAGAACAGCATCTTTTAAACCATAATCTGTAAACAGCACAGCAGGGTCAAACCTAAATTTTCTGAACTCTGGTTAATCAACATGCACAGCTAGTTGAAGGGTTGACGTTTCCAGAGGTCTGACCGAATCTCGGATGCTGTGGTGTTCCTGAATTCTGCAGGAGCAGAGCTGCTGAGCTCGCCAGATGGGAAAGCTGGATGGTGCTCTCCCTAACTGGATGAACTGGCCAAGTAGGCTTTGAAAATTGCTCAACCCTGAATGCAAATTTCAAAGTCTGCCAGTCTGACTCCCTGGTTTTCTGCAGGTCTCACGTGCACCTCATGCCCTTATAAATACACTACAACTGGCTGGCTGTTTTAATCATTGAGTCACAGAAGTTAAGCCTGAATTGTGTGGGTATTAGTGTTACTGGTCTCACAAAGGTAGGGTGAAGCTTAGATCATGTTTGAAAATTCCTTGGATGAGATGTGCTGCAGAAGTGCAAAGCTGTCATCTTATTTCTTGGGAAAATGCCAAAGTACTATCTCGCTGCAGGCTTGCACACAGCTTCAGTAAAAGAGAATCTGCCACACCCGCGTCACAACATGATTTCCTCACAGCAGGCAAATCTTTTCTAAGGTGCAGGCAACAAGAAGAATTTTGAAGCCTACTGGTCTGATCCACAGCCCATTGATGTTAATGGCAAGACTCCCATTGTTATCAGAGCATGTTGGATCAGTCCCTATATGAGTGTACCAGGAGTAAGGAATTGCAATGAAAAGAGCTATGAGTAAAGGTTGGCTTGAATCCAATACTTAGACCTTGTATATTGAATATTGTATGGCGTAAGGAGCTGCTTTTTAGGGAAATAACAGAAGGATAAGAAACAAGTGTGAAGGAGGGTCAAGAGACGAGGGGATCTTGTATACAGGAGGAAGACAATAGACATTTGTTTTAATCTACATATAATATAGACATAAAACAGGGTGGTTATTCCATGTTGGCATTCTGGAGTCAAAAAGAAACCACTTGAGCTTTGGTGTCATGGTTCATGGAATTATAGGCTGGTCATGTGTAAATTTGAATACGTTGTTCCTTTACTTGCTTTACCCATGGCAGGGTATCACTGAGCTTGTGTATCACAATTCAGTTAAATAAAAGAAAAATACAATGCAAATTTGCTTTAAAAAAATAGCTAATGGAACCTCTGCATCAGTAAAAACGGCAGCAAATCCTCAACAGGGAGAAGTAGTGGAATGTGACCATCTCCTTATACATCACCTCATTCTCCGCAGATATCTCAAGTATGACAACAATAAATTACTTTGGTGTACAGAATTACTATGCTTCCTAATGTATTATAATGAAATCATACATAATTGTGTTGAATCACGGGAAAAAACAAATAGTATTTGTAAGATGCTTGTCAGTAAATGCTTGTTTGTAAATGGCTGTCAGTAAGTTACTAAGAATCAACATTGTCCAGTTCCTGCTCAGATTTCCTTACCCTGATACGTAGGAGTTCTGTAATACAGGAGTGCATTTATTTAAACTGAACTGAGGCACATTTGGCTGATCTGGTTTGATATTGCTGTTTACTAAAGAGGAAATTCTGCAAGAGAAAATAACAGTAAATAATCAGTCATTTAAATGTCAGGAAAACAAATCAGATAAGTGTTCTGTAGTACTAAGATGTATCTATATATGGTGCATATACATAAGTGAAATCCTTTTTCAATTAACTGATAATGATGTCACCTGTTATGTACTGGTGTAAACAAAAGAAGCAATTTAGCTGGTAATAGGAGGGGATTCAGAATCATACACCTGCAAGAGTAAGGACTATGGGTTACACAGAGAACAAAAATTACCCCTTACATTTCTCTGGTTTTAGTTGCATGGCTCCAATAGGTTAATGGGAGTTATATAACTGGCACTCTAGGCAGAGCAGAACTAAATCTCAAGTTTTCTTAGGCCTCGTGCAAGTTAATATTGCCCATGTGAAGTCATTTGGGAGATTGGGGCCTTAAAAGGCAAGATTTTCAGGTCAGGGTCTGAGTTGTCATGTGTACAACCCATAGAAACATAAGAACGGCCATATTGGGTCAGACCAATGGTCCACCTAGCCCAGTATCCTGTCTTCTGACAGTGGCCAAAGCCAGAGGCTTCAGAGGGAATGAACAGAACAGGGCAATTATTGAATGATCCATCCCCTGTTGTCTGCTCCCAGCTTCTGGCAAACAGGCTCAGGACACCCCTTGTGTGAAGAAGTACTGTACTTCCTTTTCTTTGTTTTAAATCTCCGGCCTATTAATTTTATTGGGTGACCCCGGTTCTTGTGTTGTGTGAAGGGTAATTAACACTTTTTCTCCACACCAGGCATGATTTTACAGACCTCTGATATCCCCCCCTTAGTCATCTCTTTTCTAAAATGAAAGTCCCAGTTTTTTTAATCTCTCCTCATATGGAAATTGTTCCATGCCCCTAATAATTTTTGTTGCCCATCTCTGCACCTTTTCCAATTCTAATATATATTTTTTGAAATGGGGTGATCAGAACTGCTCGCAGTATTCATGGTGTGGGTATTCCTTGAATTTATAAAGTGGCATTATGATATTTTCTGTCTTATTATCTATCCCTTTCCTACTGGTTCCTAACATTGTTAGCTTTTTTGACTGTCACTGCACATTAAGCGGATGTTTTCCAGAACTATCCACAAAGACTCCAAGATCTCTTTCTGGCACAATGGTGCCCCACTCCTGAATGAAGCTGCTGGATATTACTGTAATATAAAGGTATGATGATAATCCAGTAAAGATAATGTTTTATTTAAACTGTATTCCAGGATCAGTTCAGGATACTTTCCCAAACCTCTCATGGTTTTCCTGTCACTAACTTGTTCTTGTAATTTTTACAGTGCCACAAGGGGGGATACGTGAAAGAATCAGTTCTATGTCACTGATAATTAAGCTTAATTATAGGAGATATCCCATCTCCTAGAACTGGAAGGGACCTTGAAAGGTCATCGAGTCCAGCCCCCTGCCTTCACTAGCAGGACCAAGTACTGATTTTGCCCCAGATCCCCAAGTGGCCCTCTCAAGGATTGAACTCACAACCCTGGGTTTAGCAGGCCAATGCTCAAACCACTAGAATAACCTAAAATTCACCATAATGCACAATTAAGTTCTCATAATAGAAACATTTCGGTGGGCAGTGAGAAATGATTTTATATTTTTTTTACCTGGGAGAATAAGGCGACAACTCCCACTGCATATTGTGAGCAGGAACTGATTGAAAATGAGCTAGCAAGAGAGAGCTGTCTGACTCGTAGGCTCCACTGTCCTCTCTGTTCTTCTCTTGTGCTCTTTGTACGATTGAGGTAGCCAGAGGAGCAGCTGCAGACTGCACTGTGCGTTTTCTTAAAGCTCTCTGAGGAAGGCCAGGTATTTTGTGAATGTGTGGCAAATCAATTTCTGAAATACACCACCACCACCACACCATAGATGTCAGTCTTAGAAGACAAAAAACAAACAAACAAACCAACAGAAAACTAAGCCCTTCTTCTGCAATTGGCTGTGGTCATGTGCCTGTAAGTGGAACTCTTCTACTGTGTATTCAGGATCACAAGATCAACTATGAAATTAAGTCTAAATTCTTCCCTCAGATGGCAGATCTTGGTTCTAATATTTTTCACGTGCTCCTGGAGCTGGCAGCTTTGAGAAAGATTTTGCTCTTAGTGTGCAGGACTGGTTATTGTACCAGATGTAACTATGATGGGGAGTAAAAAACCCACCCAAACGTATGTTTCTGCTGTACTGGTGCTACTTTTATGCACGGGAATTGATACAAATCATCAGGATTAACAGTATTGAGAAGATATACGAGAAATGGAATAATATCTAAGGAAGATCATATTCAAGTTCATGTTCCTTACAAGAGGGCTCAAATATTATGTAATGTTTCTCTTTGGAGGGAATCAAATACAGAGACTACAAAATACAGGCAATGCCAGATTATACTGAACTAGAAGACCATGGTCTAGTGGATTTAGTTTAAGAAATATCTTATGCAGCCAGTGCTCAGTGGGTGAAATTCATGCCTGTGCAAAGGACCAGCATGAGGTCTATACATCACTTTAGTTCCTTTTAAATGACCAAATATGGCTTAAGTGGTGCATAATTCATACTTTGGCCCAATGCCCAGACATGAATTTCATGCAGAGACAGGAATTCCAATATAAATACATGTATTATTATAATGTACTGCTTAAATGTAGTAGCAAATGTATATGGAATATCTAGCTCCAAAAAAAAAACCCATTAAGATAGTCTTTGTTTTATTAAAAACTTATTTCTTTCCCTAATTCCAAACACTAACAAAAGTTACAGTGCCACTGAATCAGAGAAATGTGGAAGCGACACTTTCATTAGTGCCTTCCTCATTAAGGGTCAGAACCCACCTCTCTTGCTCACCTTGCGTGATACCCTACTCCACAGTCACCTTGGCTTCACAGGAACATTTCGTGCGAATAACTGTTCACCAATGTGATTAAGAAGTTCACAATCTGCCCTTCTATCTGTTTCAATGCACAATATTTTAAAGCCAGAAAGCCACTCTATAAAATTAAGTCTGAAACTGCAGATCAAGAAGAGAAAGGACAGGCCTTGAGCTAGTTTGTCCATTGTAGTACCCACTGAAATAAAAGCAAACTGAAAACTATTAAAATCATCACTAAAATGTTTTTCTACAGAGACTGACCAAAAGCCATTCGATAATGTTCCAGCCAGTCATCCAAAATAGTCTTGATCTTCCGCTGTAGTTTTCTTAATTCTCTGGCTGCACTGAAGTCATTTATATGGCTTATGTTCTCCTCTGGAATTTCAAGTGTCTTCACCAACTCTGATAACTTTGGCTTTTTTTGAAAAAATAGAAAAAACACAGTTAAAAGTTATATTTGATGTTTAATGTTGCCAAAACAGCCTTGAAATAATGTTATAATTAGGGCTGTCAAGCGATTAAAAAAAATTAATTGTGATTAATCGCACTGTTAATAATAGAATACCATTTATTTAAATATTTTGGATGTTTTCTAAATTTTCAAATATATTGATTTCAATTACAACACAGAATACAAAGTGTACAGTGCTCACTTTATATTTATTGTTGATTACAAATATTTGTACTGTAAAAACCAAAAAGTATATTTCAATTAACCTACTACAAGTACTGTAGTGCAATCTCTTTATCATGAAAGTTGAATTTACAAATGTAGAATTATGTTACAAAAAATAACTGCGTTCAAAACTAAAACAATGGAAATCTTTAGAGCCTACAAGTCCATTCAGTCCTACTTCAGCCAATCGCTCAGACAAACAAGTTTGGTTACAATTTGCTGCCTGCTTCTCGTTTACAGTGTCACGTGAAAGTGAGAACAGGAGTTTGCATGGCACTCTTGTAGGCGGCATCGCAAGATATTTACGTGCCAGATGTGCTAAAGATTCATATGTCCCTTCATGCTTCAACCGCCATTCCAGAGGACATGCTGATGACCTGCTTGATAACAATCCAAAGTGGAGAGGACCGACGCATGTTCATTTTCATCATCTGAGTCAGATGCCACCAGCTGAAGGTTGATTTTCTCGTTTGGTGGTTCAGGTTCTGTAGTTTCCGCATCTGCGTGTTGCTCTTTTAAGACTTCTGAAAGCATGCTCCATACCTCGTCCTTCTCAAATATTGGAAGGCACTTCAGATTCTTAAACCTTGGGTCAAGTGCTGTAGCTATTTTTAGAAATCTCACATTGTTACCTTCTCTGCGTTTTGTCAAATCTGCAGCGAAAGTGTTCTTAAAATGAACAACATGTGCTTGGTCATCATCCAAGACTGCCATAACATGAAATATATGGTAGAATGTGGGTAAAACAGAACAGGAGACATACAGTTCTCCCCCAAGGAGTTCAGTCACAAATTTAATTAACACATTTTTTCTAACGAGCATCATCAGCATGGAAGCATGTCCTCTGGCATGATGGCTGAAGCATGAAGGGGCATACGAATGTTTAGCATATTGGCACTTAAATACCTTGCAATGCCGGCTACAAAAGTGCCATGTGAATGCCTGTTCTCACTTTCTCACATTATAAATAAGAAGCAGGCAACAGTATCTCCCATAAATGTAAACAAACTTGTTTGTCTTAGTGACTGGCTGAACAAAAAGTAGGACTGAGTGGACTTGTTCTAAAGTTTTACATTGTTTTGTTTTTGAGTGCAGTTATGTAACAAAAAAAAATCTACATTTATAAGTTATTTTCACCATAAAGAGATGGCACTACAGTACTTGTATGAGGTGAATTGAAAAATACGATTTCTTTTGTTTATCATTTTTACAGTGCAAATATTTGAAATAAAAAATAATATAAAGTGAGCGCTGTACACTTTGTATTCTGTGTTGTAATAGAAATCAATATATTTTAAAATGTAGAAAAACATCCAAAAATATTTAATCTATTTCAATTGGTATTCTATTGTTTAACGGTGCAATTAATCACGATTAATTTTTTTAATCGCGGTTAATTTTTTTGAGTTAATAGTATGAGTTAATTGCGATTAATTGACAGCCCTAGTTATAATATATATGAGATCTTTAATTTAAAAGCATATTTTGAATATAAGTTATCAGTAGAGTGAGGAGATAGAGAAGACTTTTTCAAAGCCTCCCACGATTGGAAGTTAGCAGGAACTAGTAAATGCCACCATCTTCTAGTCTGATCCATTATACTGTGTAATCTAGTTTGTCTTCATAACACATACTCTTAGTCCTCTGTTGTAGGATGCAAAAAGAAGGGTGCGGATTCTGTAAATTATACCTCAGTCTGCCACAGCTTGTTTGTCTGGCTAGACTGGCAGCAGTCCCATTGCTTCCTCACTCCATTGTTCAAAGACCTCCCTTTTGGTTTTACAAGTATTGCGTAAAGTGCAGGAGGAGAACATTATAATGGCTTGATTAGTCATTGAATTAACATTGTAAGTCAGCAGCTATTTGCATTTGGCTCTCAGCCTCCCAAAAGCACGCTCTACCTCTATTTTACACCTGCTGTACCTATTGACATCTCTCTGGGTACACCTCTACCCCGATATAATGTGACCCAATAACAACACGAATTTGGATATAACATCGTAAAGCAGTGCTCTGGGGGGGCGGGGCTGCACACTCTGGCGGTTCAAAGCAAGTTCGATATAATGTGGTTTCACCTATAACGCGGTAAGATTTTTTGGCTCCCGAGGACAGCGTTATATCGAGGTAGAGGTGTATTTTTAATCTGAGAGTGGTTCTGTTAGGCATAACAAGTGATTCTGGGCAGTCCTGCCTCCTCACACAGTGCGGATGGAGACATCATTAACGTCAATATTGTTTGGTGGGACTAGGATTCCCTTCTGCCCACTTTGGGAAGGTCCAGAGTTTTTGAAAATTCTCACACCATGCATTTTTCTTCCTATGATGGCCCACCAAAACCTGCCTTACCAACCTTTTTCTTCATGTATTTCTGGATTTGTTGGCAGGGGCACATGAGACCCAGCCAGGGATTTCCCTAGACCCCCCCTGAATTTCCCCAACACTCTCCCACCCCCTCACCCCCAGTTTTGTGAACTAGTTACAGACAGTGTTGCCAATTTAGTGATTGTTTGGAAATTTGAATTGAAATTGAAACATTAATACACACTTTAAAAGCATATACAGTGTATGATAAAATGTGTATCTGAAAAAGTATAGATTTGAAAAGTATGAACATAGACTAGCTTCCTTATACAGCTGTTGTTTTTTATGACAATGTCAGTGCATTCATTTCGGTGATGTTGGCCAACCTAATAATTTCAAATTATGATTTGGAAGCAAAGTCTAAGGCCTTGGCTACACTGGCACTGTACAGCACTGCAACTTGCTGCGCTCAGGGGTGTGAAAACGCACCCCCCCCCGAGCGCAGTGAGTGCAGCGCTGTAAAGCGCCAGTGTAATCAGCGCCTGTAGCGCTGCACGCTCGCTTTCAGCGCTGCAAGCTATTCCCCTCAGAGAGGTGGAGTACTTGCAGCGCTGCGAGAGAGGTGGAGGAGAGCTCTCGCAGCACTGGCGGCGTGACTACACTCGCGCTTCACAATCCCCAAGTGTAGCCAAGGCCTCACTGAGCTCTCCCTGATAGCTAGTGATGAGCTGGGGGGAAAGGCTTCAGGACCAGATTGTATTTATATTCACACCTAATCTACCTAGGTATCCAGCAAACAGAGCTGTGTTACCCAAGTGATAGATTTTGGCTGGGGTTGGGTTACAAATCACTTGAATGCAGGGTGGGGTGGTGGTGGGGGAGTAATGAAGTGTTGTTGTTCTTATTGTATGAGTAAAGGGCAGTAGAACTGTACTTAGCCTGTGCTGATTGAGGGCATCAAGAGAGAGGGTGGGGACAGGTGTTTTGCTTGATCATCTGCCTGAGTCACAAGTACTATTTGACCTGCCCCTCTCCACTGTTTAAAGACAGAGCTGTTTAGGCTCCAGAGATAGTTTTTTGCTTCGTTAAGTGACCACTACAGCTGAAATAACTGATAATCAGGTCTAAGTGCTTAGACCTGCTGTGGGACAGTATTTCTGTGGAAGAGATGGCCCAGCGTGCACTATCAGCGAGGTTCCCCCACTGAGAGCTCAGCTGAAATCACTGAGAGCTGGGTGGAACCTCAAGAGACCAACTCGCAGAGGTCACAGTGGCAGGTGGCAGCAGAAGGTGACGGCACAGGGCTATTGGCAATAGAGCAATGGAGTGAACAGTGGTCAAAGTGAAAATGAAAAGACAAAAACCAATGCAACGATTTTTCCACTCAAAGGCCTCAAAAACCGACCAAGGTAAAGAACACATCAAGAACCAAGAATATATCAACATGTCATTTGAAGGTTCAAGTGGTGTATCTACATCCAACCAGCCTGAAGCACAAATACAGCTACCTACTGAAGAAACAGCGTCTCCAAAACCTAAAGGCAATTCCCGATGTTTGTCGGTCAAAGTGTTCCCATTTATTGAAGTTACAAAAGATGGCTACTGGTCCACCTCTTGCAAAAAAGCTTACGAAGAAGGAAAGCTTTCCAATGCTATAACTGGTAAAAGTGGAGGAGCTTGGTTTGTCAGACCGATCAGCAAAGCCAATGCTGACAAACTACGTGAAAAGGCTGCAAAACACCAGGCCTCTGGAGTGCATCAACATGCTGAAAGCCTTATAAGCCCACTTTCAAAGCCAGTTTTAGAAGTACTTAATGAGGCTGTTAAGAATGCTGGAGACACAACACAGTTCATGCGAACAAACACGGGTGTGGCATCCTACTTTCTATTTAAGCAAGAGATACCACACACTACATTACTTTTGCTACTACCTTCAGAGAAGACTATTGCCATTCTCTCTCTCGTAAGTCTACTGTTGAAACCACTTGGGTCATTAAACAATGCCATCCAGGCACCTGCTACAACAGGAGTAGATCTTTGTCCAGCAATAGAAGCTACATTTGGATCAATCAGAGAGATCCATTGAAAAAATACTAGAAGAAGCAAAGACTTCAGTCCAGAAGTTGACTAATGAAGGCATTTATGTTGAATCCTTAAGTGAAGAGGACAAGAAGTGTTTGTTAAGACAACTGAAAAAGTACACAGACTTGATTCTTAAAAATCTACAACAGCGACTTCTAGATTCTACTCAACCTCTACGTAGCTTTTACAGATCCCTGTCCTATAAAACACCGACAGTTGAGGGGAGTGAGGCACTACCAGCAATGGGGCTGCCATGTGCTCAGGACAGAATAGAGAATTTGAACACAGAGTGGAATATCAGATGACGAATGAATGAAGATTTGACTTCAACTTCTTTTTTATCACTACTAGTGGCTCGACCCAATCTTTGGGCTATGTTTCCTGGGATGAAAGAAGTAGGAATTCATCTCTTGCTACTTCCAGTCACAACAGCTATAGTTGAGCGTTCTTTTTCATCACTGAATAGAATTTTGTGTTCTGAAAGAAGTCGCCTTCTGCCTGATCATATGAATGAACTAATGAGCATATCAATTGAAGGAATGGAAGTGCTGGATACACAAGAAGCCACCAAAGATGAACGCATTGCATTCAAGAAGTTCATTAACAGAGTTGTGCAAAATTATAACAAGAAACCAAGAAGAATGTAGTTGTAGTGCTTCATAGAAGGCTTGAGTAGCCAACTTTAATTTGTGTGATGATTTTAAAACATGAGTTAAAGCTAATAAAATGGTCATGAAACATTTTTCAGTTTTTACTATGGTGCCATACAGCCCACTTTCACCCTCACAGTCTCAACCTTCGTCAGCCCTGACCCTTCCAAGGCCCCCCCGTAAATTTGAACACCCCCCTTCCAATTCCTGGGGAAAACACTGGTCCCAGCATTAGCTTCAACAGAATAAAGCAGTGATTACTGCTGGCACTTGACATTGAAAACATGCAGACTCACTTGGCTGGGGCTACATCTGGCCCAAAAGCAGCACTTCAGCTGATTAACATCAACTTCAAGTGCCAGAATAGGCTACTTTAGAAGGGGCGGGGAGATGTGTGACTGTTGCAGCAAAACTTTACCTACTGCTGTTCTCAGTTTCTGAATCACTGCAGGAGGAACACTTTCCAGTGCCTTGATGCAGCTGCCTCAGAAGTCTTGTAACAGATTTTCAGAAAGCTTCAGCACAAATTGCTGTTGCTTGTATCAATAGACTAGCATTAGCAGACACTTTCAGGCAGGATACTGTTTCCTGGGGGGAACTGCTTGGCAGGGCCAGCTCCAGGCACCAGCTTCTCAAGCAGGTACTTGGGGCAGCCGCTCCGGAGAGGGGCGGCACGTCCAGGTATTTGGCGGCAATTTGGCGGACGGTCCCTCACTCTGCCTGGGAGTGAAGGACCTCCCGCCAAATTGCCGCCACAGATCACGATTGCGGCTTTTTTTTTGTTTTGTTTTGGCTGCTTGGGGCGGCCAAAACCCTGGAGCCGGCCCTGCTGCTTGGAAGTGACTCCTCCTGGGGAACTGTCTGAAAAGCCATGAGACTGAAGAAGCCATGATGTAAGCAGTCACAATAAAGCTGGAGTTTGTTTACCCTGCATCAGAGTAAAATCTTATATGGTAGGTGATCCAATCCCAATGAAGCATAAAACACAGTGGCAGAGCTAATCCAGGCCTAGACCGCGGGAGAGACTGTTCAGACTTGCACTGCAAAGAGCAGAATACTGCTGTGAGTACACTGTTTGTTTTACAAGATAAGGCTGATAACAGAAAATGGAAGGGCTGAAGCCTCCAGGGACAATAAACCTGCAATTCAGTGGCACCGGAACAGGGTGGGCCTGGGGGCCATGGCCCTCTTCTGGCCCGTCCACTTTTCACCAGGGCGGATCCCCCTAGGAAGAATTAAAGGGTGGGAGGACATAATTTCTTTACCTGGGATTAAGCAGCTGGGGGGGGGGGAGGGAAGGGGGAAAGATGAGTACAGCACTGATTTAAAAGGTGTAGCAGCCAGTTGCAATTTTGGAAATATTAGAGATTCATTGATGAGACCAGATAGCATGTGGGATATGAGACTCACAAGTACGAGACCAGTTGCTATGGGAAGCTGCCTTAATTTGGGGGGAAAGCTTGGAGATATGCAGGGCTGCAGAGCTATCCAAAGAGAGGATTAGAACCCTGGAAGAGCAGTCAGCAGAAACTGTCCATGCAATTCATAAGAAAGAAATCAAAACCCAATACAACATTAGTAGATGATTAGGGAACAGACACATGCAAATAATGTTGTAGAAAACACGTAAGACAGAAAGGAAAGTGTCCAGTTTATGGGGAAAATACCTTATCTGTGACAAATGTAATCATTTTTCAGCCAAGTGTTTGTCTGGAGGGAAGAAAAACAAATCTAAAATGTACACAGTAACCGAAGAGAGCAACAGTGAGTATGAGGACATTATGTGGGTGACCAAACAGATGATAAACACAGTGCAAGAAGACCCTAGTAAGCACCAGAAATAGTTGTATGCAGCCACATTACCTGGGAAGAAAGTCATATGATTTCAATTACATTGTGGTGCAAGTTGTAACATTATCCTGATCTGTCTGATAAACTCAGACATATGGTTGGAAGAGACTAACCATCTGTTAACAATGTACAACCATACCACATTAAAAGCCTGTGGGGAAATGTAAAAAATGAAAAAATGCAAGGAACAAAAAGAAAAACTGGATTTTGTGGTCATAGATGATGAGACAACAGTACCATTTCTGGGCAACAAGGCTGCCTAAGCCATGAACCTGATAAAAATATAGTTCAAAACATAATGAAAGTGGATAGCAGGGTGACTGAAAATACCTTAGATGGTATTATCTGGGACCAGGAGATGATACAGAGGGACTATAGAGACGTGCTTCAAGGAGACAGACCACTACATGGTGTTTATAAAATAGAGATTGATGCTAGTGTGAAGCCAGTTACATTGCCAAAAAAAGTACCCATTGCAATACCTACAGCCACTGAAAGATGAACTGCAGGGCCTACAAAATTGTAGAATTACACAGCCTGTCGAGAAGAACACAGACTGGATAAGCAGTCTTGTGGTGGTAAGAGAGCCATTTGGAAAACTGAGACTATGCCTAGACCTAAAGCTTTGAAACAGAGCTATTTCCATCAGCCTCTAATTGAGGACATATTAATAGATCTGTCTAAAGTGAGACTTTTTATAGTATTCAATGTAAAAAAATGAATTCTGGCATTTGAACTGGATGAAGAATCTTGTTACTTGACAATCTTCGCAACTCCATTTGGGAGATACTGATGGTTAAGGATGCCAATGGGAATCAGTCCTGCACCAGAGGTATTCCAGGGCAGACTGACCAAAGCACTGGAGGGCATGATGGGAGTCCAGACAATAACAGATGATGTGCTGATTGAGAGTGAAGATCCAGAACAAGCACAACAAGGTCATGACTACAAATTACTACATATTTTACAGAGATTCAGAGAAAAGAATATTAAATTGAACTCAGACAAACTCAGGTTGAGAGTAACTGAGATGGCATACATTGGACATTTGTTGACCTCCAAAGGCCCGTAAGTAGACCCAGAGAAAGTGAGGGCAATTAGAGAAATGCCAAGACCCAGCAATATTAAAGGAGTCCAAAGATTCCTGGGAATGGTCAGTTATTTAGTCAAGTTCTCTAGCCATCTATCTGAGAGCTGTAAGATCCTGAGAGAGCTGACACATTGAGACACTTTACGGGGCCTGGTCTACACTGCGGGGGGATGTCGATGTAAGATACGCAACTTCAGCTATGGGAATACCGTAGCTGAAGTCGCTATATCTTATTCTGACTTACCTCCCATCCTCACAGCGCGGGATCGACGGCTGCGGCTTCCCCGTTGACTCCGCTACCACCGCTCGCTCCGGTGGAGTTCCAGAGTCAACGGGGAGCGCGTTTGGGGATCGATATATCGCGTCTCGTTGAGACGCGATATATCGATCCCCGATAAATCGATCACTACCCGCCAATACGGCAGGTAGTCTGGACGTACCCTGGGAGTGGACAGACCAACACAAGCAAGTATTCCAGAAAATAAGAGAGATGATTGGGAAGGCTCTCATTTTGAAACATTACATCTCAGAGGACCCCCGATGCTGCAACGTGACACATCCGAGTCGGGTTTAGGGGCTACCATGCTGCAACAGGGATAACCTGTTGCATTTCTAAGCAGAGCATTGTCCGTGACAGAGAAGGCCTATGCTCAAATTGAAAAAAAGGTTGTTAGCAATATTCTTTGGAATGGAAAAATGTCACCAATACAGTCGCACCATGGATGTACAATCTGCCATAACCCTCATGAAAGCCATTACTCACTGCACCAAAATACTTACAGTGGATGATGATGCAACTGCAGAGTTACAATGTACAGATTAAGTATTGCCCAGGCAGAGACTTGGTGTTGGGAGACACCTTGAGCCATTCAGACTTGCCAGAACACAGCCAAGAGAGATCCGTAAAGGCCGAGGTGGAGACAATAAATATGGTACAGTACTTAACTATCTTGGAAGAAAGGTTGAGAGAGGTACAGAGCAAGGCAGAATGCTGCAGACATTGAAACTCATGATCCTACAAGGATGGCCAGTAACAAAAGATCAAGTACCTAAAGAGAGAACACCATTCTTTCAGATAAGAGATAAGCTATGTATATAGAATGACATTATATTTAAGGGAGAAAGAGCAGTTATTCTAGCAGCTATTAGGAATGAGATTATGCATAAAGTTCATTCATCACATCTGGGAATTGAAGGTTGCTTAAGGTGAGCCAGAAGGACTATGTACTGACCAGGAATGAATGAATAATTATGGGTGTTCATAGAAAAAGTGTGATGTATGCAGATCCTAGGAAGACAGTCAACCGAAAGAGACCCTGTGGCAACACGAAGTTCCAAGAAAGACCATGGGCAAAGGTGGGAGTAGATTTGTTTACCTTTGGAGACAAAGGATACATGATCATTGTAGAGTATTTTTCCAATTTCTGGGAGATAGACTATAGACTACAGGATCCATAACAATCATGCAGAAGATAAACGCACACTTTGCACAGTATGGGATACCCGATATTGTGTGTTCCGATAAAGGACCTCAGTTTGTTTCAGGAGAGTTCTGGAAGTTCTGTAAGGACAGGGATTTTGGTCACATAACATCTTCACCGGGGTATCATCAAAGCAATGGCAAAGTGGAATCAGTAGTAAAAACTGTTGAAAAAAAGCAAAAATGGCAGAGGATGACCCATACTTAGCACTAGTAGATCACAGAAATACTCCCTTGCAAGGCCTAAATTTTAGTCCCACACAAATGTTGATGAGCCAGAGACCTAAGACACTCTTGACAACAAGCAGAAGGTTGTTAGACCTTGGGTACTCAGGTGTTTCACTTGGCAGATATGGAGAAACCAACAAAAAAGACAAGCATTTTACTACAACACATCTGCAGGAGATCTTACAGCTCTGGAGCCAGGCAGCAAAGTATATAAACAACCATTAACAAAATAGGATAAAGTTCTGCCACAAAGCTACTGTTGTGCAACCAGGAAACCAAAGATCATATCAAGTGCAAATGGACAATGGACAGATAGTGAGGCAAAACCATAGGCACCTCAGAAAAATAAAAGAAACCTCTAAAGACAGTGTGGACAACAAATGTCTTTGGGTTCTACAGCAGAAAAATTCTGAGCCAGACTTGTTAGAAGCAGACAACGTCAGGGGCATACCAGAGGAAAAACAGAAGGAAGAGGGTGTTTTGAACGACTCCAGCAACACCAAGCCTAGAGACTGTGGTTGACCAGATGGGAGGAAGACTTCACCAAGGAGGCACCAGTGAACTATACCGAACTAGAGGAGGATGGACTGTTATAAAACCTGCTCATCTGGGGGATTTTGTGTGATGAACTTCCAAGTTGTACTACTGTGTAGCTAGACAGACTGATAAAGTGATGAACAAAGTAACCGCAAGAATGGTCAGCATCTCAAAGGAATACGTTAGATTATGTTATCAGTTATTGCTGGAGTGTTTACGAGCTTTCTTTAAAAGAGAAGGGATGTAACAATATGAAAGTGCCAGCAGACCGCATACTGTTTTCTGGGGGGAACTACTTGGAAATGACACCTCCTAGGGAACTGTCTGAGAAGCCACGAGGCTGAAGAAGCCATGTTGTAAGCAGCCATAATAAAGCTGGAGTTTGTTAATTAACCCGGTGTCAGAGTGAGATCTTATAAGGCAGCTGATCCAGACAGAATGAAGTATAAAACATTGCTAAGCCAGGAGTGAGGGATTAAACGCACATCCTGCCCTCCATTTTAAAAAAATACTCTTAAAATTACACTACCTGGGGTCTAATGGGCAGTTCCTCAAGGGAACTTATGGAAGTGTGACCTTTCTTCCCACAGTTCCCCTGGGCTCCCAGACCACCTTTCAGAATGTCTCAAATGACACTGCTTCAGTGAACTGTGCTGGGAACCACAGGATAGATACCTGGAGCACAATGCAATTGCAGTAGTCTAGTACAGAGCTAGTGTGCATGCGGGTAAAACTACACTCGAAATAGCATAACTAGTACAATGTATTAGAGGGGTAGCCGTGTTAGTCTGAATCTGTAAAAAGCAACAGAGGGTCCTGTGGCACCTTTGAGACTAACAGAAGTACTGGGAGCATAAGCTTTCGTGGGTAAGAACCTCACTTCTTCAGATGCAAGTAATGGATGTAGAGGCTCTCTACACAAACATCCCACATACAGATGGAATACAAGCTGTCAGGAACAGTATCCCTGATGATGACACAGCACAACTTATTGCTGAGCTCTGTGACTTTATCCTCACGCACAATTATTTCAAATTTGGTGACAATATATACCTCCAAACCAGTGGCACCGCTATGGGCACCCGCATGGCCCCACAATATGCCAACATTTTTATGGCTGACCTGGAACAACGCTTCCTCAGCTCTCGTCCACTCATGCCGCTTCTCTACCTACGCTATATTGATGACATCTTCATCATCTGGACCCATGGGAAGGAGACCCTGGAAGAATTCCACCATGCTTTCAACAGCTTCCACCCCACCATCAACCTCAGCCTGGACCAATCTACACGGGAGGTCCACTTCCTGGACACCACCGTACAAATAAGCGATGGCCACATTAACACCACCCTATACCGAAAACCCACCGACCGCTACACCTACCTTCATGCCTCCAGCTTCCACCCCGGTCACACCACACGATCCATCGTCTACAGCCAAGCACTGAGGTACAATCGCATCTGCTCCAACCCCTCAGACAGAGACCAACACCTACAAGATCTTCACCAAGCATTCTCAAAACTACGATACCCACACAAGGAAATAAAGAAACAAATCAACAGAGCCAGACGTGTACCCAGAAGCCTCCTGCTGCAAGACAGGCCAAGAAGAGAAACCAACAGAACTCCACTGGCCATCACCTACAGTCCTCAGCTTAAACCTCTCCAACGCATCATCAGTGATCTACAACCCATCCTGGACAATGATCCCTCACTTTCACAGACCTTGGGAGGCAGGCCAGTCCTCGCCCACAGACAACCTGCCAACCTTAAGCATATTCTCACCAGCAACCACGCACCGCACCATAACAACTCTAACTCAGGAACCAACCCATGCAACAAACCTCGATGCCAACTCTGCCCACATATCTACACCAGCAACACCATCACTGGACCTAACCAGATCAGCTACAACATCACCGGCTCATTCACCTGCACGTCCACCAATGTTATATATGCCATCATATGCCAGCAATGCCCCTCTGCTATGTACATTGGCCAAACTGGACAGTCACTACGCAAGAGGATAAATGGACACAAGTCAGATATCAGGAATGGCAATATACAAAAACCTGTAGGAGAACACTTCAACCTCCCTGGCCACACAATAGCAGATGTAAAGGTAGCCATCTTACAGCAAAAAAACTTCAGGACCAGACTCCAAAGAGAAACTGCTGAGCTCCAGTTCATTTGCAAATTTGACACCATCAGATCAGGATTAAACAAAGACTGTGAATGGCTATCCAACTACAGAAACAGTTTCTCCTCCCTTGGTGTTCACACCTCAACTGCTAGCAGAGCACCTCACCCTCCCTGATTGAACTAACCTCGTTATCTCCACACTGATATATACCTGCCTCTGGAGATTTCCATTACTTGCATCTGAAGAAGTGAGGTTCTTACCCACGAAAGCTTATGCTCCCAGTACTTCTGTTAGTCTCAAAGGTGCCACAGGACCCTCTGTTGCTTAGTACAATGTAAGTACTTACACTGCAGCTATCCTTATGGTACCGCTTAAGTTGTCTAATGTAGACACAGTCACAATGAAAAGTGTATTCTCCCATCAGTGGGAACATGAGTATTAATGTAAATTTGTTAAAGGGTGTTACCTATACGATGGACCCTTCAACGAAGAACAGATTGCAAAATAGCTTTCTGAGTAAGGTGGTAATGATGCATTGTATTTATCTCTAAATCTGAATTGTTGCTTCCAAAAGCCATACAGAGATTTAAAGCACAAGACAGAGTGAGTGAATGTGGGTGCAGTGGTTAAGCATTGCCGAGAAACCCATATAACATCTACCAGTTTAGAGACAGGAAGCTTAAAGTATAATTTTTATGAGTGTCTAATGGCTCACTTTGTAAGCTAATTGGAAATACAGTATGAAGAGAGCTTCATCCATTTAATATAACTCCTACTGTACTTAACTGACCGGCTAAAAATGAACTAAAAATTATTTGCATAAACTGCTTAGCAACATACATTCAAAATACAGAAAAAACTTGTTTTCAATAAAACCAAAAGTAATCTTTTAGAGTTACATCCGTAAATCCAGTAGCTGGCTAAAAGCCAAAACTGTAATTGACTGACTAACATGACACAGTTGTGCTCAGGGATAAAATTTTCAATTTTCAAGTCCCATTTCCAGACGTGACTTCAGCACCGAGACCCAGATCCTTCACCTGTATTCCCATTGATTTAAATGAGAGTTAAGCACCTAAATACCTTTGAGGATCTGGGCCTTAGGGCCCAAGTCTCACTGCAACTTAGGCTCCTAAATCACTTTCCTAAAGAAGATTTAAGCTTCTAAGTCACCTAAGTATCTCCTCCCAGTGCTTCATCCTCCCCCAGTTCTATTTTGAAAGTTCTCCATTCCCCTCCTTGCTCCATTTATATTCTTGTCAACTCTCTGCGGGTCTTGTTTTGGTGGCATTTCAGATGGCAATCTGACCAGGATTCCTAAGGTGTAGAGATATTATTGTAATGGGCATTGCCCTCAAGTAAGTTAGATGGAACAAGGTGTTATCTCTCCACCCTCTAGGCTAGAGTGTTGCTGAATAAATGTCAGGTTAATTTAACTCCCCTGAATGATTTGGGGTAGCTTTTTGTTTTTCTTTTTAAAATATTGATGTACACATTTACCTGGCTCTTATCACTCTCAAAATACATTTTTGAACTTTCTAAGTTAAATGTTTTATACAAAATGGAATATAAATGGAGGGAAGACAACACTAAGCAAAAATCTGTTTGGGGGATTTTGTGTTTTGTTTTGTTGTTTTTTGCTTTTCCAACGTTGACTCCATAAATCCCTTCACTCGTGAACCCCCTGATCATGATAACACATTTTATGATAGAAAGAATATCTATCCTGAGTTCAGTGGGGCTTTTATATAGAGTAACATGGGAATGCAGCGTTTTGGTTGGATGGTCAAGCCAGGTGGTCAACCAGCATGCTGCATTCTGCATAAAAACAAGGTGTGGGAGAATTTTACTCAGGACACTAGGGGAACCCTCTCCTCTTGCAGAAAGCAAAGAATGTCCACAAAGAAGAGACAGGACTTCATTTTTTAAACTTTCATACGCAGGAGCCCCATTCAGTAAACTGCATGGACCTCAGTTTATTGCAGAGGCAGCAGAAGTGTGCTTTGAGTGGGGGTGCCGAACAGTGGCCCTCTGGATGGGAAGCAGGCAGCAGTCGGGGTCTCAGGGATAGGAGGAGGAGTGAGGGCAGCTACTGAGCCTCGACAGTGGGAGCATTTTTTTACCTGCTCCCTGGCCTAATCCCAGGCATTATAGCATCTACTCCAGCCTTCCAAGTCCTGCTTTTACCTCGATGCCACTTGCAGGGAATGTCGCACAGGGGCAGAAACATAGATCAGGGGCATTAGCTCCCACTGCCCTCTTGTTTCACTGCCCCTCATTTATCTACCACAGAAGGGCTGAGTCAACGCTCATAGGATTCTAACCTGTAGAGTCTAGGTATTTCATACCTAATGCTTAGCCAGTCCCTCTTGGCAAGAGTGAATATCGAAATACGGTATAATGGTAGTTGTAGCTGTGGATGAAATAGATGACATGTATTTAACTGGACCCTATTATCCAAGAGGGTTATCAGGCAATAGATTACCGGTAATCATTAATAGACTATTATTTGTGTCATACAGCATCCAAAAAACCAACCAGAAATTGTGCCCATTATATTTGTACACGA
This sequence comes from Chrysemys picta bellii, assembly GCF_011386835.1. Lineage (NCBI taxonomy): Eukaryota > Metazoa > Chordata > Testudines > Emydidae > Chrysemys > Chrysemys picta. Next base: position 83,793,359 of record NC_088791.1, read on the forward strand.
ACTAGTACATAGTAAGGGACACTTCCATAATAGGCCCTGGGGCAGATCGTTACCTGGTGTAAATCAGCAGAGTTCCATTGAAGTGAATTTACACCAACTGAGGATCTGGTCTTGCGGTTTTAGGGCATTCCCCTCAGTAGGCCTAAAAAACAAACAAACTGGGGAGGAATATCTTAAAGTTTCAGTGTCAAGATGGTTGTGTGGGAAGGACTTAAATACAGCTGCAAACAAGCAATTGTTAGAAAAGAAAGAGATGCAAAAATATTCCAATAAGATTGTTCGCTGTCTTAATTTTGAGTTTTGATTGCTGCTTACTTCTTTCTTTAGAACCTTCTTTGTTTCTTTCTCGCTCAATTTTTTCCTGCTTACTTTAGAGAATTCTTTAGCTGATGTGGATGAAAGTTTAACTCTGGTGAGTATCTGGCCCTGGAAAAAAGTGAGAAAAAAATAGAAAACTTTTTGATTACACAATTACTAAGGGCTGGATAAACACAAAGTGTTTATTATTTGTATTCCAGTAGCATCAAGGGTATGTCTACACTGCACACTAAGCCTGAACTCAGGTTTGAGCCCAGGCCTCCCTCCTGTCCACTCACAAATCAGTCTGACTTGGGTAAGCAAGCACTCAGGACCTAGGACTCTGGTAGGGAGTCGGGTTAGAGCCCGAGTCTCGTTTGACTGAGGTCGAAGCCCTGTCGTTTTGCAGTGTGGCTGCAGCTCAAGTTACAGACCCGAGTCAGAAGGTCTGCATAGTGCAGTATGGACGTGTTAGCATGGCTGTGAGACCAGGTCCAGCAATGATAAGCCCAAGTTTACAATGCAGTGTAGATACTCAAGCTTGGACTTAGAAACTTTGGGTGTGTCTATGCTGCAAAAACAACAAACCCCCAAATACCTGTGACAGCGAGTCTGAGAGCCCAGATCTACTGACTGGGTCTTACAGGGCTTGTACTATGGGGCTAAAAATAGCAATGTAGATGTTCCCACTTGGGCTGGAGTCTGGATTCTGAGATCAGCCCAAGTGGGAATATCTACGTTGCTATTTTTAGCAACTCACCCATGAGCAAGAGTGAGTTGACCTAGGCTATGAGACTCACTGCTGTGGGATTTTTCTTTTCTTTTCTTTTCTTTTCTTTTCTTTTCTTTTCTTTTCTTTTCTTTTCTAGTGTTAGATGTACCCACCACATCTGCAAGCCCAGGTCCCAGAGATTCAGGTTTACAATGCAGTGTAGACATGCCCCAATCAGAATTAAGGTCAGACTGTGTTAGGTGCTGTACAAATGCACCTTTTCGTTATATGTGTGTAGGATGCCTAGGAAAATGAGACCCCGATCCTCTGATTGGGACCTCTAGGCAGTTCTGTGATACAAATACGTATATCGATAACAGTAAGTGACAGTCCCTGCCAAAAGCAAGCTGTTGATAGTTGTATTTTTGCTGTGTTTGCCAATAATAAAGCCTATTAAGTGCTAACGTACATGGAATTTTTTCTAAAATAAAAATTGTTTTCTAAGAAACAGTCAGGTCAGTTGCATTGTTAGATAAGAATCAAAACTACCTCCCCTCCCCAATTTTTTGTTCACATATATCAAAAAGGGTTAATTTCTAAAACAATTTGAAAGATGCCTACAGTCTGATTTTTAACTCCACTGCAAAATAGATATTTAAGGGTGAGTGGCTGCACTTACAAATTCACTTTTTCCAGATTTTTTCTTCTAATTGAGTCAGTGTGCATCTCTAGTGAAGTCAGGGGTAGACTGCTAATAAATAGAGGCTCCTAGTAGAGCTATATTTATCTATACCTATTAGCAAGGACTGCAAAGGGGGAAAGAGATAATATTAAGGGCTACTGACACAGTGAAAACTCTTCAGTCTCACAGGCTATAGACGGACTGACATTTTTAATGGCCCTTGATTGCAAGCAGTTGCAACATACCAGTTCTTCTAACTGTGGAAGAGCCACACCTTGTAGTGGTGACAAAGACAACCGCACACTTTCATGTTGCCACTTGTAGACCAAGCTAATAGCAAAGCGCCCTGCAATCCTCACAGTGATGTAGTCATTAACCTGGAGTAAGACAAAAGGGCAGTCATGTTCTATACCCAATCTTCATTTTTATGGCCCAGGTGGGAGTTGCTGCATAGTGTGACCTCTCCAAATGTTAAAATGGGGAACGACTGGGATTAGCCAACCCAAATGATGGTTAGTGATCAGCCTTTTCATTTAAATGTTGAGCCAAATTCTGGTTTTGTCTCCAAACAAAGGTTAATGATGCAAAGTTAGTTAATATAAATATGAATTCTGGCCAGAAACGGCCCCAGGCCCCTTGCACAGATTATTCTTGTCCAGGACATACTAATCTAGATCATGCAGAGGCAGGAAGGTAAGCACTAGTCATTGTTTAGTCAGGGAATATATGAGAAACTTTAAGCCTACAGACTCAGGCACAAATAAGCAAAAAGCATTCTATGCTATGCTTGGCATTTGGGCTTGGTTGCAGGTGTGGATGAGCAGAACTTTATCTGGTGTCTAGAATTCGTTTTGCACTTTTCAGTCGTACAGTATATTGTTACAAATCCATGGTCTCCTAGGACTTCATTGTTGTCATTATACTGGAACATCATGGCAATAGCAAAGAGGGAACTCGGAACCACCCGCTACAAAACCACACCTTTGTATCACCTATCTAAAGGGCAACCTGTTAGCTGTACCAGACCTATCGCACACATTGTGTGTGATTGTTCCCAGCTGCTCCCTCATTTAGGCTGCCACCTAAAGTAAGGTGAACTGAGAAACAGAAACTGCTTGTGTTTGTTGGCTATCTGTCATTCTGTCAGTGCTCTTGAATGGATACCTTGTATAAAGTACTAATCACATTGCCAATAGCTGTGTGTCAAGTAACAAGCAATAAAATCTGACCTGACATGTATGTGGTTGGTGCATTTACAAATTCTTTTCTTCAAGGCACACTTAAGGGCTTTGGTAGCAAATGTTTAGGGTGACTGCTCCTTAGTAAAGCATAACTCCATTGAGCTGTATGAAAATGTTCCAGAAGAGTTTTGCAGAAAGCATGTGGATATTCTTCTTATACAAGGAAATGTCCAATTTTTAAAGTCATAATTTCTTTGCCTCAGTAACGTCTTGTGGCACTGAGTTTCGCAGGTTAATTCTGCATTGCATAGAAAAATATTTCCTTTAATTTTTTAAAAATTGGTTTTTTTTATTTACTAGGGCGTCTCCTTGTTATTTTATTATGAAAGGGTAAACAGGAGTGCCCACTTGATCTTTAAACTATGTAATGGTCTCATGTCACCTCTTATTTGTCTCCTTTCTTAATTGAATAGTCTTAATCATTTTAATTTCTTGCTATACAAAAGTCTTTCTGTGTCTCTAGTAGTCTTTGCTGGCCTTCTCTGGACTTCTTGATTCCTCCTATATCCATTTTGAAATAGGGTGACCAAAATGAACAGAGTATTCAATGAGAGGGTGTATCATTGGCGTATATAATGACATTATATTTTCAGTATTATTCTCTATCCCTTTCTAAATACAGCCCAACATCTTATGTGCTCTCTTGACTACAATTGTGGGTTGAGAAGATATTTTCTTTCAGCTGTCTACGATGATGCTTAGGTTTTTGACAAGTTAATTTAAGAATCTATCAACACATGTAAGCTACTTTTTCTCCATTGCCGTGTCAGCATTAGTGTGCCTTTACGAGGCCACTTGATATTAGGAGTGGACACTTATCCTTCAGGCTAGCAATATAGATTTAAGGGATGGTTGTTTTCTCTTCTTTCCTAAATACAGAATAAATTATGAGTGGGATTTGGGAAGGTGATGGGAGCTGCTAGGGATGGGAGGGTGCAGAGAAAGTGAGGAATGCACTATGAACCTTCCAGGGAGGGAAAGAAGATGCAGAAAGCAGGTGCTGTCTGTGAAAGGAAGGCAGGGGAACAAGTGAAGTGTCACACCAGTTTCCTCTCCTCTCCTTCCAGTCATCCTCTAGGAGGCAGTATTAAATGGAACTGAAAGCATTTCTCTATACGGAATTTTAAAGTTTAAACTGATACGCAAATGGGTTAAAAAAATACCTCAAAAGACACCTCTTCTTTTCCTACCAACTGCCTGAAAGTGTCCTCAAACTTACACTTCGGTGCTCTGTGTAATTTTCAGGGCCTCTCTACCAAATGTATCCCTGATTTTTACCTTAATTTCAAGTATCTTTTAGCATTCTGGGCCTGATCCAACAACCACTGGAGTCAGCGGGAGTCTTTCCATTGACGTCAATGAGAATTGGATCAGTCCTAACGTCAGGTTCAGCAGTTGTTTGCTATTAGAAACACACAAAAGATAAATTAAATGAGAACTCACTTGTATTTTAAAAGAGTAATGAGAGAATGTTCTAAAACACTGCTCCTAGGTGCATGGATGGTCTGGTGGCCTCAGGAAATCATGCCCTTACACCAATTCTCTGCAGCTTTGAGCAAGTTACTTATCCTTTCCCTGTCTTAGATTCCACCTGAGCAAAATACAGACAGCAATAGTTACCTTGCTACACCTGGATTGTTGGGAGTGTTCCTTAGTTATTCTTTGTAAAGCATTTAGAAGACGGAAAGTGCTAGGTATTATTATCCTTGCAATTAAATTTGCCCTTTGGGAAATTTCTTTGTTGCAAAAGGAGAGAACAAAAACAGAAAAATCAAGCTGATAAATATTACCTGCATTAAAACTGGATCACTAAGCTTTCCCACCTGAGGCCATCTCCATTCTCTGACTATTTCTCCATCTTTATTAGTCACCATGCCTCCTTCCTGATTAAACATCATTGCTATGACGTTACTGTAAACACAACCAGAAACACACAGCCAGTTTTAATGGTTTATGTTAGTAAAATGTGAGCAGTCCAAGAACTTCCCTTTGATCTAAGTCTTTTTAATTAACATAATAACTTTGCACATGCAGCACTTCGTTGTGCTTTTCACACGCTACACACTTGTAAGGCAGATATATATTATTCCTGCTTTACAGATGAAGTAGTGAGCCACAGAGACATTAAATGGTGGTTTTAATAATTCAAATGAAATATGAGAATGTATGAGAAACTGAGGACTAATACTTGGTGAGTTTTAATACTGATTTCTAGTACACTAACAAGAGCACTAAAATTCTTCAGATGCCAGCACAAATTGGAAGGAAGAAGAAGAAAATAAGGAAAAGATAGTCACATTTATCAATCCAACTAATCAATCCATGTTGTTAAGATTCCTGAGTTGCTTTTCGGGGGGCACACTTCTACAGTTTCCCTTTAGTGTTCATTAGCATTAATAAACACCCAGTTACCTTTATCCCTGGCACAAACACATCAGCTGACCTGCTTCAATTTAGTGTTCTCAGAAGATGTCACAAATAGCAGAATAAATGAAGTAAGATAGAACTAAAATTAACGTGCCAAACAATATGGGAAGTATTTTCAATTAAGGGTTTCACTTAATTGAGTTTTACTAAAAATTGTTTCTTAATTATCATTGTTGCTCAAAACAGATGTGGCCCAACAACTCTACAAAAATATTTATTCTAGTACAAATACTTAAGATGAACATTAATCAAAAAATGCATTTAACAAATAGTATTTGACTAATTCTCTCTCTGATATTCATGAAACAGCGTAAGTTAGGTAGGCAGGGGTGTGTTTGCTTTCCTAAGAACTGTGCTAGGGAATTCCAATGGGCGGCGGAGACTGCGGGAACTGTGCGATAGTGACCACAGTGCAATGCTCCGAAAGTCGACGCTAGCCTCGGTACTGTGGATGCACATCGCCGACTTAATGCGCTTACTGGGGACACACACAATCAACTGTATCAAATAGATTTCTAAAAAAATCGACTTCTATTAAATTGACCTAATTTCATAGTGTAGACATACCCTCAGATCTGTGGCATGTCCTTCTGCAGCCCATGTCATGGAGGGCTTGCAGAGCAGCCTTTCTTCAAGTGTTTGAAGGAGCCAGGATTGGGATGAAAAACTTTTTCCCGATGTCTCCATTGGTGTGTGTGTGGATTTTCTGTTAAGTGCATGTGCCTTCTGCCCTTAGGGGATTTGGCTGGTGGTTGTTATATCACAATACAAGTCAGGAGCCAAATTTTCAATGACTTTCATTCAGCATCAAAATTTGGCTGATGGAAGTTTTTAGTAGCCCAAAATCTCTGACTTCTATACACTGTCATTCCATCAGTGTGAGTAAATCAGGAGTTTAGGGGCAGAGAAACTTGTTATCCAAAATTGTAGCTGCTTTAAGCTTTTGGGGGGGGGGTGGAATATAATTTTAATCGTTAAAAAACAGTGGCATAAAGACAGGTATGATTCAAATCCATATCTGTGGCTGTGAAATCGAGTTGCATCATTCACTCGGATTCATTCATGACTTTGAGCACTATCTTCCATAGCACCTCTTACTGCAGTACCAACCTTAATATACTGTATGCTGGCAAGTGCTCTGAAATTATATCTACCTACCTGTTATGAAGGCAAATACTGCCATGTCCAAAAGGTGTAAAGGTTCCAAGTATAGTCTGATCCGGAGAGGCAGTGAATATATTGGTGTACATACCACCACCTGGGAGATCGGAATAGCTTTGGCAGACTGCAGGATGCCCAGAAGGATAGCTGAAGGTACAGTCAAGGAGTTTTACTTTTGGCTGATAATGTGAACTCTGGCCTCAGTTGTGATTTGGGTTATATGCACGGGAGTAAGAGAGGCTAAAAACCCCACCCTCCTTACAGATCTTGGGTTGTCTGGATTTTGGGTTCAGTAGGAGTAAGTGAGGCTGCTTGCCTGTTCATCCCTTCCCCAGAGTGAGGGAGCAGGCAGTGGTGGAGAATGGATGGAGCCTTGACTCAAAACTCCACCCTGTTGGCTGAGTCAGCGGAGGGTGGGTGGTAATTTACGGTTGGTAGAAGCCAGTGTTAAACTACTACACTCCCACAAGCAATAAGGAAACAAGGGAGGACTCGTGACTCAGGGGTGTGTTTCTGAGGCAAAATACCTCTTGGGGCTTCTGCAGGGACCGCGGTGGTGGCTTTTGTACTGCCCCTTAGCAGTACCTAAAACCACAATCTAGCCCCCAAAGTATAACTGGTAAAGCTGTATCTCTTCATGTTCAGAGGATTACATTTTAATGAATTCCATTGTATCTCCTGGAGGATTAATTTATTTCCAATGAGCAATTCACTACTACTATTCATATGGTTTATTGTCTCGAATCACCACGTGGGAGGCCTGGAATGGGAAGCAATAATACGCCTTGTATATGTGGAAAGCAGCCCCTCAGAGGGGATGTTCTCCAGGTCTCTGAGTTGGTGGTATAAAAGAGCTCTATTGTCACAGCACACCTCTGACCGGTTAGAAAAGCATGTGGCTGGTACAGCTTTAAAAACAGGGACAAGGGCAACGGCAGCCCAGAATGATGGAGAGGGGAAAAGCCTTTGCTATTAAATTTCCTTTCAGTTGTTGCTAATTGAACATAGGAAAGCGTGTGAAGACAAGGCTTCTGATCTCCTGCCCTGCGATCATCTAAAACCAACCAACCTCCGCAATAGTCAGAAAAAGCAGAGAGTCCCAACTACAATAAAAACCCGATTATCTGAGCCCCTTTCATCCAAAACTCTCATCCCAGTCTTGGCTATAGCCCCTTTATATACTCATACTTTATACACCTTTCCCCCCTTATCTGCTTAAAGAGTATAACTGATCTCATCCATACATTTCTTTGAGTTATAGTTTTACTTACGCCCCATGTGCACACAGTACAGAGCAAGGGGCAAGATTTTAAAACATTTCCCTGATGGTTTAGATGGACTGGCTGGTAACTGTGAAGAACAATGTTTTCTCCTCAGTCCAGAGCAACAGAAAAGGTTAATGCCATTAGGCGCCGTACTCAGAAACTTTCCTTCCCCCTTTTTTGACTTCTCAAAATTTGGAACACTATCCATTGATTCCACCCATGGGTCCACTCACACATATGCTTCCACCCCCCTCTCCCCCGCACAGCTTGGATCCAATGATTATTCTGCCCTCATCCCTTGTATTGATTAGCAGCTCAAATAGCATGCAGTCAGGTTCAGAACTTAATGGCATTTGTCCAACACTCAGCCCTCTTTTCCTCTCCCCCCCCCCTGCTCCCCCAGCAGCACTAGCAAGACATGGAACCCCCTGGGTAAAAAGGGACCATTCCTTGACTCGTCACCATGCAAGTCCTCATGCGTGCAGTAGCCTTAAGGCGTCTTCTTCACGCGCATCAAGAGGTGGGAGAGATGGGCAAGAGAAGACCCACTTTGGAGCTCCAACCTGTTTCTCTTCCCTCATCTTATCCCCCCCCACCATTGACCAGTCAGTTGACTATCAGCATCTGTGAATGAATGGGATTCCTCCAGCCTGTCCAACTCCAAGCTAGGAAAAGGAGATAGGCTCCTCTGTTCCTCCATCTCTCTCATAGTTCCAGAGGCGTATGGCTGGCTGGTGAACGCCCAGGTCTGATGGCCTGGGGAAATGGGAAGGGAAGTCTTTGAGTTTTGGTCTGATGCTACACTGCACCAGGCAGGCTGCATTCTAATCATTAACAACTGAATCTTCTCTCCCTCTCATCATGACATCAGTGTAATCAGAGGTCCAGGACCTTCCTCTCACCCCTCCTCTGTGATAGCTCAGGCAGTTGAATCCATGTACTCAGGGGAGGAGTGAGTGAGGTGTTAGCAGAAAGGGCCCGGAGTCCAAAAGCAACTCACCACATTGGTAATAGTGCTCACATTTTTGGTGGGCAGAGAGAATGGGAGGGCCCAGGACCAGCCCACCGGGCAGATGTCCACTTGCTCCCTCCAGGTGTGACTCTGTTATTGTACACATCACTGTTACCATTTCAGTGGAGGCCAAGAAGTAGATAAACAAAATGATGATGTCTTGCTCTTTTAAATTTACCTATGATTTAACGCTTCAACTAAACAACTTCTGAATCCTTGTGTTTTGCTTCTTGAACCCCTTCCCAAACCCTCTGACCATTGCTATAATTCACTTGTACTGTATGAACTTAAAGGATATTAAATCAAAGATGAGCCATCAATCAGCCCATAATGCAGTTTTCGTAATGCTGGGTCTGCCTGCTTGATTGCTGGTATTTGGGGTTTTCCATTCAGCAGCTCAAATAAGGTCTTGCAGGTCTGCCCCTTAAATTTCTTGGGAATATTTTCTCTCACAGTATCACCATAATGCCGGAGAATGACTGGTTGGTCAAATCCTGCTTCTTTCAGCTTAGATATCCGATCGTTTCTGTTTAGATGGGAGAGGGAAAAAACAGACCTATAATAATGATAATTTCTCAGTGGGCTAAATCCCACCAGCCTTACCCAGCCAAACTTCTACTAATTTAAAAATGTTTGTCCAGAGTAACAGCTATTGGATTTACTTCAATATTTCCCCAATACTAACTTAATTAAACATCCAAATCCTTTAGTCAGCTTTGACAATCTCAGCCTTATATACTCAGTCATCACCTGCTTCCACTGCTAAGGGGTTGTCAGTATCTCCCCAGTGTGTCTTGGTAATGCCAGCATCTCACTGATCTGTTTGTACTACTATAAGTAGTGGTACCTACAGTGTACCACTGAGCATGACATCATGTGAATAGTTTCCAGAAGGAAGAGTTTCTGAGTTAGAAGACTTGGCTATTGTGTCCTTACAGACACAATGGCAAAGTTGACAAGCTTATTTTCACCTACAGTATCATAAAAATGTGCCCTATTTTTTCTTGTCCCCTCCGATGTCCCACTTCTGATGCAGAAGAATTTGTCAACTCCACCAGTTGTAGGCCGGGTCAAGATAAAATGCCAGATTCCCAGCTCCCCCTTCAACACAGGGTGCTGGATTTCTTTACAATTAATATAAGTAATACTTTGCATTTTTAAGTAGTCTACCATCTGAGGAGCTCAAGGAGCTTCCCACTTGAATGAATTAAGTCTCACAAGCTAATTATTAAACCCATTTCACATATGGAAAAGACAGAGAGAGCTCAGATTACTTACACAAGATCACATACAGGCCTGTGGCAGAGAGGGAATTAGAAAGAAGCCAGGGAGCAGAGCCTCATCTGGAATAAATTGTCATAAATCCATTGACCTCAGGGGAGATATGACAATTTACCCCTACTGAGGATCTGCTCCCAGATCTCCTGACCCCCATTCTTGCCTGTTAGCCACTAAACCAGTGTTGAGTTTCCATGTGCCTCTCATTCTAGCTTTCACTCTACTTGCTTACTTTAATCTTGTGACCAAGAACAATAAAAATGGTACTCTTTTTGTTTTTGACAAGATTTCTGTATACACCTCTACCTCGATATAACGCTGTCCTCGGGAGCCAAAAAATCTTACCACGTTATAGGTGAAACTGCGTTATATCAAACTTGCTTTGATCCACCGGAGTGCACAGCCCCACCCCATCAGAGCGCTGCTTTACTGCGTTATATCTGAATTCGTGTTATACCGGGTCGTGTTATATCGGGGTAGAGGTGTATTTCAATATTCTAATTGATCACAAGAGCAGAGCCGATAATCACAGCCTACGGGGGGTTTACTCATTTTGGTTTAGTTTGATATAAATTTTAGTCCTACCAGCCTTCAGCCAACATTATTTTAAATCAGACTTGTGACATTATTTTAATAATCTTTGTGGTGTTTGTATATATTACACTTTGAGAAGATCTTAAAAAGAGCATGTTATCTCAAAAGCTTTATGCAAATAAAGTTGTTAGGAAGGAAAGGCACTACAAAAGAGGTAGTGAAACATTAGCTAGTAGACATCTAAGGAGTATTCTTGTCTCTGAGCCAAGTTTTCTTACATTTTAAGTTATCATAGAATATCAGGGTTGGAAGGGACCTCAGGAGGTTATCTAGTCCAACCCACTGCTCAAAGCAGGACCAAATCCCAGACAGATTTTTGCCCCAGATCCCTAAATGGCCCCCTCAAGGATTGAGCTCACAATCCTGGGTTAAGCAGACCAATGCTCAAACCACTGAGCTATCCCTCACCCTGTAACAAAACAGGGCTCAGTATTACTTTTTGCTGACCAGGCTAAGTATAAACATTCAATAACATTACATCAAGTGCTATAGCACTTGCCCCAGAAATCTGGTGATAGCACAATGTATTGCAACATAGGGATCAGGATTTCAGTTCCAAGTTGATGGGCCAGCAGGGTCTGCAAACCCTGCAGAGGAACCATATTCAGCTCCTATGAAAGGGAATGCTTTGCCCTACTCTAGGGGGAGACCTTCCTGTTTGATGAAGAAGCAGTATACATAGTTGCTCTTTGCAGCCAGATGGACAGGTCAACTGGCCCCACTTCGCTGGTGGGGGCACTCAGAGGGTAGACCCTCCACCAGTTGCACCATAAACAAGTATAGCTGCACATATCACTTAACTTATCAATATATAGGAGACTTATAAGATTAACATCAAATATGAAAACTCATTTTTTGCATTTTTGCAAACATGTAAAATACAGTTATTGGAGATTGGTCTACAGCTATTGCTCTAGTGGCCTGAGTGCAGCACTAGAAGCAAATTCTAATCTTTGCTTTTACACCAACTCGCTAAGGGGCCTTGGGTCAGTCATTTGAATTTTGCCTCAGTTTCCCCATCCATAAAACAGTGACAAGAAACCTTTTAATGATAACATGAGGATTAATTAGTGTTTGTAAAACACTTAAATTTAAAATCCCTAGCATTTATTATAATGATTACATACACTAGTTGCTAAAATCACATAAAATAGTCTTAATAATCATTTTTATCTAGGATATACCAGCCTTATTACATCTAAAGATGTATAATATATGACAATCATCAATATATTGAATTGCCAGTGGAATATTAAAATATATAATAACAGATTTAGAAACTGTGCTGTAGTTACAGATTTACACGCATAAACCTTAATTAACTGCTTTTATAAAGAGTTAGTATTTATATTTAGTAATTATCTTAACTCTTCATTAAATCTGGCCTGGCTTATCAAACTAGTACCTACTATTTAAAACATTTAGACCCTAATTCTCCACCATGTCCAAATGCGGCAGCTTCAGGGAGCTAGTTGCAGCTCACTGACTCAGGGCCACCCAGTCGTGGTGTAAATTGGAGCAGAAGGGCATAGCAGAGCTCAGATACCTCCTGTCCCCAGCCCACCCTGAAACCTCCCAGCTTCCCTTTTATGCTGGCCATGGGGAGGTGGCTGATGTAGAAGAAGGCTACAAATCCTATGCCAGCAAAGATTCCCTCTGCACAGTGAAAATACTCTGCTGGAATCTCCAGGGGTTTAAGGACACTTTGTGCTGTGTAAAACACAAAAGTGTCAAGTGTAAGCAAAACAAAGACGCCTAAGTGAACCAGGATATCCAGTCCTTTGGGTCTGATCCTGCAGTCCTTCTGAGGCCCTGAGTAAGGACAGCAGGCCTGAGCTTATGGCATGCTGTGGAAACCCAGAGTGGTATTTATGGTCAAGATTGTAAAATGTATCTAAACAAGCTGTCATGACTGCTGCTGGAGATTAGTGATAATCTGAAAAGATGAATCCTGACCTGTCATTAATCCCTAAGAAATGCCTCTGCTGAGGTAGTAGTTGTTGTTAGAAGATGAAAATTAAAATAAAAGTGGATTGCTCCTTTATAGGAATAGTGAAGTTTCAATTGATTTCTCAGAATTTTCAGAGAAATAATGCTCTCAGTTCAGATTGTTTGAAACATCTCCCATCATTTCAATTTCTAATACCATTGCTATATATATATTAATCCCCAATATGAATAAAGGGACATAGAAACCCCTGCTTGATACATTTGTATCTGAGCTTGTCGTAGTTTCTCCACTGCCCAGGCAAAAGGGACTTTCCATTCAAGATCTTCAGACTTAGAGTCAGAATGCAGGAAACGCCAACCTGCAAATACAAGAGCTCAGAATTAGATATAGCAAAGGACAGAGTGGCATTTAAGTGTCAGTCCCGTTCTAAGGCATTCTGCAATAACAATGTAAGGCTCACTGACATGATTTACAAAAATGATTAAGTCTCAGGAGTTGTTTATGTTCTTAACCAGCATATTTACTTTGTAGAATACAATGTTAGTAGGCAGGAAAGTGCCTTCCAAACTCCTTTAGTTGAAAAACAAAGAACAAAGACATCTATGAAGATGAGGGCCTCAAATGACTGGATAAGTCTGATAAGCTTCAGTTCAGCAGTTTATCTGAACTCCAAACCCTATGAAGTTTATCAGTCACTTTTCATTTTCCCCACAGCCTGAGCGGCCTGGCACTGCTGCTCAGATGGGCTGGAGGCAGCACCCAGTTGAGTCCTCAAACAATACCCCAAGCTTTAGCTAGAACAGGGGTAGGCAACGTATGGCACGCGAGCTGATTTTCAGTGGCACTCACACTGCCCAGGTCCTGGCCACCGGTATGGGGGGCTCTGCATTTTAATTTAATTTTAAATGAAGCTTCTTAAACATTTTAAAAACCTTATTTACTTTACATACAACAATAGTTTAGTTATATATTATAGACTTATAGAAAGAGACCTTCTAAAAACGTTAAAATGTATTACTGGCACGTGAAACCTTAAATTAGAGTGAATAAATGAAGACTCGTCACACCACTTCTGAAAGGTTGCCGATCCCTGAGCTAGAAGAAGTCATTGGAGAATTAAGCCACATCTACACCATTGAATCAGTAGGGTGCAGTGCTATGAACAGCAATGAGGCAGTCTCCATACTACCTTTCATTTTGGATACATTTCTATCTGGTGTCCACCACTGCAGCTGCACTATCCTCTGTGTCTCTATTACACAGTTCCCAGCTCAGCTCCCTGCAGTTTGTGGGTGTAGTTTCAAAGGGCCTTATTAGAGCTCAAGGGATTGTGAGAGAAGAGGTAAAATGCACACAACTCCCTAAGAAGCTCAACTATTTCCATAGCATTTTCTCAGGACCAGGATGAATGGTCAGAGTTTGATCTTTGTTCAGTCAGACAATTTTCTCCTGGCACACCTAGTAAAGTAACAGCCAAGTGCCCCAGAAGGCCCAGGAGAGGTGATGGAAGGTGTATGTAGCTACAGACAGTCAGAGAATGAGGCCAGCAACAGATGGAATTCATCCGCAAAGTTCAGCTTCCCTGATTCTGTGCATCACTTCACAGTGAAGTTAGCCAGGTGACAGGCTGCTTTTTGGTCAGAACTACAGGCACCGGATGTTAGCCAGGTGACAGGCTGCTTTTGGGCCAGAACTACAGGCACTGTAGTGATTTGGGGCGGTCTAGCAACAATGGCTGTAGAACTTAAACTTGCAGCAACAGACCTGCTGAATGGAAGTTCCTTTCCCCACAGAAAAGGGTGGAGATTGCCCTGAGGAAGCTGGTTACCCCAGAGAGCTATTGATTGGTTGCGCATTAGTATGGGGTTAGGAAATCCACAGTAGGTACTGTTGTGGTGGAGGTTTGCAGAACAATATATTAAGTGCTGAAGGGGTGTGTGATCAAGATGGCAAATGATCCAGAGATCATTGAGAATTTTGGATAAGTGGGCTGCTTACCTATGCAGGAGCTATAGATAGAAACCTAGTGCCCTTTCTGTGCATCCAGCAATTCATTAAGCCCAAGAGCATATTAACAGAAACGGATGCCACTCTGTGGTAGTGCAACCCTTGCTGGATCATCATGATTATTTCTTTATGTTCACCATGCATGATGCCAGAATATCTAGTTACTCTGGGATTTTCAGAAAAGAATACTGGGGCCCAGTCTTCCCACCCCACAACATAGAGGCTGAGTGTGCTGCCTCTGCAGCCCGTTTGTTCAGCCTTGTCCAGTCCAGAATGTAAGGATCACATGCAGAGAGTCACTGTCAAGAGGCCACCAGATGAATTCCACAGGAGGTGAAGGGAAGAAAGTGAGTAAAATGACATTTTTTTACACAGCAACAAATTTAAAAAAGTCTAATGAGTAAAACAAAGTAAAACAGAGCTTCACTTCAGATTATGTTATTGGGCCATACAATACACTGTGATTTACATTGAAGTCAGTGCATTACAGATCCCCTTAAGGGCAAAAGTTATGGAGCAGGTAAAGGACCAGGCAGGTTTTAGCAGAAAGAGGGTTAAAAACCCATCCCAAAACAGTGAACTGTCCTGCTTTCTACCAACAGAGATAAGTGAATCTGCAAGTGCTTCTCAAAGGAAGGCTGATGAGCCTCATTGACAGTGGGCAACTTCTTGTGGATGGGCTGAGTATCTAAACCTGCAGGCATGGAGCTAGGGCAGAGTGTGATCTAGGTGGCTTGTTGGCTCTTGATTTGTATGACAGTGGAAGTGAGGCTTTAATCTGAGGCAGTGTCAATGGCTGTGCCAAGCCTTCTGTTTAATATTTTGTAGGAGAGCAGAAATTTTCTATTCTTCTATAATAAACCTCACCCACGCAGGTGCTTTAACTCAACTCAAGCATGCAGAATCCCTTGCCTGTTTTACCGCTGTTCTGAACAGCTTGTCACAAACAACACCAAAGATACAGAAGGTGTACAGTTTCCTCTAAAAATATCTACTGACTTTGGGATTTTAGCCTTCTGTATGCAGAGCACCTTACCTCTTTCCTCAGACAGTTTTGATGACAGTGAGAAACTGATTGTGACAGGTAAGTGGGTATCATGTTGCATAACAGGAGCTAAACAAGAGGAAAAAGGAAACAGAGTGCTTGTAAACATGCTCTGTAAACACCCCTGGGGCAAGCCAATTTCTTAAAAAAGATTTTCTCTTTTAAGCAGAAAGACTGCAATTGCATACAAAGAGCTGAACAAGACTTGTCCAAGACCAATGGCTCGGCACTAATTATTGTGATACTGATGAACTTTCTTGGCCCAATATTTCATTGCTGTTTCACTCACCTTGAAATGGGAAACAGTAAGTGCTTTGATAAATGATTTGAAACATTGCCTAGTTTCGCTGTAGCTGTTACACTAAGTGTTTGTACCTCTAACTTTAGCTGCAAGGCTATTTCGCAATGTTCTAAAGCAAGACTTCTCAGTGAGTCACAACACATCCCTGCACAGCCAACAGGCACACTAGCCTAACAGGAAGAATTTTCCTGTTTCTAGCGGCTCCAGTGTGGCCACCTTCTCTAACCTAAATATTAGAGTGAAACACAGTTGCACATTCTACTTGCCTTTGTTTCCTAGAGGCTTATTTGGTGCCATTTCAGGATTCCTTTTTTCCTTCGCACAATCTGCAGGTAAAACACTCTTCTTGCACCGAGTTTTTTCACATTGAGTCATTTCATGATCCGTATATTCAGACCCCGATGCCATCTTCTCACACTCTTCTGATGCTTGGCTTTTCCCTGATCGTATGCTTTTGTACCTTAGGGACTGCTGGTGCCTTTTACTGTAATCAGCACCTTCAGTGAGCTCCTTCCAGCTGTAGGTCAGGAGATTTACAATTCCCTGAGGGAAAATAATGTCATAGCTAGAAAAGAGCTGCAATATTTCTCCAAGTTCATGTAAGATGGTGGGAGCCATGTATTTATATTCATCCAACAGGCTCGGCTGTATTTCTTCATCTGCTGGAAGGACTGAAGGCATTTGAGAGAGCTTTGAGCTGGGAACTTCACTGCTAGTTTTGAATAGGGAAGAGCTAGATATCTGAGGCAGAAATGGATATTTCTCTCTTCTTGCGGTATCATCTTTTAAGAAACTGTCTTCATTTCCTTCCACATGTTCTGCTGTACATCCAGGATTCCTGCATTTGACCAGGCTGGGGAAAAGATATTATACCTTTTAAGTAACAATTATTTTTATTAAATAATATAACCAGGGAGTCTATACAGTAGAAAGATGTCCACCTTGCAGTCAACATTCCTGCCTACAGTCTCAGCAGACAGGCCAATGATTGAATGGATATGGATCCTGCGCTACTTTCTCACCCCCAGAAGTGGTGCTTCTAGGTCAAGCTGAAACATTGACAAAGTTGTATGGTGAAACTTAACACAGCTATAGCAGCGGCTGGAAGACTTTCTATGGACTTCAGTATGCTTTGGATCACTTAAAATAAATTCACTTATAA
This sequence comes from Chrysemys picta bellii, assembly GCF_011386835.1. Taxonomy (NCBI): domain Eukaryota; kingdom Metazoa; phylum Chordata; order Testudines; family Emydidae; genus Chrysemys; species Chrysemys picta. Next base: position 83,810,494 of record NC_088791.1, read on the forward strand.
TAACTATGCCTGCCCCTATTAATAATGACATAACTTTATTTTGTCAAACACTCATTGTTTTCATAAACAATTTCCTCTCTCATAAATAAAATTAATATCAAATAAGTTAAAGGTTCTGCTTTTTAAGGGTGACTTCCATTAAACTGGGCTTTGGATGTCCAAGGAGGGCTTCGCAAGTTGTTAGGTTTTGTATATACACTTCATTGTTTGTTTTTTTCACTTTAGAAACATGAGATATAACAAAACTGATTTTCCCTGGTTGTGGGAGGTATTAGAGCATACTTGTTTTGAGCTCTCACACCTTAGTTGAAGGGGTGGAGGTGTTCAATCTTTAAAAATGTCTTTTATTCAATATAGATATTAATAAAGAAGGTTTTAAACCCTAGTCCTGCAAATACTTATGAAGGTGCTTAATTTTAAGCACGATTAGTTTCAATGGGAATGTCTCACATACTTAAAGCTAGGCATGAGCATAGGTGATTGCTCAAGGCCTTGAACAATCTGGGTAAAATTTTCAGAAATACCAAAGTGATTTTGGAACCTGAATCCTGTTTTCAAAAATGACTTAGGTGCTGAAGAGCTTCAGTCCCCCTGAAAGCAAATAGGCTTCTCAGTCACTTTGGTGTTTCTGAAAAATGTATCCTCTGACTCAAAATCTCTTTCCCTCTCCGTTGCTCAACTTTTACTCTCTTGACTCCTGTGATGTCATCATTTCACTAGTTCTCTATTCACCATAGAGTCTTCCAGGACCGACAAAACCTGAATTTCCAATGCAAAACCCAGTAAGTCCTCTCCCACCCCTGTCTTTTTGAAATGACCATCCCTGTCCATCCTTTTGTAGCTTTATATTTAATAAAGAAGTAATAGCTTTTTAAAAAGGCATACGACCATTTTATTTCTTTCCAATTCACCTTTAACTCTTGCAACCTTAGTGCTTGTAGCCAGTAATTCCATATGGAATGCCATAGGGTTAATAGCCACTACTGAGCTCTGTAGCAAGACAGCAGAAATTCATGGAAGCATATTCAAAAAGAATTTCATAAATCATTTACAAGGTATAAAGTGACTTGTAAAGGTGCACTAAACTAATAAGGAGCTCATTAGCATGCCAATGCTGGAGATTTCCCATTAATTTGTGCCAACTAATAGGGTTCTCCAGGCAGGTGTGTCCATCTCTCTGCAGGAAAAATATCAGTTTTAAAAATCAAAACAAATATTTATGTGAAGCACCTTGCCTAAAGAATCCACCAGCAAAAACTAATTCACATCTTTCAAAATATTCACCCCTCTCCCTTGAGGTTATGAGTAGTCAGAGCAGAAAACTGACCCCTGGTAGAGAATCACTGCTCTGAACTATCCATCATTCCACGCTACTTCTCAATGTCATTGTAAGCTCCATAGGGCAGGAATATTTTCATCATTATTATTATCTGCTATTTGAATTATGGTAGTGCCTGAAGATCCCAACCAAGACTGTGGCCACTTTCTGCTAGCTACTGTGCAAACCTGTAGTAAGAAACAATCTCTTCCCTGAAGAGCTTGCAATAATCATACAGTGTGTTTCTCTGGGGTACTTAGGAGAACATGTTTGCTATATTTGCAGAGCTGAATTGTAACCATTAAAGATTTTAGGTGCAAAGTCATTTTCTTTTTACTTTAAATACATTTTAGGTTATCATTGGCCATTACTGGCAGTTTTCTTAGATTTTTTTTTAAGTTATAAACAATTCATCATATTGAAACAAACTCAAAGGGAGATTTTTCAAAAGCACAAATGGGAGTCCAGGGAAGTTGGGCGTTTTACACCCATTTCTCCCTTTGAACATTTTCTTCTCAACTACTGATTGGTGAAAATTGAATCACATGTATTGCCACCGGCATCATATGAACTCCCTTACCTGGGAATAAAGCCCGTGGGCTGAGAATTTGTGGTGAGTGAATTGAAATCAGTGGGTGGTTCTTCTGGTATTTTCTTGCCCCGCTCTTTTGTTCTAGATTTCAGCTAAAACAAAATATATATTTGAGATTAAACATGTAAATGCTGGGGGGAAAAGAAACAATAATGTGCTAAAGATGAAAGAAAATACCTGGTCAAAGAAATATATGGGTCCTGGCTCCAGGGTTATAGGCAGTGGCATTTTCTCCCTTTATTCCTAGAAGGATGGGAACATGGTTATGCCAACAGAACGAGGGAATGAAAAGTGTTAGTATTTTCTGCAATATAATTAAGGTAACATTATTGTTTTCATTGCAAGACCCTGAAAATCCTCTGCAGTTAACATAAAAACCACCGCCATAGGAACAGCAACAAAATGTTGCATAATTAATTTTTAAAATGTTTTAGCTGTGTTTAAAATTATATGAAGTTCAAAAAAATTCAGTTTATCAATTTTTGACACACTCGTGTTTGTACTGCTCCAGACTAGCTTCAGCGACTTCTTGTGGCGTATTATCTGTAATGACTTTCTTTGGTTTATTATGTGGATAAAAATGTAAAAATGGCAGAAATTCTCATTTTGAGATGTAACTATCAATCTGTGCATACACAAACTTCACCAAATAGGGCTTTTATTATGCCTTTTTCACAGATATATAACAAGCATCTTAAATATGTATTCAAGAAATATTGTTTCAAGTCTAAGGCCTTGATCCTGGAAGGAGCTCCATACAGATGGATGCCTGCAGCCATACAAAGTCAATGGGTCTCCTCTTGGAGGCAGGGGTCTGACTGCACGGAGCACCTTATTGGAGCAGGGCCTAAAACATGTTTGTGTGGAGATGCAGATATACTGAAATAGCTATTTATCAAGTAAACAATCTGGGAATTTTAAAAGTGTAGATCTATACAATAGAATAGAATTATTTTTTCAGTTATGTATCAGGGGGTAGCCGTGTTAGTCTGTATCTACAAAAACAACAAGGCGTCTGGTGGCACCTTAAAGACTAACAGATTTATTTGGGCATAAGCTTTCGTGAGTAAAAACCTCACTTCTTCGGATGCATCCGAAGAAGTGAGGTTTTTACTCACGAAAGCTTATGCCCAAATAAATCTGTTAGTCTTTAAGGTGCCACCAGACGCCTTGTTGTTTTTTCAGTTATGTAACATTAATCTTATCCCTTTTAAAAACAATTGTTCGTAAATGAAATGCAAGGGAGGGTGCATCTGCAAAAAAGTTGACCCATTGAATACACAAAAATCTGCATTCGAACATGCACATAGACAGATGTGACCCGGTTTGTGTGCAAAAATGACAGTCTGTGCACTCCAATGTATGGGTTTTGCAGCAAGATAGGGGAACATGAATTTTCACAGATACACTCATTGTGCTCTTTGAAAATCTGGCCTCAAAATGACATTAAGATTGTGACAAAACTGATACAAGACAGGAAATTCAGAATTCAGGTTGACAGGTTGCACATAAATTGTGGCTTGGTGAAAAAGGTACGTGCCAATGGCCAGGATTTAGGAAAACAGGCTGCCAGGATTAAGTCTGAGTTTCTTGGCTTCTGTCAATCGTGTCACTTTTAACTTTGATTGCATATACTTTTTTCTGTTTTAAATATAAGTTTTGAAAAGGAACTTTTTCAGAATAAAAAGCCATTTATTTGCTCATGCTACAAACTCAAATATCTTTAACAATATTTATAATTCTCATAATTAATATTACTGATTATTTTAGTTCAGGAGAATCTAGTAGCAAAGTGTAGAACCTCCCTCCCTTCTCTATGTTCAGAAATGGGGTGAGGAGAGAATCTCTCTCTCACTCAGAATGAGTACCGTACATAAGACACTTTCTCTGGTATAGTAAGCTTCTTTCTTTGTCAGACATCTACTTTTACTTTATCAGACATCTCCAGTTTTCGGGGCTGATGCTGAAATCTTTACTCATGTAAATAGTTCCACTAGTTTCAGTGGGTTTACACGTGAGTAAGGGCTGCAAGTTTGGGCCCTAAGCTTGGACGAGAAGTATTAAAATGTCATAAACATGCAATTGAATGAATGAAATTAGCAACAGAAGTACATTTGATAAATACATTCATACTCCACTTCAGAGTTGGATGTAGACTGTTCATTTCCTATTCCCTCTCCATTTCCCTCGTACAATAAATACATAAAGGACATCTCCCTTTCTTGGCATAAATATAAGACTTGAATGAAGAAAAAAGCATAACATACCCTGAAAGAAGCTTTTCCTTGAAGAACAGAACTTCTTTCGCTAGTGAAATGATGCAAATGCAAACTGCCTCCTTAGACAGAGAGAAAAGGAAGTGTGTCAATGTGCTGTCTTTCTACACAGAGTTTAAAGTCCTGTTGCTTAGTAACCACATACTCTGGACTGTACTCAACTATAATCCCTTTTCTTAACTTCTCCAGCCCATGTATGCTTGTGTCTGGAGAGTTAGCTTTCAGTCCCTTCCTCCACCCCCAAAAATTGTTTTCATGTATTTCTTTCTCAAGACTCTACACTGGCTCTACCATCCATACAATACAATTTTATTTGGCTGCTGTCAAATAGCATGTCATGTTTCAAAACACAGGATTACCTAACATAACACCGTTTAAACACGAACAACAGGAGACTGACATTAATGGAGAAAGGGCCCAAACCTGTGAGTTGGTGAGTGAATCCCTCAAGATGTGGATAGCACTGAGCTCTTCTTAAACCTTGGTGATCAGTCCCAAAGCAGCAGGACAAGCTCTCCAGAATACAGTTATGGATACATATTTATGGTTCATTATCACTTTATTAAGTCAATTCTGTTTCTTTATATCACTTTCTTAATTCTTCTATTTTTAAAATGTGGTTCCCATTTACAATCTTCTATTATTCATGACATCCTGCCATTTATTGCCACTAATGAGTTACTCATGCCAGTTTTAATAACTTCATTTCCTCTGTTATTTTTTATTCATTTCTTGTCACCTTAGAATATCAGGGTTGGAAGGGACCTCAGGATGGCATCTAGTCCAAACCCCTGCTCAAAGCAGGACCAATCCCCAACTGGTCCTCTCAAGTATTGAGCTCACAACCCTCAGTTTAGCAGGCCAATGCTCAAACCACTGAGCTATCCCTCCCCCCTTTGTAAACTACTACTGCCACTGATTCTTTCTTCTATCACCCATGTGCTGCTTTGCTCTTCTCACACTCTCCCTGACTTGTGTTCTCATCCTCTGGATTTTCAGCTCTGTATTGTTATTACTCTCACTTTTTCTTCTCTCCACCACTGCTCAATATCATCTCCTCTTCTCTAGGTCCCTCCTGACTATTGGGCTTCCATAAACTTGTAGACCTCCATTATCTCTAAACCCTGCTATGTAATTGTGAAAACAAATGGACTGGAAAATTTCCTAATCTTACAAACAATTAAGGAGCAGGATAGGGAGCACCACCCAATGCTTCTGTCTCAGTCCACCATGACTGCCTCCCTCTGCTTCCCAGAAGGGACAGTGGCTACATGTGAAGCTGAAAGACAAAAAATGTACTGGAAAATGGGAACACTGTTATGGACCCACAGGACTGTAATAGGCACAATGCAGATGATGTGAATAAATAAAAACAATAAATAAAAATGAAGGCTTGGCCAGGATTAAAAAACAAAAAACACCCAGCTCCGTGCAACCTCCATCCTATCTAATTAGAAAACCACACAGCAAAGAAATAGATTAAAGCTGTCCGAGGCAGCAGTAACATATATTTATATATTTTTATTAACAATAGATTGCACAGCTATATATATATATATATATAGCTGTGCAATCTATTGTTAATAAAATGAAAGGCCTATCCTAATTAGCTACATACCACAGAGATCCTGATCAGGGAGCATGAATAATGGAATAGGAGAAATGGGAACAGTGTTAAAAAATTAGCAGCCTTGTCTACACACAAAAGTTGTACTGTTTTAACTATACTAGTACAACTCTCAGTGGAGACAGTTATACCAGTATAAATATGCTTATAACAGTATACTTTATTCCCATACAGGAAGGGGCATAAATGATACTGTCATAAGGCAGCTTTTTACTGGTATAACTGTGTCCATACTAGGGGGTGTACTGGTATAGTTATAATATTAGTATAAAAATATCAGACCCTTAACTGACATAGTTATACCAATATAAAAACTGTGGGTAGACCAGGCCTAGTGGTATCAGGAATAAAGTTGACTTAATTAATGAAGGGTGATGAATGGCAGCACAGCTGTTCTCCCTTTTTGTTTTTATACTATCTTACATGATCTGTATCATGTTTTACAAGCAAAGGGTGTGGGAATTCCACAAATTTCAATGTATGGCATGTTCCTCACATTGTTTCCATCCCCAGCAAGCAAGAATGGTGGGTGGACAAGGGCTATATCGATAGAAACAATGAAAAGAATTTTTGTATGTGGAATAGTCTATCTGGTCTGTCACTGTGAAAGATAGGGTGGGCTAGTGGTCCCTCTGAACAACAGGATTAGAAACCAGAAGCTTGTGTATTCTAATCTCAGCTCTGTGTGTAACTCTTGCTCCATGTGAACTTTGGCAAATTACTTAACTTCTCTTCCTCACTTTTCTAACTCTAAAATTAATCTCTTGTGTGGCTAAGGGTTCACTGTTCTTTCCAAGCAACCCCTGTCTCAGAGCCGACAATTCACTATACCTAATACACCACTATACCTAAACACCATGGTATTTATCTATGATGGGTACTGAAAGATTGTAACTTATCAATACTCACAATCATTGTGAGATGTGTGTATGGATAATATTTCAGGAATAATGTAACTATATTGAAAACTATGCCTTATTATGCCTTGAAGTAAAAGTTAGTCACCAGGGAATTGTATGACTCAGCAACGATTCAAGTGGGAGGCAATTGCCACCCCTCCCAGGTCAGCCAGTGATGTAGTGCATGGTTCAACTACTCTTGCCCAATCCCAGAACAGTCAATGGAAAACCAGCAAAGACAATTGCAAACAATCAAAACCTCTTGGAGGGGAAAGGCATATTATAACAGAGAGGGGATCAACTGGTCTGCGAATAAAGACAAAAGACTGAATCATATATAACACTGTGGAGAAAGACACTCTTCATCCATTTACTGAGTGAGGCGACATCTTGTTGAGTGGGGGTCTTTCATGAAAGATTGGATTCCTAGTTCCTGTCCCCTTGGGAACAGACTGAACTTTGGAGAGGAAACTTACCTTACTGGCTAAGAAAGGTGGCTATTAATAAGTGTAGGCCCTAGTTCATGTTTTATTATTTCATTTTATATAGTAACCATTTATTTCCATCACTCTCTCTTGTTTCTAGTGGAACCACCATTTTTACTTAAACCTTCTTTAGTTTTATTATAAGTGCTGTGTATCATATAGGAGTGGTGATCTAAGGTTCACCTTGTGAACTGGGGTACACTGTTTCTTTGGGAGCAGGGGATCTGGACTCCTTGATGTAGCCAGTGACACGGGCTGGATATCACAGCGGGACTCAGGTTCCAGGGGACTCAGGGACTGGGGTGCACCTCTTGTTAACTTGCAAGGCAATGTTAGGGCTGGCATAGGCCAGAACAGAGCGTTTGAGTGGCTGACAGGCTGATGGTATCAGGGAGCTAACACCAATCTGCCACAGGCAAGATTTCCTCTTGGTAGAGGCAGGGGGTAAAAAGGTGACTCACCGTCCTAGGTACCTCAAGAACCATTAGAGATGGTTAATTAGTTTGTTCAGTATATTGAAGCTATACAATGCATAACAGCTCTAAGTGTTATAATTGTTGTACGCAGTGTAGCTATGTGAGTCCCGGGATATTAGAGAGACAGGGTGGGTGAGGTTGGTCCAATAAAAGATATTACCTCACCCACTGTATCTAAGTATTAGATACGGTATTGTTGGGGACAACTTCCTGGAGTGCAGGAGGAACCAACTAGGGGCCTGCTCCTCTTGACCTGCTGCTCACAAACAGGGAAGAATTGGTAGGGGAAGAAGAAGTGGGTGGCAACCTGGGCAGCAGTGACCATGAGATGGTCGAGTTCAGGATCCTGACAAAAGGAAGAAAGGAAAGCAGCAGAATACGGACCCTGGACTTCAGAAAAGCAGACTTTGACTCCCTCAGGGAACTGATAGGCAGGACCCCCTTGGAGGCTAATATGAGGGGGAAAGGAGTCCAGGAGAGCTGGCTATATTTTAAAGAAGCCTTATTGAAGGTGCAGGAACAAACCATCCCGAAGTATAGAAAGAATAGCAAATATGGCAGGTGACCAGCTTGGCTTAACAGAGAAATCTTCGGTGAGCTTAAACACAAAAAGGAAGCTTACAAGAAGTGGAAACTTGGACAGATGACTAGGGAGGAGTATAAAAATATTGCTCGAGCATGCAGGGGTGTAATCAGGATGGCCAGAGCACAACTCAAGTTGCAGCTAGCAAGGAATGTGAAAGGTAACAAGAAGGGTTTCTACAGGAATGTTAGCAACAAAAAGGTTAGGAAAAGTGTGGGACCATTACTGAATGGGGGAGGCAATCTAGTGACATATGACGTGGAAAAAGCTGAAGTACTCAATGCTTTTTTTGCCTTGATCTTCACAGACAGGGTCAACTCCCAGATTGCTGCACTGGGCAGCACAGTATGGGGAGGAGGTGAGCAGCCTTCAATGGTGAAAGAACAAGTTAAGGACTATTTAGAAAAGCTGGACATGCACAAGTCCATGGGGCCAGATCTAATGTATCCACGGGTCCTGAGGGAATGGCTGATGCGATTGCAGAGCCATTGGCCATTATCTTTGAAAACTCCTGGTGACTGGGGGAGGTCCCAGCCGATTGGAAAAAGGCAAATATAGTGCCCATCTTTAGAAAAGGGAAGAAGGAGAATCTGGGGAACTACAGACCAGTCAGCCTCATCTCCGTCCCTGGAAAAATCATGGAGTAGGTCCTCAAGGAATCCATTTTCAAGCACTTGGAGGAGAGGAAGGTAATGAGGAACAATTAACATGGATTCACCAAGGGCATCTGATTGCCTTCTATGATGAGATAACTGGCTCTGTGGATATGGGGAAAGCGGTGGACGTGATATATCTTGACTTTAGCAAAGCTTTTGATACGGTCTCCCACAGTATTCTTGCCAGCAAATTAAAAAAGTATGGATTAGTTGAATGGACTATAAAGTGGACAGAAAGCTGACTAGATCGTCGGGCTCAGCCAGTAGTGATCAACGGCTCGATGTCTAGTTGGCGGCCGGTATCAAGCGGAGTGCCCCAGGGGTCTGTCCTGGGGCTGGTTTTGTTCAACAACTTCATTAATGATCTGGATGATGGGATGGATTGCACCCTCAGCAAGTTTGTGGATGGCACTAAACTGGGGGAGAGGTAGATACGCTGGAGGGTAGGGATAGGGTCCAGAGTGACCTACACAAATTGGAGGATTGGGCTAAAAGAAATCTGATGAGGTTCAACAAGGACAAGTGCAGAGTCCTGCACTTAGGACAGATGAAGCCCGTGCACTGCTACAGGCTGTAGAAAAGGATCTGGGGATTACAGTGGACGAGAAGCTGGATATAAGTCAACAGTGTGCCCTTGTTGCCAAGGCTAATGGCATATTGGGCTGCATTTTTAGGATCATTGCCAGTAGATCGAGGGAAGTGATTATTCCCCTCTATTCGGCACTGGTGAGGCCACATCTGGCGTATTGTGTCCAGTTTTGGGCCCCATCCTGCTACAGAAAGGATGTGGACAAATTGGGGTCCAGCGGAGGGCAATGAAAATGATTAGGGGGTTGGGGCACATGACTTATGAGGTGAAGCTGAGGGAACTGGGCTTATTTAGTCTTCAGAAAAAAAGAGTGAGGGGGGATTTGATAGCAGCCTTCAACTACCTCAAGGCAGGTTCCAAAGAGGATGGAGCTTGGCTGCTCTCAGAGGTGGCAGATGACAGAAGAAAGAGCAATGGTCTCAAGTTGCAGTGGGAGAGATCTAGGTTGGATATTAGGAAAAACTATTTCACTAGGAGAGTGGTGAAGCACTGGGATGAGTTATCTAGGGAGGTGGTGAAATCTCTTTCCTTAGAGGTTTTTAAGGCCAGGCTTGTCCAAGCCTGTCTGGGATGATTTAGTTGGGTTGGTCCTCCTTTGAGCAGGGGGTTGGACTAGATGACCTCCTGAGGTCTCTTCCAACCCTAATCTTCTCTGATTTTATGAACTTATTCATAACAATTGTTCCTTTGAGTAGGAACTGCTCCTATATGTATAGTCTTTTGTTTTCTGTTATATACCTTCAAAAGGTTCTTGTGGGGGAATGTACAGTGGCCTCCACATTATTGGCTTCTACACCACTCTCCTTTGCAATGAGTTGCCAGCCTGTCTCCCTGATCTATTGATTCCCTCCAAACAGAAGCCCAATTCTCTGAACATATCTGGAGTCACCCAAGCGGTTCAGATATTTGCAATTTGAAAACCTTCTGCAGGACATAGAAGTGGTCAGCACATGTTAGGGGGAACGGGCGCCTGTGCAAACGGTGTCACCATGTCGACACAATCTTCCTCCCATTTGAAACATTTCAGCAGCCGTATCTCCGGCTCCGGGTGGGTGCTGAAATCTCTCAGGGAGATGGGCGCCCCGGCCAGACACAGGCACTCCTAGGCCAGGCCAGGCCAGGCCAGGCTGCCAGGGGCGCAGAACCCGCAGACACAGGCAGCGCGCGCGCGCGCGGAAAACTGCCTGTCTCGCTCCCCTCGCAGCAGCACGTGCCTCGTAGCCCCTCCCGGCGGCCGGACTCTAGCCTTCCCGGCATGCCCTGCGCTTACCATCGAGTGCTGCGCGGGTGGCGTCGGCGTGGGGAGCGGGGCGGTCCCGCTGGCCTCTCCGTCTCTGTCAGGCCGCGGCAACATGGCGGGCGCGGAGCAGGGGGCGAGCCCGGAGCAGGCGGAGAAGCACCTGAACGGGGAGCTGCTGCTGGAGCCTGAGGACGCGGAGGGCGGCGCGGCGGGGCCCGGCGCCGAGGAAGGCGCCAAGAAGAAGCGGCGGAAAAAGAAGAAGAGCAAAGCCGCCTCCGCGGGTAGGGGCCCGGAGCGGGGCCTGGAGACCCTCCCGCGGGCAGGGAGGGGAGCCGGGCACAGCCCCGCGGCGGCGGGCGGCGGCTCGGTGAGGGGTCGTGGCGGGCTGGCGTTAGTGTGGATGGGACTGGGGAGAACCTCCTAGGGGGCGGCTGTGACAGGAGCTCGGGAGTGAAGCCGCCGTGGCGGTGGGGTGGCGGGGACGCGTGAAGCGGCTTTGGGGGTCAGTCTGTGGGTGGGGGAACGGTGCGAGAAGCGGTCGTGGAGGCGGGGGTTGGTGTGTGTGTGTGTAGCTGTGGTGGGACTGGGGGCAAGTCTCTCCTTGACTTGGGAGGTGGTTCTGTGAGTGTGGATGCCATTGGGACGGGGAAATCTGCCGTGGGGTCAGTCTGCCAGTGGGGAGCCACGACGAGACTGATATTGTAATTGGCTAGTATCTTTGTGGCCTTGCTGTTGTTTCCCTCACTGTCTGCTCCTGTTGCTTGTCTTTGAGGCAGGTGATGTGAGGTGCCTGAAGATCATTCAGAATAGTGGTTAAGATGGAAAGAGTCGTAACATTGGCACAGGGACTGTTGGTTGCTCATACATTTGTGTGAAAGAAAGTTCCTCTATGTTTCAGCTCACAGCCTGTTTCAGGGACCGTTTGCGGGGAGATTGTGTATGCTGCTTTGTACACAGCAATATCCACCCCTATGGCCAGAGATAAAGAGCATAATTTTGTTGCCTTAAAGTTTATCCCACAGGAGGGAGCCATTCCCGCTAACCTCCCAAACATTGTACATAGAGATCTGAGGTGAGTCTGTGCAAATAGTGTAAGGAAAGCACAATTTGAGACTCTTTTAACAGGCTAGGAGTTAGAGTTGACGATACTTCGTGTTAATCATTATTTTCATAACACTCGTGTTATCTCCCTGGAGCAGGCTGGTGCTAGGAACAGCAGAGTTATACAGACAGAAAAGAACTGTAGTTATTTGACTATTGGATAATCTTACCTTTATGTGCAGGTTTTTATAATGGCTCCTGTCACCATAGTACCTAACAGTTGTTGTTACATGTTCCCTACTTTAGAAAAGGTGAGAAGTGCTCTGATATCTTCATAATGAGGGCGGTAAAAATATTTAGATAATTTTTCCAGGTTTTTATATCACAATTCAGAGCCATTTTATTTTGGTAAATCACACTCTATTTTGCAAACAGGACAACAAGAAACAGAGAGAGAATTAGAGAGTGCTCTTGATGTAGCAAAACAGTTGGATAAACAAACACTGGAGGAGAAGGAAAAAGATGATGATGAAGAAGGCAAGTGTAACATTGTTTTTCTAACATCTAAAATGAAAGTCTATGAAGTGCTTGAAATTGTACTTTCTACAGCTGTCTAGTTTTTCCAGTTTAAGTAATTTTTTTCATCCAAGATGCCACTGTATATTTGCAGCATCTTTTTTTCATATTCAGTAATTTGCTAACTGGGTTATTAGCCTCATTATGTCACTTGAGCAAGAGATTAAATTTCAGACAGACACATTATGCCAGCTGATAGCAAAAGTTGTAGTTGGTTTTCATCCTTATGGATTTATACCACAAAGGAGATCTTTTAGTCTGATATAGAACAAATAATATAAGGGAATGCTGGAGGAAGAGTCTGAGGAGATGTATAATAAATAAAATACACTATTATAAAACGTGTATTTCTAGTCACTGAGGAAAATTCTACCTGTAATCCTAGTTCTTGCACTGAAACCTAACTAAAGAAATATAAAACACATTGCAATAGAGCAACAAAGAGTCCTGTGACACCTTATTGACTAACAGATGTATTGGAGAATACGCATGCGTCTGACAAAGTGGGTATTCACCCACGAAAGCTTATGCTCCAATACATCTGTTAGTCTGTAAGGTGCTGCAGGACTCTTTGTTGCTTTTTACAGATCCAGTCTAACACGGCTACCCCTCTGATATTGCAATACAGGTACATACTTTTTATTGCTGCCAATATGGATTCTAAACAAGTAGTTTGTGAATCATTTTTTGTTTCTAATCTGAATTTAAACATATCTTATGTTATAAACATATTACATGATTGAAAACCAAATAGAATTAACCTGTTCAGTAAATTAATTGTTCGGTGTAATAAAACCACTCATTTAGCACCTGTCTGCTGAATTAGCATTTAAAATAGGCTCAGCATCCTAAAGTGATCATTTTTAAATTTATCTCTTGGCAAACTACCTCTGGAGCTTTAGATTTCAGAACATACACCTCTACCCCGATATAACGCTGTCCTCGGGAGCCAAAAGATCTTACCGTGTTATAGGTGAAACTGCGTTATATTGAACTTGCTTTGATCCGCCAGAGGGCACAGCCCGCCCCCCCCGGAGCACTGCTTTACCGGCTTATATCCTAATTCGTGTTATATTGGGTCGCATTATATCAGGGTAGAGGTGTATTAAATAGGATGTTAGTATCCAGAAACACTTCAGTAGAAAGAAGAAGAAAATTGCATTAATGCATATAGCGCTAGACAATAACCTTTGAGTGTATGTACAGTATCCAAGTCAATTTAATTGCTGTTTGTAGTACTATATATTCTGATAAAACTGGATTTCTTTAGGTGATATGGGGTAAAGGGATATTAATGTTAATATAATATGTACATTGTTACTATGATTGTTGTTGAGTCAGAATTCAGTGAGAATAATAGCGAATGCTTCATAGTGAAAGGAATTCCTTGGTGGGAGCGGGGGAGGGAATTAGAATCCTTGGATATTTTATCTCGTGGAGAGTGTTCTTATTCATAGATCAATTAGTACATTGCATTTCATTCTGCTCTGTCTTTTTTACAGTGTAGTTATCAATATTTAAATAAATCTAAAATTAAGTGGTATTGTCACTGAAATAATGCTCTCCCTATCTTCCGTCCAAATTACTTGTAAATTCTTTTACAATATGCACAAGTTAAATATCAGAATTTTTAATTTTTTGATTGCCTTTCGTGTTTTTTGCTTGACTCATTCTCTTAACACCACTTGAAATCTGAATAATTGTGGGAAATAGAGGCTGTGCCTGAAATCTGTTCCTGTTTGTTTTTCTTAAAAAAAACTCAATTTTTTGGCCATCTCCACAATTGGGTAACCCTAACACTGCCCATTGGATGGGAAGAAGTGTTCAGAAAGTATTCACTATGGTTCTGCTGCATTACTGAATTGGGCTGGCAGCTTAGCTCATATGAGATAATGGAAAGTATAGTTACTGTGTTTCTGAGAAACAGATTGCATTTCAAGTATGGTCATGGCATATAAGGGCTTGTTTCAATTCCTTGTAAATTCTTATGGTGCTAGCCTGGTGAAAAATTTCTCTTTATTACTGGGTAAGCAACCTGGAACAGAAAATAACATTAGTTGGAAACAGTAGTTATGGATCTGGCAGCAGAGTAAGTTGGCAGCAATTTTCAAAGGCATGGCAGTGTAGGCCCAGTTAGTTTGGGTTACTGATTGGCAGATTCTCTTGCGAGTGACATATGTTAAGACCATGGGAAGTGAATAACAGTAGCTACCGACGTCTTGAATGTTTCCAGTGTCTGCAGTGGTTAGCATAGGGACCTGGAAGGTACCCTGACTCTGTGAGTTCGTGAAGTATATGCCAAGACTACTACTTTTTCTGATGCAGTGTTAATGGATTAAACACAGTTCAAGGTCAAGATCCATGTGACACAGTTATTGTGATTGAAAGAAATAAGTACAGGCTATTAGGTGAGATTGACCACCTAAATACATTTTTGATTGAGAACCTGGCAGGACAGATTAGAAAGCAGAAACAACAAGGTGTTTGTACCTACAAGACATCCTTAAAGATTATAAAACGAGATACTTAAGGCTGAAACTTGACTTTCTTTTACACACTGGGTTTTAATTAAGTACTAAAATCTACACCCACTGCAGGACTGCAACAATCTAAAAATCACCAATCTACTTAATAACTCAGATTACATTGACCATTTTACATAAGTAAAATGACCAGATTACATAAGTCATTTGCCATTTGAAAGGCATGGAGATCTAGTGATTCCAGTTTTTGTGCAGGGAATGCCCTGTCAATTTTTATAGATGAGCAAATACAGGGTTCTGAGTAAATATGATGAAAATAGCAACACTTTATATTGGAAGAAATTGAGACAACTTCTGGAATCAGTTTTTGTAACTAAAACAGGAGAGTTGGGTGGGTAGTTTTTGGATCTAGAAGGTGTAGGCAGATAGATGTGCAGAGTAATTAGCACTTCAGCTAAATGTATTGTACAATGTTTTATAATCTTTGCACATATGGAGTAGGTAAACATTATTAGATGTAGCCCCATCATGTTAAGTAAATATTATTTTTGGATAGAATCAAACCATGCTATAATCACACTCAGGCTGTTGTTTCTTGCTGCTTTGATGCCATGTGCTCCTCTCTCTTCAAGCTCTGAAAATTTGTAGGAAGGAGTACCATAAATATTGGTCCCTCCCCTGGGTTACCTGTCATTTATATCTTCTGCACTACTTATGTGGTGAGCTCCACATTGACCTCTGTGAGTTCCATCATCACCATTTTTCTTTTCCTTTTTCTTTTTCTGGTAAAGGAAAGTATCAGTTCTCTAAAGTGGTAGTCACTTCTTTCCAGCTGTATTATCTAATATTCTTTCTAACCCCTTTTCCCCAGAGGTCACATGTTAGCTAGATTCAGAAAATGGGATTTGGGATGGAAAATGCTCCGTTTCTAACAAATTCCTCATAGGCTTTCTTTTTTCATTGACTAACTTCTGAAATATGCCGCCAACATAAAGGAACTATTCAGAGATATGCTATCAGCAGTGGTGTTTTCAGAAGTATCTTGTTACATCTGAATCTGGAGTTGGGAAGGAATCTGCAACTGTTGGTAATTGCTTCTAGCTGTCTCTCTTACCTATTCAGCTTTCTTCAAAGTTTCTAGAATCTATGAATTTGGGGACTTGTAACAAATCTGAACAACATCAAGTTCAATGCAGCTGAGGTAGAAGCAGCATTGGTCACAGATGCAGTGTTGTACCTGGTTCAAAACTCAAATTCTTCTATTTGCTTATGGCATAGTTTAAAAGGGATATACACATTTTAAGTGAAGTCAGATGTTTAACTTTCAGATAGAGTTTATATAAAACTGTTGATTTTTTCATTGCTGTGTACAAGCTGTAAACTAAGGTGTCAGATACAGATTGTCTCATAAGCTGTATAAAATTGAGGTATCAGTTTTATGAGTGTTCTTTAAGCCATCTTACCTGGTAGTTTTTCAGTAAGGTGCCATGATAATTTTTATCCTACATTTAACTCTTTGAGGGTGTGTATGTGTATATATAAACACATTTCTTTTACAGACGGAGAGGGTGAAGGAGATGGAGCAACAGGGAAGAAAAAGAAGAAAAAGAAAAAGAAGAAAGGGCGTAGGTGTCAATTACAACAATAATAAAGGGAATTTTCTCATATTCTCACTTAAACTTATTCTCCTATATTATGGTTGTCCAATTAAAAATATTGTGGGGGATGGAACACAATGTAGATCCTTGGCCAAGGCAGTCTGAAAGTTCTCTCTGGTGCCTCTGAATGCCGCACTGAGCATTGGCCAGGTCAGGTGACTTGAGGGCATCATGGTACATGGTGTTCCAGGGATAAGCCCAAATTCTGGCAGGAGGCTCTTAAATATACTTTGCTATTTTTGCTTTTCTTGCAATTTATAATAATTTACAGCTTGCAGTATAAAACTTCTTAAAATGTTTACTCAACAGCTAAGGTGCAGACAGATCCACCTTCTATTCCAATATGTGATCTATTTCCCAGTAGCATATTTCCAAAAGGAGAAGAATGCGAATATCCACCAACACAAGATGGGTAAATGTTTTGTTTCTGTTTTTAAGTCTAAAAAATAACTAAGTTTAAAAAATAAATACTTCTGATCTGAAAGAACTTCTGATATACAATGAAAGACTTAATTTTCCTGCAGCTTTGTTTGACTAACCCTTAATGCAGATTGTGAACAAAGTTGATGGTAATGCCTCTTTACTGGATCATCTAACAAGTTCCTCCACAGAGGTCATCAGATCAGAAATGTTCTCCCTTCCGACCCTTTAAACTCATTGGTCTGGATTTATATTTTACTCAAATATTTGTGTAGCTTGCTTTCTTGTGGAGTCCATATATAAACTAAGATAACTGCAGTAGCATGTGTGAACTTCCTTGATGCTCTTAATAGGATGTTCACTGTGGAGCATAGTGATAACTGGAGTTGGGTGAAAAATATAGAAGGTGTGGGGAGCAGGGAGTATTTGAACACATGCAAATAATGTGATTTTTTACAATCTTTTACTTGCTAGCCACAGACTTCCTTAGGAGCAGACTTTTTTTAGGTGTAACGTTTATGGAAAAAGTGTGTCTAATGTATGAAAGTTTACGTCCTGATGTCAAGCCCTCCTCCTGTTTATTTAAAACAAACAAACAAAAAACACCCTTGTCTGCTCAGACAGCAGAAGTAATGCCATGAGACTTAGGTGACCTTCACACACATTAACTAACAGAAAATGGGGTAAAATTTGTTGAAAACATTGTTCATGAAATAGTCTTCACAGCTCTAGCAATATCTCTTTTTTAAATGGCCTGTAAATTTAAAAATCACACTATTTTTTGTGCCTGCTAATGTTATAAGTATGCCTAAGATTACTGTAAATAAGTTTTGAGAGAAATATTATTTGTTTACTTTTATGAAGTGCTGTCAACTACCTGTAGTACTTCTTACTTTCTATATTTTATATTGCCAGTTTCTCTTGTTTGAGTCTGTCAAAGCAATGTAGAAGTGAAAGTTTCAAAAACAAAATGTGATTGTAAAATCAAAAACATTGGTAAGAGAACTCACGGACAGGTGCAGTATCTAAATGAAAAGTAGCTTCATTTTTTGAAACTGCTTAAATTTGAGGTTGTTAGTGTTCCTTTAAAATGTGTCTTAAGTCAAAATACAAAGCATACTCTTTTGACTGAGTATCCTGTGCCTCTCCACTCTCATCTGCTCTTACCCAAAACAACTCCACATAGTTGCAAAGCGATTTTCTCTTTAGTTGGTTCCACATACAGATTTTAATAATTTGATATGTTTTAACCAGCTAAATGCAAAAATTTACTAATTGTTAGGTTTCTTTTGTTTAACAAGGGATGATTATCTAATCTCAACAAGGGGGGAAAAAATTCTTGCTTTGTGAAGAACTTGAAAGTTCAGTGAGGCTGCCTCCTGTGGCTTTCCAGGCTTAGGTGAACAACTTTTTTGAGGGCAAAGAACTGTATAGAAATTCTAAGGTGTTATTTGAACACAGTCAATAAATATTGCAGTATTTGTGAATGAATACTTGATTTTTCAGGGCTATGACTGACATAACTCCTTGAACAATGGAAGTTGAAATAATTTGAGATAACTCTCCCATTTCAAAAGTGACCTATACACGATAGTGGTGGCTTTCAAACTGAATCAAAGAAGATATGGAACTCTGAAGTCATTTAATTCAATTACCCACCTACTATCAGTAAGGCTGAGAGTCTGTCCTGGAAGACATGGATTCTGTGCACCAGCAGGTGCCCCAGAGACACCCCCCCCTCCCTCCAGAGCAGCAGCTGTGCCCCCAGAGCCCCCCAGAAGATCAAAGATTTAGTCAGGGGTATTTATAGTACAAGGTCAGGACGGATCACAAGGCCATGAATTTTTGTTTATTGCCCGTGACCTGTCCATGACTTGTGCTAAAAATGCACATGACTAAATCTTAGCCTTACCTATCAGAGCAGGGTTGTGTCCTGCTGGATACATTTGGGTAATTTTAGATCAGGGGTGGGCAAACTTTGTAGGAGCGCTTAGGAGCTGAAGCGGGGCCATGCCGTGGCTTCCAGGAGTCGCATGGTGCAGCCCCCGGCCAGAGCGGGGCCCAGCCGCATGGTGCGGCTCACGGGCCGGCTTAAAATGACTCGCGGGCCAGCTTTGGCCGGCAGGCTGTAGTTTGCCCACCCCTGTTTTACATGATATAAGAGAAAATGTGGAAAACCAAACCCCATGCTCTCAATGTTCCTAAACCTCCAATCACCAGAAGCTGGGACTGGATGACAGGGTTGGATCACTTAGTAATTGCACTGTTCTGTTCATTCCCTCTGAAGCATCTGGCAGTAGCCACTGTCGGAAAACAGGATACTGGGCTAGGTGGACCATTGGTCCGACCCAATATGGCCATTCTCATGTTCTAAGTCACTTGAAAGACCACTCCACAGTACAGTTGGGCCTCATCAGTAATTTTTTTAACCTCTACTCAGGCTAAATTTTCCTCTGCCTTTTTTTTTCTCTGAAATAACTTCAGTTTGTCTTCCTGAGATTGAGATTCTCAGAACTGAATCTAGCGTGGTCTTGCTAGATTATTATGGAGAGGGGTTATCGCCCCTGAAGTGATGTCTGGGCACTTTCAGCATAAAATTTCATTACTTTTTTGATATCATGTTCTATTGCAGGCGCATAGAACTTGTTGTCCATTCTCATGTTAATTGTTTTGGGTGGTTTTTTTTTTTTTTTTTTTTTTTTTTTTGTATTACTGGTGAATAATTGATTTGGATTACTTTTTATCATGTGCATTAATTTTGCATTTTTCCAGGCTGAATATCATTTTATTTACTGCCTGTGTTTCTAATCTCTATTTTCTTTTCAAGAATTTCTCTTCTCTGGTGTTTAAATACTAATATGTGACATTGAGGAGATTTAATTAACATGCTGTCAAAATCTTTTTACCCTTTCTCCTATCCCGTGTTACTGATGAAAGTATCAAAGTAAGAGTGCATATATAACTGATTTTTTTGAGGTGCCCCCAACTGCTGAGACATCCCTCCAACATTTCATCCATCTTCAGACAATGGGGAAGTACAAGGCAGCAGCAAAGTCTAGCAGTCATGACCTGCATCTACATGGCCCCAGGGCTGTAACTGGTGCATGAGAATGAGCCCATGGACTTTTGCCATTAGTCTCGTGTCTGCATTTTCTTAGCTTTTTCCATACCTATTAAATGTTGTCCTGTAGTTCTAACATAAGTTCATTTTGAGAGACTGAGTATAAGCTAACTAAAATGAATGAGAACCTTGAGTTCTCAAAACATACCAGAGGGAATTTCTGCCCCTTTTCCCTCCTTCAGCCATACTCTCAATCTCTCCAAAATACCTTTCTACAAAGAGCATCTTTGCTATGTAAATAACATTACACAAAAGGTTTTGAGCATCTGCTCTGATTGGATAGGGGAAAATAATCCAGATGATGACCTAAGAGGATCCAGTATTCAACCACAGTTATTTGTCTATATTCAGTAGACACAATCACATTGAAACTTTAACAAGATCAGTATCCTCTGGGTCCTATAAGGCCATCTCATTTCCAGAATCAGTGTGAAAGATGAAGAGAAGATCTAAACCAGGGGTTCTCAAACTGGGGGTCGGGACCCCTCAGGGGGTCGCGAGCTTATTACATGGGGGGGTTGCGAGCTGTCAGCCTCCACCCCAAACCCTGCTTCACCCCCAGCATTTATAATGGTGTTAAATACATAAAACTGTGTTTTTAATATACAAGGGGGGTCGCCCTCAGAGGCTTGCTTTGTGAAAGGGGTCACCAGTACAAAAGTCTGAGAACCCCTGATCTAAACATTGCTAGAGTAAATAGCTTGGGCTCCTTGTTTCCTTCGGGAAATAGGTCATCTGGTCCAAATGCTCTTGTTCAACTTGCAGAACTGAATTTCTTAGCTTTGTGCAGTATAACAAAATAGGCATAATTTCCTAATCTAATAGGACTGAGATCTGCATCTCCATGTATTCTCACTGGGAATTCTTCAGCATGCTTTTGCAAGTTTTTAATAGCTTCTGATTATGAGGTTTTGTAGTTCAGTCATTAACTTAGTTTGCATTTTATATATTTGTTAGGTATTGTGAAAGGTCTTCCCGTGAAACCAAAGACTGTGGTTTAAAGACAAATTATTTGACTTGTAAAACTTCCAGGGAATTATCCACAAAAGAGTAGATTGTTTCAGTCCAGGCAAAGTACCTTTTCTGGGGTTACTGAAGTATGTATTTCATGTACTGTTGCTCACTTCTAAGAGAGGCTTACCTTTCATATAATATGAATTATTTTTTTAATCTAATTTTTGAAAAGCATTTGTAGTGGCTGTGCACAGCCAATGGCTATTGCTAATATATAACATAACAAGCACTATAGGTATGAATAGGAGTTCAATATGTCCTATAACCCTGAGACTTATTGTTACTGAATATATTGAGTATCAAAGTAATGTAATTTGAATAAGGTGTTTCACTTCAATTCGTGGTATAAAAGGCTTTCTCAAAAGGGATTAATATTTTTAATCCAGTTAGAGTAGGAGGATGGAGAACTACTGGGTTTTCAATGTAAACAGATTCTTTGTGTCCACTGGAAGAACCAGCCAGGCACGCTTCATATATAGCTTTTGATTCACCTCCATGGAGGTGAATGTAACCAGCCTTGGTCAGAGACATGTTCAAATTTATTTATAAAATGACCACTTTGTTCACTTGAGTTGTTTTTAGCATACTATATAATACAAATAATAGAGTTTACCCAGAGCATATGAGTTGATGACCCAAGAGAAATGACCCTTCCGCTCTTCAGGAATTAAATCTATAGATATAGGTTTACATGCAGACTGACTCAGAGAATTCAGATTATAAAAGTTTGGACAACATTTCTAATGTATTAAGAAATGACATCCTATTTTATCATTTGTTGAGTTGTGAAATACAGACAAGTACTGAAGAATCAATAAATAAATATTTTGGTCAATTTTCTCCAGCCTTTATATATGACGATTTTGTTGATGCATCTCTTTTGTATCTAAAACGATCTGCTATTGAAGAGGAGCATGGCTTGCTAAACTAGAAATAGTTCCTTTACATAGTTTGCTTTCAGCAAATCTACTCTTGAATTGTGCTCCTATTTTTTATTTAGATACATCTCTACCTCGATATAACGCTGTCCTTGGGAGCCAAAAAATCTTGCGTTATAGGTGAAACCGCGTTATAGTGAACTTGCTTTGATCCACCGGAGTGCGCAGCCCCGCCCCACCGGAGCACTGCTTTACTGTGTTATATCCGAATTCGTGTTATATCGGGTCGCGTTAATTCGGGGTAGAGGTGTATTCTAAAATCCGAGAGCTGATCTGGCATTTTGGCTTAAGCAATTAGCTATAACTTAAATCTGCTTAGAACATTTCCCATAACGTAATTATTTTCATTTTATACATGATGAAGCAAGATTATTTCTTGATCATAGGTCTTCTCGTGCTTCCAGTGAAGTGAGTGAGTTTTTTCCTTTGATTTCCTTGGGAGCGGGAGCATCTCCCATATTGTAGCAACACTATAATATGGTATTTAAAGAAATGCTGTCAACTCAAATGTTTTCTAATTGAGTAATCAAAAAATAATTTGTTTCTCTGATAGAGCACCATTTAAAGGGCATATACAGATTTAAAAAAAAACAAAACTTAAATTTAATTTTATAAGGTTCTTTCTGCTGTTGTTCATACAGCTCTCTTTCCAGTAGGGCGACCAGATGTCCTGATTTTATAGGGACAGTCCTGATTTTTGGGTCTTTTTCTTATATAGGCTCCTATTACCCCACACCCCCCGTCCCGATTTTTCACATTTACTGTCTGGTCACCCTACTTCCCAGGGGGACAATGCATGTGCCGCAGAATAAGTGTGCTGTCTATGTGCCTACCTGTTGACGCTTCAGTTTGTTTAATCTTTGCCACTGTTACTGTTAAAACACTCCTGGAGAGCTTGTGGTGAAGAGAGCATGTGAGCTCTTCCCAAAGCTGTGCATGGGAGTGATGTCCTCATGCTAGTGTGTGCAACAAGAACAACAACTGAATATTAGCAAAATAGTGAAACTGATTATATGCAGTGCTGTCAAATGCATACAGCAAACTGAAAAAAAGAATATTCTCTAATCTAGGTACAGAATTTTTATATGAAAATATGATTTTCAAGATGGCTCTGACCCTTTAAGGGTGATTCTGCACTTTTATTCTGAACCCTTGATGTTAGATACTTTTTCAAAAAATTATTTTGGACTGGATTTTCTTATTGCGACCTAGAATATATATTTTGTGTGTGGAGAGTTAACTAATAGAGCAAAACAGGTTAATTGAATTTAGTGTGGGGAACCTACCAGATGATGGATTTTTTTGTGTTTGATTTAACAGTGGCTTTGTTTTTAAGTTTTAAACTTGGCTTCTGCTTAGTTCTGTCTGAAGACTGTTATCTTTACTTTCAAGGCCCTTGGATTTGAAATAACTAAGTTATGGAGTTTTGAAAACAGCATGTCCGGCATCCTAAATACATTGTTTTCCCTTAATTTCAGGAAGACATGGCAAAATGGATTTCTCTGATACATACATTAATTTGAATACAGGCTGGAACAGTTTTTTTTTCAGGTTGAGGCTTTGTAAATCTAATTTGAAAATTTGTGACTGCAATTTTAGATTAAAATGTATAATGAATTAAGTTTTATAAATGCATTTTTTATAAATATCACTGCTGGTAGGGTATCTTAATTTAATTTTACAAAATTGATATAAACCAAAATATTGAAAATGAAGGCCTGATCCTGGAAAAAAACCACAAGCAGGTATGGGACTTTACTCACATGAATAATCCCATTACTTCAATGGGACTACTTGTGTTTAAAGTTAAGTGTGTGCATAAATGCTTGCAGGATTAGGAACTAAAATAATATTTTTACTACTTTTGTTTTAGTATCCCAATCTTTATCACAAAGACAAACAAAACTAAGACAAAATTGCTTCAATGTTAACAATGAAAAGTTAAACATTCAATACATTAACAAAGTTTACTGTCCACTCATACAGATAGGCCCACACCTGCCAGTGTGTGTGAGAGAGTGATTTTTCATCAGCACCTAAATTAATTAGCAGCATAAATCCCATTGACTTCAAACTGCAGATACTTAAGGGGGAATAGAGCCTGGCGGAAGCATTGCAGTGTTCTTGACTTGTAAAAGAAGTTCAATATATTGGAAGATGGTGTTGCTTGCTAGGCTGTTTGCTTTATCAATGTTGTGTTCACATTATTCTCATAGTAATGATGTTAATGAGGTTCTGGACTTGTCTTTTCAACATAGCTGAGTCTTTTAAGTGTAGGAAAAACTATATTACATCTAAACAAGTTGAGAACATTCACCTTTACTTTGTTCCTATTTTATAGTCTTAAATTGCTGAAGGACTAGCAACAAAAATAAGTAGATTTTTAATTAAAACCCAATAATTTAAAATAATTAAAAAAAAAAATGTTTATCCTCCCTGTTTGACCTCACAGGCATTCAGATAGGGGAGAATTTCATACCTGACTAAATATCCAGATCACTTATATGACCTTTACAGAGTTTTGAACTTGGAGCACATCTCAGTACGCTTTGTTTGCAACATTATCAGTATCTTGACAGGTCACTTGCACATCAGTTAAAGCTAATTGTATAACAGATTTTATATAGCTCAATAAGTATTGTTTGTATTATATTTGAAACTAGAGGTCCCTTTCCCAAAGAGCTTATAGTCTTAAATAGATAATATAGACAAAGGGTTGGAGGGGATGCAGCAGCACAGAGAGGTGACGTGCGTTGCTCAAGCAGGCTGGTGGCACATCTGATTAGAACCCTAGTATCCTGACTGAGTCCAGTGCCCTATCCCTTAGACCATGAAAGATCCCAATTTGATACGCAGGCAGCTATTACATTTTTGTTCCATTTCTTTGAAAAAGACATTTGATAATGCTTCATATGAGTGTGTGTTTGTTTTTGTGGGATCTTATATTGCACTCATTGCTGTGATATTTATGCATCTGTGGATAAAAAGGAAACTTAACAAGAAGCTGCTAATGCAGCATTAAATTGAGAATCTAGTAGAATGGTTTGAAAAGTTGCCAGACCAAACTTAACTTGTCCATTTGCATTTTGACACTGCAGTAGAATCATTACTAATCACAAAATGTTGGGCAGTGGTCCTGCTTGGCAAATACAGTAAGAATATCAATCAAGTAACGTTAGCATTAGTTACAGACACAGTGCATAGCATTTTGTATTGTTGAATGTGTAATGAAAGATTATATATGCATACACATAAATGGACAGTTATTGTTGCTGTGGGAACCTTATTTTCACTCAGGTCAAGAAATTCAGTCTTCATTGCACAAGTAGCAATTGCTGGGCTAGATTCTCTTTTGTGCTGAGATTCTTCTTGGCACAAGAGAGGGCACTGTCAGCAGTCACAGCTTCCTGATTCTGTGGCTGGCCTACACCCGCCTCAGAGTGAGCTAGCTTAAGGCCGTGGCTACACTCGCGGATTCACAGCGCTGCCACGGCAACGTTGCCGCGGCAGCGCTGTGAAGCGCGAGTGTAGTCGCGCCGCCAGCGCTGCGAGAGCTCTCTTGCAGCGCTGCAAGTACTCCACCTCTCCGAGGGGGATAGCTTGCAGCGCTGCGAGCGAGCGTGCAGCGCTGCAGGCGCTGATTACACTGGCGCTTTACAGCGCTGCACTCGCTGCGCTCAGGGGGGATGTTTTTTCACACCCCTGAGCGCAGCAAGTGCAGCGCAGTGAATTGCCAGTGTAGCCAAGGCCTTAGCATCGCTTCTGCTGCTCTAACTTACACCATCTGAGTAGGGACCATATGCTAGCTGAAAATCAGTGAGGCGCAGGTGTACTGCTTTCCGTCTCCGCACCAGGGTAGACAGTTGGCTCTGGAGCCAGCCCCTACATCTTATTGCCTCTAAGAGCTACTTTCTGCTAGGGGACTTCCTAGTTCAAGGTGACACAACTCTACATATTTCTGTCATGACAGCATTGCCCAGCTTGAAGAAGAACTCCAGTGTTTTACTATTAAACACTGTGAATAGATAGATTGTCTTTTCTGTTCTATATGTCAATGAAAAGTAAGGAAATACTGTGGAAATGTCACTGTTGTGTTAGTGGGTGGATCTGAATTTGGTAGAGGTAGTCAAGGCCCTATGAGGCAGGAAGCTTGATTTATTTATTATTTTTTGAGCTGAAAAAACTTCACAGATTTCTTTGTACTTGGAGCTGTCTTTTTCCCTCAGATGTATTTAAAAACTCGTTATTGGGGAGAAGGTGTAGTTAGGTGCATTTCATTGGCAGATCAGTTTCAGGACCACTGGATGTAAACAGCACTCCCCATTCCCATTGACTGCTTCTCTGGCCTTTTTTTTTTTTTTTTTTTTTTTTTTTAACCTACAGACTCTCTCTGAGATCTGCACTGAGTTTATTTTAGTCTCAGGATAGAATTTAAGATTTGATCATGACATGTAAAATCCTAAATGGTCTCTGCCTGCCAGTCTGAAAGATGCCACAAAAACCATTTATTTCATGGGGTTTGGGGGAAAGTTGCGCATAAGTTCCTGGGAGACTAAAGGGGAGTTTGATTTACTGGCTGACTGAGTTAATTCATTATTTGGATATGATTTTTTTCACTGCTGGATGATCATTTAGTATTGTAAGTCTAATTAATTGTTTGGGTACCTAGAGTTTTTTTTTTTAATGGGCCTCCTGTAGTCTTTAAAACAAAAATAAGTATCTTTCATACCCCAAAGGGGCATTGAGGGTTAATTAGTTAGTGACTGTGTAAGCAGTTTACAGTTGTCAGGTCAGAGTTCTAATAAACACCCTGGTGATGACTGGTGGTGATTTTAATTTTAACACTTGTACATAATGTTTACTTTAAAGGCGAACTGCTGCTTGGAGAACTACAAGTGATGAAAAGAAAGCACTAGATCAAGCCAGTGAAGAGATTTGGAATGATTTTCGGGAGGCTGCTGAGGCACACAGACAAGTGAGGAAATATGTTATGAGCTGGATCAAACCTGGAATGACAATGATAGAAATCTGGTGAGGATAAAGACATTTCCTTGAAAGACACTATTATAAAAAGGGGGGGAGGAGGTGTCAAAATGTCACCTGTTTTGACTGCATTTTGAATGCTCTCAGTTCAGGGTACTTTTTGGTGGGTTCTTCCAATGTCCCCCATTTATTCCTTTCATTTCCTCTTGTCTATAGAGTCCATCAGCACCACTACTTTAATCAGTGGAGTTCTTAGTATTGAGTTCCCATACTAACATGACCGTTGTATTTATCTATTTCTCACTTTAGCACCTACATTGTATGTTTTTCGGTTCTGTGCCTCTGTTCTTCTTGTACATAAAACTTCCTCAGGGTGCCAGGAGCAGCAGCATGTGACTCGGATAGTGGGACAAACATCTCTTCTCAGTTCCTGCCAGCATTGCCAGAAAAGTACTATGTGTAGGAGCAGCACATACTACTGTTAGGAATGGGAAAAGAGGCACAAAGCTAGCATGTATACACATACTCTCACAACACTACTTTTCCTGCATATTATTGCTTCCTCACTAGCATCGTTTTTATTCTGCTCATGCTTCTGCTGGAAAAGCAAGTGCAGTCCTCCTTCTGTGACATTCTCACCTGGGAGCTCAGAAATTGAAACTTTTGATTGTCAGGGTTAATGTTAAAAAGAAATAATTACCCAGGTAATCTTTCTTCTGAGTCTTTGGCATTTGATGTTGGGATGTGGGATAAACTTGCAGTTCCAAAACTTACTGCAGATATTGTTGTCAGGAAAATGTCATCAAGAAGGGTGAAAGACAGCTGCCTGCATAATTCTCAATCTGTTTGAATCAAATCTGGTGTGCTGTTGACTTACTTAACTTGAATGTTTTGGGTTATAAGCAGAAATTTTCTCAAAACATGGCCTCCTTTCGTAGTGTATCACAGGCTATGGGGGCTTACTTATCCATATAAGCTTTTTCAAAATTATTTTGTTAGGCGTTAATAGCTTTGTTGGATGAAATTGGGATAAACTGCAGTGATGTGAGGCACAGTTGGGCTGGGATTACATGAGGGCTTGCACCGATGTAGCTATATCATTGTAGCTACACCAGTCACTAAGAAAACCAGTGTAGGCAAGGCCCAAGAAAAAATACATAATGCAACAAGCTTTAATTTTATCCCCATAGCTATTAATATATGGAAATGGTATTTTTTTTATTGGATTACCTTTTTTGAGTAGTTGAAAAAACTGTTTGGTCACATTACTAAACGGTTCTGAGATTATAAAGTCTCTGTGCTATCAGTAACTGTACTAAAATAAATCAATTTAATTTGCCCAGAATTTATATTGTGAATATTGTGTCCCTGATTAGTTAAATATAGCTTGCAAAGTATATTCTTTCAAATTTAAGTAAAAACATTGGGAAAACAAATTAATGTGGTCAAACACAGGACTAAATTAAATGGTTCCAAAACAGATTAGAATAAAATAAGGAACTAAATCATCACTAACCATGCTTACTTTACTGCTCTGTACCTGTTCCTGATTGTATGTTACAAATAAGACTGAAATTAAATGTTTAGGCTAATGCTTTTCTTTGTCTTGTATGTTCTCGCATTTGTAAACAAGTGCTTTAAAATAACTCTCTTAGTACACTGTTCAATTTTTAATAGAAACATCTCTTTTCCTAGTGAAAAACTCGAAGACTGCTCACGCAAACTGATAAAAGAAAATGGTTTAAATGCAGGTCTTGCATTTCCCACTGGATGTTCTCTGAATAACTGTGCAGCCCACTACACTCCCAATGCTGGAGATCCTACAGTATTGCAATATGATGATATTTGCAAAATAGACTTTGGAACACATATTAGCGGTTAGTTTTTCCTTATGATTTATAAAATGATATTGTTGGATTGTTTCGTTGGATGGAAACATTGTACTAACCTAATTCCTTCTTCTGATTTTAGGTCGTATTATTGACTGTGCTTTTACTGTTACGTTCAATCCAAAATATGATAAACTGTTACAAGCAGTAAAAGATGCTACTAATACTGGTATAAAGGTACACTAATTATGAAAATTAATCTTTACTGTGTTCTGAAATTTAAACACAAACTAAATCCCTCATCATAGATTTAAAAACTTTTCTCTCTCTCTTATTTTAAGTGTGCTGGAATAGATGTTCGTCTCTGTGATGTTGGTGAAGCGATCCAAGAAGTTATGGAGTCCTATGAGGTTGAAATTGATGGCAAAACATATCAAGGCAAGCTCTCTCCTTCAGTGTATGTAGAAATAGCTATCCTGGGAGTGTGTTTTATGAATACTACTTTATTCCTGGCTATTGAAGTGATATTTGTTTGCGGTAGTACAAGTAACTTGCATTATACGTACTCATATGACCATTTTCCTCAATGGTAACCTAAAGGAACTTTGCCCTGAATGATTTTCAAACTCTAACTGTTTATACTCAACAAACACTTTCAAAAGCACCACATCTGGCATTTACTGTACTCAGAGGTGAAAAGTGAGAACAGTCTTTCATAATTCTTGTTTGTTTGCAAAATACATAGCAAATAAATATCTACTGATTAGAATTATTAGTTAGTTTCCTTAAGGCCTGAATTATGACTGTCATAGTAATAAAGCCATTACTCCATATATACAATAAGTTAGGCTCTTGCCTGGCAGAAATTTGTACAAGAACAGTGTGATTTTCTGTTGTTCCTTCTGCAATATGTATGAGTCTTTCAGTTTGCTTCCAGTACTCCACGTGTGGGCTAATATAATCATTGGCATTGAAGGGTTAAACATTTGTTAGTGACTTACCTAACTATTTATATTTTACTTTGTTTTCTATAATAGTGAAACCAATTCGCAATCTGAATGGACATTCAATTGGGCCATATAGGATACATGCTGGAAAAACTGTGCCCATTGTGAAGGGAGGAGAAGCAACAAGAATGGAGGTACACTGAGAGTTCTTAAGTATTTAACTCCCTTCTGCTTAACCTTTTCTAAATATGTAGGAAAACTATCTCCTGCATTGTCCAAGTGTGTAGTTTTTTTGCTCACATGGAAAATAATGGTAGGGAATTGACCTTGCTATGCATAGTACTATTTTTTATGAAATATTGAACATCATTTTGGGGCTTGGCATTTCATCTTCATGGCTCGTGGACTTTTTTTCCCCTCCACTATTCCAACTACTAGTCATGTTTCTGAAATTAAAATTCTGGGATCTTGTAATGAAACAGACTTATGTTAGTTACAATTATGAATACATATACTTACGTATTAATACTGTTAGAATATTGTAGTTTTCAGGAGGAAAACAAGAGCCAGGAATTCTAAAGTTAGAAGATGAACTTGAAATAAGAATAAGGAAGTTTGGAGTACGGAAGCTCATTCACAGGAGGGTGGATCTAGTAGATTAGGCTGTCCAGTTTCTAATGGAATTTTGATTGTGAGATAAAGTTGTTTTTGGAATGTGTATGGAAGATAAGAAATGCAACACAAGTGTTCCTAGTTGTTGAAGTGTGTATGAGAAGGGAAGAGTTATTGTGTGCATTGGTGGCCCCTGAGATGTGCTTAGTAAATCTGTATTTGTGGTGAGCGTGAAGATTTGTGTTCCATATCAGGATTTCAGAAGAGGTCATTGCAGTGTGGTGATTGGGTATAAAAAAGGTTCCTTTATGGTAAAGAAGATAAGCAGCAATAATATGTCTGCTGAGGTTGATTGGGGAACCTTAACTATAAACCTACAGACTTTGTTCTTATTGGTCATTTAACTTTATGCATTTTCAAAATTAATCCTTTCAGTGAATTTTTGCATGGGAATTATTTCTGTGGTATCATAGCTGTTCATGATGCTTTGCAAACAGAGCTAGACATGTTTCTTTTAGTTGAAAAGTTTGCAGTTTGATTTTGACAGATTCAAAACAATTAGGCATGTTTGTAATCTGTGATCAAAGATAATTGTTAGCTAGGTTTGGCAGAAAGATGGGTTTTAAGAAGCATTTTGAAGGAGAGAGGATACTTGTTGCACGAGATAAGGAAAGCTGTTCTGTTCCAAGCATAGAGGTAATAAGTATGTTACATTAGATGCCAAGTGCATCCAGTTGCAATTTTGATCTGCATCTAATTTTTAAATGGAATAACAGGATCAGAAAACAAGGGCTTGTTTAGAAGATTGGTACTGGGAGCACCATACCATTACTAAGGAGCCTTTAATTTTATTTCTAGGTCCCTGCTTCTAATCCAGTCATGGTCAGTAGTAATCGGGTGATTTACTATCACTTGACAGATGTTTAGTGGCCTATAGGAAATGACTTGGGTCAGTCATGAGATGTTCTCATCACAAAAAAGCACCAATGCAATTGTTATCTATACTGACTTTCTTGTTAGCAGTGTAAGAAAGAGGTCAAGGATTTAACTGTCGTCTTACCCCTACAGATGATCCCTGCATAAAAGGAGTAAGGAATATTTCCATGACCAGCATAACATTAATTAAAGAGTTATTGAAACATAGTTTACTTTAAATATTTCAGAGTTTTGAGGGTGCTGTTTAATGAAAGAACCAATCGATGTTTAATTCCTTGTAATGTACATTTGCCTACTGTTCATATTTTGCTAGACTTAAACTGTTAATAGATAAAGGTTGAAACGTCTTGTAAAATTGATTTACTTTACATGTATTTACATGTTCACTTTCTTTCTTTCTTTCTTTTCTTTTAGGAAGGTGAAATATATGCTATAGAAACCTTTGGTAGCACAGGAAAGGGTGTTGTTCATGATGACATGGAATGTTCTCATTATATGAAAAATTTTGATGTTGGGCACGTGCCAATAAGGTTAGATCTGGTTTTGAAGCTATTTTTACTGCACCAGAGGAAGCTGTCACTTTTTTCTTTAGAGCTGGGGTACAGCAAAGCCTCTTAACTAATATCAGGTCTTCCAGGGGACTTGAAAAGACTAATGTAAATGATGCGCTTATATGAACTGCGCTGTAATATATGTGTGTGTGTGTGTGTGTGTGTACTAGACTCTGTTTACACATACAGGATGACAGTTCTTACCGCAGAGCTTGAAAATAGCAAAAAAACCAAAACACACAGAAAAGGTGATGCCCTCTAAATGTAGTCTATATTCCTATCATAACATACATAATGAGAAAATAAATATTTTTTGTAAGTTCACAATTCCCCCTTCTCTACTCAGTCAGGATGCTTTTCTTGTTTCCTTCTGGGAGCTTCTGTGACTTATGGTGCAGTTGCACAAGCAAATCTCTTTTTTGGGAACAGAGCTGGTTAAACTGTTAGTGTCATCTTCTGCTGAGGATGGTGGGATGTTTGATTATTTAAAAATTAACTCCTCAGAACAGTGCACTGACATAAAATGAAATGCTCCATTAATTTAGGCTAATTTCCAGATTTCACTGGGATTGCATTACACGGCATTTTTAGAAATGAAACATAAGTATTTTTGAAGCACAGGTAATCAGAGTAAGACATCACAATATAGCAAGTAACAGTGTGGCACACTAGATGCACAACACTGTTTCCAGGTCTTTTTACTACATCCACAACATTTAGAAGTAAATGTCTGTGTTTTGTGTGTGTATATGTAAAATGCATTATATGCTTTTTTGTATTAACATTAAGGTTGCAAAAGGAAGAGCTCAAGTCTGTAAATACTTAAGTTTTGAAGTTGTACACTTAGCTGTCTTGACAAAACAAAAACAGAAGATTATACATATTTTGCACATTTGTTACAGATTTTACAAATTATTTGACTTTCAGAAGTGAAAGTGATATTTACCAATGGTAAAGCTTAATCCCAAATTAGTTTAGTAAATTAGAAACTTCAGGATGATAGACTTGGAATACTTGTTTACAAAGTGAATAGTTCTGTTGACAGTCCCTTTCTTGAAAAGAATAACTTTTGTTATGCTTAATTAGGCTCATTTAAATGCCAACATAACTAGGTTTTGAAGTTATCCTCTTCATCTCACTCTAAGGAGTTGAGGGGAGATTGGTAGGCGTGAGTTCCCACCTTTTCTCCTCTGTTTTGCAAGGCTGAACTAATAAGACAGCAGCATTTTTGGTTTATTTTGAAGGCTATATTTTTCAATGGAAAGATAAAGGTTGAACATTTCTCCTTGAACAGAGCCTGAGATGATGTGAAAAGACATCAAAATCACTGGCTTTGCATTTTTGTAACACCCCTATATTTATCTTTTTACATGGTTTTTATTTCTGTATTAAATGCTTTCTTGATGGTACCTTTTTTTTTTTTCGCAGTTAATTCAGTGCATTCTTTCTTCTAGGCTTCCAAGAGCAAAACATTTGCTCAATGTTATCAATGAAAACTTTGGCACTCTTGCCTTCTGCCGCAGATGGCTAGATCGTCTGGGAGAAAGTAAATATCTAATGGCTCTGAAGAACCTGTGTGACTTGGGTATAGTGGATCCATATCCTCCCTTATGCGACATTAAAGGCTCATATACCGCCCAGTTTGAGCATACCATATTATTGCGCCCAACATGCAAAGAAGTTGTCAGCAGAGGAGATGACTATTAAACTCAGTGTCACCTCAACGCCTTTATGCTCTAGGCTTTGTTGGAACATGTTATACCAGAATTAATTTGCACCGTATTGTCTGTTTTAACAGTGGACCGATGTAATACTTTCCATGTTTGGAAAGAAAGGAATTTAATCAAAGGCAAGTCTTCTAATGTAACTAACCAAGGAAAAAGCTTTCATGCCTCTAGAAATATTTCAGAAGGTTACGTATATTTTTTTCTGTTCAGGGAAATATGTGCTATAAAGCTCAATTTTTAGTTTGGAATGAGTTATACATTTTGTTTTGAACATTTATGATAAGAAATGCTTTTCAAATATTTATATTACCATATTCCTACTTGAATGCTTTGAATGATTACACCTGACTTCTGCGCCTAAGCCCTCTATGGTATTGCCTTTTAAATTTCCTGGAATCCATTTTGTAAAAAATAGACAAATTTTCAGATTTTAAAAACATATATACTTTTTAAAAGTCTGGTTCTGACTCTGAGCAGGAGTCTGCTGGGGAACTGCTCTATTAAATAATAATAAAAAATATCCAGTTGCCATTTATTGTCTTGAAACTGGGCCTGTCCTACCATTTATGTGAAACTTGACAATCTGTCATTTATTTAACAGTAGTATCTATGCTGGGAGCCAGGCCAAGGTGTTTGGGGCTTTTTGTCATTGAGCATGTCACTCTCCGGTCTTGAGTTTTTCTGTTTTGGAACATGCTAGCAAGTACATTTTGACTGACTCGTTTGCTGCTGTTTTCCATAGGGAGGCACATCTGATATGCCTTCTTCAGCTAAATGCCTCCAACCTTTAATATTAAAATGTCACTGGGCTTGCCGCCAACCTTTAATATTAAAATGTCTCTTCAGATTCTTTAGTACCTGTATGCCCCATTGTATGACATTAAATATTCACTAATCGTAGTCTCCTGTCTCCTCAAAACCACAGGATAGGCAGAATAAAGATTTAGAAACAGTATTGAGGATGAAAACATTAGCTTTAGTCTGTAATTGAATCCTCTTCCAGATGAGCAAACTAAATTGGAATACCTGACACTTTTCTTGATGTAACAGGCATCATTATCTTTCTGCTACAATAACTGGCTGAATCTCATTCATGTTTGTTTTACTAAAACATGAGGATTTTTAGAGCTTGACTGCAGTTGGCATAACATCACTGCCTACTTATGTGGCTCAGTGTTAAAATTCTGTATAAAGTTACTGGTAACAAATATGCCAGCTTCTATAGTAGTCAGCATGAGTGCCTTAAACTTACCTGTTTTGGGAAAAGAGAACTCTTTACGAAAATATAAAGATGGCTGGCCTCTGGTTTATTTCAGTTTTTTTTTTTAATTTTAGAAATATTAAATATTTTGTTCTTTTTGGATTAAAGGGAGCTGTATATTGATCTCACAAGACTCTGATGTATGAGCTACAGCACTCTTCGTCCCCTGTTTTGAGGGAGGGAAGCAAAAAATGGCAAAATGTCTAAAGTCGAAAAGAAACTAGACCCTCAAAATCATCCCTGATTTTTCCATACTTTATATTTGTTGCTTATAGAAATGGGTGATGAAATAAACTCATTTACTTAATTCATGTTGATCTGTTTCCCCTTTGGAGTCTATATATCCTGCATGGTATTTCCAGCTGGGCAGCAACATCTGCATGTGTCTGTGAACTTGTACCTTAAAGTTAGATCACAAGATGGCATTATGCTGGCTAATGCTGTCCATACTGTACTGAGTACCTTGCAGAAGTGAAAACGGGCATTTGAAAAAATCTGTGGGATGGGTGGGGTTGTGTTAGGCAGTTAAATCATGATTTTTAAATGTATTGGCAGGACCAGAAATGGTGCTATAGACTTCTAGCCTTTATACTAGTAACATACCAGTAGTGGGTACCTAACTTTATTGCCTTATTTGGGGAAAGGGTTGGGGCTGAAAGGCTTTTGCCCGATCTGCACTATAAATTTAGCTCAGTAAAACTACATCACTCGGGGGTGAAAAATCCACACCCCTGACCTATGCAGTTATGCTGACCTAACCCCCCCAGTGTAGACTGCTGTCTTGACAGGAGGGCTTCTCCCATCAACACAGCTACCGCCTCTCATGGAGGCAGATTAATTATGCCAACGGGAGAAGCTCTCCCATTGGCATACTAGTGTCTTCACTGACGGTCGACAGCAGCACAGCACCAGTGCAGCTGCTCCACTGTAATGTTTTAAGTGTAGATCTGCCTTTTGATTTTAGCTGATTTTCTTATACCTTTCTCAACAACAAATTTTCTGCTTGAGACTCTGCAGGCAGCCTTATGGCTTCTGGTAGTGGTTATGTAGGTTACATCATTCTTTTTTTCTGTAGCATCTCTAATGGATCATTTCCAGAACAATTAAAAGCATATGAAACCAACTTTGAAATCTTACCACATAGGTCGTTTTCCCCCATTTCTTGTGTTTTTTCACACCCCTGAGCGCAGCAAGTTGCAACGCTGTACAGCGCCAGTGTAGCCAAAGCCTGACTGTCTTGTCTGGTCCTCTTGATGCAGGACACAGCTGTGCCCATATTGGGTAGATATGGCTGCTTTTTGTTATTGCACCCTTGCTTTTTGAGCTGCCTACTTCAACCAGCAGTAATGTTGAGACAGTAAGGCATGGGAGAGAAGACTGCATTTTGCAGAATCAAAATTTGTTTGATAGTCTCCTTGGCCCAGAACACAAGCATGGTGCACTGCATTATGTGAGTCCCTACCACAACTGTGATGAAGGTAGATGTTAGCGCTACTGTGCGTCCTCTAGCAAGGAGCTGGCACTAAAACTGGCAAGGCACTTCCTGTTTTATTAGGCAGTTTTGCCTGGGGAACATGGCAGGCACAAGGATTATAGAGTGCTTGGAGGCTTGAGTAGAATGCTTCCTGCTTAAACACATTTTGGAACCATAGAACTGCTGGATGCAAACTGTCTAATTAGCAGGACCTAATTACACAGAAAGTTGTCTTTTGAAGGCCTTGCATCTACGGTTCAGTAATTTTCTGTCACTTCACAGAATACACAGACAGCTCTTGACCAAAAGAGCTTCCAATCTAAAGGCCAGAGTCTGCCACTAGGTTGAATAGTCCTTATTTTGGGAGTATTCCTATTGAAACCAGTGAGATACTTGCAGATACTCACGGTACTACTCAACTTGAGTAAGGGTGGTGAAATCTGACACTTTCAAAGAGTCTCGTAGTTGACCTAAAATTTCCTTGGAGACTTGCAGCTCACATGTCAACCTTCTGTCACATAACATTTTAGCTCTTGCTGAAGGCTGCGGCTGATATTTCTATTGGGAGGCAGGGGGCCACTTTTTTGAAATAACTTTGTACTCAATAAAGAGCAGTAGTAAATGGCACACTTCTTTTTACTGCAGATTATATCGCTTGATGCTTAATGTAGCAGTTTTAGCACTCTGGCTTCCCTGAGCCTGAGGTATGTAGCAACCTGACTCGTACTGTAGCATGTATCTTAAGTGAATATATTTTAGGCATGTGCTAGTGTGCCTTTTAAAAAAGATTAAACTTCAAAGTGAAGTAACCACAAAGTAGTTAATTCTTTAGCAGAACAGCAGTTCTTCACTATAAATCTTCAACTTGATCTTGTAGTAGTACTACCTCCAGTATGGAAAACTATTCAAAATCCAAGAGAGGTACAAAAAGTTGAAAAGAGTTAAGAAAAACTTTTTAATGCTGTGATTTGTAAAAATTACTGGAATTCTTTAGTCTGGTTTATACAGGTGGTGGTTGGAGTTAAAGAAACTGCCAAACCCTGGCTGCTTCAGATATTTTTTGTATGTCAGGGAAAAAAACTAGGTTATCTTTATGGTTAATCAAAGTTTGTCATGGCTTTTGCAATTTAAAAATGTCATTTCTACTCAGTATTTTGTGGAGCATCTTCTAGCTTTCCTTAAAAATGAAAAGTGCTCTCTTCCTGTCACAAAATAGTGCTTCTGCAGAATGTTCATTTTCTTCATATGTAAATGTGTTCAGTGAAGACAGGTGAGCTATAAAACCATGTAATTTAGGAATGCATAACATACTTTAGGCAAGACCTAATATCACTTTTATAAGAATTTTTTTCAATATTCTATTATGGATTTTTCCTACATGAATTTGAGGCACCTTTTTGTTTGTTTTATAATTGAAATGTTTCAGTACATTTTTAAAAGTAAAAACTCTTCATTCGCTTGGAAAAAAGTGTGCTGTGATTCTTTTTTAGGATTTCTGCAGCTAAAATTGTGACTTTTTGCCATGACAAACCACCAGCCTTAAGATTGAAGATAAAAGGTAACCAAGTAGATTTTGTACAGTGCTGGCACGTTTGACAGTTCTGCAAGGCTCCAGTCATTCAGAAAAGAACAGATTTTCAAGTTGACATTGTGTGCAAAAGTAATGTCTAGAATCCATTTTTAAGATACACTGTAGCTAAATCAGTGCAGAATCTGAGAGTAGACCAGCCCTTTACACTTGTCTCCCTGCAGTATAGGAGGCAGTTCAGACTTATCCAAATGGTTCTGGGGCTTGGCCACACGCAAGATGAATACCTCCCAATTAGTACTGTAACACTAAATTCTTATTAAAAAACCTAAAAAGCTTCTGCAAGTAACTTTAGTTAGCTTTAATGTATAGGTAAATCTGTGAAGCCCAGCACTTACACGGCGCTTGTTATGTGACTAACTCCCTTCGCTTTATTTAAAAAAACAAAAAGACTGAAAGATTTGTCAGGGGAGTTGATTACTGCAAAAGTCTGTCCCTGAAAGGCAGTTGGGAAAGAAAATTTTCCGTTCTGGATCCTAAAGCCTCTCACAGCACAACATGGTTGAGATGTATTGAGCAGTAAGGGTTCTCCCTCCCCTAAAACTACTAGTAGTCTATTTTGGGAGTACTTGGAACATCATTTTGCAAAAGGATGTTACTGTTGAGGATTGAAGGTCATGCCTGTACTGATTTACTAAGTTGTTGATGATGAATGAGCAGGTGGTAGCTTTACAGACTTCCTATGTGGCTATATGTCTTTTCTGCCCAGGTGGTTGCCGTGGAATTGAAGGATTCAGATTCTTTGAGGCTCCATAGTATTTAAGATGAAAGGAGACAAATCATTAAAAAATGAAGTGGCAAATTCTGGTTTTTGTTTTTTAATTGTTAACCTTGACTTTAGATTACTCATCCTCTTCCTCTGGCTGGATTTCAGTCATGGACACAACTTTCCTCCCTGTGGGAAAGAGCATCTGCTCCTTTGATCTGGTTGTATTGTGATCCAAAAGCAAGAGTTCCCCATCCTTTAGGGAGAAACTAAGCAGAAGTCACAAGCACTGTGTGGAACCCCTCTCCTATCCTATATCTCTAGCATTGTTGTTTTTTCTCTTGCCTTTTAGGGTGGATGGGTTTTCTTGGTTGGTGTTTCCTTTTGGATCTGTTATCAGCACTTTGGGATTGGGGAGGGGGAAGCCTGATACATAATTGGGGAAGAACTGCAAAGGAAAATCCCTAAAGAGGCCTGAGTTTTCCTCTTGGAAGGGAGAGTTGGAAAGAATGACAATCATTTGATTACCCATTTAAGAACCCGAAGGGCTGAGGTGGACTGGGGTCTTAACCCTGGAGAATTTGGAGCCCCAATAGCTGGAGAGGACTAACCTGAAGTTTCTCTATTGGGGCTCATTTGTGTAGGCTCCAGTGAGGCTTTTCTTCTGGCAAAATATTGGTCTGTAGGTTGTGGCAGAATTCCTTTTAAGGTTGTCTTAAAGATAGAGCAAGCAAAAAAGCCAAGAGCCATTTGGCCTACCTGATTTTATGGGGGTGTGGAGCACAGAGGGAGATTGAGAGGTGGTTGGTTCTGTTTGTGGCACAGAGCTCTGACTGTGGCTCCCCTCCCATAAAAAGGGGAGGAGAGATTCTTGCTTGCTGGGATCCCCCAAAATAACACCAAACCCTAAAACCTATTAAGTGCTAAACTGCCATTTTGTTTGCACCATAACAGGCAGAGACCTGGTAGATAGATATCCACAGCTCTTGACCATTCCCCAAACTGCCTCTGATATTTAGAGGAAATATCTAAAAGCCCAAAGCTCTCAAATGGGGGGGGGAAAGCTCAACACCAATAGGCAGGAGAACCAAAGACTCCATGACAATCAATTTTATGTGGAAGATGCTCAGTTACTTCAGTGGTAAATAGCAATATAAAACTCTTACATCAAAAGTATCAGCTGTAGCCCCTGAAAGATCAGTGTAAAACTTGTAAGCAGTTAACTGTTTCCAGATAAGGGACTATAGAGTGAAAAAACATGAAATATTGCACTAGGGCCTAATCTATAGATTCATATTCAAGATATTGTAATAAAGAGTAACTTTCTACATGTTTTGTATGGTTTTTGAAGATAAAGAACTATTTTATAATAGCAACATGTTAGAATATCAATCAAAGAGATAAGGAACTAACCCTAGTAAAAAATGTTAGTCCACACAGTGTTTTATTGAGGTATAATTTTCCAAGAGCTGAGGTAATCTGCATACGTTTTTATGAAAAAAATACTTCACACCAACTTAAACTAATCATTACAATTTTGGCATTAGCTACAATTGGTGGGGAAATGTTCTGTTTTTTAGGCAATGAGGAAGAGGTGAATTCTCTGTTAATACTAGTTTAGAAATAATGGAGGAGTAAGTATGGCAGGTGTAGCTCCTACAGCACATCCACATTTAAATATTCTCTAGTTGTGTTTTATGCAACCTGTTTTGCTTAGTTAATTATGGTGCTTTATTAATGTGTGCTAGAGATTACTGAAGGACTGCTACCTTTCCAAGGAACTAGGCTCACTTTTTTCAGTATCTTTGTACACTGTTTGGCAAGATAAATCTTTTTGGTAACTAAGGAATTTCCCCCATAGTTTAGCAACCCAATTAAAACTTTAGGTTAGCATCTCACTTGTAAAAGGGTGCATGTAAAATAGGTAACCTTCATGTTTTATCTCCTAGCCATCATTTCTGTTCTATTAAATTTTTCTATCACTAATACACTGACATGTAACTAAGCACATATACTATTGTTTTCCTCTGGACACTTCACAAATAAAACACTATATATTTTTTTCCTTTCAGTATAGCTCCA
This sequence comes from Chrysemys picta bellii, assembly GCF_011386835.1. Taxonomy (NCBI): domain Eukaryota; kingdom Metazoa; phylum Chordata; order Testudines; family Emydidae; genus Chrysemys; species Chrysemys picta. The sequence goes on from NC_088791.1 coordinate 83,851,182, forward strand.
TCGGCACCACTGCGGGAAAACAGTGACTAAGGGTGGGAGCCACAAAGGCACTTGGCTGTGGCAATGCTGAGCATTACAATGCCTAAGGGTTAGGTACCGAGAAAGTCACAACACAGATCCACAAAAGCCAGCAGGGTAGATAGGGAGCTAGTCCCTGGGAGCTGCTGACCAGGTGGGTGTATACTAAGCACCTCTCCTCTTAGATAGGCACTGCTTTGCAATCCACAAAGGGGAACTTGCTGCCTGGAGGCAGCTGGCTTAGGTGCCTAAGCAACTTCTTGAGGGAAATGAGTTAGGTGCCTGCCTCCCTCCACACAAAACCGCTGCTGCTGGTGGTAGCTACCTTAAAGTTTTAGGTGGTTAGGGCGTTTGTCTGGGATGTGAGCAACCCAAGTTCAATTCCCTCCCTCTCTGCCAATATTTATCCACAGTGGAACAATCATTGGCTGGATCAGCCACTGAGAATGGGAATGAGGTTGTAGACCAGGAGTTAGGGCATCGAGCTGGGAGACTGTGGGTCCAGTCCAGTCCTCCTGCTCCAGTCATTCTTTCCTTATTTACACGTAGTGGAACAATAACAGGAGAGAATAAGGGAGCGGCTCCATCACATAATCCCACAGCTCTGTGGTTAGAGCAGTTGGAAGGTAGGAAACTCCTGTTCACATCCCTTCTCCTCCTCAGGCAGAACAGAGGACTGAGCCGGGGTCTCTCCCATCTCACAAGTGCTCTAACCCCTAGGTTACAAGTTATAAGGTGGGCACTACCACCTTCTCTCCTTTCTTCCCTCTCTCTCCCCCTCCCATTTTTGAATCTGGTAGGTAGCCTCTGACCATGCAATTTAGGCAGCCAAATGCCCCTCATTCTTAGTTTGTGAATTGCTCTGGGGCTTAGGCAGCCCATGGACACACCTGTATGCATGTTCAAAGGCTGAAACATGGGCAGGGTTCAGTAGCAGTTTTGTAGATCTGAGCCTAGCTTCTTATCTATCACTTGAAGGACATCCAGGAAAAAAATCCCTACCCCAATGAAGAAAAGTTCTGTTATTACTTGACATTTAATAGATGCTTTCTTTGTTAGTGCACCTTCATATTCTGTGAAGAATAAGACTGATTCCCACAGACAGAATCAATATATGCTATAAAATTATACTATAAAATTTTACACATGTAGAAAGTTAACAAAAATTATACAGACATCAGCTGTCCATTGAGAATATTTTTTTCTAAACCAAATCAGATTATCAAAATATAAACAGCTGAAAAACAGCCTGAGGTAAGAATTAAAAATTCAAAAGGGAAATTTTTTTTAAAAAGTTGTAAAACAATTCTAGGTACTTTGAAAGTTACCTACTATCAATATAAATTTATACTAACACTTAAGAGTGCTTACTTTAGCTAATACAAAAGTGTATAAACATAATGTACAATTGATTCACAAGTAAAAAAATACAATTTATACTTGCATTTTCTCTTTAAAAATACGCATAAGTTGACAAGTCAAACTTTTACTGTACACAGTAAATTGGCTTTGGATTAGCTGCTACTGTTTTCACTTGAACAGTCGACAAATTCAGTACGCTGCTGGTTTTCAGATGGTGAGCTCGGAAATGATATTCTACAGTGTCTGTTTGCCTGAGTAACTCGCTGGCTGTAAAACAAGATGTAGGCTTGAGCCTTGCATACTTCTTCCATAGTGCATATGTTGAGTATGGAATCATTGCAGTGTGCCCAGAATCCTAAAATGAAGTAAGACCATTGTAAAATAACCAAAATATTTATGTAAAATACTTGTACTTTACAGGTGACAAGTGTCTGCTACCGTTTGTTAAAAACACACAACCACAAACATTCACTAATTTTGTCTTTTCATTTTGGGTGAATAAACACTTAGTTTTACAGAGAAACAATTGTCTATCTCACATTTTATAAGGAATGTTTCTGCTGTATACACCAACCTGATTATATTTGTCTAATCATCAGGAAAAAAAATGCTCATAAATTGAAACTATTAGCTTTAATTTTATTGACCACCTATATTGTTATAATTCTTTCGGCACTGGTTAGTCTGGTTAGTAAAATCTTGGTCCATTTTATTTTAAGAAAGTAAGGATCCTGTTTGTGGCTACATTGATTCAGCTAAGGAACCAGAAGTGCAGCTTCTGGGTAACAAAAACAACATTTCTAATTTAAATTGCTTGTCCATACCTCCTTCTGAATTATAGCAGTAGGCAGTGTAGTGCCCTGAACCGAATCCTTTCCCATGATGCATAATCACAGCAGACAAGTCATAGATAAAGCAATCAGGTAAGAGGGACTTTAGGGATTCCCGGCAGCAATAAGGCTCCATATTTAATATCTGATCAAAGCTAACATGTACTCCAATCTTCTCACGATGATTGCGTCCTGACCACCTGGAAAAATATAAAAATTAAAAGAAAATGTGAATATTATTCAGTTGATTGGTGTTTTCTGAAGATAGTTTAATAGTTTATTTCAGTGAATCTATGCACATATAAATTCTGCACTGTTAGAATTCTGAGCTACTGAACCGTCTGACCTGCTAGTGCTTCTGTACTAAATGTTTGCTAATTTATATCCCTCAAAAGCTCCCCCTTAACTAATCTCCTCTTTCACTTCCCCTACATGTCAACGTTCATAGGGAAAAATCTTTTATATATGGCTTTTCACCTACACTATCTGCTGCTCTCAGCCTCCAAAATATTCCTCCTCACATTTGCCTGCTCTCGCGTGCTCACTAGTCATCCAAGCTGAAAAGACACTGGATATAATTATCAAAAAATATTTAAAATCACAAGAATGATGCAGAAGCTGCAGAGACTTCTTTATTACAGATTTGACTCTATACATTAATAGTGAAAACAGATCACCCCAGGGGCTGGTTCCCACTCTCATTTATCCCCTCATTCAGGAGTCACTCTGTCCCTCTGGCTGGACTAAGATCACGTACAGGTGCAGTCTCTTCTCCCTGGCTGCTCATGTTAGCACACGTTACCAGATTTAGATAGGGGGGGTTAAAAAATGCTAGTAAAGCTGCAGGTTATACAATCACCCTGGTGGGTTGCATGCAAACCTCAGACCGTGCACTAGTCACTAACGCAATCCTCTATTTTAAATAAAGTTGGTTGCTATGATCTCTCAACATATTTAGTAAAGTCGCATGGTACTGTTTGTCCACAACTCAAAACAATGAACTGTAGGCTGTTGTTTTCTCAAGATAGCAGAGATACTTCATGAGACAGATTTTTTTCTCTGTACATACAGGTATCCACAAAAGTCTCTTTTTCAAATAGAGAAAATTGATTCTTTTGTCTCAAACTACATAAGTGTTCAAGATTCAGGATAGGTTTTTAATTCTCCCGACTTCTGTTATTGGGAAGTAGCAGGAATAAAAATCTCACTTCTCTGCCTGTGAGATGCATTCTAACAATATTTTATTTACCAGGAAGAAATGGGTTTCCAGAAATTGTTTTTCCTTATACTATTGAGCTTGTGGGTATTCTCAAGGAAGACAATTTAGAGGGATTTCTCAAAAACTGATTTTGTTCACCCACTGAATGAGCCCAGAGAATTAGTGACTACTGGAACAAGGAGGAATATACTATTCAAAGAGAGTTTGCAACATTTCTAAGTTGCTTATAGCACTGCTTACCTGAACCGTTTAAGGTGTAGTCTCAGAACTTGAGGTAGTCGACACACCATAAGCTGTTTCTGGGCTTCTGTAAGTATAACTGGTTTGGAAGAAAATTTCCTACGTTTTGCTGTGACCAAACACACACAATGAAATAAGTGCTAAATTTAAAAAAACTACCACTAACAAAAAAAACCCTTGAATACAGCTTGAAAATTCATTGTCAAATATGCTTGTTTCATTTTAAGATTTACTGACCCCATGATTTAGAGTATTTAGATAATGTAACAAGGACTACTGAATATATGACTATATTGTCAGTTTAATAAGAAAGCATTTGGAATCCATTTGGCAAGGATTATTTTATGATTATTGGGCATGCAAAATGCCTCTTTTTTGCCTCTATTTTTATCTGGATTATTCATCTGAATGTTGGAAAATATACAAATACTTCAGCTATTTTCATCAGGAGCAAATGCGGACAGTCTGTTAATTTAATAAAGTGTCAAGACTTATTTCAACAGGTTTCTTTCATCTCTTCTTGGAGACTACCTTCTAATGAAAAACAGTAGTTGGTATGATGACCTAATCTGAACTCCTAAACCCACTTTCAAGCCTACTTTTGATGCACTTAATTAGAAGAGCGATTTTTCTATACTATTTCCTTTCACAATTAAAGAAACAGTCTTATGCTTTACTTATGACAGATTTTTTAAAAATTTGTCTTGCTTTCCTTTTAATTGCTGTTTTCCTTTTCTTACACTTTTAATGCCTATATTAATTTATATTTTATGTGGAGAACATATGCATGAGTACATACTGCCTTTACTCACTGTTGCACTGATCACACGCATATATCTTTCCTTCTAAAGCTTCCGTCTCTGTAAACTTGGCCAACATTTCTGTCAGCAGGCATGGATACTGAGAAGTCATCTCCTTCCCATTGCAATGATACCTCTCAGGAAATTCCAGCGACAGATCCCAGAACGATTCTATAGTATTTGATTTATTGTCACACGCAAGACATGTAACCTGTTAAGCAAAATATTAAGTTAGTCTCTAACATCCAAAAACCTGCTTCTCTACACGTGTCTTAATGTAGCTCTGAGAACAGTATGTGAATTCGGATCACAGATGCAAATGTATACAGTAGAAGAAATATTTTAACTAGAAACAAAAAAATTACCTGTTAACTTCTCTTCTCTGAAGCAGCATGTCCACCACTGTATTACACTAAGGTGTTTGATATCTTTCTCTTCTGTGAACTAGAAGTAGTTTCAAAATGATCTGTCTGGGATTGCTCAAGAGAAGGAAGAACAGTCCCTGAGATTTCTTTCTAGACAAATATTTACAAAGCAATAACTAACATGAATTATATATTAATATATAGTTTTATTGAAAGGAAAATAGTTTTTTTTATTTAAATCACATTCTTCTTATTTTGGAAGTCTTGCAGGGAAGGCTGGGATTGGTAGACATGCTTCTTCAATTTAACAGGTAAAAGATTTTTTTTTTCCTTTCACCTGTCACACTAAAGGAAAAAGGACAGCCACTAAGATAGATTAGCAATAATAAAAATATAGTGAACTGAAATGAGAATTTGCCTGGGAAAATGGAAGATAAGGCATCAAGGAAAATATAATGCACTTGATAGATATTTAATGGAAAGGAAGGGTCCTAAAAAGCTGTTGATTTTTTAAAAAGAACTAGAATAATATAACAGACAAATTACATATAGGCTTGCAATACAGTCAGAAAAGCTAATGCCAATTTGAGCTGCATTTGGAGAGGTACTATATCATGCAGCATCAGAGTCCTTCTCTATAATCCTTCCATATGCAGCATGCAAGTGGATTCCCTGTGGATCAGTTTGGAGGATCTGGGCCTGAAGCAGTAGCAAGACTGCATTTGGAATACAACAGATATAATTCAGGACACTCTAACACCAAAAAAGGGTCAACTAATAGGTTTGTTTCACACCCTCAATAAAGGCCAAAAAGGCACATCTGGAAATAAATCTTCCACATTTTCTAGTTTTACCAAGAGGTATCCCTACCTCTTGGTTTTCCACATGGTTAAAGTACAAGTAACCCACTCACAGGAATATTTACACTTAATATGTAAGAACCTTCCAAATAATCAGACTAATAACCACCTGGGGAAAAACCTCTCAATATTTATAAATATTCAGAAATCTCTAACTACAGCAGCTCTAAACCTATCATCGTTTTGTGGAGGCTAAATATTTTGGAGAAATCAATGGAGTAAATCCTGACTGTTAGGTGGACCCATATGGATAGCTTTGACACTACTTCCAATACAGGACACAACCCTATTGTGATATAATGGTCAACATTGTCCCCAAATTATGCAGTTTATGGAATTTAAACAGAATATGTTCTGTAAATGTAGATTTACAGACTCAGAACATAATATTTTGCTCCAGTGACATGCAATTTACATGTTCCACACACTTGAAAACATGTTGAGGTCTGTAACTGAAACTATAACTAAAAGCCAAAACAGTCGTTGATTAGTTCAATTATTTATTATCCACATAAATACATCCTTCCTATTTGGTTGTTTCCATAATCTATAACTAACATGAAAATATGGTGATAAACATCAATCACAGAAACAACTGAGGGATCTGAATATTTATTATATCAACATGATATCATAGACAAAAAAACTCAAACAGCACCGTATGCTCCAGTTCTAGAAATCGCAGACTGATCTACATCACTGACCTTCAGAAATGTGGAAATTCAGCCCATGTGCCCAAAAGCTCCTTTTTTCATGATGGCTTGGCTCACAATCATCCCAATATGCTCTACTAGTATCTGACTCTTTAAATCTAACACAACCATTTGCAGCCCTACAGGGGTCATTTTGCCTGTAATGCAGGTTGCAATTCCCTCACTTCCTGAGCCTCTTGTGTTGTTTTTGCCTTGCTATCTTTATCTCGTTCCCAGAACACAACACAGCCTCATTGTGTATGAAAAAGGACAAATATTAGAACTATTTTTCAAAATAAGTCTTCCAGCAGAACTCTATAGGAGATAATTTGCTCACAATTGAACAGACACAACTTTACCGTTAGTACCACACACTGGTGGTTAATAAAACAAAACAAAACAAACAAAACCCTGAAAAAGGTTTGTCAAAGACCATTACTGTGTTGGGGGCCATTTTTGTTCAGTACGTCCTTTCACACAGTTGAGCATAAGCTTAATCTTTGCTGCACTGCTGCATATTTTCAAACTTATTTTTTAGGGAACACGGGTTTTAAAATACTAAAACAAAAATGCATATTAAAGGGCACTATAACTTGAAACACTGCCATTCCTCCTGAAATCAGCTATTTCATGTGTAGCATTCTTTAGAGCAAATACAAAACATGTACTAGTATCCAGTAATAAGTGGCTGAGCTATGTGTTAGCCAGCTCACGTGTATTTGATTTTTTTTTTTTTTTGGTGCATAGTGTAGAGCATAGAAGGTTCCCAGCAGCTTTAATGTCCAAAAAACCCATAACCATTTTGTTCTTAGAAAAGAAATTTTATTCTTTGTGGCATGGAGAGTGAGGAAATTTACATTTTAAATTACTCTGGCTGGAGCTCATTCAGCTATACACTACATAAATGCCAAAGTCTGCCAATGTCTAAAGCAGCATTTCTCAAATGCAGCCACAAGGGGATTTTCCTGCAGCCATGACAGCCTCCTGGGCAGAGATGGGGGAGGGGGAAAAGCAGCAATCCCTCCCTGCAGCACCAAGGGGCTCTGGGGGGTGGGCTTCAGCACTCCCCTCCCCCACCCAGCAGCCATGGGACTTCAGGGGCAGGCTTCAGTCTCCCTTCCACCCCCACAGGGATCCGGCTCTGGATTTCAGCCAGGCGATGATCAAGAGCCAAGGAGCAGCGTGAGCCTGGGGTGCAAGGCTACGGAAGGGAACTCGGGGCAATGGGCGTGGGGGAGGCAGCAGGCCCAGGAGGGTGATGGTGAGCCCAGGAAGATGATGGAGGGCCAGGGGAGACAGCAGGGACTGGGGACACCAAAATACAATTGTCCATTATTTTTATTATTGAGTCTGCAAAAAAACCCTACATAAATAAATTACAATGATTTGGACATGTATATGTGCATATTTATTTGTTTTTCTTGAAGTTGAAGTATTTTAGGAAAATTTGTCAGAGTGGACATAAGCAAGAGGTGGTGGCCGCATTCTGAGGTCACCAAAAATGTTGTTGAGAGAACCCCCTGGTCTAAAGCCATAAACTATCAGTAATTCAGAATGAAAAAGGAATCAGAGTCTAGCCCTGACCACAGTTTAGGTGATTATTTTTGTCTTTGAGCATAATTACAGCATAAATATAGACTAATAAATTTCTGCTGTACAAACTGGTGTTTGTTGGAGTAAATGCTTATTTAATTGATGTATTACTTGAAGGATTTACTGAAAATGAATGCACAAGGTAAAGTTGCGGGCTCTGGATGAGATGCACAAATAAGAGTAAGAATGCAAGCAATTTTTGCAAGTTTTGGAGTTTTAAATTCAGCATGTTTTCCCGTCCATCTGTGCCCAGTTTTTAAGTTGTTCTGCAGAAGACAATGAGTCCTGTACTGTTGTTCTAGTACCAATCCTGACCCAGCAGAAGCACAGTTCAACTGAAGCAACCTGGCTGAGTGAGACATTCTGTGTAGAAACCTTTCTATTCAAAGTCCTTGTATGTAAGCAGTTCTTCATTCCATAGGCTCTTCATATAAACTGAGTGAATCTGATCCGTGCAGGCCAGTTCCTGTACTGATGCAGAGCCGCACTGACTTCAATGGGACATCACGTAAGCATAAGGGTTCACTTGTACAGATCAATTTGTAGGATCAGAACCTTAACTGTGGAGTTAACATAGCTCCACAATATACCAATGACAAGATTATTTTTTTTTCTCCTGTGTAGGTTTCATGTGTTAGAGTGCAAATATATGGCACAAATGCACAGCCAGTGAGTAACAGTTTTTCAACAGTATGTAGTTTACTGAAGAGTGTATAATTAAGTTAGAAAGACAAGGTGGGTGAGGTAATAGATTTATTGGACCAACTTCTATTGGAGAGAGAGACAACGTTTGGAGCTCACACAGAGCTCTTCAGCTCTGGAAAACTGACCTGAAGTGTCACTGCTAAATACAAAATGTGAACAGATTGTTTAGCATAGCTAGTTAATCCATATTTCGAGGGACCATTCAAGGTGAAGTGGCCCCTTAACATCCCTCCACTCCTGTCGAGGGGGGAGTGGGGGGGGGGGGGGAAGAGAGAACACACGGGGCCCAAAGGGCTGTTGGTGGGTTACAGATTGTTGCAATAAGCCATAAATCCAGTGTCTATTCAGTCCATGATTTTTAATGTCTAACAAAGTTATCAATTTAAGCTCCCAGGCTTGACTTTTCAGCTCTGAGTAAGGTCAAAAGCTTATCTCTCGCCAACAGAAGTTAGTCCAATAAAAGATATTACCTCATCCACCTTGTGTCTCTAATATCCTGGGACCAACGTAATTACATGCAATGGTGTTGTAACTAAGTTAATCACTGTGGGGGAGTTTAAAAACTGAAGAAATAGAGTAACATCTGACAAGTATATTTACCTCTTTCTGATATAGCTCAGCAGTATATCTGGATATTTTATTGAGAAAAATAGTATAATTTTATAATGTAGGTGATGAGTATGCATGATAGCAAAGGGCATGAGATTTTACTCCAGGTAAGGCGGTGGGGCTCAAACTTTTTTTACTGGTGACCCCTTTCACACAGCAAGCCTCTGAGTGCGACCCCCCCAATAAACTAAACACACTTTTTTATATATTTAAACACCATTATAAATGCTGGAGGCAAGCGGGGTTTGGGGTGGAGGTTGACAGCTCGCAACCCCCTGAGGGGTCCCAACCCCCAGTTTGAGAACCCCTAAGGTAAAGGTTTGGTTAGTGGCAGCAGTGTGTCATGTTTTATTACACTATTAAGAGTTTTGACTTTTAAAATATATAACTAGAATATAGTAAGGAAAAATTAACAAAGATGTATTGTAGAAAATGTTTGTTACAGTTTTTACATTAATTTACATACATGGATAGCCAATCCAGAGTGACAAGTGAGATTACAGTTTAGTGAATGTCAGGCAAAGTGAGCACGTGACATAATGTTTCCCTGTTACGTAGTCTAGGAATTCCTGTTGCAGTGGCTCCATCCTGAACATTCAATCATATCTCAAAACAAGGATATTACATACAATTGGTTATTTATGAGTGGCTGGAAAAAAAAAGTCACTTTACCTATGAGGAGATGAAGACCAGTCTGAAAAAAGTGATGAGGCAGAGATGACATCTAGGCCTAGTCTTCACTTACCGGCTGGTCCGGAGGCACGCAATCGATATTCTGTGATCGATTTATCGCGTCTGGTTAAGACGCGATAAATCGATCCCGGAAGTGCCCACAATCGGCACCGGTACTCCAGCTCTCCAAGAGGAGTACGCAGCGTCGACGGGGGGAGACTTCCGGAAGCGTCTGGACCACGGTAAGTCCGGACTAAGGTACTTCGAATTCAGCTACGTTATTAACGTAGCTGAATTTGCGTACCTTAGTCCGAAGTCCGGACTAAGTGGGGACCAGCCCACAGAGTGGCAACTGAATCAAAGGCTGCTTGCTATGTCTGAGGAGTTTGCTTGTGGAAAGCAGACAATTGGCCTTGCAATCCTTTTCCACATAAATGAATTTTAATGTGTAGAATGTACTGACATGAAATCGCCAGATTCGGCCACTAGATTCAAGATGAATATGGCAGCCCCTTAGAAAAGCAGCCTTATTCTGACAGGCAGCCACCTCAAGAATACCATTAAATCTAGCTATAGTAGAGGAAAGCAAGCTGTTACCACACTGCTGTGGGACAAGTTGATCAAAGATCCATTTCCCCCTGCTCTGTGCAACAGACAAGAAGAAGGACAGAGCTTGACGGTGGATGTCCTGGTCTCCTTCACAGCAACACAGTCACTCCTCCTCTTTGCTTTCATTGTTGGGTTTAATGCTATGAGAGCACACAGGTGACTACGCAAACTTTAAATATAAAAAAAATAAGAGTAATCTTTGATGGGGCTACAACGTTTTGTTTTGGGGGAATGGGAGGAGGAAAAGACTGCCGGAGATCAGCCAGTGTACAGAATCCTGCCCTATTGCTGCCCATGCTGAACTTGTTCAGTTCATTCAGAACATGGCTGCAGGGATCTCACACCTGCATCTTTCACACATTAAATTAACTTTTTTAAAAAAAGGTTGCAAGGTGGATTGTTGTCTGCTTCCCCAGCTGCATGCTGCTAGCAAACAAGCAAACTCCACAGAAGTAGCAAGCAGCCGTGATTCAATTACTATTTATAGATTAAGTTAAATGTCACCTAATGGAGAAATACACCTAGCTGGAAAGTTGACAGGAGATATTTTTGAGAATCGGTAGACACCCCGTCCCCTAAAAAAAGCCCACAGACTCACTCACACCAAGAGGTAGAAATTAATGTGTGGAGTGGTACAGACTAATATATTATGAGCATAAACACTCTTGCTGTCTATCTCAAGTCCTGCTATTTTGTGACATGACATATCCAATCCAGGTTATCATAAAACCCTGATTTCCATAGGCAAGACTGTATGCTAGCCATCCTCCCTCCCTCCTGCAAAGTTCTCCCCTTAAATTCATAGCACGGTACTTAAAACATTTCAACATTGTTCACGCTGCGTGTGTGTTATACTCCTTTCGTGTCTATTTAGATTGTAAACTCTTTGGGGGCACAGACTGTTTACTACTCTCTATTTGTACAGCACATAACAATGGAGCCCCATTCATGATTGGTCCTTAGGCACTACCATAATAAACATGAAAACCTACACTGAAGTTTCTCATTTTTAAAAATGAATTTCCATACAGAGACATCTAAAGTTCTAATTCCTGCTGGTATCATATTTGGTAAGTGAAACACAGATCTAGCAGAAGCAAAGTAATACTAGCTACAATTAGTTTTTCATTGAATTCTAAAATAACTTTTTAATCAATGATAAATATTGGTAAATTTGGCTTAAGAAAAAAGGCACTCAATTACAATTTTGTTGTAAGAGGAGCCAAAGGATATACATCTTCCTCTTGTTGTACTAGGATGTCAAGTGAAAAGCTTCGCATAAGGTCTCTGAAATTCAAATGCAGTGGAATACTCACAAAACAGCCTCTTTTAAGGTTATGATATTTCTCATTTGGAGCAGATTTATATATAATTATTTTTCCTGTACTTAAAAAAGTGCTTATCACAAATAATTTTAAACTTGCTGTATTTCTCTGATTTAACTTTCAGTTATAAAATCAGATTTCACAATTCAGAATTACTTAGAAGCATTAGGTAAGATTTAACATTTAATTGTTTTGTAACATGTGCCAGTTCACCCAGTCATACTTAGCAACATTCATTTTCTTGTGGGAAGTGGTCACACGTCCTTTAAAGGTGATTTGCAAATGGGGGGGGGGAGGGGGAAATAGGTTTGTGCCCTTTTTCAGGCCTCCTTATAAGCATAAAAGTTTCAGCATGGCTTTTTTCGGCATGTTTCTTACATTAGAAATTAATGTCCCACCTAGATTGGGAGACCACCATCACTGGTAAATTGGTGAAATGTAACAAGAATCAAGAGTGAAAGTGGAGCAATTGAGAGGATAAGGGATTTTTAGTTAGACTTAACAGTTTGTTAATAGCAATGGAGTTTCAATTATTAATTTTGGATAAGGGATCACTTTCAGAGAGAGTCAAGTATACCTCTTCACACATTCCTTCAGTTAAAACGATAGAACTCACAAACGTGTTCTGACACTATCAAAAGGTCCTCTAGTGTGGAAGATTACTTTTGAAATTTGATTTATAATTAGGTTTCAGAATTGAAACCCCAATTCAGATGACTGTTTCAGTTCACATATCTTAGAGCTATTGTTTAGATGGTTTTACAAACAATATATCAATTTGCTTTTGACCCTTTCACACCAGAAGACTAGGTGTTTTTGTTTTTTCTAAAAGGAAAGCTTAGATTCTGCCACCAAATTCTGTGGTTGCGGAACAGCAGAAGACAACGGGTTCTCACAATTAGACCCTTTCCTTGGAGGACACCACCGTCAGCTCCAGAAACTTGGTTCCATCTGGGATGGAATTGGACGATTCTCGTACTGAAGGTTTCATGTGGAAGAGGAATGGGGATCAGTGAGTCCACTCAAATCTAAGGATACCTCCAAACCCAAGGATGCTAGGGCTAGTTCATGTTTTACCACCACACAAGATACAATCTTTCTCCTTGAAGCTGGTTCAACTGTGTTGGAGCTGCAGTTCCCTTACTACTAGGGGCTTTCTACACCATGTCCTCTGTAGCAACTGCTAGTTTATGGTCAACAACTCACAACAACCTTTGCAGTACACCAAGACCAATATATTTTAGAATTTCTTTTACTGAAGTGACAAGCTGCTTTGAAAGCTCCTAAAACTCATTAGTTAAATGTTAAAATCCCCAAAAGGTGGTCTATATCTCACCTCTCCCCAGCTATCAAATATTAAACATTTAATTAATATGGGCTTAAAGAAAGAAAGTGGCAAAGCTAAAAATTGACTTTCAAGCAACACAAAATTTGTTAAATTTCCTAGAAATTAGGAAGTCTAAATTAGATGACAGTTGAGCAATCTCAACTGCCAGGCATGTTCTGTTGCTACTAAATTCAACAAAATGACTACAGAATACAAAGCTACAAGCTAAGTGCTAAGGCAGATGTAACCTCACACTTCAGGAGCAGGAGTGTAATAGTAACTGGCTATTTATCATGGTACACTGGCTTTCCTGTAAAGTCCTTTGTCTTGTTCCACTTTGGTTTGTTTTTTTTGAATGGCTGACAGCTAGGTAGTACAACAGGTTTTGAACCCAGATGTTCAGAAATAAACACCAAAATAGGTTAGAGGGGTTTTTTTTTTTTGGTTGAGATTTGGCAAGATATACAAACACAAAAGGTGAAGAGTAGTCGTTTTCCAAATTACTTTGTACATGCTTATCTCTAGTACTATGTGTGATGCTTTGTTACCACCCTTTTTTCATGTGCTGTCTTCATGTTCTCAGCCTCAACTGTTCAAATATCCAGTTATGCTAACTCTGTCAGGCACTTGTCTAACTGAGGACACATGAAATCTTAGTAAGTGGGGAATAGTACAGAGATGTGTTAGAAGTAGAAACCCAAAGTCCATGTACACATTTATAAACAGACATGTTTACTAACCATATATTTTGTATAGGGTGAATTGATCAGACTTCAATCAAAAGTACATTAAAACAAGCTATTTTGTAATGATGCTCAAAGAAGTAAACAATTCCACCATTCAAGTTTTCGCTTGAGCCCCATTTCGTTTTTTTCCCTCTGCCCAAGGGGATAAAAAACTACATCATTGTGATGGGATTTTTCATCATATGTACCTCCTGTTCAGTAAAGATTTTGCTATTCTCTTCCCCAATGCAGGAGGCTGTGAATGTTTCTCTTGCCACTGGCCTTCTTTATACAGGAAAAGGCAGTAATGGTACTGTTTAAGATTTTGCTGCTGTCTACCCTCTGCAGAACCCTGAAAATTATACCACCAAATGGCACCTGCAAGGAGGTTCGTAATCCAAAGTAAGTCTCAACCTTGCAAGTAAAAATGATTATATATTGAACATGTTTTCCTGTAACAGACCTAATGCCAGGTCTTCAGTTTTTGTATTAGTACTGCATTAGTATTACTATTTTCTTAAAGGGTGTGATTTTTTTTAAACCCGATGTCATACCAGTGCAACCCTGTTATAAAGATGCCATATAATAGTGTAGCTTATTTACCTTCACTTATGGGAATTAAGCTATACCGGTACAAGTACTTACACACATATATAACTATGCTCACAGTGACCCGGGGGGGGGGGGGGGGGAGTGGGAGGGAGGAAGGAAGGAGAAGAGGAAGGGACTATATATAATCAGCATCCCCTCCTGTGTGTAGAATCCATACTTGCAATCACCTCTGTATTAAGGAGTTTCCAGAGCATGTTCAACCCATTTACTACAATAGAACAAATTTTCCAAATTGGCACCAGTCATAAGAAAACAGGAATTGTCATACCTCACCAGACCAAGAACTTATCTAGTGTAGTATCCTTTCTCCACCTGTGGCCAACCAGACACTGCAGAGTGAAGTGTAAAATCTCCATAGTAGACAATTATGAACCAATATGCCCATCAGAGAGGTTTCTTACCAACTCCACCAGTTAGTGGCTGACCTATGTATGTCCTTATGTATAAGTTACATATTCCATATCCCTAAAGTAACTAGATAGTAAGGGTTTAAGATTTAAAAAGAGGATTAAACTCCTGGTCTCAATAATATGTTGTAGGAGTGGGTTCTACAATTTAATATGATGTAAAAATATTTCAACTTATCATTGAAGTTTACTTTTTAGTTTTTAAATCAGGCAATTCCTTTCACTGAGAGGGTAATTAGGAGTTCTCAAATGATCATCTTTATACTATCATTTTATAAACCTCTCATATCCCTTTTTATTCACCATCTCAACTAAGTAGTCCTACTCTTTTCCCCTCAACTCTTTAATCCCTTAAATGTGTACTGTACATCACTGCCTAGTCTCCTGTCAGTGATTTGTCAATATTAAGAGGGTTTTTTTAAATCATAAGACATACCTGACTTAAAAGCTGTCCATGAAAAATGGTGTTGACCACATTCAGAACCTGTTTGATAAGTTTCCTTTGAGAAGTGGGGATGAGAGCTGGGTATCTGGTCCCAGTTGTCTCCAGTTCCTGCTGTACTTTATCCAAAAGTTCACAGAGGAATTCCTGAGCATCTTGTTGGGCATAACCTCGGAAGGCTGGGATTAGTCTCCACACAGAATGGAGCATGGCAAAAGGAGACACCAATGCCCACTTGCCAGACCACATAACTTGGAACAGAGTATGTAGCTCATGACACAGAGAAATGTGCTTTGAGCTTGGCTCCCTGGGCTGAATAAGCTCCATATTTCTACTTTTTGATGCCCCTCCACTTAGTCCGGATGATAAACTAGGTCGTCTAATAGAAGATGATCCTTTTACCTTCACTTGGGTCTCATTGACACAAAATGCAGAACCAGTAATTGGAGGGTGCTTAGTAGAGGATCTTGTTTTTTCATTGGCTGCTGTTGCCAGCAACTCCTGAGTTTGGTTCAGATCAAGCTTTAAAAAACATTCCCGAAAAATAAGCAAATGACTCAATACTTGCAGAATAGAGTTCATATAGCATGTATTTCCCAAGTTTCTCAGTCCGGTTACACCAGGAGTCACTGTAGGCCTTCGCTTAATTGGAGAATCACCAATTTTTTTCAATCTTACTTCATCTGAGGTAGAAGTTACTTTCAGCTCTGCAGGAGAGGACAAATCTTGTGGTAATTTTTGTACATAGGGTGATACTTTTGAGGATATTTTATTTTGATTTTGTAAACGAGAACTCTTCCTTGGAGGCATTTTTTCCATCTCTACTTTCAACTGACGCTTTCGCTCTTGTCTTCTTTTCCTAGCTTTGTCCCTTCTTTCCTCTGCCTCCTCCTGGCGCCTCTCTTCTTCCAAAATCCTTTTCCCACTAGGTGTTAGCTCAAACCATGATCTGAACACTCTGCCCATTAATGCACGCCTTCTGTGCCACAGAGCCGTGAACATGCGGTCTTCATTTCGAAGCAAGGCTTGGGCACCATTGTGTGAAAGGTAAGAGTCATCACTCGTACCCATAGATCGCAAAGTCCTGCCACTACGGGTAGTGCAGTCATAGTTTTGACTCTTGATTGCACTTAATGTACTTCGCAATAGTTTTAAGTCACCAGTTGCATTATCATTAAGAACATAGTCATCACAAAGGTAACAGAAAACATACAGCTCATTCACTTCCAATGCCACTGAATGACTACTTTCCTGAAAGTGCTTTAGTGCATGCTCTTCAATGTATCTTCCACATGCAACATGCGAACAGCTAAGGCATGCCCAGACAGATTCTGTAGTATTGCAGTCCACGCAATGCCATTTTTGAGGGTTCAGGATGGAATGATCTTGGGCTAGCCGTAGTCGCCCTATGTGCTTACACTTATCCATTATTAATACTGAAATACTGGAGAAATACTAGAGAAACACGTTATCCAAACTATTTTCTGTCCATGACATTCTGACCTGCAAACTAAAGGGAAAAAAAAAAGTTCAGCTTCACATATAGTGTAAGTCAAAAGTAAGTTAATACATCCTTGGCAATAAAATTATTTGGTTTAGTTTTAAATGATACTGATGTACTATTCTGTAATCAGAGTCACAATCAACAATCTTGTTACAAGTTTTAGCAGAAAGGTTCGTGACTGAATGGGCATGAAGACTGAACTACTCATGCCACTAGTACCTTCTGTATCCAGGCTGAGGCATGTTGATAACATAAGCCTGTTGCGCTGGTTTAATTAAAGGTGTTATTCTAAATTGTTTTTGTTAAACCAGTGTAACTCTGTATGAACACCTATCTGTTCAAACCTGGCATATATTGGTTTAGCTTACATTAGTAAATTTACAGGGCAAGTTAAACTGACAAGTTTTAAATTAACAAGAATGTCCACACAGAAAAGTTATACCAGTTTAGCTATATCGGTTTAGAATCGCACCTTTCATCTAACACCAGTTTAGCTAACTGTGTTTCGACAAGCCTATAGTGAACAGAAGTTTACACCATCACTGACCTCGCTAGTCTCTATTTGATAGATAAAATAGACTTCAGTTTCTAGGGTCATTGTGGCATATTACATAACTAGCTGGTGACCTCCCCCAGAATAAGCAAGTTTAGGACTACTGTACCTCCTCTCCTGTCCCGTCCCATGAGAACCTAATTGTAGAGTCCTGATCAAAAAATAAAGTTGCACCAGTTTAACTAAAGATGTCCTTTTAAACAGATTTCCAATAAGGGCAATTGTGCCTGGATGCTTAAATGAACTTAAATCTGGCTTGTATTGTTTTAGCTTGTCCCTGTAAATAGATATATCCAGTTTTAAACCAGTTTTAAGCTTGTCCACATAGGGGTTTGCACTGGTTTAACTAAATCAGTTCAAGATAGCATGCAGACAAGCCCTAAGTTAGAAGATTGACAAATGGGAGGACTCCTTCCCTCCCCTTTATTCTGTTCCCATCCTTCACAAAGAAGCGAGTCAATACCTTAAATTTGAACTCAAGTGCTGGTGCCCAGGATGCCACTAACAAAAAGGGCTAGATACTAATATCACTCAGCAAATTAACTTCTCTAAGTCTTGTATCTATGTGTACTTATCTGAGAATCCCTAAGCACTTTTCAAGCATTAAATGTGGATGCATGCCAGGCTGTGCCAAAAAAGGAATGTGCTAGTACAAATTTCTAGTTTTGGCTAGGCCAAAGCCTCACAACACACTAGAGGTACAGAGGTAAACATTTTGCAAGTGATCAAACTGAGATACAGAGATATTAACAATGATAGAGCTGGAATAGACCCAACAAATTTGGACTCCTACTCAAATTATAAGAACTCTTCTTCCATTTTTGCAGATTACTTTGGTATGTTCAAACAGAAATTCATTTCTAATCAGGCCAATCCATTCTAATGTCCATTAGGCAATCCAATGTTTATGATATCATAGCAAATGTTAAATGACATCAGTGAATGAAGGGGGTAAGAAGTGGCAGCTGCTTATGAAAGCAGCTTATTTACACAAAATCTAAACAAAATCCTTTTCTTTACCCATTTTTAACTGAACAAGGCCACATTACTCTTTGTTTTTTTAACATTTGACAGTGTGAATATGGTTCTTTAAATATTAATGTTTAGTTAGCAAAATAAAACTATTGAATAGTTTATAAGCTTGACACTAACATCTAAATAAGACGACATATGTATTTGGTTTGGCTTTTTTTTTTTTTTTTTTTTTTAATTAAACACCACAGAAAAAGTCTGCAGATGAACCAATGGTGCTGAAACGATTTAAGCACAAATGATTTGATGCCGCCACATGCTAATCATCCTGATTCAGTTTGTTTTGCCCTGTAGCCGTACTAGTGCTGACCTACACAGTTTCAGTTGCAATGCATTCAGGCTACCTATTCCATAATTACCAGATCACATGCCAGAAGCAGCGTATCCCGAGAGTACATTCAGAGAGTCTGAAGACATTGCTGGGCTGTTGGACACTAATGAAGACTAGCTGAATCACTTCATTTTGTCTGCATCTATATTGACACTATTACTCCTGCTGAAAGCTAGACTATTTTAGAATAATTAGACTATTTGAAAGCAATTAATGTTTGTACATGTATTTATCCTCTCAACACCCTGGTGATAGAGAAGTAGTATTCTCCTCGTTTTACAGATTGGGAACTGAGACAGAGACTTGCCCAAGGACACACAGGATGCTTGTGGCAGAGCAGGAGATTGTATCCAGGTCTCCAGCTAGTGTCATCACTGACCATCCTCTCTCTCAGGACTTAGTGACTTACGATTGGAAATAGTTCTTTGTATTTAACTCAAACATTCAGTTCACCTTAATTCCTCATGAGATATCTAATGAAAAATGCTACAAGATAACCCATTAACCTTAGTGATTAGATAGTAAAATTTGAAAGTCAGTATTCATATTTTGGTAACGTATAATTCTGAGACAAATTTTCATTTTAATTTCCATACAAGTGCTTAGAGTCAATACTATCTATGTACAGGGAAGTTAAATATCCCTAAGACTAGATATTTCATGTGCAATAATAAAGACAGCTAACCCCATTCTTCCTCTACTCCCCCCAGTCTGAAAGGCATGCTTTACCAAGTGTGTTGCACTTATTTTATGTCAATATTGTATAATAAAGTTCAACTAATGGCACACAACACTACTGCCACTCAGTCATACTCTTACACTATGCTGGCAATCATTCATATGTAACATTGCAACTGCACGATTTCCAGTAAATTTAGTTTTTGTTTTACAGAGTTTCTACCTAAAGAGCTTTTACACAGAACTACAACACATAGCAGCTTAGTTTTCTTTGGTTTAATTATAAAATTACTGTAGTATTTACCAAAGAGCAGGATTTTGCTACAGGGCAGTTAGGTAACTAAATATAACCATAACAGTTGCTGTCTGTTCTCATTACTTAACCTACCTGCTTGACAAGCAGATTATTTATATCTTAAATATAAGTAAACTTATTGATAACACCTGCATAGTAAAGTCTAAATATTTAAAAGAAACTTTTGGAAGAAACTTTTTATTATGATTTTCAAACTGAAGAATTTAATCCTTAAAGCTAGAAACATCATCAGAGATGCACCACTATTCTTTTCTATAGGGTGCACACCTGATGCAATGGGATACATGTATGAAAATGAGGGATTTTAAAAATCAGTTGCATACTGATGAAATTCTTATGTTTATTTTATGAAGTTATAGCAGGTCAAATATTAATAATACTTAAGGAAAATACCTACTTAAGGATATTGTAAGAATTAGTTACTATACATGCTTTGAAAATAAGTACTACATACAGGTGCTTTTACAGACTACTGAACGCTGTATGCCCATGCATGCTCCCACGGGTCTCCTTCCCAAAGCTTCACAAGCCAGCAGGGAGTGTTCCCATTGGATAGAGGAAGAACACTTAAGGTCAGACTTCCCTATGTCTGGTCTGAGAATGACACTTGGCTGGGCAGCCAGACACCACAGCCCCCAAAGCTCTTATCAATCAGAAGGAACTGATGGGAATTGGAGACTCCTTGATGTGGGTCAGAACAATGAGGGGTTGCTGATTTTGGTTAGGATACAGTACGTTGGTTAGACAACAACGTTTACATGGGGAAGTGATTTTTTCTTCTCTTTAATATTAGAGCTGGCTGGGAAGTCTGACAATAGCATTTTCCTTTGGAAAGCAAAATGGTCCATGGGAACACATTGATTTCAAAGAATCTGTCACTGGAAACTTGTCTTGTTTCTGCTAGCTCACCTACCTGCTGGGAAGCCAGGAGAGAGACTAGAGAGGAACAGAGTTGTTCAGATTATTATCACAGCTGCTATAAATATAACTACCAAATATAACACCAGAACATTCACTAAAAATACTTTATATAACTAAAGCTTAATTGTGCCATTCCTACCCAGACCTCAATTGAGCAAGATACTTCAGTATGTACTTTAAGCTCATGAATAGTCTTCAATGGGACTATTTTTGCTTAAAGTTAAGCACATGCTGAATTGAGGGCACAAGTAGTTACACTGACTTCAGAGCGATTTCTTGGGTAATTAAGGCCAGTGTGATCAAACCTTTAATATGTAGAGCAGGGATCCTCAACCTTTGGCACGCAGCCCTTCAGGGAAATCCTCTGGCGGGTCGGAACAGTTTGTTTACCTGCAGCGTCTGCAGTCTCGGCCAATCGCAGCTCCCACTGCCCACGGTTTGCCGTTCCAGGCCAATGGGGGCTGGAGGAAGCGGTGGCCAGCACATCCCTTGGCCCGCACAGCTTCCCGCAGCCCCCATTGGCCTGGAACGGCAAACCGCAGCCAGTGGGAGCTGAAATCAGCCGAACCTGCGGATGCTGCTGGTAAATAAACCGTCCCGACCTGCCAGCAGATTTCCCTGATGGGCTGCGTGCCAAAGGTTGCCGATCCCTGATGTAGATTAATAGAATGGGACTATGAAAGCTTAAGGTGACATTGTTTTAAAATTGCCATATGGGCATAAAGACAAACAGGAGCCAAGAGTACACTTTTGTACAGCATTGAGGGAACTCAGAAGAAAAAACAAAACTGTTAATGCACTGAGTGGATTTGTTTATAAGGAAAGACTGGAAGTGTTGTATAGTACGTATAGCTTGGAGCTAAGCAAGTTTTTTTTTTTTTTTAAATAAACACATACTTGTATAGCATTTAAATTACACCTCTACCCCGACAGAACACTGTCCTTGGGAGCCAAAAAATCTTACTGCGTTATAGGTGAAACTGCGTTATATCGAACTTGCTTTGATCCACCGGAGTGCTGCGTTATATCTGGTCGCGTTATATCGGGGTAGAGGTGTATTTAGGATAACACATGGGATGAGATCAAGAATGGGAAGACAATATCAGGAGCCACTTCCTTATAATTTTATCTATTAGACTGTAGAATAGTCTCAAGTAGAAACAAACAATGGAAGTCACATAACTTAAGACACTTCAAGGGTGGGCAAAACACTAAGTACCTAAGGGAAAAATCTTGAACTGGAAAGATGGATTAGAAAGACTAATAGAATCACAGAACAGACCTCTGCTAGAGCCTGCAACTCTCTTCTCTAGTAGCTGGAGCAGGGAGGATGAAGCAGCCTACTTGTGCCATTAAACTTTACAAGTTTAAATTCCCTAAAACCAAGCTATTTAGTATCTCCTTGTGGGTAGTGTCTTGCCCTGTTGTCCTCCCTCAGCACTCAGCTCTCTGTGCATGGGGAAGAAGAAATGTTAATTAGTTGACCAGCACTTCAGAGACCAAATTCTCCCTTTTGCCATTAGCACTTAGAACTGAGCAGAAGGAATGAGCAAAGTAACAGAGGAGATAATGGCAACACAGTCAGCCAACCAAAATGTGTTTAGCTAAAACTTGTGGGAGAATTCAACTCTATAGAACCTTCTCTTCCCTGAGTTTCACTGGCAGAAAAGTGAGTGTATCAAGGACTCATATTTTCTTCACTAATAAAAGTTCAGAAGTATTGCCTTTAACATTGATAAAATAAAGCTTTGCATTATAAAACAATTTCTATTTAAAATGTTATTTAGTCCTACTACTAGGAGAGATGAAAAGATTTGTAATTAAAAGGGCAGTCAAATTTGGTCTAAAATTTACATTTGGTTAAAAATTGTCTTTTTGAAGCCAAAAAACTCTTTACTCAGTCTTTTAAATTCAAGTTAAAAAAACAAAACAAACACTTCCCCAGTCACTAAAATCTGAACCTGATAGCACTAACATAGTGAAAGTGAAACCAACAACTGACTCCATTGATTTGTTTTGTCCAAGCCAAGTGAAATGCAAGAATAAAATACTGACATTAGATTTTAAAATATCAGTTGTAATAATCTGTTACTGAGCACATAAGGAAGTGAACTCTATGAATTTTTTAAGTGTCCCTTTAACACTTTGGGTCCTAAACTGATTGACAGAATTCACTGAACTGGTTTCCACTTTATCCAAATCCAGAAAACATGCACAAGCATAACTTTTTGCAGAACCTAAGCCTTAATTTTGTTATGCTAAATAGTAATATTTAAAAAAAACTATTGGAAGCATTTTCCCATTGACATCAAAGCAACCTATTACACTGGTCATGGTGTCCCCATTTCCTAGTTATTCTGCACCCAGTCAGATCTGGATTTAGCAACTAGTTATCAATCCTTAAGGTTTTTTGCCTGCTAGGAAGTTTGTACTGTTTTCCAGAAGTGATGCAACTGAATAAACGCTAGTGTAGTTCTCCATTATGTCAGCGACACTGGAACAGCCAAACATTACAGACATGTGGGCAAAAGATGCCTACTTTTCGCAAATAGTTGTAAAATTACTTCAGTTACAGAGACTTCATGGTGAACAAGTGTTTAAATCAGAACAAGAACCTGTTTTTTACAGAAGAGTGAAGTGTCTCTAATGAGTTTGGATACACTTCATAGCAAATAGGAACAGATGTACAAACTTGACTGTTCCAATGATAAATTAAAAGCAGCAATTACACATGTGATTATTCTGATAAGTACCTTAATGTTTCTACAGAACCTAGTCCCAGTCCTGATGGGGGCTTTGCGTGCTACCATAATAAAGAAAAGTCAATCAGACCAAATTAGCACACACAATACTTGAGGCAAGAGCAGCAATATTTCACTGACTGTTCTTGTGTCATATCAAAAAAGTGATGTGGTTCCACTCAGTGAGGTAAGTAATGAAGAAACCTTTTTGCAACATAGTGATTGTTAATTGATTGTTCAGATTGAACATAAAGAAAACGTTAGGATTCACCAGAAACAACAGATTTGCTTTGTGAACCATTTTACACCATTGTATTGTTTCTTGCTTATTTGCATTTAATTGTAGTTCCTGGCTGACTCATTAGCAAATTTACAAGTTCACAATATTCTTTGAGAGTCCCTCCCCCACAAAGGTACTTTTTGAAACTCTCTCAAATGAAACTCAGCATCCAGGGCCTTAGCAAAGGGGTTTCCAGCCCTAACGATGTCAGTTACTCAGGCGTAACAAAAGAATTCAAGTGTGAGGCCTGAAGGTTGCACTTGGCTGCTTGTTCCACAAAGCCCCCCTATACACGAATGCATTATACCCAGAAACGTGACGGCTTGGAGACAAGCTCGGTAACTAAAGGGACCTTCTACACGAGCGCGGTGCATTTTGCCTTGGAAAAAAGGAAGGACTATTTTAGAGAGACTGGCAGCGTGTCGGCCTCACCTTTACGGCTACCATGAACCTGACTTTTCAATAATCACAAAATCTGTGCAACCCCCCCCCCCCACACACACACACACACACACACACGCCGCACGCAGCCGGCCTTCGCGGCAACGAGTTGGCATTTGGCTACCCTGGGAGAGCGCAGCGCCCGGCCCAGAGCTCGCAGCACCGAGAGAGACAGAAGTCGCGGGGGTTGCTTTACTAACAAGCCCTTGGCCGTGTCCCGGGAGGCTCCCCAGGTCAGAGGCAGGCAGAGCTCTCCCGGCAGCAGCATCCTTCCCCCCCACCCCGCGCGGGGCTGCAGCGCCCGGGAGGGGAGCGGGTCCCCCGGGACCTCACCCGGCACCGACTTTATCCCGAGCCTACAACGGCCGGGGGGAAGTGGACAGAGCCAGGGTCGCCCCCATGAGGAACAGCTGCCAGGTGGCGAGGGGCTCCCCCCGCGGGGGGCGGCTCCTCTCCTGGGGAGGGAGAAGCTCGCACCCCGCCGTCCCTCCAGAAGCGCCAAATCCGGGCCAGCTCCTCGCCCCCAGCGCGGGACGGGTGCCCCGGGAAGGTGACCCCCGCCCGGCCCCGGGGGCTGCTCTCACCCACCTGGGCTGGGAGCCCGGTCCTGCCGCCCGCCGCCTGCGCCCCGCGTGGGGAAGCTCAGCCGAGCCGAGCTCCGCGCCCGAGGTCCCCGCCAGCCGCCGCCATCTTGTGCGCCCGCCTGCGCGGCCTCCCGCGGCCGCTGGACAACGTCAGCGCCGCTGGGAGCCCGGCCCCAGTCCCGCCGGGCCCCCCCGCCTGCCCGGCCCTGGCGACGGGCTCCGCCTGCCCCGCGGCGCCCAATGGGAGCCGGCTCAGCGAGCGCCCCCCGCCGTGGGGAGGGGCCTTGGGGATCGTTCAGCCTGTTGCCTTGTCCTGCCTGTGTCTGGTCCTCCGCGTGTGTGTGTGGGGGGGGGAGTCTGTCTGGGGAAGGGGGGTGTCTGTGCCTGCTAGTCTATAGGTCTGTGTCTGTCTGTGGAACTGGGTGTGGGGGGGCACTGGGGGTGTCTGTCCATGGGTGTGCCTGGGTCTTTGGGTGAGTGTGTGTCTGTCTCTTTGTTTCTGTTAGTCTTTCTCTGTGTGTGTCCCTCTGGTTAAAAACCCCCAAGGGGGCAGAATTGTGAGATGAGTTTCCCATAAAACCTACACAGAAGATACCCCAAACCTATTATTTTGTATAGCATTGAAACAAACTGCACAGGGAGCTGGCAACTCATAGAGATCCCCTATCCATCTACCCATCCCGTATGCACCAGGAAGGTGTGCAGGGCTTTGTGGGGGCGGAGGGGAATCAAAAATCATGATGCACTTATATGTATACCATTGTATGCAATATAATGTGTCATTGTAATCATATTTACCAGTTCATGTTGTAATCATATTTATCATTTGCATTGTGGTAGCTGCCAGAGGCCCCAGTCAGGATCATTGTGCCTGGTACTCTACAAACACATAGGCCACATGGTGCCTACCTACCCCAAGAAGCTCAGAAGACTATGCCTACAATACTGCGTGTATATTAGGTGCAATGTAACTGAAATCAGAAATACCCTGAGTGAATAAAGCAGTTAAACTAGGAAACTGGGGAAAATACTAGCACTAAGCCTAACTGGTTCCTCCTTGTCTGGTACAACATACTAAAGACAGCAAGTGGAAGAGATTGTTGCAGGCTTATTTTGTATGTCACTTGAATCTGCTGTTGCAGCAAAATTGTTTGCTTTCAAATTTAGTGAATTTTTTTTCTGTTAAGTAGTTCTTTATGTGTCAGCAGGAAAACAAGCCAAGGGAATCCTCTATATCCCTATTCTATCACATCTAAATATTCAATAACTCCCAAGGCAAATATGTTTGTTTGCATCCTGTTACTTTAAGCAGCTTGCATTGTCATTTACCTAAACGTATTATGATGCAACACTATTTACACCTCAGTCACACCACAGCTTTAAGACATTTGAGTGGTTTTCACCAGTAATACAGGAGTGCTGGTAAGAGACTGATCCTTATTTCCAAATGAGTCAGGGTTGTTCTTGTCTCAAGAAGCTTGTTAGTTCTTTCCTGGTTAGATCAACTAGATCTGCACCAGTCTTGGACCAAGAGCAATCAGGAATTTCCTTGTTTTCAGTGGTTCTTTTGCATTCTGTTTCCTGTGTTCATTGCAGATTTCAGTCTTGGACAGCTCTATCTTTGATGGCATCATTCTTGCCTAGGCAGAATAAGATCTCTCAGGCTCTGTTTTTATACTTCTCAGTACCCTGCTGGACACAGTTTTATACTTCGCCTTTCTGACCTCATGCTATAAGGTGTTAAGTCACAATGTTCTTTGTACAGAATTGTACATGTGGTATAGTTTCACCTCTTCCTGGAGCTGTTGAAACTACATGCTCTGTAAGAAGTTCTTATTTCATTATGAAGGCTTAAACAGAGAAAGCCATTTATACTTGCATACTATTTTACAACCTGCAGATACCATAATCTGTAAGTCTTAAGTATCTGCACATCTTCCTTTTTAAATTAAGCTTTCTGACATAAAACCAAAGGCTTTTAGCTTGTTTTCAGTAATGCATTTTCTGAATAATCAACTTATATTTTGTATTTTCTTTTACTGTGTTTGTTCTTGGACATAGCATATCAGGGTGTTGAGTAGTATCTTGGGATAGATGCCTGAGGCCTGGTCTACACTACGAGTTTAGGTCGACTTTAGCAGCGTTAAATCGAATTAAGCCTGGACACGTTCACACGACGAAGCCCTTTCTTTCGACTTAAGGGGCCCTTTAAACCGGTTTCTTTACTCCACCTCTGACGAGGGGATTAGCGATAAAATCGGCCTTAGTGGGTTGGAATTGGGGTAGTGTGGACGGAATTTGACGTTATTGGCCTCCGGGAGCTATCCCACAGTGCTTCATTGTGACCACTCTGGACAGCACTCTCAACTCAGATGCACTGACCAGGTAGACAGGAAAAGCCCCGCGAACGTTTGAATTTCATTTCCTGTTTGCCCAGCATGGAGAGCACAGGTGACCACGCAGAGCTCATCAGCACAGGTAACCGTGATGGAGTCCCAGGATCGCAAAAGAGCTCCAGCATGGACCGAACGGGAGGTATGGGATCTGCTTGCCATATGGGGAGATGAATCAGTGCTAGCTGAACTCCGTAGCAGTAAAAGAAATGGCAAAATATTAGAAAAGGTCTCCAAGGCCATGAAGGACAGAGGCCATAACAGCAGTGCCACGTGAAAATTAAGGAGCTAAGGCAAGCCTACCACAAAGCCAGAGAGGCAAACGGAAGGTCCGGGGCACAGCCGCAAACATGCCCCTTCTACGCGGAGCTGCATGCCATGCTAGGGGGTGCAGCCACCACTACCCCAACTGTGTGCTATGACTCCTTCACTGGAGAAACACACAGGGAAGAGGGTTCGGGGTACGAGGAAGAGGAGGATGAAGATAATGTGGATAGCTCACAGCAGCAAGGAAGCGGAGAAACCGGTTTCCCCAACAGCCAGGATATGTTTATCACCCTGGACCTGGAGCCAGTAACCCCCGAACTCACCCAAGGTATGCTCCCAGACCATGAGGGCACACCGGGGACCTCTGGTGAGTGTACCTTTGTAAATATTACACATGGTTTAAAAGCAAGCGTGTTTAATGATTAATGTGCCCTGGCAATTGCGGCCAGTACAGCTACTGGAAAAGTCTGTTAACGTGTATGGGGATGGAGCGGAAATCCTCCAGGGACATCTCCAGAAAGCTCTCCTTCATGTACTCCCAAAGCCTTTGCAAAAGGTTTCTGGGGAGGGCTGCCTTATCCCATCCGCCCTGGTAGGACACTTTACCACGCCAGGCCAGTAGCACGTAGTCTGGAATCATTGCATAACAAAGCATGGCAGCATATGGTCCCAGTGTTTGCTGGCATGCAGACATCCATTCCTTATCGCTCTTTGTTATCCTCAGGAGAGTGATATCATTCACGGTCACCTGGTTGAAATGGGGTGATTTTATTAAGGGGACATTCAGAGGTGCCCGTTCCTGCTCAGCTGACCAGAAATGTTCCCCGCTGTTAGCCACGCGGTGGGGGGAGGGGTGAAGTGATCATCCCAGAGAATTGGGTGTGGGGGGGGTGTTAGTTGGGTTTGTGCTGCATGTTAACCCGGGAACCGCAGCCCCTCCTTTTTACATTGCAAACCCATTTTAAATGGCCAACCCAATGGGTGGTTGGTATGGGAAATGAGGGCGCTACTGTTTGAAACCATTCCCACATGTTAAGAAGGTGAAAAAAGCCAAAAGACTGTGGCTTACCATGGCTGCCTGCAAGCCGAAATCTGTTGCCTGGCACTGCGTGAGTGATCTCTCACACCAAACCGGCAGGCCCTCAATATAAGAGGAAAAATGCGACCTTGTAACGAAAGCACATGTGCTGTGTAATGTGAACAGCAAAATTTAACGTGAAAGAGTGTACCCATTGTTCTCTAAAATGTGTCTTTTTTAACCACCTCTCCCTTCTCCTCCACCAGCTGCAAATGTTTCTCCTTCACAGAGGCTAGTGAAGATTAGAAGGAGAAAACGGCGGACTCGGGATGACATGTTCACAGAGCTCCAGATGTCCTCCCACGCTGAAAGAGCACAGCAGAATGCGTGGAGGCAGTCAATATCAGACTACAGAAAAGCACAGTATGAACGAGAGGAGAGGTGGCGGGCTGAATCGCGGGATGAACAGAGCAAATGGCGGGCTGAAGATGATAGGTGGCGTCAGCTTGCAGACAGAAGGCAAGAGTCAAGGCTCCGGCTGCTGGAGCATCAAACTGATATGCTCCAGAGTATGGTTGAGCTGCAGGAAAGGCAGCAGGAGCAGAGACTGCCGCTACAGCCCCTGTGTAACCAACAGCCCTCCTCCCCAAGTTCCATAGCCTCCTCACCCAGACGCCCAAGAACACGATTGGGGGGCCTCCGGCCACCCAGTCATTCCACCCCAGATGATTGCCCGAGCATCAGAAGGCTGGCCTTCAATAAGAGTTAAAGTTTTAAACTCAGTGTGTCCTTTTCCTTCCCTCCTCCCCCACCCATCCCAGGCTACCTTGGCAATTATCCCCTAGTTGTGTGATGAATTAATAAAAAATGCATGAATGTGAAGTAACAATGACTTTATTGCCTCTGCAAGCGGTGCTCGAAGGGAGAGGGGAGGATGGGGTTTTTGGTTTACAGGGAAGTAGAGTGAACCAGGTGGGGGGTGGGGCGGAGGGTTCATCAAGGAGAAACAAACAGAAGTTTCACACTGTTGCCTGGCCAGTCACAAAACTCATTTTCAAAGCTTCTCTGATGCGCACCGCGCCCTGCTGTGCTCTTCTAACTGCCCTGGTGTCTGGCTGCGCATAATCAGCGGCCAGGCGATGTGCCTCAACCTCCCACCCCGCCATAAATGTCTCCCCCTTACTCTCACAGATATTGTGGAGCGCACAGCAAGCAGCAATAACCATGGGGATATTCTTTTTGCTGAGGTCTGAGCAAGTCAGTAAGCTGCGCCAGCGCGCTTTTAAACGTCCAAATGCACATTCCACCACCATTCGGCACTTGCTCAGCCTGTAGTTGAACAGGTCCTGACTACTGTCCAGGCTGACTGTGTACGGCTTCATGAGCCATGGCATTAAGCGGTAGGCTGGGTCCCCAAGGATAACTATAGGCATTTCAACATCCCCAACGGTTATTTTCTGGTCCGAGAAGAAAGTCCCTTCCTCCAGCTTTCGAAACAGACCAGAGTGCCTGAAGACGCGAGCGTCATGTACCTTTCCCGGCCATCCCACGTTGATATTGGTGAAACGTCCCTTGTCATCCACCAGGGCTTGCAGCAGCATTGAAAAGTACCCCTTGTGGTTTATGTACTCGGTGGCTTGGTGCTCTGCTGCCAAGATAGGGATATGGGTTCCGTCTATCGCCCCACCACAGTTTGGGAATCCCATTGCAGCAAAGCCATTCACTATGGCCTGCACGTTTCCCAGAGTCACTACCCTTGATATCACCAGGTCTTTGATTGCCCTGGCAACTTGGATCACAGCAGCCCCCACAGTAGATTTGCCCACTCCAAATTGATTCCCGACTGACCGGTAGCTGTCTGGCGTTGCAAGCTTCCACAGGGCTATCGCCACTCGCTTCTCAACTGTGAGGGCTGCTCTCATCCTGGTATTCTGGCGCTTCAGGGCAGGGGAAAGCAAGTCACAAAGTTCCATGAAAGTGCCCTTACGCATGCGAAAGTTTCGCAGCCACTGGGAATCGTCCCACACCTGCAGCACGATGCGGTCCCACCAGTCTGTGCTTGTTTCCCGGGCGTTCCACGGCATGAACCTGCCCCAGTAACACCATGATTTGCACATTACTGGGGCCTGTACTTTGTAAGGTCTATGTCCATATCAATTTCCTCATCACTCTCGTCGCCGCGCTGCAATCGCCTCCTCGGCTGGTCCTCGTTTTGCTTTGGCATGTCCTGGCTCTGCATATACTCCAGGACAATGCACATGGTGTTCATAGTGCTCATAATTGCCACGGTGATCTGAGCGGGCTCCATGATCCCAGTGCTATGGCGTCTGGTCTGAAAAAAGGCGCGAAACTAGTATCTGACGGACGGAGGGACGAGTGATGACATGGCGTACAGGTACAGGGAATTAAAATCAACAAAGATGGCTGTGCATCAGGGAGAAACACAAACAACTGTCACACAGAATGGCCCCTCCAAAGATTGATTTAAAAACCCTGGGTTTAGCAGGCCGTTGATTTCACAGAGGGAGGGGGAAGCAAATAAATACAGAACAAATCTATTTTTTACATCTTAAGCTGGCAGACAACGGTGCAGCATGACTGATAGCCCTCGGCATCTTCTGGTTGTTTGGCAGAAAATACTGGGCGCTTGGCAGAAAATAGCATACTACGACTGATAGCCATCATCGTCGAGACTGCCCAGGTGCCCATGATTGACAGCCACTGCAGTACGATGACGACGGATACCAGTCGTAATATACCATCTTCTACCAAAAGGCAAGGGGCTGCTGTTGTGTGCAATGCAGCCCCACGTCTGCCAGCCCCACGTCTGCCAGCACCCAGATCGCCAATGTAGGCTACCAGTCATACTGCACCGTCTACTGCCAAAAGGCAATTAGCTGCTGCTGTGTAGCAATGCAGTACCACGTCTGCCGGCACCCAGAGGACATATGGTGACGGTGAGCTGAGCTGAGCGGGCTCCATGCTTGGCGTGGTATGTTGTCTGCACAGGTAACCAAGGTAAAAAGGCGCAAATCGATTGCCGTTGTTCTGACGGAGGGGGAGGTGCCTGACAACATGTACCCAGAACCCCCCACGACACTGTTTTGCATCATTCAGGCATTGGGAATCTCAACCCAGAATTCCAATGGGCAGCAGAGACTGCGGGAACTGTGGGATAGCTACCCACAGTGCAACGCTCCGGAAGTCGACGCTAGCCTCGGTACTGTGGACGCGGTCCACCGACTTCATGCACTTAGAGCATTTTATGTGGGGACACACACAATCGGCTGTCTACAACCGATTTCTATAAAACCAGCTTCTATAAATTCGACCTAATTTCGTAGTGTAGACATACCCTGAGAGAGCCTTAGGGTGGCACTGGGATCGTTTCAATTGTTGTATGTGCTGTGACAAAGTTCCTCCTCTATCTTGGTGGGTCTTGCGCTTATTGGCAGATTTTCTTGCCTCAGAGATTCACCATGTGGGTTGGGGAACAGCCCAGAGACCTTCCCCTCTGGAAGAACCCATAGTCCAGGTCAATTGGGAGGTTTGGGGGGAACCCAGGCCCGCCCTCTACCCCGGGTTCCAGCCCAGAGCCCTGTGGACTGCAGCTGTCTATAATGCCTCCTGTAACTCCCTGGGCTACTTCCCCATGGACTCCTCCAACACCTTCCTTATTCTCACCACAGGACCTTCCTTCTGGTGTCTGATAACGCTTGTGCTCCTCAGTCCTCCAGCAGCACTCCCTCTCAGCTCCTTACACCTCTTGCTCCCAGCTCCTCACACTCACACCACAAACTGAAGTGAGCTCCTTTTTAAAACCCAGGTGCCCTGATTAGCCTGCCTTAATTGATTCTAGAAGCTTCTTCTTAATTGGCTCCGGGTGTCCTAATTAGCCTGCCTGCCTTAACTGGTTCTAGCAGGTTCCTGATTACTCTAGTGCAGCCCCTGCTCTGGTCACTCAGGGAACAGAAAACTACTCATCCAGTGACCAGTATATTTGCCCTCTACCAGACTCCTGTACCCCACTGGTCTGGGTCTGTCACAGTACGCTTAACAATGTTTAAAAAAATATCTATTGGGTACATATCCTAAGAAACTAGGCACTGCTGATAAAAGGAATTCACTCAGAGTATGTCTCTGACATCTGTTTGCTTCTCATTATCTGGGGAAAACAAGAGAGTGTTTGATTTACCACTTCAGCATCTCAAGCTACCCCCTCAGTTTGAAATTTATAACACGTCAGGGTGTTTACTTGACTGCATTTAAAATCTTGGACATCTGGTTAAAGGGTTCCATTTGTGTCATAGCAAAAAGTGTGTTTTTTAATGTAAATCTTGAAATGAAGTACATAGTTGGTCCAGTTCTGCTCTGTCACACCTGGGAATCCTCACTGATTTTTATCAAGATTGCAAAAGTGTAACTTGGTGGACTCTGGCCAAGAGTGTCAGCATTTCAATCTTCCTTCAAATATGAATGAAGAATTAAAGGATTGTCAGGGACACGTTACATTTGATGTTTTTAGCAAATTAATGTGAAGGAATATGTGGATGTGAACAAATGGACATCACCTGGATGTCCTTTTACTGTCTGCATGTGTTCCTAATCTTGCAATTTGAAAATATTGTCTTGTCAGAATATCTGGTATCAAAAGTAATCAATTATGCACTGTGATTAGGTGCCTTGTCAAATCTTTCTCTTGTATTTCTAAGGCACCTATCACCCTGGTATCTACGTTTTGAAATTAGCATTATATTTTTCCTTTTTGCCAAGATGCCATATAAATCCAGAGTAAGGTTTCATTCTTCCTATTGTCCCTATTCCTGATCAGCTTGTCACTTAACATTTTAGAATCTCCACTAGATGGACTGTGTGGCTGAGGGGGAGGAATGGAATACAGCAGCAGAAGGAACTAAAGCACTCTCAAGAAGCAGAGGGAAAATAGCAGGTTTCTAAGCTCTGCCAAAGCAGAGCTCCAATTATGCAGGACTTATTCGATCCACATGGCTGATGCCTTCCCTTGTTATACAACTATAAAGATGTACAGAAGCAGAGCTCATTTTTAGGTGCTCCTGATAGTAGCAGCCTCTTCCCACAAGTCTCTCCCACTACCTCCAAGAGAGCACTTCTACTCCTCCTACCAAGCCATGCCCCTAATGTTAATGTTTAAGAGTCACAAAGATAATCAGGTGATTTTATAACTAGTTAACATTACTGGATAATTCCCAATTTGACAGTGCCATTTTGCCACATACCATCTGTCTAATGTACTATGTAGTACACAGGGCTCTGTGTATAACATACATTCCTGAAAACATCTAGAAATACAGCAGTTTCCACGTTTCATGGTCTTAAAGGACAATTTTAAAGGCAGGGGGTTCCAGGTTTAAGAGTGGTATAGATGAGAATAAATACAGAAGGAAGAACAAGATTCAAAAGGAATGATGAGACAGACTATGAAAAACAACATCCACTAGACCTGCCAACACTGGATCTCTGTGTCTAGCAACAGCATCAAAAAGTTCCATCCCAGAATCTTTTTGTCTGGCTGCCATAGTATTGCCTATGAAGCCACCAGTACAAAGAATTCTGGGGCACGTTTGGACACCAGTGCACCTATCACTGGCTCTGGATGGCACTATTTTTGGTACTCATCAACACCACAGCAGACCTGATGAAAAGAATTGTTGGAGAGTGACATACTCCTTGGCCCCTCCCCCCACCTTCATGGGCTTAAGGCATTATCTTCACAGCACTCTCAGCTTACAGTGGCCTAGGGGTTCTCACAACAAAAATTTTGGTGGCCTCAGAATGCCTCAGACAAATTTTCCTAAAATACTTAATTAACTTTAGGAAAAACAAATATGCACATATACATGTCCAAATCGTAATTTATTTATGTAGGTTTTTTTTGCAGACTCAGTAATAAAAATAATGTACAGTTGTATGTTGATGCCCCTGGCCCTGCTGCCTCCCCCCATCTTCCACAGATCCCCCCCGGTTCCTGCTGCCTCCATCCACTCCCCTAGTCTCCACAGGTCCCGCTGCTTCTTCCCCACCATTGGCCTGACCTCCCTTCTATGGACTTGCACCCCAGGCTCATCCCACTCGCTGCCTCTTGACCATGGCACCCAGTAAGACTGGCCCTGCTGAAGCCCCACCCCCTGGGCTGAAGCCCAGAACCAGAATCCCATAGCTGGAGTGAGGGGCGGAGGGCTGAAACCCGAACCAGGAGCCTCCAGGGAGGGAGACTGAAGCCCACCCCTGGAGTCCCATGGCTGTGCCCCTTCCCCCATGTCTACCCAGGAGGCTGTTCTGGCTTCAGGAAAAACCCCTGGTGGCTGCATGCATAGGTACCGACTCCGTGGGTGCTCTGCACCCACCGGCAGTCAGTCAAGCGCCCCACCTCCCCCCAGCTCTCCTCCGCCTCCGCTCCGCCTCCACCTCCTCCCCTGAGCGTGCTGCGTCCCCGCTTGTCCTCCCAGTGCTTGCTGCTGCAAAACAGCTGTTTCGCAGCGTAACAAGCTGTGGGAGGGAGAGAGGAGGAGCCGGAACGCAGCGCATTCAGGGGAGGAGGCGGGGAAGAGGCAGGGCCGGGGTGGGGATTTGGGGAAGGAGTCCAATGGGCAGGGAGGGGGCAGAGTTGGGGTGGGGACTTTGGGGAAGGGGTTGGAATGGGGGTGGGACAGGGCCTGGAGGGGGTGAGGCAGGGGACGAGCACCCACCCGCGCCAGGAAAAGTTGGCCCCTATGGCTGCATGCAGCCACGGTGGCCACATTTAGGGAGTGAGAGACTGGGCATCAACTCCACCCATCCCCTTTCCCTATTTTCTGTTCCCTTCCCCCCTTTCCTTAATCCATCATCTCTTTCTTTTCCTCTTTACTGCCAAACCTGCTTACTCCTCAGACACCTTTATGTTCTTGGTCCAACACACACACTCTCACACTCAGACCATGTCTACACTACAAACTTTTGCCAATACAAGTTACATTGGCATAAAGCCACTGCGGTTCATATATTGCTTGTGAGTGTGCATACTTGGCTCCTTATGTCAGCACAACGCAGTGCACAATGGATAGGTATCCCCAGTGTGCAACTTGCTACTGCCCAGCGCACTTTTTGTGAAATGTTGGCAATGCATAGTGGGGCAGAAATGAGTCATGCAAGGGTGACTGGGACTGTGTGGTCAAGTTCCCATCACGCAACTTTCTCCATCCCATAATGCCATCCCTAGTCCATAATTATCATGCCTATTTTTAAAATCCCACAAACCCACGCAGGAGTTGTTGCTGTGCCATCTCTGAGCGCATGATCCACCACTATTTGCAGAGCCACAAGAAAAGCTGCGGGGAGGATGACAATTTCGTGGAGAACAGATTGTTGTGGGACATTGGAAGAACCAGTTCAAGGTCATTGGTCATGTTCATGGAGCAGCTGCAGATGGTGGAGCGCCACTTCTGGGCCTGAGAAACAAGCACTGACTGGTGAGATCACATCGTAATGCAGGTTTGGGATGGCGAGCAGCGGCTGCAGAACTTTCAGCTGTGCAAGGCCATGGTCCTGGACCTGCGTGGTGAGCTCACCCCAGCAGCTGGTGCAGCTGGCCTCAGGGACTGCCAGAGCAGCTGGCCCCGGGTCGCTCCCAGGGATTGCTGCTGAGATGCTTCCTGGGGCTGCCCCCAGGACTGCTGCTTGGGTGGTCCCTGGGACCAGCTGCACTGGCCGCTGCTTGTGTGGACCCAGAGCCAGCTGCCCGGTGCTGCCCAAACAGTGGCTGGTGCAGCTAGCTCTGGGGCAGCCCCCAGGACCACTTCTCGGGCGCTCTCCGGTGCCGTCCCCAGGATTGCTGCTCGGGCAGTTTGCGGGACCAGCTGCACCTGCCGCTGCTCAGGCAGTCCCCAGAGCCAGCTGGCCCCTGAGCAGCAGCTGGTGTGGCTGGCCGCGGGGACTGTCTGACCAGCTGGCCCCAGGTCGCTCCAGCAGCAGCCAGTGTGGTTGGCTGTGCGGCACCTGAGCAGCTGGCCCCGAAGTCAGCTGCACCCGTTGCTGCGGAAGTCATGGTAGTCACAGAAAGTCACGGAATCTGTGACTTCTGCAACCTCCATGAAAGAATCACAGCCAGGCCCACTGACAGCAATTCCGGGCCCCAGGGCAGAACAGTCAGTGGGCCCCCACGCACGCACAAGCCGCACCCGCGTGGATGCGGTCCGCCTGACATTTGGGCAGAGCTGCACTTGCGCTGGCTGGTGCCCAGTGAGCTGCCGGCTGCGCTGCTGGGCGAGCTCTTCCAGCATGGCCAGGGCTTCCACATGCCCGTCCGGTAAGGTTGCCAACTGTCTAATTGTGCAAACACAAAGACCCTTGCCCCGCCCCTTCTCCAAGGCCACGCCCCCTGCTCACTCCACCCTCCCCACTCACTCTCCCCAACCCTCACTCACTTTCACCAAGCTGGGGCAGGAAGTTAGGGTGTGGGAGGGGGTGAAGGTTGCAGGCTCTGGGAGGGAGTTTGGGTGCAGGAGGGGGTGTGGGATCGGGCTTTGGGAGGGAGTTTGGGTGCGGGGCGAGGTGTGGGGTCGACTCTGGGAGGGAGTTTGAGTGCTGGAGGGGGTGAGGGGTGCAGACTCTGGGAGGGAGTTTGGGTACGGGAGGGGGTGCGGGCACTGGGAGGGAGTTTGGGTGTGGGCTCTAGGCTGGGGCAGAAGGTTGGGGTGCAGGACAGGGTCATGGGGGCTACGCTTACGTCGGGCGGCTCCCAAAAGTGTCCGGCACACCCCTCTGGCAGCAGCTCCTAGGTGGGGGGCCGAGGGCATCTCCACGCGCTGCTGCCCACAGGCACTGCCCCTGCAACTCCCATTGGCTGCAGTTCCTGGCCAATGGGAGCTGCAGAGTCAATGCTTGGGGCGGGGGCAGCGTGCGGAGACTCCCTCCCCAGGGGCTGCAGGGACGTGCCGGCCTCTTCCCCAGGCTCTTATTTAGGTTTCATGATGTTCTACTTTAAACTTTTGACCATCTTTTAATCCTGTACACAACCATGCACTTATTCTATTAAATAATAGTCACACGAAAAACATTCAAGGCTGTCAAGAGAATTTCTGAGCCTGGGGATTTTACAATATCTGATCCCCTTTCACCATCCAGATATTATACTCACAGTGTATTTGATTTATTGAGGCTGTCAAGAATCATTTCCCAAATTTAATTAATTTTTAAGTTTGTCATGTATTTATGAATACAAATGCTAAGTATAAAACATGATGTCCAAAAGCAAGAAAATGCAATACATCTTTTTTAAAAATGTATAACCTCATATCTACTTTTTACTATGAAAGCAGGAAGAAAGATTCACCGCTGGAGAAGAAAAATATTGTTCTGACTCTATGTATTTTTTAAATCAGCCATTGATTTGTATATATAGCGCGCACCTACTACTTTAATAACAGTGAAACAATATTTACCTAGCCATTTGGCAGACTCACACATCAAGGCTGCTGCTTTAGTGCTCTTTTGAGGGAGGCTTCAGAGCTGCAAGGAAATGCTTGAAATTTAAAGCCTCTGTCACATATCCACACAGCAATAAAGCACTAAGCAGCCTTGACATTTGAGATCACCAAATAGATGAATTAAATAACCCTTCTGAATAGCTCTGAAAGTATAAGCAAAAAGATACTGAATATATTAAGAAGGAAATAATAAGGATGCCTATTTGTCTCCACACACTGGAAGACACAATCCCTAACCTGCAGAATTTGCAGCCTAGGTCTCCGATCCTGCCTTTGGATCAATGACGGAGGATGTCTTCCTACCCCTCATGGAGCCCCATTGAAGTCAGTGAGTGTGCATGCAGGCACAGGTGTCTGCCTGCCCGGAACCATTTGCAGAATCAAGACCCAGGCAGGGTGCTGGACCAATTTTTATAGTGGGGGTGCTGAGAGCCATTGAACCAAACTGTAAATCCTGTATATAATGGAAATCACTTCAAGCCAGGGGGTGCGGTAGCACCCCGAAAAACCCCAATTTCCAGCGCCTATGGACCCAAGTTAAGACAAGACACACAAAAATGTAACAAACTATGGGGAAAAGTGGGAAAGGAGGTTTGAGGATATACTTTTTCTTAAAATTCAGCACATCCACAAGCATTTGCAGAGTTGGGGCTTAACTTTCCCTACAAAAACAAAAGAGTATTAATGAAGTAAAAGGCAGATTCAGCAAAAGATTGGCATGACTTCTGTGTTATTCAGTCATTGACAATAAGATAGTTTGACCTAAGGGCTTGATCCAACTTCTATAAAAAATCAGTAGAACAACTCCTATCAACTTTAGGGGGAGTTAGATCAGGTCTGAAGATAGAAGAAATGTTTGTTTCTTCTAAAGTGGAATACAAATTAGAAAACCTTAAGTGTTTTAAGTGCTCTACAGTTTTAAAAACAGAACCAAAAATGCTGCCAATTAGGCACTAAACATGAATAAGTATGGTCATTTGAATCACTGGATATTTTTCAAAGGTCTTCTTGAGTTTTCTGCATAAGAATAAAGGAGACAGTAAATATTCATTCTCATGCTGATTTGAGTAAAGCCTGTCATTACCAAGGTTGCTGCTGTACTTACTCAGTTTCCCATCTATTCTCTCATTTCTCCAATTCATATTGGCTTTTCGAATAGGGGCAAATGTTTCTTTGTTTTGACTATATTGACTTCAATGGGCTTACATCAGAGGAGTATTTAGGCTCATAGTTCTGAAGACCTGTTGGCTAAGGTATGAGTCTGCAAAGTAAGATTTTTGAACTTTTGCTTTTTAAGTCTTATTTTGAATAGCTTGGAAGTAAAAGAGAAAGATTTCTTAACACGCATGCAGTAAGAGACCATGCTACCAAGATTCTATTTCTCTTATCTGTTCCTGTGGTGAAATTACTCTCCCTAATATCTGTTCTAATACTAATATTTTTACCAAAGTGTCTCAGACACTTCCATCCAGGCTGCCACAGAACCTAATTAAGCACACCTTGGAACAAGCCAAAGACAACCTTGCTATAAGGCAACATAACTCTGTTAAAGTCAGTGGAGTTGATTGCTTTACAAGAGGGCTGAACTTGGCCTTAAATATTGTCTATAGTCAGCACACTGACTGTACCTTGCTTCTAACATTTATGGTGTGATTCAGGGCCCAGTGATGTGAACAGAACACAATACCCCCTCTCCCCCTGACACACACGCACATTATGAAGAAGTTTCCCTTACTGCTGAAAACTTGTCTGTCATTCTCTTCTTGACCTGCTGGATTTGGAGCTGAAACACAGACATGTGGGGTGTAGTGGATTCTCACCTAACGCATACAATTCTCAGAAGGGTTAAATATTATAAGCATAGAGGCTGGCAGGCACACATTTCTTTATGCTTTTGGAGGCAGCAGACCACAGGAAGGTTGCTCTTGTTTTTTTTTTTAAATTCTGGGCCAGTTTTGCACAGTTTTCATGCTCTTCTAGCTGCCCTCCCATAATCATCACAGCATCTTTCTTCTGTGAGGCCATCATCAGTGCTTCACCATATACTAGATTATCAGTAAAAAGAACAGGAGTACTTGTGGCACCTTAGAGACTAACAAATTTATTAGAGCATAAGCTTTCGTGGACTACAGCCCAATTCTCCGAAGAAGTGGGCTGTAGTCCATGAAAGCTTATGCTCTAATAAATTTGTTAGTCTCTAAGGTGCCACAAGTACTCCTGTTCTTTTTGCGGATACAGACTAACACGGCTGCTACTCTGAAACCTAGATTATCAGTGTGGCAGAGTGCTGTAGTCAGCTCACCCCCGTTCTTATTCTCTTTCCCCACAACCCCCATACTCTGATGTGTGTGTTCTCCATCTGCCTGGAGCGCCATCATCCCCAAATTTCCTCCAGAATACAAAACACCATCATCACAGCATGAGACCTGGCTGCCCTGCCAAATGGTAACCTCCCTTTTTTCATGTGTGTGGGGGACCCTTAGTGCTTGTTCTGCTGACAGTGATTTTGGCTTCACTCTGACTTCAGTGGAAGTTGTATCCAAGGGTACAATTGGAACTGTGATTTTTCAAATTGGCAAAAATCATAGGGAGGGCTAGATTTATCCCTGGTATAATTCCATTGAAATAGTTATACATAGGGCAAATTTGGCCCATTTTTATTATACATCTGGAGAATATTGCTTTATATTAAACAGATGTTGGGACACATTCTGTTTTATAAGCTGATTGCATTTTTTCCTTTATTTTGATCCAGTGCCTGGGTTAAATAGCATTGGCTGCAGAATTAACGCTCAGCAAGCTAAAATTTACAGATTTCAGCCCCACTGACTCTGTATTTGCTAGCTAGATCAAGATGTCGTTGATTGAAATGCTTCTATAACTAAAAACAATTATATATGCCAAAAGAAAATGTAACTTTTGGGAATTACTGTTATGACTACTCTGAAAGGCACAGTGACCGTTCTTCTGCCTTGTTCAGATGTAAATGGTTGTGAGACCGTGGCTCTTAAATTAAGCTGTAGTACAATTCACTGAAGTTTAGCCAAAGAATGTCTTGATTGAGAACGCTTAAGTGATATAGTAGGATTTGGTTACAGACTTTGCATTTGTTTTCTCAACCAAGAGTAAAACAATAATAAAGTGATCCACAGGAGAAAAGACTGTATTTAGTTATTGTTTGAGTGTCCATGTTAACAATCAGAGCTTGAGTGTTTTAGATTTCAGTCTGAAATTAGGAGTTCCAAGACAACAATGAATGCTTTTCATGGTTGTCAGCTTTGATTAATGTAACATTAAACCCCTAGAGTACAGTGCATTACACAACTGCTTTATTTCAGGACTGGCAAGGCCAGCCCTCAACAATAATGAAGACTTGATTATTTTGCAGCCAGAACTTTTTAAATATACCATAGTTGCTTTTTATTCATTGTTAATTATTTTAGTTATTTGGATTTTGTTTGTTGGTATTTTCCAAGGTATATGACAATACTGGTTATGATTTTCCCAAATTATACCCATTCCAGCTTAATAAAAAGTCTTTCCAATTTATTGATTGTGGGCCTGATCCTGCTGTTGCTGTACTCAACCTCAGGAGCCCAGTTCACTGCCTTCTGCTCTGTTCTTTGAAGGAAAATAATGCTTGCCATATGCACAGGACATCCATACACTTCTTCCTTGTCGGGTAAAGTACAGAGAAGCACAAAGAGAGACAGGAAGCAAAAATGGCAGCTGAACAAGCTGTGGGGCACAGAAAAATAGCACAAAATTATTTCAGTAATTCTGCAATAAAAGTGATCATTTCTCTGACAGCTAGGTATACTTTTGCTGCCATTTACATGGCCGTGGAATTGCTGAGTATATGAGACATGGATTACAGAGGGAAAGACTGAGGCACAGACAGCTTAGGGGACTTTTCTAGGGTCACACAGGAAGTCCATGGCAGAACTGGGAATAAAATCCAGTTTCCCAGACTGTAAATGCTGTGCTTTAACCACAGACTACAGCTTTATGAACTTTTAATTGAGAGACACACTATACTTCATATGCAATTTGTTTAATAGTGTGTGGGTTTTTCACAGTTACTTTACAGAAATGTTTGTACGGCTATTTTAGGAAAACTGGACGAAGAGAACGTCAGCTTCCAAATCTGCAACTATGAGATAAATGTACTGTCGTTCCACAAATTCCAAATGTTTCAGATATAATCTTTTAACATAGAGGTAATATATTCACTCTCACAGCATAAAAGATGAGAAGTGGTATAAAATAAATATTCTCTTCTATTTGAGGTACTGTACTTGTATCTCTTCACCTATTAATTCAACTTTTAAAAGAATTAAAGTTGAACCTGGTCTTACTTCCCTCTCATGTCACCCCCCTAAACATGAATGTGTGAGGGCAAAAAGCTGCATCACGTGAGACCAGTATTGCACAGCAACCCAGTAAATAAAGCATTGAAATATCTACTTGATGTGCTGGGTCCAATTCTGCATTCTCAGCACACTCCAAACTCCCATTGAATTCAGTAGGAGTTTGGGGATGTGCAAGGAATGTAAAATTGGTCCTTAGCTTTCTCCCTGCCCCATTGCTTTTGTGAACTTAAAAGAATGTTTACACATGTATATATGGTGTATAAACCCTCTTCCCCCTCACATATGATGGTGTAATCCTTGTAATAAATCATCATTTATAATGTGTAT
Source organism: Chrysemys picta bellii (assembly GCF_011386835.1). Lineage (NCBI taxonomy): Eukaryota > Metazoa > Chordata > Testudines > Emydidae > Chrysemys > Chrysemys picta. Next base: position 83,893,853 of record NC_088791.1, read on the forward strand.
TATGGTAGTGCCTTTAGAGTCTCCAACTGAAAGAAGGGCCCCATTGTGCTGGACACTGAACCCAGTATTGCCAAACCCAAATGTTCAAAAATCATGAGTCAGGCTCACTAAAAATCATGAGATTGGCTTTAAAACCCTGAGATTATGTAGAAGTAATAGCTTTGGTGTTCTTTTTATATGCCAACTGCTTTTTGAGCCTTTTGGTGCACTGGCGGCGGGGTGTCACACTTTGAAGCTTTCTCCATGGCCACAAGGACTAGAAACTTACTTTTTCTTTGAGAATGAAGGCTTAAATCATCCAGGGCCGGTGGAAGGATGTTTCGCGCCTTAGGCGAAACTTCCACCTTGCGCCCCCTCCATCCCCGAGCCCCCGCCCTGAGGCGCCCCCCTCCGTAGCAGCTCCCCCCCTCTGCCCTGAGGCGCCCCCCCTGTGGCAGCTCCCCACCCCCCACTGTGAGGCACCCCCCCACACCCCAACTCACCCCTGCCCCACCTCCTCCCCGAGCACGCCGTGGTTGCTTCACTTCTCCCGCCCCCCCCAGGCTTGCGGCACCAATCAGCTTAGGGGTAGCCGTGTTAGTCTGAATCTGTAAAATCTGTAAAATCTGTCCTCAGCTTAAACCTCTCCAACGCATCATCAGTGATCTACAACCCATCCTGGACAATGATCCCTCACTTTCACAGACCTTGAGAGGCAGGCCAGTCCTCGCCCACAGACAACTCGCCAACCTTAAGCATATTCTCACCAGCAACCACGCACCGCACCATAACAACTCTAACTCAGGAACCAACCCATGCAACAAACCTCGATGCCAACTCTGCCCACATATCTACACCAGCGACACCATCAAAGGACCTAACCAGTTCAGCTACAACATCACCGGCTCATTCACCTGCACGTCCACCAATGTTATATATGCCATCATGTGCCAGCAATGCCCCTCTGCTATGTATATTGGCCAAACTGGACAGTCACTACACAAGAGGATAAATGGACACAAGTCAGATATCAAGAATGGCAATACACAAAAACCTGTAGGAGAACACTTCAACCTCCCTGGCCACACAATATCAGATGTAAAGGTAGCCATCTTACAGCAAAAAAACTTCAGGACCAGACTCCAAAGAGAAACTGCTGAGCTCCAGTTCATTTGCAAATTTGACACCATCAGATCAGGATTAAACAAAGACTGTGAATGGCTATCCAACTACAGAAGCAGTTTCTCCTCCCTTGGTGTTCACACCTCAACTGCTAGCAGAGCACCTCACCCTCCCTGATTGAACTAACCTCGTTATCTCCATACTGATTTATACCTGCCTCTGGAGATTTCCATTACTTGCGTCTGATGAAGTGGGCATTCACCCACGAAAGTTTATGCTGCAATACTTCGGTTAGTCTTAAAGGTGCCACAGGACCCTCTGTTGCTTTTTAGGGTAAACAATGAGGAGGCAAAATTTGCAGATGATACAAAACTACTCAAGATAGTTAAGTCCCAGGCAGACTGCGAAGAGCTACAAAGGGATCTCACAAAACTGGGTGACTGGGCAACAAAATGGCAGATGAAATTCAATGTTGATAAATGCAAAGTAATGCACATTGGAAAACATAATCCCAACTATACATATAAAACGATGGGGTCTAAATTAGCTGTTACCACTCAAGAAAGAGATATTGGAATCGTTGACAATTTTAGAGGATTGTTTTAAAAGGCCCCCCATCAACTTAAAAATCACTCTTCTGAAAATATTTACCGTATATTGTTACAAGTAACTCCTAAGGCTAAAGCTTGCAGCAATTCAAGAAAATATTTTTCCCAGTCTGTTTACTGTATGCATTTGACACCATTTTGTATGGAGCCAGTTTCAGTGTTTCCACTATATAATCAGTCAGTAAATCAGTTACCTCTTTTCTATATGTGAAAGACTCACCCAACAGGGGAGAGAAAAATCATGTAATACAAATATGAATATCGGATTGTAAAACTTCAAGAATTGGCTGAGCGAATCAGGCAGGTATAGTAGCTGAAGCTCCTTTAATTAATATTTTTTTAAACTGACTAGATTTCAGGTTGATAGTGTCCCTTTAGCTTCAATGTTTCCAAACAATCAGTACAAGTTTTTAAAACTGCCCTGCACAAATCTGTCTTGCTGTGCTTTTCTTAGGTCCTACCTTGCAATATCCATTGACCTGTGAATAAAGTATTGAAACTAGTTCCTCTCTCTGCCTTATCATTAAAAGGCTCTGTGTTTTTAATCTAACCATATTATTATTATGGTTCCTAGCAATAAAATATCATTACAGCAGAGAACTGAAAGCCAGGATTCTTTTCCCAATTCTTCCACTGACTCTCTCTTCAACCTTGAGCAAGTCAAAACGCTCTGTGTCTGTTTACTCATCTGTAAAATGGTATCATGTTTACTTCACTTGGGTGTTGTAAAACTTAGTGTGTAAAGCTCATAGAGATCCTCAGATGAAAGGGCAAAATACTGTTACATTCTAGGATCTAATCTTTAGAACACAGACCACTCTTCTGAAGAGTCAACCAAGAAATAAACAGATAAACGTAAAGTAGATCTGCTTAACATATTTTTTGTATCATTATTAACCTTTCAGACCACATCACACATGCCTTTGGAGACACTTGAGAAAGGTATACTGGCAGTTTTAGAAGGAGTTACTGTGCTGGGTTGGCCTGGTGGCCCACTGATAGCCATCAGAACAGCCATACAGCGTTTGATGTCTGTGTATGGTCTCTTGTTCTTCAGACTTGCAGTCACAGGGTTTGAAATGCTACTATTGCAGCATACTAAACACTTGGAGAAACCAAATTTTCTTGGGTAGCTCAACAGCAACCTCTCCTGATGGTTATGGAGCAATACTAATGGGTTTGAAAGGAAATTCTATCTATGGTGATTGCCACAGTCTATGTCAGTGTTTTTCAAACTGCAGGTCGCGACTCAGTACTGGGTCACGGAATGGAAGGCACTGGGTTGTGGCAGCTCTGGTCAGCACCCCCGTCCGGGCCGTTAAAAGTCCCATCAGCGGTGCTGCCCAGCTAAGGCAGGCTAATCCCTATCTGTTCTGACATCATGCTGTGCCCTGGAAGCGGCCAGCAGCAGGTCCAGCTCCTAGGCAGGGGGGCGATGGGGCTCTTTGCACTGCCCCCACCCTGAGCACTGACTCCGCACTCCCATTGGCCAGTTCCTGGCCAATAGGAGCTGGGGGGGTGGTGCCTGCAGGCGAGAGCCACACGGAGCCGCTTGCACGTGTAAGCATGTAGGAGCAGGACCTGCTGCTGGCCGCTTCCAGGGCACTTCCAGGCCGCAGTCCACAGTGCCAGAACAGGCAGGAAGCCTGCCTTACTACCCACGCTGTGCCGCTGACAGGGAGCCGCCTGACATAAGCCCACACCCCAACCCCGCACCCCAATCTTCTGCCCCAGGCCCCCCAAACCTGGAGCCCCCTCCTGCACCTCAAACCCTCATCCCTGGCCCTGGCCCCACCCGCACCCCAGAGCCTGCACCCCCAGCCCAGACCCCCTCCTGCACCCCAACCCCCTGCCCCAGCCCAAAGCTCCCTCCCATACTGTGAACCCCTCATTCCTGACCCCACCCTGCAGCCCTCACCCCCGCACCCCAACACTCTGTCCCAGCCCTGACCCCCTCCCACACATCAACCCCCTGCTCCAGCTCCGTTGGGTGGCGGGCATCAACAATTTTCCTCAACTGGGTCGCGAGAAAATTTTTTTGAAAACCACTGGTCTATGTAATGTCACAGCCATTCTAATGTAGGGAAATATTGCAGTATCTTAGGCATGATGCTGCGGGCCTTCACATGGGCTCAGCAGTTGCGACCAGGGCTGATAACAGGGAGTTTCGCAAGGGAGTTCTCCAGGTGAAGGAGGAGCAAATACAGAACCCTTGGGGTAAGTGGCTGTCTGTAGGGTGTGTTTGTGTTTGGGGGTTACTTGCTGTGTGCTGAGCTTGTGTTTGTCTGTCTGTCTTTTGTTTGTTTGTTTGAAGGATTGTGTGCTGTGACTGGCAGTTGGAAGCTGTGAGCTTCAAAGTAAGGTTTGAAAGCTAGAAGCCTCTGTTCATTGGCTGAGCCTTAGTGGATGGGGCTATCAAGAAGGCCAGGGCTTTATAAAACAGTGAGCAAGCAACCAGGGAGCTTTGCTAACAGGGCTGCTAAAAGGGAGTTTTGCAAGAGAGTTTGGAAGGGGAGTGGGAAGGGGGCAAGGTTCACTTGCCGTCCTTTTAAACCTGTAAACTAAACTATATTCAAAATGTTTTGATTTAAACAAAACCCTTTCATTAACCTAGGTAGCTGTAGGAGAGAATGCAGTTTTCTGTGCTCAGAAGGATGGTGACCACAATGAGGAGCTTTAAGACCAAGCAGTTTAAAATGAGAGGAGAAATAATGGGAGTTTTTGTGCCTTATACAGAAATGTTGAGGACCTCTGGGAGAAAGAAAAGAATTATCCTACTGCCAGGAAATACGTGTATTTTTTGTACTTGGTGACAAAAAATATTTCCTTCAATTAGCAGCATTGATTATTTTTAATACTCAAAATCTGTAGGTGATTATTCTTTCCCTTTTTGTGTACAGTGTATTAAAGAAATATATTTTGTATGAATTGTTATTTTCTGATATAGTCTGACCTCTAGTGGTACATGACTGTACTCATCCCTTCAGGAGGTTGAAGGTGGGCAATTGATGTGGGCCCTCTAGCATTAGCACACTTTTTGATCACTGGTCACTTAGTATATGAGTTAGTGACTTTAACAAATCAACTAAAGGAGTTAATAAGTCACATTTCTGTAGCACTTTTCATCCAAGGCTATCAAGACACCTGAGAAATGTTAATTTCTCAAACTTCACAGAACCCCCTCTGTGAAGCAGAAAAGTACCAGGTGACAGATGGGTAAACTGAGGCAGGGCCAGGTTTTGATTTGCTCAAGGTCACACAGTAATTAAATTTATGACAAAGAATATAACCTGACCCCCCCGTTCTCAGCAGCAAACCACACTCCATTCAGTTTTCCAGCTCTCAATTAATTACAAATGCGATTTGTCATTTTTGTCCAGGAGCATCTGATATGCTCTTTCCCGCCTAGATACCTCTGTAAAAGAGCCTATTTGGAAACTGTTTCTAGGGTACAGTGTAATATTTATGCTATGTCTGGCTGTGCCTGTTCCATTTTTCTTTCATCAAAAACAAGGATTTTGGTATCAAAGAAGAGATTGGTTTATAGGGACACACAACACATAAGAAAGACCAAAAGACCAGAGCCATGGCTGATATTGTCAATTTCCAAGAAATGGACTTATCTTTTGCATGTTCTGATAACTTAGTGCCCTGGTCATTCCTCTAAGATCTAAGCACAGGGGGAAACACTTCTTGCATAGAGCTCTCCCCTCCCACATGGAAAGAGGGAAGAGTTGTCCAGCTCTGTGAATTTCCCTCTTTCCAGGGCTCCATCGATTGCTGTCTGTGGGGACAAACAGTGGGTGGAGGAGGAAGTACGTCATCCTGCCCCCACTGCACCATTTCTGCAGGGTCTACCTGGGAAAAGTAAATTCATATGGAACATGTGGCTCTCCTGCCTTTCCTGCAGAATCACCCCCAGGGTGCATGAACTTTTCAGGCAGTTCATGGAGGCAGCCATGGCCAAGGATAATCCCTCATAGCATGGCTGCATTGGAGTCTTGTTACTAGGGAAAGGGAGGAAAACACCGGCTCCAGGGCTGGGGTGGAGGAGGCTGCAGATCCTCTGTGTAAATAGCCTTGGCCTTCTATGGATCTGCAGGTTTGGGGGTAGACCTGCTTCTCATTCGGGGCGGGGGGAGAACAAACCCTGGCCTTGGTGGATCAATCAGGGAAAAACCCAAACAGGAACCTCAGAGTTTTCCTTTCCTTTAGCCTCCTCTCCTGAATTTTTCTGTTGGATGGGGTGAGCCAGACTTTAGTTTTTATTCAAACTTTGTATTGTTTTGGGTTCTTTTTGTTCCAGATCTAATGCTGATGAAGTGTGCCAAGGCTATCATTCCTGGAGGTGGAAGCCCTACATTTATTCATGGAGTAGGCACAGCATATATGATAATGATAATAATTCCAGTGTATATAGAACCTATCATCTAAGGGTCTCAGAGCACTTTACAAAGGTAGTTATTATTCTTGTTTTACATATAGGAAAAATGAAAGCTCAGAGATTAACTGGCTTGCCCAAGGGCCTGCAGCAAACCCAGCAGCAGTTACGAAAGGAACCCAGCTCTTTTGAGCTCTGCCAATTGTGTTATACTTCCTGCCAGTAAAATTCCCCTTCACCTCACCAGCGCTGAAGCGGATGACCACCTCCAGGGCTGAGGAGATACGGAATTGGTACTATCTTTTCAATCCTTGATCTCGCTGCTGAGAATGCTAATTAGGGTGCAATTTAGTACCCTTTTGAGATGGTCAGTTTTGTAACATAGACACCTGCTTATTAGAAATAAATTAGTTTATTATTTATTTAGCTTTCACAGTGACTTAACTCTGTTGAAGCTTCATTTTCACTACAATGGCGTATCAGTGATGTACTGTTTGTATTTTTAATTGAAGCAATTGGTATTCGGCTACACAGTCCAGTTTCTAATTTAAATTGAATGTACATCTATTGAGCCTGCAGAGACCCAATCCTCAGAAATGTTGTTTGTGGATATAAGTGTGATGACTTCTTATTCTGAGCAGGATTGTAATGTGCAAGCAAGATGACTCCCATTTAAAAGTAAAAAATGGGGATATTGCTACTCCAAACCGAAGGTTCAAATGAAAGGACGTCGAGAATAAATTACTTCAGTAAAAGTAGCATATGCTGAGGACTGGGAAGCCAAATGTGACTGACTAACATTAGATGATTCAATTACCTGTTCACCTTTCATCTCTACTTTGCTACAGATAAAGCAGGCATAAGGGGAAATAACTCTTTCCAGCCAGATTGTAGTGCCCTCCAGAGTCTATATATCCCTTTACAATTCTTTGTCTGTTATAATCAAGTAAAAGTTCTGGTTTGAAAATGATTTTGCTGTTTGGGAGGTATAATTATATCTGTGGATTATATAATCATAAATATCTCCAAGGTACTGGATGGCTCAGGGGGACTGGTAATGAGATATAGAGCTTTTCACTTCTAGGTCACCAGTTAGCATAATTAGTGTGATTAATGCAATTTCCCAGCTCTGCCTGGTGAGATATGTGGAAATAGGCTCTCTGCTAGTGGCAAATTCCTCAGCCTGTTTCATGGTCGTGGAGGTGTGAAAGGCATAGGGCCCTAAAGGTAAGATGCACAAATGCTGACTTCAGCCGAGACAAGTTTAGCATTAGCAGAGCATAGAATCATAGAATATCAGGGTTGGAAGGGACCTGAGGAGGTCATCTAGTCCAACCCCCTGCTCAAAGCAGGACCAACACTAACTAAATCATCCCAGCCAGGGCTTTGTCAAGCCGGACCTTAAAAACCTCTAAATGTACTGGGGTAGCCAAGGAAAAACTATTTTTGGCTCACTTTCTCAAAAAAATAAGCCAAAACTAAATCTAGGAATTCTGCATCATTATAGATAGGGCCCTATCAAATTCACAGTCCATTTTGGTTGATTTCGCAGTCATAGGATTTTAAAAATAATAAATTTCATGATTTCAGCTATTTAAATCTGAAATTTCACAGTGTTGTAATTGTAGAGGTCCTGACCCAAGAAGGAGTTGTGGGGCAGTTGCAAGGTTATTATAGTGGGAGTTGCGGTACTGCTACCCTAACTTCTGGGTTGCTGCTAGCAACAGTGTTGCCTTCAGAGCTGGGCAGCTGGAGAGTGGTAGCTGCTGGCTGGGATCCCAGCTCCGAAGGCAGAGCCACCGCCAGCAGCAGCGCAGAAATAAGGATGGCATAGTATGGCATTGCCACCCTTACTTTTGCTGGGCCCTCAGTCAGCAGCCACCACTCTCTGGTCACCCAGCTCTGAAGGCAGCACAGAAGTATGGGTGGCAATACTGACCCCCTAAAATAACCTTGTGACCCCCCTTCCCCCTGCAACTCCCTTTTGGGTCAGGACCCTCAATTTGAGAAACGCTGGTCTCCCCCGTGAAATATGTATAGTATAGGGTAAAAGCACACAAAAGACCAGATTTCCAGGGGAAGACCAGATTTCATGGTCTGTGACGCTTTTTTCATGGCCGTGAATTTGACAGGGCTCTAGTTATAGGGCTACTCTGTCTAGGATGACCTTATTGTCAAGTGTTCATAGCAGTTGCAAGTTTCTTTTGCTTGCATGCAGTGAAGGCTATAATGGTTACACAGTAGTGCTTGAGGCTAATTTTGCAGTAATAGTGACTTTCACCCAACTATCCAAAGGTGAATAATAATAGACGTGTATATAAAATGTGCTACACATATCATAGAATCATAGAATATCAGGGTTGGAAGGGACCTCAGGAGGTCATCTAGTCCAATCCCCTGCTCGAAGCAGGACCAATTCCCAACTAAATCATCCCAGCCAGGGCTTTGTCAAGCTGGGCCTTAAAAACTTCCAAGGAAGGAGATTCCACCACCTCCCTAGGTAACCCATTCCAGTGCTTCACCACCCTCCTAGTGAAATAGCGTTTCCTAATATCCAACCTGGACCTCCCCCACTGCAACTTGAGACCATTGCTCCTTGTTCTGTCATCTGCCACCACTGAGAACACCCGAGCTCCATCCTCTTTGGAACCCCCCCTTCAGGTAGTTGAAAGCAGCTATCAAATCCCCCCTCATTCTTGTCTTCTGCAGATTAAACAATCCCAGTTCCCTCAGCCTCTACTCATAAGTCATGTGCTCCAGACCCCTAATCATTTTTGTTGCCCTCCGCTGGACTCTTTCCAATTTTTCCACATCCTTCTTGTAGTGTGGGGCCCAAAACTGGACACAGTACTCCAGATGAGGCCTCACCAATGTCGAATAAAGGGGAACGATCACGTTCCTTGATCTGCTGGCAATGCCCCTACTTATACAGCCCAAAATGCCGTTAGCCTTCTTGGCAACAAGAGCACACTGTTGACTCATATCCAGCTTCTCGTCCACTGTGACCCCTAGGTCCTTTTCTGCAGAACTGCTACCTAGCCATTCGGTCCCTAGTCTGTAGCAGTGCATAGGATTCTTCCGTCCTAAGTGCAGGACTCTGCACTTGTCCTTGTTGAACCTCATCAGGTTTTTTTTGGCCCAATCCTCTAATTTGTCTAGGCCCCTCTGTATCCGATCCCTACCCTCCAGTGTATCTACCACGCCTCCCAGTTAAGTGTCATCTGCAAACTTGCTGAGAGTGCAGTCCACACCATCCTCCAGATCATTAATAAAGATATTAAACAAAACCGGCCCCAGGACCGACCCTTGGGGCACTCCGCTTGAAACCAGCTGCCAACTAGACATGGAGCCATTGATCACTACCCGCTGAGCCCAACGATCTAGCCAGCTTTCTATCCACCTTACAGTCCATTCATCCAGCCCATACTTCTTTAACTTGGCGGCAAGAATACTGTGGGAGACCGTATCAAAAGCTTTGCTAAAGTCAAGGAATAACACATCCACTGCTTTCCCCTCATCCACAGAGCCAGTTATCTCATCATAGAAGGCAATTAGGTTAGTCAGGCATGACTTCCCCTTGGTGAATCCATGCTGACTGTTCCTGATCACTTTCCTCTTCTCTAAGTGTTTCATAATTGATTCCTTGAGGACCTGCTCCATGATTTTTCCAGGGACTGAGGTGAGGCTGACTGGCCTGTAGTTCCCCGGATCCTCCTTCTTCCCTTTTTTAAAGATGGGCACTACGTTAGCCTTTTTCCAGTCATTTGGGACCTCCCCCGATCGCCATGAGTTTTCAGAGATGATGGCCAATGGCTGCGCAATCACATCCGCCAACTCCTTTAGCACCCTCAGATGCAGCGCATCTGGCCCCATGGATTTGTGCTCATCCAGTTTTTCTAAATAGTCCCGAACCACTTCTTTCTCCACGGAGGGCTGGTCACCTCCTCCCCATACTGTGCTGCCCAGTCCAGCAGTCTGGGAGCTGACCTTGTTTGTGAAGATATACTCCTCCCTGGTCATTTGTCCAATCTTCCACTTCTTGTAAGCTTCTTTTTTGCGTTTAAGGTCGGCAAGGATTTCACTGCTAAGCCAAACTGGTCACCTGCCATATTTACTATTCTTTCTACACATCGGGATGGTTTGTTCCTGCAACCGCAATAAGGATTCTTTAAAATACAGCCAGTTCTCCTGGGCCCCTTTGCCCTTTATGTTATTCTCCCAGGGGATCCTGCCCATCTGTTCCCTGAGGGAGTCAAAGTCTGCTTTTCTGAAGTCCAGGGTCCATATTCTGCTGCTCTCCTTTCTTCCTTATGTCAGGATCCTGAACTCGACCATCTCATGGTTACTGCCTCCCAGGTTGCCATCCACTTTTGCTTCCCCTACTAATTCTTCCCTGTTTGTGAGCAGCAGGTCAAGAAAAGCTCTGCCCCTAGTTGGTTCCTAGGTATTTCCTATGTATTTACACAGATAATAAAGTATTAGGTAGTTATGTGTCTACTACTGGACTCTACTGAATTGGATCAGAATTACTCAGATGTGTGTTGTAGGCTCTATGTTGCTAACAATTAATGGAAATTCTCTTTTAGTTCAATAATCCTTTACCTGTCCTTCACATATGACCATACCATTACCACCATGACGGCCCAGTGCTTGGACGAGATCAGCTGGCAGAAGCTGAATCTGAGGAAGTCAGCGGTTATGCTGGTGGGCAGAGGAAAGCACTTTGAAGCGTTTGCAGCCATGTCTCCTTCAGTTGAAGGCACACACCCACAATTGGTCAATTCAGTCTATAGCTTACGAGTGCTTCTGTATTCCTCACTGATGGTAAGGTCTCATATAGCAGCACCTAGGAATAACATTTCTATAATCTCTTGTTGGCTTGGAAACTCCATCCCATCCTGGCAAATGATGACCAGGCCTCACTTATACACACTTTTGTCATCTTTCAGTTGGACTGCTGCAAGGCAGTATACCAGGGCACAAAGCCTTCAGCACTCAGGAAACGCCAGTGAGTATGGAACCCTGCAGTACACCTCCTCAGCAACACTGGCTACTGTGAACACACCAGACCTGCCCTCTGCTCTCCACAGTGACTTCCCATAGAATACAGAACCAAATTCAGGGTCTCTGGCCTTATCTTCAGGGTGCTCAATGGCCTGGGTGCAGGGTATCTAAAAGATCACCTAAGGGTCTGGAATGAAGACTGTGGTCAACCACTTTGCTCCTTTGGCACAATGGAACTTTCTCCTAGGAGGGTAAAGCTCGTCTCTGTGGGAGATAGAGTTTTCTTGGGGCCCAGCCCAAGAGTGCAGAACAAAGTCCCACAGGAACCAAAGACTATTACAAACCTCACCAATTTCACTTCCAAGTACAAGGCTCATTTCTTTGACCGTCCTTCTCTAACAAACACAGAGGAATGTGTGTTCATGTGTATATAGATCATAAAAAGAAATACAAAACACTGCATTGCGCACATTTCTGCCTCTTGGGGAAAGAATGAGAGAGCAAACATGTAGCAGATGCTAGGCACATAGCACTGCTGGAAGACAGTCAGATATTACAGTGATGAGTATGGCATAAGAACCTATATAAAATAGAACCGAATGAGGATTTCTCTTCAGTGATCTACAAGCCTCCAACATTCAACCTCTGCTTGCAAAACCTTTCAATTGGAAGAAACCAGTTTTATTTCCCCCTCTAGAGTTTTTTGTTTTGCCATAAGGGGGCACTCTGGGATAACCACACAGAGAAGTTTTACCTTGTAGAAATGTATTTTTGTTTGTTGAAAACCAAAAACCTATGAATTGATTAATTCTGCCAAAAAAGTCATGTCTTAAATTTAGAAGGCGTTTGTTCTATTAACTAAATAGGTCCAGTGTAAAAGAGGGTGGCTTGAAATAAGAACAACAGGTGTCTGACTTTCCTAGAAGACAAATAAAAATGAAGGGCTGAGTCCTGCACCTACAGAAGTCAAAGGCAAACTCCCATGTCCAGTCTATAGAAATGAGATTAACCATTGCACAGGTGTATACTTCAATTAGAAATAATGATTAATATTTTCCCTTCCGAGGAAACACTATGTGGGCTAATGGACTGAGTCTGGGATTGAAAGCCAGGTCTCCATCTGTAAAGCAGATATAATACCTTACTTGTAAGGGATGCTGTCCATTCGTTAAAGCAGGGTTTGGCAGCCTTTGGCACGCAGGCCATCAGGGAAATCCGCTGGCGGGCCAGGACGGTCTGTTTACCTGCCGCATCCGCAGGTTTGGCCGATCGCAGCTCCCACTTCACCATTCTAGGCCAATGGGGGCTGCGGGAAGTGGCGGCCAGCACATCCCTCGGTCTACACCGCTTCCCGCAGCCCCATTGGCCGGGGACGGTGAACCGCGGGCAGTGGGAGCCGCGATGGGTTGAACCTGTGGACGCTGCAGGTAAACAAACCATCCTGGCCCGCCAGCGGCTTTCCCTGACGGTCCGCGTGCCAAAGGTTGCCAATCCCTGAGTTAATGCTTGTACTGCACTTTCAAAATATGGAGCCAGATTTGACTCTATAATTTGTCCCCTTTTTGCTTCTTTGGTACATGGGAGAATCCCTAGGTAGCAGAGTCTGCATAGCAGCTGTTTGCTACCATCCTCCACTCCTCAGCATAGGGAATGTGGCTGGGGGAAAGGGGGGTCTAGCTAGAGTGCCATTGCCTTCTGTTAATTCCTGGCTCCTGGAATAACAATTTGGAGCTGGTAGCAACCATAGGTTAGAACAATCTTGAGACTTCTCTGAATCATGCTGGGAGCCAAACCAACCCCAGGCTGGCTCCAGAATTGGGGTGAGGGGAAGATAGTGTGAAGCCAGCATTTTCTCCAGTGAGTCATGCACTGAAGCAGCTCAACTAGACCCAAGAATCAGGGCCATGCAGTGCGAAGTATTATTAGAGAACAAAACATTTTTTTCAGTATCATCTTTATCGAAAACATGGTACATCTCATTCTCATTAGCTCAACCAAAAATATTTTCTTCATGACACATTCCAAGGGCAGCTGTTCTGGCAATAAAAGCAGAGAAGAATGCAAGTGTTGTCTGTGTCCTGCAAGCCCCCTGCAGGATGAAGATAATGCATCTTGGTTTCCTCCAAAAAGAGTCATGCTAAAGGAGTAGGGTGACCAGACAGCAAGTGTGAAAAATCAGGACAGGAGGTGGGGGGGTAATAGGTGCCTATATAAGAAAAAGCTCCAAATATTGGGAAAGTCCCTATAAAATTGGGAAATCTGGTCACCCTATAAAGGAGACAAGCAGTAAATGCTGCCAGTAACTCTGGGACTCTTATGTCTTGAAGCAGGCTTCTCTCCAAAAGACCGTGGCAGAGAGGGAGAGCTGGTGCCTAGTCTCTAGCTGCAGAACAGGAGTCCACTCTCACTGAAGTTAACAGGGGAGGTTTTTTAGCCTGTGTTACATCATGAGAGGTCAGAGTAGACTTGGATGACCATAATCAGATGATCTTTGGCCTAAAACCTGTATATCCATGAATGGGAGTTACTTTTATCCTGCTGTGAGAGAATTTGGCCCCAGTTGTTGAAGGAAAATTCTTGTGTCTAATACATGGAAGAAATTGTCAAAGAATGGTGCGTCTTTATGACCATATAATCCTAGCTATTCTCCCACTGTCAACTAAAGCCGAAGCTATCTGTTAAATAAGTGTCACTGGTGTAAACTAAGTATTTCTGGTTGAGTGAAGTTGGAAGCGGGCCTGACCAGCACAGTCTGCGTTAGAACATCAAAGTCTGTGGGAAGTCTTGGTTCAGAACCAACTCTAATTTTAATTGTGCCTTCTGTGTTTCTCAAATTTCAGAAATGTTTGGTAAGGAGAATATGGAGACATATTCATTTTTCTTTCCTCTTTCCCATCTCTGTTTCCAACATGCACACTTCTCAAACATGTACAATGTATATTATTCCCGGCAAGATTCTTGAGAGGCATCACCATAGTAATTAAACAAGAGAGACCCATGCCACTGGTTTTTCTTTTTTTGCTTAAATTGTCCCTAAATCTACACTTCATAGGTTGTTAGCAAGATAGGTCTATTCCAATCTCACTAACAACCTCTGAATTTTAGATTTAGGGACAATTTTTTTAAAAGGTCAGTTTTTATGATAAAATATTGTAATTTAGTAACAAGTAACTAAAGATAAAACAGGACTAACTTAAAAGTGATAGCATCTGCACACTTGGAAAAAAATGGAAGATTTCACAACCTGTTTCAGTAGGCAATACCGGAAAAAAGGTATAGTGATTAGAAACATTTTTTGTAAGGACAGATGAGTATTAGAAGTTTATGCTTGTGATGCACCATCAACATGGCTAGTTGTTTGTCATGGCCAAAAATGTGAAAAGACATCATTTCAGTTCTGACCTAAAGGTCACAGCACATGGTATTTTAATTAATACTAAGTTGTTCATCATGGGAAAATGAGAAAATATAGTTCTAATCTTACAATAAATTCACCCTTGTGCCAAAGGAGCAGAACCAGCCCTATGTGCCACGTAAGCTGTATTTTGAGGGTGTGGAAAAGTCTCCTCAAGGCAAGTGCACCCCTTTTGTGACTGGGCAGGGTGCAGTGGCTTCTCCTCATCCTTCAGCACCCTCTGCTGAGAGCCCCGCTGGCCTCGCTGTGGTTTGCCGCTTCCTGAGGCTCAGCCCTCCAACCAAGTCAGTTTTAGTCCTGCCCCTTCCACGGAAACCTGAATCCAGTAGGACAATGGTCTGGCATAGGGTTGCCAACCTTCTAATGGTACAAAACCGAAGATCCTTGTCCCGCCCCAAGGCCCCATCCCTGCCCGCCCCTTCCCAGAGGCCCCCCCCGCTCACTCCATTCCCCCCCCTTCGTTATTTGCTCTCCCCCACCCTCACTCACTTGCTCATCTTCATTGGCCTGGGGCAGGAGGGGGTTCTGGTTCCGGGGTGTGGCCAGAAATGAGGGGTTCAGGGTGCAGGTGGGGGCTCTTAGCTGGGGCAGGGGGTTAGGGTGCAGGAGGGGGATGAGGGCTCTGGCTGGGGGGTGTGGGCTCTGGGGTGGGGCCAGGGATGATGGGTTGAGGGTGCAGGAGGGGGCTCCAGGCTGGGGCAGGGCGTTGGGTGCATAAAGGGGTGAGGGTTCCGGCTGGAGGTGCAGGCTCTGGCGTGGGGCCAGTGATGAGGGGTTTGGGATACAGGAGGTTGGCTCCAGGCTGGGGCATGGGGTTGGGGTGCAGGAGGAGATGAGGAGTGCGGGCTCTGGGTGGTGCTTACTTCAGGCATCTCCTGGGAAGCGGCCGGCATGTCCCTAGGTGGAGGCACGGCCAAGCGGCTCCCATTGGCCATGGTTCCTGGCCAATGGGAGCTGAGGAGCCAGCACTTGGGGTGGGAGCAGCGAGTGCAGCTCCAGTAGCCGCCACTATGCCTAGGAGCCTGGCGGGACATGCCGGCAGCTTCCTGGGAGACACGCGGAGCCGGATAGGGAGCCTGCATCCCTGCGCCAACCGGACTTTTAGTGGCCTGTCAGCAGGTCCCTTTTCGACTGGGTGTTCCAGTCCAAAACTGGACACGTGGCAACCCTAGTGTGGCAGGGTCACACCAGAGGTTTGCCCCAACATCAGGCTTCTTGAGCCTGCCAGCCCTTGGCTCTGGAATGCCATTACATCCAGCTGCCATCACTGATTGCTTCTATGTAGCTAGATCAGGGGCAAGGCCGAGAAGTAACTGCTACGTCACAGGCCAGGCTGAGCCCAGCTTTTCTTAAAGGGCCAGCCATCCTGTGAGAAATAGATACTATTTGTGTTACATCACAGGTAGCCAAATTACGCCAGAGGAATGGGCTTTGATTTGAAAAACAGAAACCAGCCACCGTGGTCTGTAGTACAGTAAAAGACAATTTCTTGAAGATAATGTTTCACTGGTGTTTTACACCAACAAGGTTAAAACATATACAGAAATTGGATGGCGATGGATATTGGAAAAATTGTGGAGGGGGAAAGGTGGTTCTGTGCATATAAGATGGACATTTCCAACTATTAAGGAGACTTGGGATACGATTAATAACCAAATATTACAAACTGTTGGTTATTTGTTACCAAAGGATTCTTTGGGAGTCTTCCTGGGGCTTCCTAGAGGAAACAATCTGACTTAAAGAAACAAGGAATTAATCTGTTATCTATTAGTAGCTGCTACACTATTGATAGTTTTTCACTGGAAAAGAAAAAATGCCCCAGATTAGAGGAATGGTTGGTTCCCTATCATAAAGGAGACCATTGTTGTGGGAAAATTAACACATGAAGTATGTATAAACAGCAAAATAGACAAAGGACATATAGACATGGAAATATTTAGTTCGCATTTATCCAGTGCTCAGTGTCCACTTGCTCAGAAAGAAACCATCACATTTTGACAATTTAAAAATATTAATAACTAGAATAGATTTGCTCTGTGTTGTTGGTGAGTGAAGACAAAATTGTTGCCCCAGAAGCAGCACACCCTGGCTGGTGTATGGAGATTCATCTTTTGACGTGGTAATGTCCTGGCCAATAAATAAACTTGGTAATATCATTGCACAATATTTCATGTAAACAAAGACTGGGGAGTCTATGTTTGTATTAGTTAATACTGATTATTTTGTCTACATGTGATAATAACTTGCAAATTTGCCTATACTTCCCAAGTTGTTTAAAAAAAACACCTCAACTGCCTGGCACCTGGAAACATATTTCTCTTAATTCCATGCCCTCTATTGCTAATTTCATAATTCTGTGATAAGGATGGAGAGTGCAGAAATAATGAGGCACTGGATCGAAGTTTTATTCAGCTCTGCCCATCCTGCATACATGGGCACATCATCAGTGGAATGATTAAAAATTTTTACTATACATCTTTGTGCTACTGGGGTTAAGTCTATGAAGAACTGAGCACTTTCACTCAGCCCCTTGCAAGATCAGGCCTACTATAAGTAAGGTGTGGAACATCTGATGCTTTAATAGTACATGCCGCAAAATGAAGGGTTTGTTAATGCAGTGATGACAGGCTGAAAATAGGGACTAAATTGAAAGACACCAAAAAATATAGGGCCAGATTATAGCCAGCCTTTGCCAGAGCTCACAAGTGGAACAGCACAAGGACTTCCCTCCTCCAAGCACAACAGCTGTGTGGAGTTAGTGCACCATGGACACTAGTCTTTCCAAAAGGCCTGGGGAAGAGGCAGGGTCAAGACCTCCTTCTCCACTTTTCTCTTCAGCCTGGCCAACGGAACTGGCTTACTATAGACAGGACTACAGGCCCTCTAAAGCTATGTCTATACAACAGCTTATGTCAACATAACTTATGTCGCTCAGAGCGGTGAATAAATCACCCCCCTGACTGACTGAATTACACTGACATAAGCACAGGTGTGGACAGCGCTAAGTTGGCGGGAGAGCTTCTCCCATCGACATCGCTACCGCTCCTTGCGCGGGCCGGAGTAGTTAAACTGACGGGAGAGCTCTTTCCTGTCTGCTTAGAGTGGCTCAGTAGCTGCGCCACTGTAAGCTCTCTCGTGTAGCTGTAGCCTTAGGTACATGCCCCAGCAGTGTCTCTGGCATGGTGCAGCTCCAATTATGCTACCCACTGCTGTCTCCTGATGGCACAATCTGGCCCACAGAAAATAGAATGGAATGTTAAAGGCAACACGCTGATTTTGCTCTCATCAGTTTTACAGCAATGTAACGCCACTGACATAAGTGGAGTTACCGCCCATTTACACCAAAAAGGGCTCATTGGAGCAGTCACAACTTTGTTTCTTGTTAACCCTTTTGGTTATGGTGCTATCATAAAGAGATGTGGGTTCCTTTTCACTGTGATTGAGCTTCCAAGGTGATATTACCAAATAGCCGAGATAAAGGAGCTAGTTAATATCTTTCCTTCTCTTTGCATATTATTCCAGAGCCAGGGTTCTTAAAGGAGGTTTGTTATTTCACTAGCACGACCATTTGAGCTTGAGATGTGCCATATTTATCAGATAGTTGGGAAACATGATAGCCCCATTTTTTGATAGATGTCACATGACATGAAAGGTCAAATTATCCTCTCAGTTCTACTGGTGTGGTCTAATCCAAGTCAATGGGGGGGAGGGCCCACGGGTAACTAAAAGAAGAATTTGGCCAAAACCCACTTGTATAATGCAATTAGCTAGCATGGACCCCTGCATCTATGGAGCATCTCATTGCCTTCAGGGGCATGTGCGCAGGGTGTCCAATGATTGACATTAAGGCTCGGGTCCTGGAGTGCGATCTGCTAGCACTGCTTTACCTTGCGATCCAAGCGTCCAGCTCAGCTGGTCTTGGCTCAGGGCTTGAGTGGGGAGGCAAAGGTGGTTTTAAGGATTCCCCTCCCACACAGGCTTATGTCTGCCTGTAATTGCCTCCAAGGGCTACTCACCAGAGGGGTAGCGCTACAGCCATGGCCCTGCTGTGCCATCCTCACTGGAGGTTACAGGGAGTGTGGTGGAGGATCAGACATGCTGGCTGTATGCCACTGAGAGGATTCCCCTATTAAGAGCAATCCTCAGCTGGCAGGTCAGGCCAGCTTTCTTTCTGCTTTGTGGGGCCATAGTGAGGTAAAGCAGATTTCACAAGGGCCAGGGTCTGGCCCTGAGTGTTTACTCCAAGGAAAAGATTTTGAGGAAAAATAGGACATGTTAAAATTAAATGTCTTTTGAGCTGCCTTATCTGCTACATATAATAAGGCTATGAATAACATTTCATTAAATGTATGTTTCTGCCAACATAACAAGCCCTTACCTGCAATTGTGTGTGAAGCACAAATAACCTTAAGGCATCATACTTGAAGGAGAAATTCCAGTCCCTTGAATAAGGTATTAACATTTTTAGTGTCCGTTTAAGATAGCTGATGCACTATTAACAATGTAGGTACCGGTTGGCTTGATTTATAATCAATAAGAGGCAGTCGGGAAGACTTCAGCTTTCATTTTATGATTTTTAAATGTGCATCCTTTGTTGAAATCTGTTGGCATAAGAGAAGACTTTGGGAAGTCAGCTGGAAAAGCTGGATTTCATCATTAGTCAGTTGGAAAGTTCTGGGCAAAGAGATGTATCTTGCAGTTCTTCCTAAGCAAGGCTCGGTCTGTGTTTCAGCATATTTCTGGAGTCAGCAAATTTCAAAGATACTGGGCAGCTAACAAGAATGTAAGCCGTCCAATAGCCCTGAGCTCCTCCTTTGGGACAGTGAGCTGATAAGGATAGGTTTTATGGGAGATCAGAAATGGCAAGGCAGTTCTTAGGGTAGTCTGGGCTTAATCCATTTAAGGCCTTGGGTGAGATCTTCACATGGCTGCCTCGTCCGGCTCCGGCTACACGTAGTGGCAGCACAAAAAGTGAGAGCTCCCTAGTTGGGGTTCCCTTTGGTAGTTCTTTGCGGGGTACAGCTGGCCTGTGCCCTTCCCGCCCCCCAACCCTATAGCCCCTAGTGTAGCGAGGTGTTGGGGCAGTGAGGGATGGGGAAGGGGCATGGCTGGAGCAAACTGTGCTCCAGAAACCACCACCTGGGGGGCAGCCCCCTGAGTGTTGTTACTAGCCAGCATATTTTATGCTACGTCTACATGGCAGTAGTGATGTGCGATTCCTGGCTCGTGTAGACAGACGCATGCTACCTCTGTAGGGTGACCAGATGTCCCGATTTTATAGGGACAGTCCCGATTTTTGGGGCTTTTTCTTATATAGGCATCTATTACCCCCCCACCTCCTGTCCCGATTTTTCACACTTGCTATCTGGTCATCCTATACCTCTGTTTGAGCAAACATGCTAAAAATAGCCGTGTGGCGGCAGCAGCATGGGCAGCAGCTTAGGCTAGCTGTCCGAGTACAAAGCCACCGGACCCTGTGTACGTACTCAGGCGGCTAGTCTGAGCCATGGCCCATGGTGCTGCAGCCACAGGCATCCTACTTCAAGCAGAGCTAGCATGTATTTGTTTACCCTGGCTAGAGGGTCACTCTTCCCAGCTGCTGTGTAGACATACCCTAAGGCTGCTTTCAAGTCTGATGATGCAGGGCTGGCGTAGAAGTGGTCCAAGACTAAGAGAGCTGCAACCAGCTCCTTTGCTGTTGTTCCCTGCCGCCGCCACTTTTCTTTAATCTCAGCTGAGAATCTGACGCTTTCTGCTGAGCGACTGGTACTTGAATTTCAGCCAGCCATTCACAAGCAGCCAGTTCAAAGCACAGGGGTGAGGCGCTCCCATTGGGTCACCTTATTCAGAAAGTAGGCGGCTATTTCTGAACTTGCTGGCATTTCCAAATGGCTTTCAGAGTCGGTCTGCGCAGTGATTGTACTGGGTAGGCCCACAGGTGTGAGGGAGGAATGAAGCGATAGAGAATGGCCGTCCCCACTGCCTGGCCTTCTCCTGTCCCTTCTGGCTCTTGGCACTTGAACCCCATAGAGGGGCTGCTATGGGATTGGGGTGTAAAAATGAAGCATACTGTAGATGGTATCGTGTCTTTCTGCCCCCAGCTGCATCCACAGGCTGCTGAAAGCACAAGGGAAGCAGGCCTATATTTGTGAATGCATTCATTCCTGAAATCAGGCTTCATTTCAGACTTACTGTATATATCTAGTTAGGGGAAATGGCATTATTAGTACAGTCACACTGTAGTGGTTTTATTAAAAAATACTTAACATGCAAAGAAGAGTGATGCTTTTTCTTTCAGTACATATTTGTAGCAAGGTTCTCACCAAAAAGAGAGCTGGACAATAATGTCTGACCATGACAACAGTATAACGGCGACCAACAGCGAGAGGAGCAGTGCTGAAGTTCAGCGAAACAAAATTTACTTGGCAAGAACAAGAGAACTGAGGCTTTTCAGGAATCCTTGCAAATGCTAATAAGGTCTCTTGAACTATGTTTGCTTTTTTTTTTTAATCTGGGAAATCTTTCTCCTTAATATTGGACACATATATTTCATTATTTAATAATAAAATCCAAGATTGCAGTGGACAGGGCCCATTTAAATTAGACATCAGTTTTAGAAAAATCGCACCGTACTTTTACCTAGGTGAGCTTTCCATTCTGAGGAGCAGACACTAAAAATCAGTGTCTCTATTTGCATTTTTGAACTATACTGCCATGGAGATGGGGGCACCTCATTTGCATCCATTTTTCTCAGTGTTGTGTGAATGTGAATGAAATACATTTGCAATGTGTAAATAGTTGACTCAAAGCACCAGCTCTGTTCGCATGAATAGGTCTTTTAAGCTTCTCTGCCCTTTCTGCCCCATGGTTGCATAGATAAATAAAGAAAAGGCCTTATTATTTTTGTGGTGGCTTAATTTAAAAATCTTCGCTAAACCAACTATAAACTAAGCCGTCCCACATGTACCCTATCACTTTCTGCTCCTTAAATCGCTTGGCACAAACTGTATAAATAACCCGGTGAAAGAACACTATTTTGAGGGTGTGTTAAAACTAGACATGCTGTTATGTCCCAACAACAGCAGGGTCTTTCCCAGACATAAAACATGAAGTCTCACAGCTGATGGGCTACAGCCTCCTTACTGGTATAATTAGATGGATGGAGCTTTTATCCTGTGATTTATTTTCTTTTTCAGAAGCATAAATCCCACAAAAAAGGGAAGATAATCTGCGAAGAATTCCCACAGAAAAGCACTTTAAAATCTTGCTGTTTTGAAAATGTTCAATGGGGACATAATTATTTGTGGAGCAACAAAACAGAACAAAAAAAAAAAAAAAACCAACCGAACCCCCTCCCCCCATTTCAACTATTCCATCCCAATAAGCTGCACTTCTTTTCTTGACTCGCATTTAGGACTAGTAATTACTATACAGTGGAACCTGCCTATAGTAAATTTGGGGAAAAAATTCCATGTGTAGTGAAGAGGAGTCAAAGTCACCAACGTTTTCTGTGCATTTGCTTTGTGCAGTTCTGATGATAATTAATTTCTATGTATAAAGCCAAATTCTGCTCTCAGTTACAACAATTGGACAATCCTCATTAACTTGAATGAAGTTGAATGGGTGTAATGAAAATTCCACGTTGCCAGTATTGGATACATAGAGTGGTCCCTTTCAGTCTTATATTTCTGTGATTCTAGAACCAGTTTCTGAAGATAAGTAAGCTATTGGGGTAAATTCTCCATTGGTTTAAATGGGTAAAACACCACTGATATCAATGGAGCTGCACCCATTTGCAGAAGTAGAGAATGTAGCAAATAGATGTACTAAAAAAAACTCTACTAGTCAGGAGTTTGCAAATGTTTCTTTCAAACATGGACCTTGCTTCCATGATTCATGTCTTTGTCACCTCTAGGCCTACAGCATGTGCTCTCCTGGGACTACTTCTTAGCTCTGTCTAGAAGCTGAAGCTATTGCAGAATGTGATGCTCTATTTAAGGGAAGTGCTGGCTTCTGGCTAAGAATTTGAAGTGTTGATGGTGACCTCAAAAGTTCTAAATGGCTTCCGCCCTGCCTGCTTGGGAGAGCCTGCCTCTAACCCTGTGTGACATCAGTGTCACTGTGATTGGTGTGGTTTTAGCTGGAGTGCCCATGGTTTACAGCGAGGAAGCTGCTGACAGGGTTTTCTCCCTTTCTTTAGGCATGCTGAAAAGCTCATCTTTTAGGCAGGATTTTGGGAATCACTGAGGCACATGGGTGGGTAGGGGATTCTAGGGCTACTGGCAGATGGGGATTTTTTGTTCCCTTCTATGTAGAAGGGCACAGAGCATCTAGCCGGGTGGGTTCTGTTGCTGGTTTTCTCTATTATTAAAATGGTTTTCTGCTGCATCTTATTGTCATGGATTGTATTTCTAATATTTTATTATGGCAATTAGAGTCTGGGATAAGGCTTTTTTGTATATTTTAAATTGAAATAAATAAAATAAAATAACATTCTCCTTTAATGAGAAATGCCTCTTTTTTTAAAGGCATTTAGAAAGGACTCATAGGCACTGATTTAAAATCTTAAAAGTAGAGGCTATTTTACTTTGCTGTTCTTGTCCCATATATTTAAATTGCTGGTGAGAGGAAATATTTCAGAGATTCAGGTGTTCATTGGGTCAAAGATACTGGTACTTTTCCAAGTGCGTTGTTACTTTTTCACTGTCAGAGGTGAGTTACAGTCCATATCGAAGGCAACCTGCTATTCTGGGAAGTGTCCGGAGTTGTGAAATAAGTCTAATCTGTCTGCCTGTGGTCCTTAGATGCCCTGTGATGTGCCATTGTGATTCCTGTTGGCCTGTGTTTTGGAGATGAGAATTAAGGCCTGCTGTCCATTTACAGTGGAATTGAATGGCCCATGGATGTGGCTAAATTCTGTCACCCTTTTTGAGCAAACCTTCCTTTGAGTAGCTTTAACTTGCAGCGTAGTAAGACCACAGCCCAAGGTGTATTGCTGCAGGCCAGGAAAGTACACAGGAACCACATGGCTATTTCTGCCTTTGAGGTCATGATTTCATTTTGTAGCTACCAAATGTAATCATTGTGACAAAGTTCCTCCTCTGCCTTGGTGGGTGAGGGTTCTGCACTTATTGGCAGATTTGCTCGCCTCAGAGATTCATGGCAGCCCTCAGTTTGGCCACTTTTGGCCAGTGGCTCAAACCTGCCATTCACTCAGCTACCCTCATCACTGGCCAGCATGAGGAAAAAGAAGAACAATCCCTACTGTCTCTGCTGACCCACCTAGTGGATCAGGGGAGAGGCCAGAGACCTTCCCCTCTGGTGGGACCCATAGTCCAGGTCAACTCCTCTTATATCAAATAGGGAGTTGGGGGGATGGAAGGGATCCGGGCCCACCCTCTACTCTGGATTCCAGCCCAGGGCCCTGTGGATTGCAGCTGTCTACAGTGTCTCCTGTATCAGTTGTGTGACAGCTACAACTCCCTGGGCTACTTCCCCATGGCCTCCTCGCAACACCTTCTTTATCCTCACTACAGGACCTTCCTCCTGATGTCTGTTAACACTTGTACTTCTCAGTCCTCCAGCAGTACGCCTCTCACTCTCAGCTCCTTGCACACCTCTTGCTCCCAGCTCCTCGCACGCACCTCACTAACTGAGGTGAGGTCCTCTTTAAAACCAGGTGTCCTGATCAGCCTGCCTGTCCTAATTGTTTCTAGTAGCTTCTTAATTGGCTCCAGGTGTCCTAATTAGCCTGCCTGCCTTAATTGGTTCCAGCAACTTCCTGATTGTTCTGGAACAGCCCATTATCTTACTCAGGGAAAAGGCACCTGCTTAATCTGGGGCTAATATATCTACCTTCTATCACTTGCCTGTAGCCATCTGGCCTGACCCTTTCACACCATCAAGTGACCTGCAGGAACATGTCATGCTGCATGTCACTGTATATTACTAATTCCAACCCTTATACTTATCAAGAAGGTCATGAGAAATCACATGATACCTGTGTCTTCTGAATTAAAGCATTACCAGACCTATTTGTATGATGGGAATGTTTATGGATTGTTATGTAGATTTTTGCTATAATAAACCTTACATAGACAAAAGCCAGTGTTGGATGCTGCTTTTACACAGTAAGGAACCAGAACAAGCACCGTGTGTGAAAAGTGTGCATGTTGGAAGTATCCTGGTACAGTGATGACACTTACATGAGGATGTGGAAGATGCTTAGATGTGGAAGAAAAAGTGTCACTTATTGAATCACCAGTCCATGAAGTGTTCCCTCCAGGCCTGACTCTGCTTAGCTTGTGAGGCCTATCATAGTTCCAAGTGATATTGTTGCACACCAATGCTTCATACCATTTTGTTTAGATACAGTTGAAATGGGTTTCTGAGACTCCTAAAGCATAACAATATTTTTGTTTTGTTTGGGTTTGCGCTTGGGCTTATTGTGAGTATGTTCAGGTAGAGATTTCCCATAGGAATTCACTGAACGGCACAATAAGCAGATTAAATTAAAAGAGGGGGAGAAGCAACTCTTTGCCTTAGGTAACTTTTTGCCATGAAGTGAGCCAGTTTATACCAGACTTCAGTCACATTAAATTTTGGTTGTTGTTATAGAGCCAACTAGCGGAGGAAGCACCACTAGCACAGTGCACTCCTCTGCTATAACGCGTAAGCAGTTAAAACAGGGGTCATGGTGCCTGTGATAATCACACTGAAATCCTTCCTGACCTCAGTCTTCAAAGCAAAGTGATTTTCATTTTGGCGCATGTGGAATTTTTTCCTCAAGATTGAACTCAAACACTTTCAATGTGCTTCGTCCCCCCAGATGTTGCCTGTGGATATGTAATCAATGCTCTGCAGAGAGAACACCTGTGCCTACATGTTGAGCCAAACCATTTGGGAATGCTTATTATTGTACAATAATTGCGATTGGCTTGTTTAGATTCAAGTCTCTTCATCAACAGGCATATTTAATATGCTACATGTGAGTTAAAATAGCCAAAGTTAAATCTGTTTCTATGCTACTCTCTCACATCAGATTGCAAACCTCCAACACCACCCTGAAGAAGCTTTTCTGGGAAGACTTTGATTTCCTGGTTCACCAAGGTCTCAGGATAATGGTGTGCAGATGAAATTAAAAAACGTGAAATGACCACAACAGAATTGACGCTAACGTTTCCCAGGAAAGAGAGAAAAACAATCCCAGAGTTTCTGAATCTGCTCAGAAATTCCTAGAGACATGAGGGGAGGAAGGAGTGTATTTTCTGGGTGGCACAGAAAGTAACTTACATTGGCAAAATGTGTAGGGTCTTTTTTCACTAGTTTGGTTAAAAATGGAGAACTAATGTGAGTAGTCAGTGTATGAGAACTGGTGGCCGAAGATTTCAAAGCATGTGCCTACAGTTAGGCACCAATGGGCAGATTTTCAAAGGTATTTGAGCACCTAAAGATGTAGCTAGGCACCTAGTAGGATTTTCAAACATATCTAACAGAGGTTAGACACCTGACTCTCATTGAAGTCAATGGGAGTTAGGCACCTAAGCAGGTCAGGAGCTTTTGAAAAGCCCACTAAGCACCTATCTGCAGCTTTAGGCACCGACGTACCTTTGAAAATTGGACCCTTAGGGCCACAGCCTGCAAGATGCTGAGTGCTTCCAAAGAGTGCTGCCTGCCATCAGCGCTCATTAGCTTTAACAGGAGCTGAGCATGCGCCCTCTGAAGTCCTCAGTATCTGCAGAACTGTGGCCTTAAACCCACTTACAGACACCTAAATATGTGTCGAGATCTATAGACTCGCTGAGCCTCAGTAATCCCCCTTCATTTCAGCACCTCTGACAACTAGGGCACTTAGGTAAGCCCCTCCCTTTTGACCTGTCTTTTTGGTATTACATCACTACAATAAAATTCAGTTTTGACCTTTTTGTTCCCAACAAGCTATTTGCTTAAAGGGAAAATGTTCTCTTTTAAATAGCAGTCATTAATATGGGTGTCCTAAAGGCTAATATGGGTGCAGTGAATTCTTTCCTTTGTTCTTTATTGTTTGTTTCACCTGCTGTGAAGTTTGGTGGCCAGAGAACTACGTAGTTCCAGTAGCAGATTGGTAACTGCATACTTTAAAATACTGATTTGTATTGGTTTGGTTGGTCAGAAAAGGGAAAAACAACCAGGAGGTGATAAAAATGTCAAGGTTATAAGCTTCATGGAAGCTTTCCGACAAACATGGAATTTTTATTAATTCTTTAAATGCAAATAGCAGGGCAATGTATGCATGTTCCATACCTCCTGCAGAGTGCCTGGTAGAAACTTACAATTAGCCCTCCAGAACCATAGCATGGTCCAGAGCACAAGGAACTCAATTCTGCTCTCAGCTCCCTGGATGCAAGTCCAGATGAACTCCATCAAAGCTATTATAATTATTAGAACTACTCCAGATTCACTCCCGTGTAAGTGAGAACAGAAACGGGATCTGGCTGCTTCCTGCCTCCAGACAGTTTGGGTTTGTGAATGGTGAGAAAATGCTTCCAACCCTTGCACTGCAAACATTCAAGATGCTACATTGGACACATAAAATGCTTTGAGGATTTGGAACTGGACTCAATGGGAGTTACAGCAGTTCAACACATCTCAGGGTCAGGTGCTGAATGTTTAAACTGCTCAATACAAACTTCTAGGTTATTATGTCACAGCACTGGAAAGGTATTTTTTCCTAAATGTGCTCATAGTGATAATATGGGCATTATTATTATACTTACCTCTACTATTAACACTGAGATTGCTTAAAATTGTATAGGTTAATACAGTGCTTCTTAACCTCTCCCATATCAGGATCCCCTCCCTTCTACCTGGGACCTACCTCCTATTTAGCTATAACCTTCTGGAAGTCATGGGCCCCAGGCTGAGAACCCCACGGCTAACATTGTTACCTTGAATTGTACCCAGAAATGAAACTGGAAGCCACAGGGCACAGGTGTAATGTGCTCACAACAGGAAATGCTCCATGACAAATGGGCAGCTGCATTCTGCTCCAGCTGAGGTTTCTGATGGTCTTAAGGCTAGCCCCATGTAGAGCACATGTCAGTAATCCAGACCTGAGGCGACTTTTGTGTGGACCATTGTAGCAAGGTCAGCATCAGAGGGAAAAGGTCGTACCATTCTGGTCAAGCATCAATGATATAAACGTGTCTTTCTCACAGCTGCTACCATAACATCCGGAAGTAGCTGAAGATCCAAGAGGACTCCCAGGTTTTGGACCTAAGTAACTAAAGTCAAGCTGAGGGTTTTATTGACTGTTTTTTTGTTTGTGGCATCAGTTTACGTACTTCTGAGTAATCAGTCTTTTTTCGCTGCATAATATATGGGTCAAAGTCAGAGTGGCTTTTCCTGCATGCCTCTTACATTTAAAAAAAATATTTTGTTTGCCAATATTTAGCACAATGGCCTACTGTTGTAATTTGTTCCCAGTTCTTAATAAAGTAATCATTGTTATAAGAGAACACCAAGGAAAAAATAACATTAAGGGACATTAGATATGTCAAAAAATAACATCTATGGTTTTTTCATTGATGAGAAAAGGTCAGATTAATCAACTGAATTCCTGGGACTCACATAGTGTGATTCGGAGTACGATGGAAAACAATGTAACCTACGGGAATGTGCAGCAACACAGCAATATGCTAATTAGAAAACACACAAATGGTGTATTGTCTGGGTATTAATACCTGAAGGTCATTTCTTGGTTTATGATGGGTACCAGAATTGATTAAGGTGGATTCCTTGGCAGGAATCTTTGTCCTAAGTTTAAGCTAATTGACCAATTAATTTCCTTGACTTGAACAAAAGGAATGCTCTTTAATACGCCTTTATTGCCATTATTATTGTGGTGTTTACCCAAGAGGTGCTGAGGAGAGGAGTGGACCTGAGGTCAATGCTCAGCTGCCTGATGGTCATGAGAATAAGATCACTGAGCCACAGTTAGTAGGATCCAGCGTGTCTCTGTTTTTAGGATTTAATACATGACTGTGTACAAACAATGGACCAGCCTTCACATTTTTAGTGGCATCAATACAGATAGGAAGATTGTCATTCACCCCTTTTATAGGAGGGGGAAAAAACCCAAAGCCAGAGAAGAAATAGGGAAGGAAAAATAACAGAATCCATCCTGGACTGTGCTTTGGCCAATGCTTTACAGATCTTTGAGCCTGATCCAAACCCCCTGAAATCAATGGAACGACTCCCATTGATGTCAATAGACTTTGGATCTGGCCCTCAATTACCTGTTCAGCACTTAGCTACTAGGCTGCTAGGTACTATGGAAAAATATAAGGCTTATGGAGCAGAAAGGGCTTGAAAAAAATATATCATATAATCTGTTGGAATGGGTAGGAGATCAGAGAGGAAAGATGGTCTTACGGTTAGGGCACTGGAGTGAGAGTTGTGGGGTCCTACTCTTCCCACTGATTTCCTGAGTTACCTTTGACAAATCACATAAGCTCTCTGTGCCATTTCTCCCACCTTGTGTATTTAGTTCAGACATTCTCTGGGGAATGGACTGTCTGTTACTATGTGATGGAATAGCACCTAGCACAACAGAGCAGCAATCTTAGCTGGGCCGCTAGACTCTACTGTGAGACAAATAATAATGAGGCTGTTGCATCAGCATAGTGATGTCACAGAGTCATTGTGATTTACTTGCTAAGCCCATCAGCAAACGTACATACAAGCCATGTTTTTCATAACTGCACCTCAGTTAGAAAACAATGCAATTTTATTTTGCATTTGCCTTCATACAAACTGTGTCTCCAAATACTTTACAGCAATAAATAACGCCACAATGGTAAAATCAAAAATAATAGCAGAGGACAAAACAAGTTAGAAGGCAAAGAAGAAATTATCTTAGTTGAGATTTGATACGAGCTAGAAAGTGGACAGATACCAGAAGGCTGTTTAATATGGCAAGACCTGCAGAGACGAAGACACTTGCACAACCATTTTTTATTTGTATGTATTCATTTTCTTCATATTTGATACCATTTAAACTCTTTTTTAACAAATAATATTGCAGATTATGAAATGAAGATGAGTGAGAGTTTGTTTTTCCCAGTGGTCATGTCTTCTGTGTGCCAGGATAATGTACAGAATACATGTTTGACTTTTTCCAACTCATGGATGGTGCAGTTTATATGATCCATCAGGCATTAAAGTATTTTCAGGGATTAAGTTCGTATACTGTTTGAGAAAGTGTCCTTACTGTTGAGTAATTCTGATTCCTGTTCTTTGGAATGCAGTGTGACTTCCCTAAGGGCTGAAAGCAAGAATGGAATTTTGTATTATTGTAACTTATTATTTTCTTATACCCAAGCAGGTGAGACTTCCAGAGCTGCTGTGACTTGACTGGGATGCAGTCGTTTGTGGAGAGCAACCCATGGCTGCTCCATGGGTTAAACTGGCATGTAACAATACCTGTCTAACACATGAGTGTCCAACAAAGCTGTCATAAATCTTTAAGCCCAGCAGTAAAATTAATGGGAATTGCATAGAGCAAGACCTTGTCAGTTTCATAATAGGTCTGTGGGTGGAAAAATTCTAGTGGTTTCCTTCAGGCATTTGGCAACCAAGCAGTTGGCGCTTTGTGGCCATTATCCAATTATAAATGCTTTTTGCTCAAAAGAATTTGGTGGTTATTGCTTTTAACATGTCCAAGTTAAACAGTCACTAGCACAGAGTAAAGGTGAAGAATAGATTGCATAGTAAAAATGATATAATGCTTGGCATCTATACAGTTCTTCTTATCTGTAGATCTCAAAGCACTTTACAAAGGTGGATAGGCCTTATTCTCCCCATTTTGTAGCAAGGGAAACTGAGGAACAGTAACCATATAATCTCTGGAAATTATAGACCGGGTACGTTTGACCAAGTAAATATTTGGTTGGTAGCCCGACTGAATTCCAGTATTCCAAAGTCAAGGAGAGATGCAGCAGGGTTTAGAGTCTACAGCACTGGACTGAGAGGCAGGAGACCTCGATTCTGTTCCCTCTCTGCCACAGAGCTGCGTGTGACCTTGGAAAGGTCACTTCATCTCTCTGTGATTTGGTCTTTCACTGTGTAAAGTGGGATGATACTACTTGAAGTACTGCTTGTGTGTGGGGGGGTATCTGGGCAGGGGGGCGCTGGGCATAGGGGGTTAGGGTGGGTGCTGGGCATGGGGAGGGGAAGGGGCTGTGTGGCGCGGGCCCACCTCCAAGTGGAAGGGGCATGCCTGCAGTGCAAAGCCAGGTGGGCCAGTATGCATCTGGCGGCTGCTGGTTTGTAAACAGTGCCCTCGCACTGGGCTGGGTGGAGTGGGGGTCGCCCCTGCTGCGCCATGCCCCATTGCTCCCAGCTGGCCCCTAGCTCTGGGGACTGCCCCCCCTTCCTCTGTGCCATGTCCCTTTGCCTCCATGGGGACCCACAAATATGTTTGTGCCATGCCCTCAAAAGGTTAATCCACAAAAGGGAATACTGCCTTCCTTTGGAAAGTGTATATAGGAACTAAGTATTATTAAAGTTTATGTATGGTATAGAGATACATTTTTGATTGTGTGTCCTTATTCTTTTTAAATCAGATGGGCCTGATTCTGATTTCACTTATGTCAGTATAAATCAGGGGCAATTCCACTGAGGTAAGTAGAAGTAACTACGTGGGTGTAAAACCAGTGTGTGACCAAGATCCAACCCAATAGTTTTACTGGATGCATGTTTTTATCTCAGCTAGACTAAATAAAAAATAAAAGCTGACAGAATAGCCAACCATCGAATCGTCTCCCAGGTTTTGAAGCAAAATCAAATTCAAACTTTTTCAGAGTGCTGAAATGTTCAGCTGACTTTATCAGGGTGCGGGTGCGGTAGGCTAACTTCCTGTTTCCATCCGTGACCAGAACTGGAAACGCTCCAATGCTCAACAAGTCAAACTGTTCTCACAGTGTTTCTGGATGCAAATATTTTTTTCGTGGAGCATCAAGGCTCCTAAATGAATAAGTAGGTCTGATTATAAATGTAACACATCAAAAACAAGCAATTAGTCATGGGAGGAAGTGAATTTCAAAGGAGTTGGGCTCCTACCTGCCATTGAAAACCAATGGGAGCTAAGTGCCTAAATCACTTGGGCACATTTGAAAATCTCATGTGGTGGGTTTCTCCTTGAGTCTAAAACGTTTACATTAGTGAGGAAAGGCGCGTGTGAGGGTTTGACAGGTGAACTCTGGCAGGTTCCTGATAGCACAAGCAGCTGTTATGAGAATCATTTTTATTCTTTATTAGAAAACAGGACAAACCTGAAACAATGGCTACAAGCTCGCCTACTGAAGTGTTTCTCTTCCTTAGGTGTGTATATGGACTGGATTTCTCATCTCTCATGCACTAGCTTTACACCCATATGGGCCAGATCCTTCGCCCTGCTCTGTCCCTTTTGTGTTACTCTGCAGCCCTTGGTGTAAGAGGCAAGTTGGTATTATGTCAGGGCAAGGAGCCTGGCTGGACTGCCGCTGAACTCCAGCTATCTCCACCTGCTCTAAACAGCCCTTGAGAGCTAGTTCTGCCCAGTCAAGTTAGTGCAGCCCCACATTGTGCTGCACGGGGGGAGGGGGGAGGGGCAAGATAGGCATTCGGCTGCTTAAGGCACAAAACAGCTGGGGAGGGGGGAAAGGCCCTCCCTTATAACCTGTAGTGAGGTTTGGGTACTCACCTGGGATGCAGGAGTCGTTCCCCCCAGCCTGATGAGGAGAAGGGATTTGAATAGGGAGCTGCCACCTCTCAGGCGTACTCAAAGGCCACCTACTGTATCAGGCCTTACATGCAGCTTAGGGCGGAAGAACACCTATCTTCCTCGGTTCGTGAGTAGCTCTGGGGTTTAAGCAGGAGAGAGGCGTCCATGCGCCTAGAGGGAGGCAGCAGTGTGCATGCGCTGAGGAAAGAAATGGTTACTCACCTTCTCGTAACTGTTGTTCTTCAAGATGTGTTGTTCATGTCCATTCCAATCAGGTGTGTGTACGCTGCATGCATGGCAGCCAGAAACTTTTCCCCTAGCAGCACCCGTCAGGTCGGCCTGGGCGCCCCCTGGAGTTGCGCCTTCATGGCGCTCAATATAGAGCCCTGCCAACCCGCCACCCCCTCAGTTCCTTCTTGCCGGCTACTCCGACAGAGGGGTAGGAGGGTGGGTATTGGAATGGACATGAGCAACACAGCTCGAAGAACAACAGTTACGAGAAGGTGAGTGACCGTTTTTTCTTCTTTGAGTGCTTGTTCATGTCCATTCCAATCAGGTGACTCACAAGCCCAAGTTCAGGAGGCGGGGTTGGAGTTGTCCACTGATTGGAGCACTGCTCTTCCAGAGGCAGCGTCGTCTCTGGCCTGCTGGATGATCACATAGTGCATTGTGAAAGTGTGTATGGAAGACCACGTTGCTGCTCTGCAGATTTCCTGGGTAGGAACCTGTGCCAGGAACGCCGTTGAAGAGGCCTGAGCTCTGGTGGAGTGTGCAGTGATTGGGGGAACAGGCACACCTGCCAGATTGTAGCACTCTTGGATGCAGGACGTGATCCATGATGAAATTCGTTGAGAGGAGACCGGAAGACCCTTCATTCTGTCTGCCACTGCCACAAACAGTTGAATGGACTTCCGGAACAGTTTCGTTCTTTCAATGTAGAAGGCTAGCACTCTGCGGACGGCCAACAAGTGAAGCCTCTGCTCCCTGGTGCTGGAGTGTGACTTAGGATAGAACACTGAGAAGAAGATGTCAGTTGATGTGAAACTGGGAGACAACCTTCAGGAGGAAAGCGGGATGAGGTCTGAGCTGAACCTTGTCCTTATAGAACACCGTTTAAGGAGTCTCTGATGCTAGGGCCTTGAGCTCAGACACCCTCCTGGCTGAGGTTATCACTACCAGAAACGCCACCTTGTATGAGAGATAGAGGAGGGAGCACATCGCCAGTGGTTCAAAGGGCAGACCCAGGAGTCTGGAAAGGACCAGGTTGAGCTCCCAAGCCGGGACAGGCTGTCAGACGTGTGGGTATAGCCTGTCGAGACCTTTCAGGGAACAGCTGACCATAGGGTTGGCAAAGACCGATCGGCCCTCTGCACCGAGATGGCGGCCAAGTGAACCTTTACTGACGACATGGACAACTCCTGCTGCTTAAGATGGAGAAGGTAGTCCAGTATAAGTGATATGGAGGCAAGCGTTGGAGATAGACAGTGTTGCACCGACCAAATTGAAAATCTCTTCCATTTGGCCAGGTAGGTAGCCCTGGTGGAAGGTTTCCTACTGCCAATGAGGACTGGTCTAACCGGGTCTGAGCAGGAAAGCTCCATCGGGTTCAGCCATGGAGCTTCCACACTGTGAGGTGAAGCGACTCGAGGTTCGGGTGTTGGAGAGGGCTGTGCTCCTGTGTTAGTAAGTCCAGGAAGGGCGGCAAGGTGACTGGCGCTTCCACGGACATTGCCAGGAGTAATGTGTACCAGTGCTGGCGGGGCTAGGCTGGCGCTATCAATATGACCGAGGCTTGCTCCCTCCGTACCTTGAGGAGCACCTTGTGGACGAGGGGGATAGGTGGAAATGGATCTGGGGAGGTACAATGCTTGCAGATGTATTGAATGCTCTACACAGAAGTCCCACAGCATGAGGGCTTCCTGGCACAGGGGAGAGACACCTGCACCTAAGTTCCCTGTAAGCTGCGTGGTGGCGTGTCCACGCAGCAGCCTATTTAGCACCATGCAGGTGCTTAGGGAACCCGCCCGGGGACCTTCCATGGCCGGGGGAGGGGCGCCCCTTCCCCAACCCCCACCTACCCCAGCCCCCAGCCTGCCACAGGAGGGGTGCCCCTCTTCCGGCCAGGGCCGGTGCAACACATTAGGTGTCCTAGGCGGTCGCCTAGGGCGCTACAATTTGGGGGGCGGCGACCACGGCGGTATTTCGGTGGCGGGAACTTCCGCCGCCTCTGTGGGGGGTGGCATTTTGGGGCGGGACTTTCCGCTGCCTAGGACAGCAGAAAAGCTGGCGGCACTCCTGCTCCCGGCCTCAACTCACCCTGCAGCTCGGACCAGCTGTGACCGGATCAGGCCTAGGCGTGGCCAGGGCAATGCAGCTGGAGTGGCACGGACCCAGGCGTGGCCAGTGGCGTAGCCAGGTGGAGGGAAGAGGGGGAGCGGAAAAAAAAAAAGGCGCCACCCACTGCAGCACTTTTACTGACGGGGCGGTGCTTTTACTCACCCGGCGGCGCTCTGGGTCTTCGGCGGGACCTTCACTCACTCCGCGCCTTTTTTTTTCTTGCTCCCGTGTGAGTAAAATTGAAAAGGCGCCACCTGTGCTCGGTGGGGGAGCGGCCGCTCCCCTGCTCCCCCCAGCTACGCTACTGGGCGTGGCTGGATCGGGCCCAGGTGCGGCCTGCCCCAGGCACAGACCTGCTGGGGTCAGGGGAGGGGAGGTTCTCCTGCAGCCCCAGCCCCTGAGCTCCTGCAGCAGTGACAGGTGCCTCTCCCCACAGCCCAAGTGCTGCTGTGGGGAGAGAGCACTGGGGGGGAGTCCTTTTTCCCCACCGCAGCCCCATAACACCGACCTGCACCCCAAGCTCCTTATCCCCGGCCCTACCCCAGAGCCTGCACCCCCAGCCGGAGCCTGTACCCCCGCACCCAACCCTCTGCCCCAGCCCTGAGCCTGTGAGGACTGTAAACTGGTAGTGGGGGTTGTTCATCACAAACCTGAGGTATTTTCTGTGGGACAGAATTATTGCTATGTGAAAGTACGCGTCCTTCAAGTTGAGGGCGGCATACCAGTCTCCTGGATCCAAGGAAGGGATGATGGAGGCCAAAGATACCATGCGGAACTTGAGCTTCTTCATCAACTTGTTGAGTTCTCGCAGGTCTAGGATGGGCAGCCGGGGGGAGGGCGCCGGGGGTAGGGGGGCCGGAGCCCTGGGAGGAGGGCGGTGAGCCCCGGCGGGGGCTCCGCTCTCCCCCCGGCGGCCAGAGCACAGGGGGCAGGGCGGCGAGAGGGCGGCGAGCCCCAGCCAGGGCTCGCTGCTCTCCCCCCGGCGGCCGGGGGGAGGGCGCCAAGGGGGAGGGCGGCCAGAGCGCCGGGGGGAGGGCGGCGAGCCCGGCCGTGGCCCCGCTCTCCCTGGGGGCCGGAGCGCCATGCCACCCCCCTCCAGGTGCCGCCCCAAGCACAAGCTTGGTGGGCTGGTGCCTGGAGCCGGCCCTGGGTAAGAAGGAACTGAGGGGGTGGCAGGTCGGCAGGGCTCTATATTGAGCATCATGAAGGCGCGACTCCAGGGGGCGCCCAGGCCGACCTGACAGATGCTACTAGGGGAAATGTTTCCGGTTGCTGTGCATGTGTGCGCACCTGATTGGAATAGACATGAACAAGCACTCGAAGAAGAAAAACCTAGACACCGAGGGAACTCTTCTTGCTCGAGCTTAGGCCCTGAGTAAGTTTAGGCACCTATGGGGTTTGGAGGGAGTTTTGTTTATCACAGTGGAGTCAAAACTGGAACTTGGGCACCTAAATGTAAGTACCTTTGTGGATTCCCAACTTTAGTGTCTCTGTGCCTCAGTTCCCCATCTGTAAAATGGTACTACCCTACCTCACAGGGGTCATATGCAGATAAAGATAAATAATGATTGGGAGGTGCTCAAATTTTACATTAATGGGGGCTACATAAGCACCTTAGGTAGAGGATCTGGTCCTTAGTTACTGTTGATTTACACCAATGAGAGGAGAACCAGAGCCTATGAATGGCAGCTATGTATAATTTTTCTACAGCTGCATATTTGAAAGATGTAAGTTTACAATACCTCTGGCATTGACCTATATAGAGATGATACGTGGGCATGGTGCATACACACTGAACAGGGTGATGGAGGCAGCAAGCTTTATCTACCAGTCTTCTAAACATCAGAACTTGTCAGTCTAGTGAACAGTTACTTTATCTTGATCTCTCCCTTGGCAGTGTGGTGTTTTGAAACACACAGTGAGTCCCAAACCCTGGGCTGGAAGGGGCTAGCTGGCTTTTGTGCCTGATGCATTTGATCTCCAAGTGAAAGGCGAGGGCTGCATTCCTACCCATGCACACAGCTAATCGATTCATGGAGCTCGCATTGATTCTCAGTTTTAGAAAATATTTCCCCACCTCTCTCCGTCAAGAGTTGATGTGTTAAAGTGACGACTTTTGGCAGCAAGACTTCCAAAATGAAGGGAACTGATTTAAAATTCTGGCCTTGTATTTAAGAATTAAATGTGTACACTGAGCGTCCACTTGAAGAAGAAAATACTGTAAATGTAGGGTTGGAATAATGTCATAGTTTGTTGAGAAGAAACTATTACTGATGTGAGGAAACGCAGCTCAGGGTCAAAAAGGCCACTTTAGGGATTGCTGCCTTCCTAATTATGTTTTCTGCCTGTTCTACTGGAATATTGAGAAAGTATCCAAGAAAATATTGGAAATGGCTTAAACTATGGATTGCTGCAAAGCAGGTACAGTGCGGTATTTCTCTGTTTACATCTGTGAACTGAGACTAATAACGCATCTGTGAAATGGCCAAGGATCATATTATATACATGGGCACTGTGATGAAGAGGCAGAACAAGCAGTTGCCCAAAGTCACACAGCATGTTAATGGCAGAGGTGGGACAAGAAAACAGAAATCTTGGTGCTCTCATCTCTAGATCATGGTAATATTTTCAATATGTCATGAAGATTTTCCATATATAGTATATCTTTCAGCCTGTTTTTCTCAGGGCAGCCCTCCCCTTCCTGGAAGCAATTAAGTGCATTCATAAATATTTTCATGCTGAACTGTGGGAAAGAAGCTGTGAGTAGCTCTGACCTCTGGGCAAGGTTAGATTTTAGAACGTATTGTCATTGAAAAATCAACACACCAGAAGAGAAACCCTAGAGACTGCCGACGTCCTTAGCTGCTTATCGGCCGCTGTGGGAGCAGCCACTGGACATTTTTGAGATTTTTTAAACTAGCTACTGTTGATATGGAAGTAAATAGGATAACTAAAAATAAATGATTTAAAAAATACACTGTAGCTATTTGTTCCAAAGTTATGTTTCTCCAGATAAATCTCCGGATTTATATTTAGACAGTTTTGTAGTGCCAAATGTTCCGTCATTTTCAGTAACATGGTCACAGCCCAGAAGAATTAGCCCACTAATGTAATTATATGAAAATATGCCTGTAATTTTCCATTGCAAATGGCAGATCATGTTCCTCCATTGGGAGTGATGGGTCGTTGGGCAAGAATCATGTTTATTTGAGAAGCTCACCCAGTGGGCTCAATCCTGAGCCTTGTTGTGGATTCTTTCCACAATTCCCATGGCACAAAGGGGCCATTTAGCTGGGACTGAACATCCAAATGGGCAATTCCTCAGAGGCAGGGGAGCTCCTTAGGTGATATAAAGCTGCCCTAGCTGCCCTTATACCACCCCCTTTCAGTCCTGGTGTACAGAGCATGCTGGGAGGAGGAAGGGACATGGCCAGAACACGCTGTCCTCTTGCAATCACCAGCTGACTGACGGACGGACCCTTGGGGGCTGCTGAATGTGGACATATTTCAGAGCAGCCCCAGGGCTGGGCTAAAGTAGGCTGGGGGCTGAACTGGTTCCTGGTTGTGCTCAGGATCAGGGCACCACCGCAGGCTCTTTTGTGGCTCCCCTCCTCTGCTGTGCCCAGCAAACACAGGGTGCAGCAGAGGCTGGAGCCCAGTACATGAAGTCAGTGCTACACACATGCCTCCCTCACTAATAAAACTTGCACTGTTCTGTAGCTGAGGGCAGGGGTCAGCAACCTTTCAAACAGCTGAGACAGACATGTGGTTTGATCTTGTACCCTTTGAAGTCAACAGGAGAGAGACTGTATGTCCCGTTTTGGCCGGGACAGTAGCCTTTTTAAGCTCTGTCCTGGACGTCCCGATTTTTTTGGCAAAACTGGGCATTTGTTCCCATTTGCTCTTGCCGACTGACCATTGTTGGCAAGAATAAATGGGACAAAATGCCCAGTTTTGCCAAAAAAGGGGGGGAAGAATGTTCAGGGGGCAACCAGCAATGCCAGGTGCCGGGCCTTGGGCTGTCAGCCCCAGCCCCTGGCAGCAGAGCTCAGGCCAGCCTTGCACCGGGGGCAGGAGGGGCTTAGGCAAGCCCCACGCGGGGGGGGGGGGGAGGAGGAGGGATTTGGGCTATCAGCTATGGGCAGTGAGGCTCAGGCTTCAGCCCCAGCCCCGGGTGGTGGGGCTCAGTCTGTCAACCCCAGCCCTGAGCAGTGGAGCTCAGGCCAGCCCTGCGCCATGGGGTGGGAAGGGGTTGGGCCAGCCCTGAGCAGTGTCCTGTTTTCCTTTTGGGAAATATGGTCACCCTAAGTCAATGGGAGTTTTGCTAATGGCTTCGGTGGGAGCAGGACTGGGCCCACAATGGGGAAGAGCCACTGGACTTTTACTACGACAGTGAGGATAGCTAACCAAAGTGGGGGCACAAAGCCACAGGCCATTACTGGGGACCTCCAGGAGCTCCTAAGCATGAAAGTCACTATGGCCACTCAGCCACTCTTTAAGGAACGGGTTCGCCTGTCTATGGCCTTTGGGTTGTGCTGAGGGGATGCAATCTCATAGACCCATGTTCTCTCAACTTCTTGCCTTCACAAGCACCAGGAGTGCAGTCGTGGCTGGTGCCTGTTGATGAGGCACAAGGAGAAGGAGGCTCCATGCTGAATTTAAACAGGTGACCTCAAAGGGAAATGTTCTGTAAGCCATTATCAATCTCCTGGGCCACCCAGTCACCTAATACTTACCATTCCAATGGGACGATAGGACAGAAACAGCCAAGTTGAGTGAAGAGTGGACGTGAAAGCACATTGGGCATGACGTCATAGTAATGAGAAAGGAAGGTGGGAGCTGGGAGGGGAAATGGAGGCTGGGGGTAGAAGTAGAAACATTTGTAATCCTGTCAAAAGCCTAGTCCAGTCAACAAAGATCCAGAGACTGAATATATTCCGGACCTGCAGAAGAGCTCCATGTATGCTCAAAAACATATCTCACTCACCAACAGAAGTTGGCCAATAAAAGATATTCCCTCACCCACCTTGTCTCTCGGGGACCCTTCTATGCATTTTACAGAAATTCTGGGCTATAACTGATGTGTGTGCAAATATTAAGAAAGAAGCAGGCACAGGGGAAGCTAATTATCTTCCCTAAAAAATAAATCCTGCCCTGCCCTCACGGGTGGACTGCCTCAATCACAGGCCCAGATAATACACTGTAAGCAGACATCTCTCGTCCCATAGCAGATTCTGCCTCTCCAGCTCATTCGAATTCATTTTTAGAGATTTAAGCAGGTTGGCTACTGAAGACTCACAATACTGTACCACTACTACGTAAATAATTTCCATCCCACCATCAACCTCAGCCTAGATCAATCCACACAAGCGGTCCATTTCCTGGACACTACTGTGCTAATAAGCGATGGTCACATAAATACCACCCTATACCGGAAACCTACTGACCGCTACACTTACCTACATGCCTCCAGCTTCCATCCAGGACACACCACACGATCCATTGTCTACAGCCAAGCTCTAAGATATAACCGCATTTGCTCCAATCCCTCGGATAGAGACAAGCACCTACAAGATCTCTATCAAGCATTCTTAAAACTACAATACCCACCTGCTGAAGTGAAAAAACAGATTGACAGAGCCAGACGAGTACCCAGAAGTCACCTCCTACAAGACAGGCCCAACAAAGAAAATAACAGAACACCACTAGCTGTCACCTTCAGCCCCCAACTAAAACCTCTCCAGAGCATCATCAGAGATCTACAACCTATCCTGAAAGATGATCCTTTACTCTCACAGATCTTGGGAGACAGACCTGTCCTCGCTTACAGACAACCCCCCAACCTAAAGCAAATACTCACCAGCAACCACACATCACTGAACAAAACCACTAACCCAGGAACCTATCCTTGTAACAAACCCCGATGTCAACTCTGTCCACATATCTATTCCAGTGACATCATCATAGGACCTAATCACATCAGCCATACCATCAGGGGCTCGTTCACCTGCACATCTACCAATGTGATATATGCCATCATGTGCCAGCAATGCCCCTCTGCCATGTACATTGGCCAAACCGGACAGTCTCTACGCAAAAGAATTAATGGACACAAATCTGACATCAGGAATCAAAATGCTCAAAAACCAGTGGGAGAACACTTTAACCTGTCTGGTCATTCAGTGACAGACCTGCGGGTGGCTATATTACAACAGAAAAACTTCAAAAACAGACTCCAACGAGAAACTGCTGAGCTAGAATTGATATGCAAACTAGACACAATCAACTCCGGTTTGAATAAGGACTGGGAATGGCTGAGCCATTACAAACATTGAATCTATTTCCCCTTGTAAGTATTCTCACACTTGTTATCTAACTGTCTGTACTGGGCTAGCTTGATTATCACTTCAAAAGTTTTTTTTCTCTTAATTAATTGGCCTCTCAGAGGTGGTAAGACAACTCCCACCTGTTTATGCTCTCTGTATGTGTGTATATATATCTCCTCAATATATGTTCCATTCTATATGCATCCGAAGAAGTGGGCTGTAGTCCACGAAAGCTTATGCTCTAATAAATTTGTTAGTCTCTAAGGTGCCACAAGTCCTCCTGTTCTTCTTTTTGCGGATACAGACTAACACGGCTGCTACTCTGAAACCTTACGTAAATATAGTCATTAGTTACTGGACACCCTTAATGAAATGTTGCGCTTTTCCTTAAGCATGATTAAGGATTACAAAGGGTAAAAGAGATCTAACCATCAGCCTCACCTGCTCTGAAGCCACAGCCCTCCTCTGCAGGTGCTGTCAAGCTGCTCATTGGCATAGTTGTCTCCAGACTAACTAATGAGACCTACAAGAGCTGGTTTGATTGTCGTTTGCAATAGTGCACCGTTTATTGCGGCCAAAGACCTCGAGCCACTACGAACACAGCAATCTGCACTGTGTTTAACTGAGTCCCTGTGCATAAACTAGGCCAGTTCATTCTATGTTGATCTGGGGAGTGGAGGTAGTCTCTGCACATATATCTCTCCTGCCCCTGCGGAAGAGAAGGTTCAATAGCCTCTGTGGCTCTGACTGTTGGTCCCTGTTCTGGACCATGCAGTCAGCTCTGTGCAGGAAGGGGGCAGGCAAAGGAGAAGTACACCTCTACCCCGATATAACGCTGTCCTTGGGAGCCAAAAAATCTTACCGCGTTATAGGTGAAACCGCGTTATATCGAACTTGCTTTGATCCGCCGGAGCACACAGCCCCGCCCCTCCGGAGCACTGCTTTACCACGTTCTATCCGAATTCGTGTTATATTGGGTCGCATTATATCGGGGTAGAGGTGTATATCATTCCCCAACCAATACATAGAGAATCTGCAGAAAATCTATTATAGTTTGAGGCTCTGTTACATTTCTTTTGGTCCGGAATGGGGTTTCATGGGCCAGAGAGCCAGAAGGGTGAAGAGAGCTCTAGAATTGGTGTGGAGTCCCCGTATTTCTGCATGGATCTTCCCCCACTCAAAGATCCATGCAGATCTCCCTGGGTTCCAAAAGCTAAAACTCCTACTTCTTCCATGGTGAGGCGAACCCAGCCTCACAAGGGTAGACCATGGTCTCTCCTGACACCAGTCCTCTATGTTTTTCTACTGGGGAAGAACTGGAAGGAGAGAAATCAGTGCCACTGTGAGATAATTTACCCCTTGGTTACTGATTAACAGAGTACACCCAGGATGTGCATATCTAACAGAGTAGGTGTTACCTATAGAGTAGTTCACCACCTGTGCCTTCTGGCCATTCCTTTTCAGCAACTGTGAATGATTTTACTTTGTTTTTGTTAGCTGTAGGCCTTTCGGTTTGGTTTTAATTTCCCACAGCATCTTCCCTTTTCAGTTTCAAATGAGAGCTGGAGGGACAATGGATTAGCATGGATTAGCATGATTTGGATCATCATTGGCCTGATATTGATATGTAACCACTCTGCTTTTCTGTGAGTACCAGATTCTGGTCTTTGAGACCCCTCAAAATAGGACAAAAATGTGAGTTACCTAGTACTTAGGCCTAGGGCTGATTCTTTGCACGAGGGCTGAATTTCACCAAAGAGAATAAAATTCTGCTGTACAATGGCTTTCTTTTTTCCTTGCATTGTGGGTGTCAGAACAATATTACTAGAGATGTAAATGGGAGTGAGCGATGAGGCTGCTGAAATCATATCATATTTATTACATACATGAGATAGAAAAACGAATTACCAAAATAGTATAATTTTTGTGAGCCAGCATGACCCTGAAAGAGAAATACATTTGTGAAGCAGATTGGCAGACTTGTAATTTTTATGGCATTGCAGTGCCTCCTATTTTTTCCCCTCATGCTCACGAACAGAATACACTCTATGTACTGAAGTTTAAAGATGGGTTACAGAAAAGGTATAATCTAGTGCTGGGAATGGCAATAACTGTGATATGTCCCATAAATCGGTGGTAAACTGGAAAATGGCCATATATCCTGTAAATAAAAACATAGGGGAAAACAAATGTAATGTTCAGTTTTAAATACTAACATCGAAAATAAAATAAGCTCTAGGTCCGCCATGAATTATGGGGCTGTGATATGTGAAACAGAGTCCTTTTCACTTAACAAGTCCATCTCTTTGTCTGCAGGCAGAGTTCTTATCCTCTGGCAATTGCATTCTTGCTTCTTAGTCTCTTGTTCTCTATGTTGTTTGTGAAGTCTCATTATAGTCAATACCCATCGGGTTCAAACTCCGGTCTGAAATTGGGACTTCAGTGCAAGTACATTATCTTTCAGATTGCATCCTTGGATTCTCTGAGACGTCAGTGCCAAGACCAAAGAGGAGTATTCCCTTTATACCATTAATGTTGTCCACATTTAGGGGTCTTCTGGAGTGCTTCTGTTTCAATAGGTTGTTTGTAGGCCACCTTCACCCCCTTTTCTCTCCAACAAAATTAAACTTGCCACACCATGAAGCGGCAGGTAGTAAAGTGCTTTATACAATGAAATATTTACATTTGGATAGGATCAGTTTTAACACTTTGTGGACAAAACTTCACATACGCTGCACCTCTTTAGTAAAACAACATTGCTGACAAAGGGCTGGATTCGGCTCTTAGTTATGCCGGTGTAAAAACATAGTCGTTCCATTGACTTCAACAGGTTCACACTGGTGTAAGTGAAAAAACAATTTGGCCCTAACTTAAAGGCCCATTCCTTTAAAAGCATGCAGTGCACAACTGTTTTTGTGATGGCACATCCTAATCAGACCTTGTGCTATTACAGAGTAATTGCAAATGACATGTTGCCAACAGAGTTCTCCCACTGATACAAACAATATCTCCAGTTCTATAGAAAGCTGTTATAAGTAGTGGGCCAAAGTCTGATCTTAGGGTCTGGTTATACTGCAATCATGGGATATGACCACAGCTTGAGTTGAGGTACCCAACTAGCTTTAATCTCACTAGCTCAGGTACTGGAGCAGTGACACCACAGCAGTGCAGGCTTGAGTGTCATTAGCCCTGCAAATCCAGGGTTGCAGACAGGTTTGTACAGCCTGTGCTGAAGCATGAGTGCTGCAGCTTCACTGCTCCAGGATCCAAGCTATGGGGATTAAAGCTAGTTTTGTACTTTGGCCTGAGCCGCAATCACTCCTAATGATTGCAGTTAAGACGTACACTCAGTCATCGTACAGCAGTGTAAATACAGGGAACTCCCTCAACTTCACTGAAGTTAGTCAGGATTTACACTGGTGTAACTGGAAGGAATTTTTTTGTCCATCCTCTTTAGTTTATGGGCCTGATTTTCCTCTCATTTATGCCAATTTTATAGTGGTGTAACTTCACTGACTTCAGTGGAGTTACTTCAGAATTACACTGAGGTATGTGAGATGAGAATCAGACCCTACATTTTTTAATGTAACATTGGCTCATATGAGCACCCTTCCAAAGAAGATCCAGGAGAGTACATGAACATTGACCAGGAAGGGTTCAATTAGACAGAGCCTATGAATTGGAACACCACGCTACACATTGGGAACTATTTTCTTACATTCCAGTTTTCATTTCAGAGGTCTTCTGTCTGTGAAGTTTGCATTTTGTGCATAAAGAAATGCCCTACCTG
Source organism: Chrysemys picta bellii (assembly GCF_011386835.1). Classification (NCBI taxonomy): domain Eukaryota; kingdom Metazoa; phylum Chordata; order Testudines; family Emydidae; genus Chrysemys; species Chrysemys picta. Next base: position 83,938,558 of record NC_088791.1, read on the forward strand.
TTTGTGCACTTCTAGTTGCAGTCTCTTTTTAAAATCTCCAAGACTTTTCTTCCAAGATCTGATTTCCACTGGTGGACAAAACTTTTCATATTGACTATCAGTCTCCCAGTCCGTACTTCCTCATGCCCTGCTACAAGGTATTCCAAGCCTGTAAATCATCAAAGTGGTCAGGGTTTGTATGGCAGAATGCTTTAAAAGGTGTGTACACTGAAAGTTAATATAAGTAGATATTCTGAAGGAAAAAACCCTACATTTGTGTAGAAATACTGTATATATAGAGAGATGCATCAAAGTCAGCCCTATGGCCCAACTGATAGTGAGATCTGCATGAGATGTTGTTGTCAAGCTCTGAATCTGGTGCTGACTCACACTATATAGGCAAGTGGCATGTTGGAAGAGCTGTGGAGATAGAGAAGGAGAGGGTGCTGGGTAAAAGGGGCTCATTTTCATACCCTCTGTTTATAGACTTAATAGAAGTTGCTGGGTTAAATTCACTCCTGCGCAGCCAGCATAAAGTTTATGCATCACTCAGACCCCACTTAAATCCTCAAATTAGGGCACATGTGGGACATAAATGATCCACAGGCCTCATGTTGACCTTCTTTGCACAAGGGCAGATTTCATTCCCGTTGAGCCCCAGTTGTCCATGCAAAGTTGGCACGGCGTGTGTACAACTTATCTACACTGTGTGTGTGTGTGTGTGTGTGTGTGTGTGTGTACATGTCATAAGGGTGGCACTAAAGGGGAAAATCATGTAAATATTTCCACAACACTATTTTTAGCTCTAGGGCTAAAAGTGAATTAAGGCTCATAATGTAAACAGATTAGAATAATGTAACCTAGCAAAGCAGTTATTCTCACCAATACTGAATTTATCTAATGGGTTTTAGATATTTAAAAATACTGGATCTGCTGAAGATCAGTAAGGCAAGTTCCATATGTTTTCCTATCCTGTCATGGAAATCTACAGCTGCAGGTTAAATGCCTGTAGGAACACAATTAGCTATGAGACACTCCAATGAGGCAATGGGGCTATTAGAAGAACTGGAATGAGCACCTGGAGGGTGCCTGAGGGCTTGCATTCAAACCAAAACGTGCTTCATTAAATTCTGCCTCACCCAGACATTTCAGAGATATGTTAGCAGCATCCTTCAAAAATCTTGCCTGAATTCTAGATGCTTCCACAATCCAGTGAAAAGCAGTGACACAGAATCCTGGTACATCACATGCTTTTGATGCCACAGGCCTAATTCTGAACTCACCTGATTTTACACAGGTGTAACTCTGTTCACTGCAGTGGAATTGCTTAATTTATATCAGATTACTGGCACTGATTCAAGAAGGTGCTTAAGCACGTGCCTGACTTTACACACGGGAGCAGTCCCATTGAAGTCAGTGTGATGACTCACATGCTTCAGGTTAGGCACATGCTTTCTGAGTACCTTGTTGAGTCAGGGCCAGTGGGGGGTAGAATGAGGCCCTAGATGTTTCATATAAGGCTGCAAGTTATGTGAAGAAACACTGGGCCAGATCCTGAGGGCACACAGGAATCTGAAAGCTGTCCTAGATGAGCAGCTGAGGATTCCCCTGGAGTCAGGGAATGGTGATGATGATTATTATTTATATTATGATAGCACCCACAGGCCCCAGCCAAGCTCAGGACCCCATTGTGCTAGGGGCTGTACAAACACAGAGTAATGGACAGCTAGTGTAAAGATGGCATAGTGGGCTCTGTGTAAAGATGGCATAGTGGGCTCTGCACCAGACTCTTCTGGCTCCCCTGAGCATCGTAGGGAGTGTTCCAAAGGTAGCATGTCAGGGGTGTGGCTGCTCTAATTTATCCCAGCTAGCCTCACCATCTGGACATGAGAAAGCTGGCTTAGAGCCATCTTTGCCACCTATAACTCCCTAGGCACAGCTGAGGATTCAGCCTGATGTAGGTAGTATTTTTTTTAACAGGGGAAGGCTATTTTAAAAGTATCAACTCCACAAGTAAAGGGGATACAGATATTTATATAATTTGATACAATTTACTATCTGTTACATCTGAGTAACACACACAGTCATCTTTCTGTAAGGTAAACATAGGATACATATTACAGTATGACTATTTGCAGAGCACTCACTATGGCTCTCAGGGCCGGTGCAATCCATTAGGCGACCTAGGCGGTCGCCTAGGGCACTACAATTTTGGGGGCAGCGACCGCGGCGGTATTTATTTCGGGGAAGGACCTTCCGCCGCCTAGGGCGGCAGAAAAGCTGTCGGCGCTCCTGATGGCTCTATCAACATTTCTGTTAGAAACATCATTTTTCAAAGGATCATAAAATCTCCCTACAGGAGGCAGCTTGGCATGAATGAAGCTCTGAGTATGGGAGCAAGTTTTTTTTAATTAGCAGTTGATGTTGTAGACTTGCTTTTTTTAAAAAGCTGCTGAGCTGTCGTTATGGAAGTGCAAAAATAAAACGAAAAAGCTTCGTTAGATGTCTCATTCTGTTCTTCAAGGTTGTGAATTTCATCTCAAATTCCTTGCTTTCAGTTGTGAGGAACTCTCTGTTCTTTTCCTATGTTTGGCAGAGCTGCGATTAGGAAGTGGAGTCTGTTTCCTTGAAGGTGATTAAGACACTTACATCTTTTGTGTTTACTGTCTTCTTAGTTCACTTGTGTGTGTGTGTTGGAAATATTCCTTGTAGGAACTCAGCGAGCTTATCATCTGAGCAACAGGGTGGTGCGATTTGATGAGTGTTTTTACATTTTCTGGCTGGAAACTCTAAGATCCAAGCCGCTGCTCTGTATTGCTGGGACAGAATGAAAACATGATATTTTTACACTATTTTGCTCTTTGATCTCTTTCATGTTGTAGGAGATGTTGTTATCTGAGAAGTTATGTGTGAGAAAATCATTTCTGCTTTGACTTTTTGTCCTGCTGTTCATGGTTTTTATTGCTCTGAAGGGTATAGTTCCTATGCTAAAGAGAAGAGTAAATGGGCCATTTAACTTACAAATACATTACTGACAATTGGCCAAAAATTAATTAATTAAATCTGGTTCTTTTTTACTTGCCATCTAGATTTTGGGTGTGAACAGTGCACTTGGTTCATGCTTTCAAGCTTTTCTTCATGACCATGAGGGCTAGAAACTTACTACTCTCTACCTCGATATAACTCGGCCCGATATAACATGAATGCGGATATAACACAGTAAAGCAGCACTCCGGGGGGGCTGCGCACTCCGGCGGATCAAAGCAAGTTCGATATAACGCGATTTCACCTATAATGCGGTAAGATTTTTTGGCTCCCAAGGACAGCGTTATATTGGGGTAGAGGTGTATTTTTTAAATGAAAGCTGAGATTCTTTTGCAATCACAGGACTCCAGGAGCTGGGGCATTAAGAAAAACATCAGCTATCACAAGACTACAAATAAAAGCCTTGATCCAGTGATGAGCTCCATGGAAGCAGATCCTACCTGCAGCAGAGCTCTGTGTTGGTACAGGGTCTTCTCATGCTATCTCATTGAAGAATCAGGGCCTTAGACTCCTTTCCTGCACAGGGAATATTTCTGAGTATATCACTATTTCCTTCAATTTTTTCCTTAATTGAACTCATTCAATTAATTTTAAAAAGTGTTTTTACGGTATGGATGGATTGCAAACAATTCACCCAATATTGGATGGTTTGTCATTGTGTTACTCCAGATTTACACTTGCATAAAACTGGAGTAGGACAGTGGTGGATCAGGGTCACAAACTGAAAATCTGAGCTATGTTGCTTGTAACTGGCCACATAAGTCATAGAATTGGCTCTGTTCCCTGACTGGAAGTATATACAAATACGTGTGTGTGCAAAATTAAATCGCAGTTTCCATTTTGCTTTTCACAAACATTTCTGATAGGAAAATTCTCAAATGCTCCCATAAAGTTGAACACAAAAGGGGCACAAGCGTAGCTGAAGTGAATGTGCTATCAGAGGTGTCAGAGCTATATTTCTAACGGTTCTCCCTGACAGACCACATCCCCAGTGTGAGCATATGTTTCTCAGTTCTTCTTTCAGCATGCAGCAATGTAATTGCTACTAAGCTTCACCTACTGAAAACTAACATAGGTAAGAGCAATTTGTACATTTACATAAATGTACAATTGATGTGTACCAAATGCATGTTTTTGAATATTTGCCCCAGACACCGCATCTCCGACTCTCCTTAGCTGTCTGAGTAGCAGCTATATTGATTCACTCTGTGGTTGGCCTTTAACTTGGTGAAATACAGAGCTAGATCCTCTGCTGGGGTAAATTAGTAAAGTTTCACTGAAGTCAATAGATTTTCACTGTTATACACCAGCCGAGGATCTGAACTATAATATCCTTTGTTCTTCAGCCCTAATGGAGTTTCTTCAGCTTTATACCAGTAGAGCTGAGATAAGAATCTGGCTTTTCCTGTTTGCCTTTGCTTTGCATATGGAAACATTAAGAACCTGTATCTATTGCATTAAAATGTTTAAGGATTTTTGCGATGATCCAAGGTCTTATGTGCTTAAATAATAAACTTAAGCATAGGGATGCTGATTCACCCTATCCCCTGTACCATGGGAAGTATATTAGAAAGAATTCCTAAGCACATCTGTCCTACCTTCTGTATGTTAGATTCAAGGCCAAACACTGAGCAATATTTCTAACGACAACAAAAGATTGCAAAAATCTCCACAATGGTAACCTTTTTGAGTGATCTGATGTCTTAAAGTAATAATCTTGCAGATGACCTTCTTCTCACTCAGTGAAAAATCTTCCTATTGCTAAATGTGTGAAGGAATCCTCAGTATTGGAATCTACATTTTGTTCAGGTAACCCCGGAAATTATATGCAAACATTGTAAAAAGAAAAAACAACGAGGAGTCCTTGTGGCACCTTAGAGACTAACAAATTTATTTGGGCATAAGCTTTCATGGGCTAGAACCCACTTCATCGGATGCATGAAGTGAAAAATACAGGAGCAGGTATAAATACATGAAAGGATGGGGGTTGCTTTCCCAAGTGTGAGGTCAGTCTAACGAGATAAATGCTACAATTAACAGCAGGATACCAAGGGAGGAAAAATAACTTTTGAAGTGGTAAGAGAGTGGCCCGTTACAGACAGTTGACAAGAAGGTGTGAGTAACAGTAGGGACCGGACAGTCTCTATGCAAAAGAATAAATGGACACAAATTTGACAACAGGAATCATAACATTCAAAAACCAGTAGGAGAACCCTTCAGTCTCTCTGGTCACTCAATAACAGATCTAAAAGTGGCAATTCTTCAACAAAAAAAATTCAAAAACAGACTCCAGCATGAAGCTGCAGAACTGGAATTAATTTGCAAACTGGACACCATCAGATTAGGTCTGAATAAAGACTGGGAGTGATTGGGTCATTACAAAACCTAAACTTAATTTCCCCATTACTAATTTCTCCCTACTGTTACTCACACCTTCTTGTCAACTGTCTGTAATGGGCCACTCTCTTACCACTTCAAAAGTTATTTTTCCTCCCTTGGTATCCTGCTGTTAATTGATTTATCTCGTTAGACTGACCTCACACTTGGGAAAGCACCCCCCATCCTTTCATGTATTTATACCTGCTCCTGTATTTTTCACTCCATGCATCTGATGAAGTGGGTTCTAGCCAATGAAAGCTTATGCCCAAATAAATTTGTTAGTCTCTAAGGTGCCACAAGGACTCCTCGTTGTTTTTGCTGATACAGATTAACATGGCTACCGCTCTAAAAAGAAAATGTTTCCCTAGTTGTTAGCTGATCGCTTGTCTAGAATAGTAAAAAAGATAGTTTAGGTGGATTTTAGTTTCTCTCTACTGAAAAATTCTGCCTCTGAATTTCTTGATTCCAGCATGCATTGTTTTATCAGCCTTGATTACACTTCATTTGAAACCTAAACACCTGTTCATTGAAAGCTGATGAGCAAAGATGTTGAAGCTAAAGCTTCCCACCCACCCCCAAAGAAGGAGCTTCTTCCATGTCATTTTAGTCTAAATTAATTCAACACTACTTATGAAGAAGGCATTCTGAGGGCTGGTCTACACTTAATCCGGACTTCGGACTAAGGTACGCAAATTCAGCTACGTTAATAACGTAGCTGAATTCGAAGTACCTTAGTCCGGACTTACCGAGGTCCAGACGCGGCCGGAAGTCTCCCCCCGTCGACGCCGCGTACTCCTCTCGGCGAGCTGGAGTACCGGCGTCGATTGTGAGCACTTCCGGGATCGATCCGGGATCGATTTATCGCGTCTTAACCAGACGCGATAAATCGATCCCAGAACATCGATGGCGTGCCTCCGGACCAGCCGGTAAGTGTAGACTAGGCCTGAGTGTGGGCGCCTTTGAGAGAAGGTTATAACAGCAGAACAGTAATTTGACCATATTTAGAACTGAAAACTTGAACATGTTATTATGGATCTAAAGCAAAATTAGATTTGAAAAGAACTCTATCTTGTAGGTGCCTGGCTCTACGTGCAGCTGCTTTCAGCAGTGAGAGCAGTGAGTGACTGGTGGATTAGCAATGTAAAGCTGTACTACTGTAATTCTGCTTTACAAATAGCAGTTTCACTCTTCACAACATGTGACGTGAATAAGGATTTTCTATACCAAATAAAAGTATTCCACTGAGACTCCTTGGAGTTTAAATGATGGACTAAAATCCAGTGTCTTAGTGCAGGACTATAAATTAAATGCACTGGAGGATGGGGTGGAGGAACAAGGAAGAAATCAGTATAAACTTGATGGGGGCGTACTTTTCACAGAGTCCAAGCCAAATACCTACCAGGATTAAGAATTGGACAAGTGCAGCCTCTGTTAGTCCAGGATTCCGGGTAGAGAGTTCGCTTTCCTCGCAGAATCTTAAACTTTGTTGATTTCAACACTTTCTTGATCTTCACGTTTACTTCTGCATGGGAGCCTTTGTCGTGAGCTGATAAAATCTTTGCTTTCACCACTGGGAAGGCACAATTTCAAAAGCAGCAATAGATAAAATGGTCACACCCACCTCTCTTTCTAATGCAGTGTTGAGTAACACAGCTAAGGTGAATATACATTGCAGAATTAGCCTGAGAGTTTCCATTTTTAGGCTGAGCCTGTGTGGGTACGTCTACACTGCAGTCGCAGGGTGTGACTGTGGCTTTAATCTCGCTAGCTTGGATAGCAGCTGGAGCAGTGAAGCTGCAGCAGCCTGGGTTTCAGCTGGGGCTGTTCAAGCCCGCCCAGATTCCTCAGCAGTTCTTGCAGGGCTAGTCCTCATCAAGGCGAGTGTTGCCTTAATTTCACTGCTCTGGGACTTGAGCTAGCTAGATTAAAGCTAGCTCGGGTTTGTGCACCTGAGCGGCAATCACATCCTGCCACTGTCGTATAGACGTACCCTGCGAGCCTTGCTGTCAGACTAGTGACATGCAGAAATCAATACTTCGCAGTTGCTGGAGAGAACGCCGGGTTAGTTTTATTTGAACAGTAACTGTGCCAGATGCCCGCCCATCCTAAAGACCACAGGGTAAGGAGATGCTGAGTGACCTGACTTTCAAAATGCTCAGCACCCCCCTGCTGCCATGGAGGTCAGTGGGAACTGCTGCTTTTTCAGCTTCAATATACTTTCAGGAACCAAACTTTAGGCTCTTGCTATTGCAAACCTTGGTCAAGGCACACGAAATAGAATGACAGGCACCTGAACAGCACCGTCCACCCCCTTCCCCCACAATCCCACTCATCTCTAGCTGCCGATACTCCTGCACATGCCCGAGTAACTAAACTGAAACACGAGGGCCACTGTCCGCTGGCATTTGGGCTCGCCAATGCCCAGAGTCACCCCCGCTTTCTTCTCACAGCAGATCTTTTCTCAGCGTTCATTGGGATGGATGTGTGCCAGCTGTACGATGCAGAGTGATGTTTCCATACCTGTGGACCAGTTTTGCTTTCTGCACTTGGTGTTGTGAACAAAACCTGCTGGGTAAATCTCTGCTGGTTGTGGAGGTGTGATTCCCAGCCCGGGTAGACATACCCGCGCTACCTCTGATTGAGCTAGCGCACTAAAAATAGCAGTGTAGCCATGGTAGTGCAGGCGGTGGGTTGGGCTGGCCGCCTGAATACATACCTAGGGTCTCAGTTGGGATGGCACTTGGGCAGCTCACCCATCCTGTGCCCACGCGGCTGTGGCTACTCCTACATTGCTATTTTCAGTGAACTAGATTGATCAAAGCCAGCTCATGTACATCTACCCGGGCTGAAAATTACCCCTACAGCTGCAATGTGGACGTACAGTCCTGCTGCCATGCTACGCAGGCTGCTGCAGAAATGACCCCTAGGAGAGCAGTGATAGTATTTAATAGCTTCTTCTGATGTTGCTTTATTTAGAATCCATATTAAAAAGTATAAGACGACGACTCTTCTACACTGCAGCCCCTCACTTCACGCATATGATGAACCCTACAATTCAGCTGTGGGCTCTGTAATTTAGCTGACACCCTGCAACACTGAGTAATGAAAGGGTGGGAGGCCTGAGTGCACTTCAGATAAGATTTATGAAGTTGTTTTTTTGCTTTTATTTCTTATCTTTTGCTAGATTAAACACTGTCACTATCGCAGTCAGGAAGCAAAGCAAAGCAGAGATGGATTTTTTTCTAATACCGCTAAGCCAGGGCCATATTTCAATGACATGCGGCCCCTTGAACTTCTCTTTGTGGGTCACTGCGCAGTCTGTAATGGCATGGATTATCTCTCAATGCATTTTAAACTCTAGCACGAGACAGAGCAGGTGCAAAAAAGTTTGAAAGCTCATGAAACGAAGAGGGTTTTATACAAAGAATTCCTTCCCCTGCACGGTATAAAGGAGACAGTTCAGTGGCATACAGCTGCACGGCTCACCATAGGCAAAGTTTTCCCCTTACTCCTTTAAGTCTCAATATGCAAACGCTCTAACATCACTCCATTCCAACTGGTGAGCTCTTGTTGACAGGGTGCCAGTCCTTAGGAGTGAACTCTTAAGAGCTGGCGGAAGATTCTTCTCAGTGAATGGTCTGTGCCCAGGGAAATCACTCACTCTTGTGAGTTATCAGAGCTCAGAGCTGGTGGCCTCTAGGCAATGGTGCAGGGTGGACCTTTTGGACAAGGTCTTCCTTTTAGTATTGGTCCTCCAGCCAAGGGGGTTTTCTAGTGGTTAGTGGGTGGATAATAGAGCAGGACACTTGATTATGCTTGGCCATTATGCGTAGTGTATATAGGGGTGTGTGTGTGTGTGTGTGTTTTCATAATTATATATTTTGCACATTGCCTAAATACTGTGGCAACTTGCATCAAATAAAGGTCCTGTCCTGCATTTCTTGTGCACCCAGTCCTCCCACTGAAAATCAAGGGTGTCTTGGGCATGGAAGACATGCAGGGTAGAGTTCCAAATTTGTAAATAAATAAGTAATTTTCTTTATAATTGCTCCTTGAAAATTATCTTGGGTATAATCAGAACACAGGCAAACTGGGTGTCTGCCAAGTGATGTGCCCAGTGAGTGTTCATGGGAATCCACCTCTGATACTTGGCTTTTCCTGTAAGTTGCAATAAGAGATATAAACTTTATTACCTCCTTTCTTCAGCTTTTGCTGTTTTAATCCATTTTATGGGGTAAGCACCAGCTCTGCTGTTCTTACACTCTTTCACAGACTCCTCAAACTGCCCTTTATGTGCTAACAATAACCCAACCCAACAAGAATGTGTCTGTCTTGTAACTCACCATATGTGTATTTCATTCCACAGAAGACCTTGGGATTCCCTAAAACTTGTTCTTTGCATTCACATTTACCTGTTGAAACAAACCAAACCAAAAGTGTCTCATGGATGGCACTCAAAAGATTGAAACGTGCAGCAAAGGGAGGGGATGGACTGGATCAGGGGGTAACTAATGGGATATAGAGCCTTTCACTCCAGTACTGCTCGTTTAGATCAGCCCGAGTAGGTAGAGACAGGGTCTGGGGTGAAATCCTTGCCCCACTGACGTTAGGAAGATTTCTGCTATTAACTTTGCTGTGGCCTGGATTTCATCCCTTGTCCTTCTCTCACACTAGCCTTACATAGTGTAACTCCACTGACCTCCCTTGAATGACTTTGCTTCATAGTTGAGTAAGTGAGAGGAGAATCAGGCCAACAAAGTCATTACCCAGTGACTGCCTATTCAGTGATTTGTGTGAGAGGATTTTGAGGGCTCCATCACTTCCCAGCAGACATGAGGCACATCTTAAAAGAACAACTCACCACCACCATTTGTAACCTTGCACAGGGAACGAGAACGCAGGAGCTGCAAGCATTGGTAACCAAGTGCCAGACCCAGGCAAACCGCATGGGCAAATTGTTACTTGTATTTTTATTAGTGCAACTCTGCCCATAACGAGGTTTGAAAACACCACAGGACACCAGGTGAGACATAACTGAGCATCCGTTTCCCTAGTGCAGGGATCGCAACCTTTGGCATGCGGCATGTCAGGGCAATCCACTGGCGGGCCAGGACGGTTTGTTTACCTGCAGCGTCCACAGGTTCGGCTGATTGCAGCTCCCACTGGCCGTGGTTTGCCATTCCAGGCCAATGGGGCTGCGGGAAGTGGCGGCCAGCACATCCCTTGGCCCGTGCCACTTTCCGCAGCCCCCATTGGCCTGGAATGGCAAACCGCGGCCAGTGGGAGCCATGATCGGCCAAACCTGCAGACACTGCAGGTAAACAAACTGTCCCGACCCACCAGTGGATTTCCTTGACATGCCGCGGGTGTGCCAAAGGTTGCTGATCCCTGCCCTAGTGCATGCCCATCTCCCCAGTTTTGAAAAGCATGTAACTGAAGCACAAGCTCGTCTTTCAGAACATACAAGCCACCTTTAATTAGATGTCAAGTTTATTTATTTTAAAATTGGAATCTTCCAACTTTTAGCTTTTAATAATATAAACTCTCCAACCTCCCACCAGCCCTGACTCTGTGCCACACAAGGATTCCCCTGTGCCAAAGGAATGCTCAGTTGGGGAGATCCACCAGTTGTCCACCCCAATCATGCCATAGGAGTGGTGCAAAGGGGCCTGAGCCCAAGGACTTTCCCAATATAGCTCACAATGTTCTGTAGTATGCCCCTCTGCACTACAGTCTTATAGCGCTGCCATTTGTTTGCCAGGGTTTTCATTTTAAGTCCGAGCCAGCAATGCACTTAAGCAGGAGCTTAATTTTATGCCTGTGTGTAGTTCCATGTCGACGTCAACTACACTTGATCACATGCTCAAAGTCAAGCACAGTGCTTAATTATTTTGCTTGGTCAAGGCCCAACCCCCTATCTTCAGGAGGTCAGCTGAAAATTGGATTTCAGGAGGTCAGCTAGAAAATTGGGCTCCAGGTTCACAAGATCTTAGCCCAAAAGGAAGTAGTTTTTGCACAAACTCTGATGGGAGGGGGGAAAAAAAGCCTTTCTATTTTGAATTACAGTACTAAAATAAGAAGCGAGTCTTTTCTGATTCTATCTTTGCATTTGTACCAGTCAAAATTTGCTTAAAATGAAATATTGCAGATGGTTATTCTGTATTTTGCCGATTAATTGCTATTGTGCTCTTGAAATAAAAAATGGACAGACACTAGGGTTTTTTCTCCCCACTTAATGTGTAGTCAGAATTTTTATCATGCAATTTAGTGCACATGCAGAAAGTGGCACTTGCACTGACTTGATAAGATGGAATGACTTTAGAAAGCAGGTGTACTGTCAATCTGCAAAACACAAAGGCCCTAGTTGTGGAAACCTTCTCCTGGTGAATGCTCACTCACACGAATAGTTGCACTGAAGTCATTAAGATTAGTCATGTGAGTAAGCGCTCACCAACAGAGGAGATGCACAATCAGGCCACACTGCCTACTAATAATCATATGGTCCAGCAAAGTTACACAATACTTTTTAGGAGGACAAGTGGAAAATAACTTCTCCAGTTGAAATCATAGCTGGACTATGAGATACTCTGTAACCATGTCATCAACCACAACAGCTTCCAAACTTGATATGATAGTCTGAGAAAATCATGGTGTTGTCACTCTTGTTTTAGAAATTCCCTAATTACATATCTAATTCATCTGGGCAACATCACACTCTTAAAATAACATTATCATCAATTTACCCAACAGAATATAACAGCTCTTGGCAAATATCACATAAAGGAGCTTATTAAAAACAAAGTAAAAGAAAAGAGCATTTAAAAGTATTCTGATGTAAATGAGCAAAAGCCCAAGAATTCAGAGCTCAGGATGAAAACCCAGGCAGATATTCAAGCTATCAACCCCTACTCACTAGGATCAGATTTTAAGATGGGACTGTCTGCCTAGACTTTAGATATCCTTGTGTATGTGGGTCGAAGTCAGTCTTTCAATGTTCCTTAGGCTTTTTTGTTTTTGGTAGTTGAACAGTACTGAACGTTGGACATTACATTCCTCGCTACCACCATTGCTAAGGCATTAATCCAAAGCAACGCTCTGCTGCATTTTCACAAATCACGTTAAAAGACCCTTTTCTTGTTCATTAGGAACAATCTCTTAGTAACAGGAGGGGAGATGAGAAATATGTTTGAATCAGCTATCTCACCTGAATGCCGGAGAGCAGAGAATCCTTGTTCGTCCTCCCATCCCCAAGCTGGCTCACTCTCGTTAAACACAGAGCGGAAATCAGGAATTTCGTGATGCCAGACTATGTCCGCACTGTTGTAATAAAAGGAAAATGGTGAGTTGTTTCTTATGGAATCAGTAGAAAATACCACACATTCAAGAAAATTAGTCCATTTTTCAGAAATTTATCATGAAGTTTCTCCAGATTTATTGGTATTGTAAAACACAAAAAACTGAATAGTTTTAGACAGTGAACAGCTTGATCATTGTAAACTCCCAGATTTGTGTTACGGATCCATGTTTGGTATAAAATATATTTTAGGAATTTGTATGTGATATATAATCTCAGAGAATATACAATGTCTATAGAAGGATCTGTTTGTACAGCTCAGAGACTCACAGACTTTAAGGTCAGAAGGAACCATCATGATCATCCAGTCTGACCTCCTGCACATCGCAGGTCACAGAACCTCACCCATCCACTCCTGCATTAGTCCCATAAAATCTGGCTGAGTTACTGAAGTCCTCAAATCCTGATTTAAAGACTTTAAGTTACAGAGACTCCACTGTTTACACTACGTTAAAGCTGCAAGTGACCTGTGCCCCATGCTGCACAGGAAGGTAAAAAAACCCAGAGTCTCTGCCAATCTGACCCATGGGAAAATTCCTTCTCGACCCCAAATATGGTGATTAGTTAGACCCTGAGCATGTGGGCAAAACCCACCAGGAAGACACCAGCCAGCCTGGCCTAGAGATGGTAATTGGTAACCTAGGCCTCCTGAGATGGTTAGATTTAAAATATGTTCTTCTCTAGCATCCAGTAAATTAGGGCTTGACATTGGTCCATTTAAGTCAATGAGACATTTGTGATTAACTTCAATGGTAGCAGGACTGAGCCCTTCAATCTTTCTTCAAATGCATGGAAACCCCCACTTCCCCGCAAATTGTAAGAACCTGAAAATACCAGCACCAAATACCCAGATGTCAGGAAGGTGAGGCTATATGTCATGACTAAGGCTACGATTTAGTCACGGAGGTCGTGGAAGTCACAGAATCTGTGACTTCCAGCCAGTGCCGGCTCCAGGCACCAGCTTACCAAGCAGGTGCTTTGGGTGGCCACTTTGGAGAGGGGCGGCACGTCCAGCTGTTCGTCGGCAATTCGGCGGACAGTCCCTCACTCTTGCTCGGAGCGAAGGATCTCCCGCCGAATTGCCGCCGCAGATCGCGATCGCGGCTTTTTGTTTGTTTGTTTGTTTGGCTGCTTGGGGCGGCCAAAACCCTGGAGCCAGCCCTGCTTCCAGCAACCTCTGTGACCTCAGTGGTGGGGAGCTGCAGGGTTTCCCACCAGCCACTGACAGCAGGCGGCAGGGTATCCCGCAGCTCCTGGCCACCGCAGACGGTGGGGGAACCCTGCAGCCCCCGGCTGCTGTGGGTGGTGGGGAAACCCCAAGCTCCCAGCCGCTGCGGGCCAAGGAACCCTCGGGGATGGCAGGGGAACCCATGAGCTCCTGGGTGGCAGGGGTGGCTGGGGAACCTTTGAGCTCTCCAGTGGCGGTGGCTGGGGAACCTCCGAGCTCCTGGCAGTGTGGGTGGCGGGGGAACCCCCAAGCTCCTGGCCGCTGCAGCCCCCAGAGCTGTGGGTGGTGGGGGTACCCCGCAGTCCCCAGCTGCTGCAGGTGGCTCCTAGCCCCTGTGCAGCTGCCCCCCCTTCAGGAGGTATGGGGATCCAGATCCCCATTTTGTCACAGATAATTTTAGTAAAAGTCAGGGACAGGTCACGGCTTCTGTGAAATTTTCTTTTTTGCCTGTGACTCGTCCCTGACTTTTACTAAAAATATCCGTAACAAAATCTTAGCCTTCGTCATGACCCATGATACTATAATAAAATGGGCCATTCTCCTGACATATTATTGTTAATAACTTAAACATATTACTAACCCAAGATCCTGCTTCCGTATCATATAAAAGTGTGACTGGCTGAACTCTGAGGCCCTACAATATAATAAAGATAAATATGGTAGGGCCAGTGCATCCCCTGTTCATATGCACATCAGGGTGGACGGATTTCCTCCTGGGCTCTATGGAAACTATTTGATGGCCAGCCATGGGCTCTTTGCTCCACATGGGCACAGGAAGAGGGGACACTGGAGGGGCACCAGTGAGTCGAGGATTGGCTGAGTTTTACAGCACCGCCCATGTTCAGACCTGCTCTACTAACTCTCTCTGGCTCCCCTCTGGGACTGCTACAGAGCAGTTGCAGGGCAACTCAGACAATGGCCACACAGCTCCAGCTACTGCCCTGCTGTCACAAGGGGATAGTTGGGCCAGTAGAGAAACACAGCGGGGCAGCCATCCAGGCAGATAGCTCCTGCTTCCATGTATCTAGATGGCTCCTTCCCTGTGGATCCTCTAGATCTGAAGGCTTGGAAGGTATTGTCCCCTGCTAACCCTGCAGACAGCAAAAGCCCTCCCATCAAAAGCCATGAAATCTTTGGCAGGAAACTGTGCCAGGTAATCACATGGGGCTTTTAGTCTTCTCTGACTCTCTCCAATAGGTTTCTCCATAGGAGGAAGGCAATCTGGCCCAGTATCCATTTATAAACTGTGTGTATCATCAGGTTTTCGTTAGTACCAATCCAAACAATAAAGTCTATCTAAAATAATCAACACTTATTGAACATATCTGGGATATGAAGGTCCATGATCTAATTGCATTTGTGAGTCTAGAGAAATAGCATGTCTGTCCACTCACCTGCTGATGCAGTCACCAGTGAGTGGGTCACAGCTTCCGGCACAGTCACACGGTCTGCAGCCATACTCTCCAAAGCCCCAGTATCCCACCATACACTGGTCACACTGAGGACCTGCCACTCCAGGTTTGCAGGGGCAGTCACCGTTGCTGGGATCACAGAAGGTATTAGTGCTGAAAGGAAGCATGGCCGATCCAACTGGGTGGCAGGAACACGCTGCAGTACAAAGCAGGTACATCATGTAAGTGTATTGCTGATGGAAAGCTAGCAATGCTAGATATGAATGCAGAGCAAACAAATTAGTTCACCCAACGGATGGCTGAACTGGATGTGCTTATTATTTTACACTACTGGGGAGCGAGGAGTAGTAGGTTGATATAGTTACCAGAGGAAATATGTTTGCTACATTAGTGAAAGTTTACCCAGAGTTACTGGACTGGCACAGCACAGAAATTTTCCAATCATTACATGAAATGTGACCTGACAATAAAGTAAAACTTTTGCTTGACATAGTGTGAGACACATGCCAAACCTTTAGAGGTTCTAATAATAATGATGTTATTTCTGGACTTTATTCTCCTTACTTGTATGAACTTGACCTGAGGAATTCCCTCTAAAAATGACAAGACTTTAACTTCTTTTGTATTATAATTAGTCAAGCTAGCTTTGTTTTGTGTCATGTTTTGCCAAAAGTGAAAAGTACTACGTCAGTCAGCTTATAACTCTAGGGCCCCAATTCAGCAAGGCACTTAAGCACATGCCTAACTTTAAAGTTTGCACCAAAGTACCTTGTTGAATCAGGACTTGGATCATTATTGTATATTCTATAAAAAGGAATCCTAACACAACTGCTCATGATTCTCTTGCTCCAAGAAGGTTTGAAAAAGTCATTTTAATTTAAATGAGTGATGGGTAAAATTTAGTTCTTTTCTGGCATTTAAAAACAAAGTGGCTATTTTGAAATGCTGAATAAAAAATGAGGGTACTGATAACGAAGGGTCGGGTTGTATACAAACACCGTCCGGCTCTTGTATAGACCCTTAAACATGGATTTTTCTGAGTTTGTGTAAGCTTTGGGGCCCGAAAACTGAAAAGACTCATCATTATTGATCAAGGAAGGGGTCCTCTTCACTCTTCTTCCATTTTCCTCTTCCCTGCTTAACACATTGCAGCAGCTCTCCATTTGCGCGGAAAGAGCTGGATGTGTCTCTTTCAGAGTGGGTCAATACGGCAGCCACGGGTATTATTAGAGAGCAAGGTGACATTGTTTTTCTTCTTGGGGAAAGAGAGGGGGCAGTTGGGACAAGTGGAGAGAGAGACAAATCCCACATTCCAGAATTTAAAAAATTGGAGGAAACTCTACAAGGGAAGGGTTTGGAACTTTTCTCCCCTTTAACACGTTTTTCCACCTGTAATCTAGGCCTTCTTTTGCTGTCTCTGCCATCCAACATACAGAGGGTTGAAAAAGTTTTAAATAGGGGATTTTTTTTTTCAGGTGGTTTTTTTTTTTGGGTGCAAATTCAAATACCAAAAAATTTAGGGTGAAAACCAAAATAATTTGATCTGGAAACACCTGGCTGGGGTGCAGGGCTGGCTCCAGGGTTTTGGCCGCCCCAAGCAGCCAAACAAAAAAAACAAAACAAAACAAAAAAAAAGCCGCGGTCGCGATCTGTGGCGGCAATTCGGCGGGAGGTCCTTCGCTCCGAGCAGGAGTGAGGGACCGTCCGCCGAATTGCCGCCGAACAGCTGGATGTGCCGCCCCTCTCCGAAGTGGCTGCCCCAAGCACCTGCTTGGTAAGCTGGTGCCTGGAGCCGGCCCTGCTGGGGTGCCTCAAGGGAGCTGTCATTTGGATGCCTCATGCTCTCATTCTCCAATATAGGCTGGGGCTCCCTGGTCAAAGCACATCTCTCATGATGCATTATAGTCTTCTGAGAGAGGGGAGGCTGTACATCATGGGAGTCCCTAGCTGTGGTGCATCATGGGAGATATAGTCTAGCCAGGGAGCCCAGCCCATACAGGAGAATGGGGCTATGAGTCAACCAAATGGCAACTCCATTAGGCACCACAGTATCATTTCCAAAGCTAAATATTTCAGTTTTCAGGCATTCTTTTTTTGACCAAAAAAAAATCACAATATTTCACAGAAAGTGAAAATTTTCATTTAGCCAAAACCGCAAATTTCAGTCAAAAACAGTTTAGGCAGAACATTTTCAACCAGCCAAGGGTTTTCTCTTTCCTGCTGTGGAGGCAATACAAAGAAAGGCACTACATAGAGCTCAGCCATGCTTTGCCTTAGAACACTTCTTGTTATGCACATATCTTTGATTCTGACCTGATGACGTTTTTATGGTTTCCAGAAATTCCAGGGTTTGACGTACCTGAACTGCAGTTTTAACATATTAAGTCAGCCTTTAATATTGGCAGTCAATTTATAGTACTGACTGTGGTTCCAGAATCTTTGCAAAAAACTCCCCAAAATCCAACAACGCCAAAACAAATAAAATAACCCCCTCTCCGCCCCTTCTTCCCCAATCAAATATAATTATAGAAAATAAGATTAAAAATCCTCTCCACAAACTGCATAACTAGCTGCAGGCAATAGACTCCAGTACTTTTAATAGCATAGTTTTCAGCAGTGCTCACTGAGGCTCACATACCTTTCTCCTGAAGGCTGTCAGGTATTTTACACTTGACACATGCATCCGAACATGCTATTTTCTTACTCGATGCAGAGGATATTTATGGAATTTCTCAACCCCCTTAGGGGGAAATAAAGTACCCTACACTCTTCTGGTCTCATGCATTCAATGGGCTAAATTTACCAGTGACATACATGGATTCAACTCTGCTGAAGTCAATGGATTTGTACAGCCTTAGGCCGGGGAAGAATCTGGTCCAGTACGTTACACTTTAGCCAACATTTCCTCCATTTTTTCCTAAGAGCTGCAGTTTGGAGACCCAGTTCCTGCAGCTTAATGGGTTCTGCAATACCATGGCTAGTAGCTAAAATTACCCCTATGAAAGCTGTTAGCAAAGATCCAGTCTGAGAGTAAGAGGGAACTGGACTGAATCAGAGAGGCACATTTAGTTGATTTTATTTTTAACTTCCACATTACAGCCAGTAAGTGTCAAAATTTCAAAGACCCCTCATCCTCACATTTGCTCACCTACATTTTTGTGCATTTATATTTTGAGATTTGGAAATAGCTCCTGGCAATTTGCCCCTAAAATCAGCATTCACAAGTATCCTTGACACTGCAGCTCAGAAGTATAGCTGGGCCGCAGAATCATTTTTCCTTTAGCCATCTGAGGGAGGGTTCTCTTAAAAGTCTCTTTTGGACATGCCAGAGTTGCCTTTGGACGTTAGGAAACTGCCAAGCAAATTATAAAAGAGGCCTTGCAAACTCTCAACCTCCCTTCTCCCCCAAAAGGAAATATTTTCATTTTCTAGAGGCTAAGGGCCAGAAAGATTATTCAAGCAAATTCACACTATTCTTTGCTAATCTCAACTAGGATGACTATAACCACAGAATAAAGGTAGTTACATACTTATGGGACCAAATTTAGGGCTGGTGTAACTGGATGTAACTCCCACAGAACCCTTAGGGTCAAATTCAGTGGAGAAAGCAAACTGTTGTGCAAAAACTACACATTGGATGTAATATGGTCAGAAAATGATGTAAGCAGGAAAATAGTGTAACGTCCACTGATCTGTACCAGTGCAAAACAGCTACAAGACCTATCTGAAAGGCCCCCTGAGAATTCCCCATGCATAGGGAATTCACTGGTGACGTAAGCCATCCCCTTGCTAGTGCCCCTAGTGTAAAGGGCATGGCTGGAGTATCGGTACACCTTGGTGATTCCCAACTAGAAAGGCTGTTCTCTGTTATGCTTGGTGCCCATCCCAGGGTCCTACAATATTTTCCTCCTGAGTTGCACCAGGTGCACAAAAACTGGGCCTCAGGGTCTGGCCCAGTAGTTGCACAAAATGAATGTAAGTTACAGGACCAAGAAAAAGAAGGTGGGTTATCAGGAAAAGCAACAGGAAGGTGTGTGATAAAATGGACGTGGCTAATTACTTGCTTTCCTCTTTACCTTCCAAGATACACCAACTTCTGACTCCTTGGCATGTCTGTAATATTTGTTTCACACCTGCTGGATCTGACCTGTGGGCCTGCTATGGCCCCCTTCTGCCACTTTGGTAGTGGAAAGGAGCTATAACACTGGCTTAGCCCACTACCTGGGCATTCGCTACACCATCTCCTGTCCTGGTGCCCAGCCTACAGGGTATGACTGCGGAAAAGAGGATGTGGCTTTACTGTCCCATCATTCTGATGATCCCCTGACTGCTTGTCGGCATACCAATGTCAGTTAGGGGCGGTGATTTTTATGGTATTTTTATACTGGCAAAATCCATAATGTACATGTATTTATACTGGCAAAAAGGTGCTTTTACTGGCACAGCTTATGTTTGGGAAACTGGTACAAGCTACTCTAGCTAAAGCCATCCTTTGCCGGAAAAGGGTGTATTTACACTACGAGGGTTTCCCAGGACAGCTAGACTGGCCAACTTTTCTAGCGTAGGCTGAGTCCCAGAATGTTCTCTGGGACAGGAGCAGATGGTGCAATTTAGAGTAGCTTTGAGGCTGTTCTATGTAGCACCAAGAGCCTAATCAGCTTCCAGCTGGTTTCAATACTTGGGGGGAGCACAAAGGCTGATGCTGAGTTAATGTGGCTAGTTTTGCATGTAGTTTTGAAAATATGGTAACTGTGTGTAATGTATATGTGACTGGAGCCTAGGATAGGCGCATACTGTGAAACGCCACAAAGAAATAAAGTGCACCCCACAACGATACAGAATAAATGTAATAGACACTCCACATCACAGAGAAAAACAAACAGCTAAATACCCAGACAAAACAAGGACATCATGAAAAGAGGAAGGTAAATGTCCAAACATGTGGAGGGTCAGGACACAGCAGGAAATTAATTCTAAAGCATTGATGACTTGGAGCTTGGCAATTACAGCTATTACTGTCTGCGGCCTGATGATCTGCTTCTCTTAGAGCTGCTTTTGGTCTCTGTTTTCTCCAACTATCCTATCCCTAAGTACAGGGTCTGTTAGAGAAGCTCCCTGAAGAAGCTGGGGAAAACAATAAAGCAGCAGAGGCTACTGGAGCAGTGAAAATCTGTGGACATGGGTAGATTGGATGCTGCTTCTTGGAGAATATATTTATAAACTTAGAGAGATGGTTCAGGGGAATTCCGATCACATGGGTAAAAGGTGGTTTTCACATTGGGGACACTTTACCATGCACAATGCAAAGGATCATAGAATCATGGAAGTAAGAGACGAAAAAGGGCTGTTAGGTCATCTAACCCTCCCCTATCAACAAGACTGTCAGTCTGTGCTCCAAGGCTAGCTATGACTAAATACACCAGGAGACAGAGCATTCTCTTCCTCGTATTCAAACGTAGTGGCATTGAGATAGCAACACACAGTGTAATACACAAGAATACTTCGAGCTCAGCATCTACAAAGTGAAAATATTAATCAGCTGCCTGTCTTTGCTTGGGAGTTGCTGGATGGGAATACAATTGTGTGGGGAAATATCTAGGCTGAAATCCTGCCCCTGTTGAAGTCAATGGGAGTTTTGCCATTGACTTTAATGAGGATCAGGAATTCCTCCCTAGCTCTGTGTTATGAATGAAGGTTTTCTTTTTTGGAGCTGCCAGTGACCTTTGGAAACACCAAATATCTACCCTAAAAACCCTGTAGTGTAAAAGCAAAGAGAAACTCAGCAATTACGAAACTTGATTCCCTGTCCCTGGTTACACTGTAGCTGGGACTTAAAAATCCATGAGGGATATAAAATAAAACTGGAGGTACAGGAGGGGAAAGGGAGTTACCTTCAGTCAGATTGCTATGTTAAATGGTAGAATGCCCTGTTTTATCTGGTACACACCTTCTCCTGAGCAAATATTATATATTACTAACCTAAAAGTATCTTGAAAGATTATGGCCTAACAACGCCTTTATTTACTTTGACCTCAGTGCCGTTTTAATTTTCATTGCTACTCTGCAGTTGAGCAATAATGTTGACTTGAGCTAAGTACAGCATTCTACAGTCTTCTCTATAAGAATAAAAGGTTATCAGACATGTCCCTTGTTACCACAAACCATGCACAACAGAAGACTTTGAAACGTTTCATGCACAGACTGTAACCAGAATTATGTAGGTTCATCTAACAGTGTTCATTCATTTGCTGTTCAACTGGAGCTATGCAAAATACCACTAACCCTGTATGAGGAAGACACTTGAAAACTTTTGGGGGACTGAAATATTCCATACAGGAAATACCAGTCTCACCTGAAACATAACACTCTCTGTGACCCCCGTTCCTCAATACTGCACTGTGAGCTCCCCGCAGATGAAGATGGCTGCTTGTAAGGCTGGGATGGGTGTCTAGACAGGAATGGAGGGCTAGCCATTATCCCATAGAAGGAGTTGCTGGGATAGGGTTGGAAATTTTCCAAAGAAACATTTTTTTGTCAGAAAACATTGATTCGTCGAATCAGAAACTATTTGCAAGAAAGGGTCGGTTTTGACCAACTTCCTGCTTCAATTAAAAAAAAGTTTTAAAATTATCAAAATGCCCCATTTCTATATTTAAAAAAAAAAGTTTTGTTCTTTGATATGAAATTATTTTGTTTTAAAATTGTAGCTTATACTAAAAAAGTTTAAAAGGTCAAAAACTGAAACAAAATGTTTCAAAATTATTGAAACAAAATGTTCTGATTGATCCAATCCAAAGGTATCTATGTATTTAGTTAGTTAGCTAGTTATCTGGATTATCAGTGTGTGAAAAGTTTTATAATTTTGATTTTCGTAGCGTTCCGGGAGCGAGAAAAAATTCTGGAATCTCAAACTCTAACAGGATGGGGAAAATAATTTCCTGCCCAGTTGTAGCTGTGTGGACCGTTCTGGAATGGAAAGTAAACTGGCCAAGAGGAGGAGGTCAGAAAGGAAAGCACTAAGGGGAATCTGGAGTTGTGGGGGTGTCCAGAAGGGCATTTATAGGAGATTTCAAGTCTTTGCCGCCCCCAAATAAAATCACCTTTGCCCTATTAATTTGTGAGTTTGCCTTTATATACTTTGTGAAGTGTAACATTCTAAAGTTACATAAATCTTTGTGAAACCAGCTTAATGCTGTCAAAATTATTTTGCTGAGTTGAACAAATATTCTATGTTCTGTTACTAAGGGCTTGTCTACACCGGAAAATTAATCCAAATTAGCTAAGGCTATGGCTACACTAGAGAGCTTACATTGATGCAGCTGTGCCACTCTAAGCTCTCTAGTGGAGCTGCTCTAAGTCAAGGGGAGAGAGCTCTCTTATCGATTTAATTAATCCATCCTCAACGAGCGGCGGTAGCTATGTTGGCAGGAGAAGGTCTCCACCAACATAGTGCTGTCTACACTGGCATTTAGGCTGGTGTAATTTATGCCGCTCAGGGGGGTGGCTTATTCACACCTTTGAGCGACATAAATTATACTCACATAAGTGGTAGGGTAGACATACCCTTAAAGTGTGAATTTGAAGTGGATTAGTTAAACTGCATTATACCCCGGAGTAAACACCGTCATTCAGAAATAAAGTGACCTCAATTCAGTTTATCTTAATTCACATCCAAAGTGAATAAACTAAACTGCATTCAGGACACGCAGGGATTTAATGTGGTTTAACTAATCCACTTCAAATTCAAACCTTTAGTTAATTTGGATTAATTTTCCTGAATCTCCCCATGTAGACAAGCCCTAATATGTTCTTAAATAATAACAGTAGCAAAAGTAGACACTATTAATGCAAAAGGTAAATTATTAAGACGTTGTCTTATTGTAATAATTGCTGTCTTATGGTTCACTTTAAACATACATTATCTTAGCAATTTAATATCACAGAGTTCCTAAATATAGAGAGTTCCTTAAACGGATTTTCTAGTTACATTTTTAAGAGACTTTGTTAGGAGACAAAATCCTAGCCTTTATATCAGGCATATAACGTTTTGCACTTTTTAAAAATGAAATGCATGAGAAAAGTAGAATGTTATGGGTCAGTGATTTAGAAGTGAATGAAGGAAACTGACGTGACTGTGCAGCAAGGTTTATGTCCACCATTGTGTCAGTAAAAATATCCATTAATCATATCATCTGCACAAGTCTGCCTCCTGCCAAGATTGCTAAGCTTTTTAGCCAGGATCTTAGCAGTCTCTTAGGAGTTAGGGTCAGTGGTGATACTTTCAGATAATTAATTCTGTGACATGATGGTTGATCGTTAGTTTGATTTTTTCTATACACATTGGTATTTTTCCCTTTGAATTGTTATCTCCATTTTGGAGTAGAACTTTCCAATAATTATACTGATACTTAGTTTTGCAAGCAGGTTTTCTCTGTGCTAGACCCCAGTCAGTAATGGCCCTTCCCAACCTAGGCAAGGTTTGCACTGGAACTATTAGACCTGGGAGGACTGAATGATAATCTCTTTGTAAAACATTTCAGTTCAGTTCCTAGATTTGTCAAGCAAAGGCCGCTACCAGTGTACTGATACAACCCACTCCTTCCATCTCCAAGGTGGAATGTGTTGCTTGTCAGGTGCTCCCAAGGCCACATTCAAGTTCAACTCCCATTGAAGTCAATGCAAAAACTTAGATTGGCTTCAATGGCCTTGTGTTCACTAGGAAAAAAGGTGTGGTAACAAACATGAGGTAAAATCCTAGTGAAGACATGGCAGTTGTACCTCTAACACATGATATCAGGCCAACATAAACCCTAGGTTCCCCCATAGTGTTTAGGGTGATCTGCTGACATGTGAAAATTGCCTTTTTTCCTCTCATGGATTTTACCTCGTGATAGTTGCCGTGTGTCAGTTAATAGGAGGTAAGGATGCACCTTTTTTCCTAGTGAAGATGGGAGTTGGAAAAGACCCCTAGAAAGTGAGGGGCTGAGTCCAGGGTTCTAACCTGCTTTTTTCTGAATGGGACAGGAGTACAAAACAAAAACACTCTTGTATATGACCTGGCAATAATTATTGAAGAAAAATATCTGATATCACAGATGAGGAGACTAGAGACTGCAAATTAGGTAATGGAAGTAGGCAAAGGGACACTAGGAAAATATTTGAAGTAAAATTATTTAAGAAATGTGTTGTCTACATATTATAACATCAAAATATTATTTACCTCTGTAATGAAGGATTGAGGTCACATACATTTTCATAAACTGTATTCTAAGAGGAATCAGGTTGGTAAACTACACAAGGTGTATTATCTGGGATAGACACACATCTAGCCAGTTAGTGAAATCAAACATCCAGAGGAGAACGGATTCCTCTCCCAGCTGGCTAGGGCAGCAGAAAACCACAGTGGAACAAATAAATGCCCAATGAGATGACAAGGTTAGTTGCCACACAACTCCAAGTGAAGCCAATGGGAGCCACATGCCATATTCAACCACAGAATGCAACTCTACAGTTTCAAAGGACACTGCCAATTTCTCTCTTCTGAGAAGGGATTCTTGTAGTTGTTTCTGAAGAAGATGGATACAATTTTCCCTTAAACAACACTAACAGTACAGGAGCCAGATTCTGTCTGCTACATATGAAGAGACGGCACCAGATTATACTCTCTTATGCCAGTGTAAATCTTGTGAAATCAGTGGAGTTTGTAGCAGTGTAGCTGAGAGCATTACTTGGCTCACTACATTTCTCTCTCATTGTAATCCATTCAATGTGGTTTGTGGATTTGAAGTTCTCTACATGTCACAAATCCCTCAGAATGTTCCTGGGTGATTTTTGCCTTTGGATCTCCCTATGGACTATATAACTCAGAAGCCTCACCAGAGTCAAACTTGCTGGAATAATGTTAACTCACACTGAAATTTCTCCCTTCAGATCCACCTGCTTCTGAGAGTTAGATGAATTAGGGTTGTTGGTTTTTGCTAATTCCATCCACTTTTGGCCAAACCATCCATTTCGGGGCTTCTGCCAACACTAATGCAGAAGATGTGCTGATACGGAGATCTCTTCTCCAAAAATAGCTCAGGAATCCTCATTTAAGTGAAGAGGCAGCTGTCAGCCCCTCCAGTGTATAAATAATACTAAATTACGGACAGCCAGAGTGCTGACCCTTAGTCTGGCAAACTCTACTGTTTTTTGTAAGCAGCCTTAAACAAACCCAAAGATGAAGAAGTAAATGTACTGTTGAGAGCTTACAGCCCCCTGTTAAAGCAGCACAAATGAAAGATGGGAGGATCTTGTCTTCTAGTATTTAACCCTCAAGTTTCAGTAGGTATTTTATTAGTTAATTGACAGTGACTTACATTTGCAGGCATCTGGGACAGAGAAAGGCCTTCTGAGATCTCGGTAGAAGCCTGGCTTGCAACGCTGGCAATGCTGCCCTTCAGTGTTGTGTTGACAGTTATCACAGACTCCACCACTGCGATTCCCCGAGGCCAGCCATGCATCCATGTCAAAATGACACATGTCAGCATGCCCATTACATTTACATGCTGGGATCAAGCCAAAGGGAACAAAAAGACTCATTAAAAAAGGAAAGATTATGGTATGTATAAAAGGTTAATGCAAATGCTGAAAAATGAATATACAGCAGTAGCTGAAACAGCAAAGAAAATCAAATGTACATACAGGCCAGCAGATGTCTTTAAAAAAAGTACCCAGTTATACCAGCACTCACATTTCCAGTGTAACTAACTGTTCAAGGAATCTTGCAAGTGAGACCTGTGCCCTGTTGTGGGGCCATGGGTGAGTTATGTTGGTTTGAGTCTAATGAATTAGGGATTCATGTTTTGATGTAATGTAAGTCCTCCAACATCTTGTCAATATTGTTTATTTTCTTCATTTTCTTAGCGTATGTCTACACTACGGGATTACTCCGAATTTACAGAATTAGACTTTTGGCAACTGATTGTATAAAGTCGAGTGCAAGCGGCCACACTAAGCACATTAATTCAGTGGTGTGTGTCCATGTACCGAGGCTAGTGTCGACTTCCAGAGCATTGCACTGTGGGTAGCTATCCCATAGCTATCCCATAGTTCCCGCAGTCTCCCCCGCCCATTGGAATTCTGGGTTGAGATCCCAATGCCTGATGGGGCCAAAAATTTGTTGCGGGTGGTTATGGGTAAATGTCATCAGTCAATCCTCCCTCTGTGAAAGCAACAGCAGACAATCATTTTGTGCCCTTTTCCCTGGATTGCCCGGGCAGACGCCATAGCACGGCAACCATGGAGCCCGTTCAGCCTTTTTTCACTGTCACCGTATGTCTACTAGATGCTGCTGACAGACGCGGTACTGCAGCGCTACACAGCAGCATCCCCTTGCCGTTGCAAGTTAGCAAAGATGGTTACCAGCCATACTGTACCGTCTGCTGCTGTCATGGGTGCTCCTGGCCAGCCTCGGTAAGGTTGGTCGGGGGTGCCTGGACAAAAATGGGAATGACTCCCCAGGTCATTCTCTTCTTTAAGTTTTGTCTAATGGAGAGTCAGTCCTGCCTAGAATATCAGGCAAGCATACTAAAGAACCAGAGAGGCAAACGGCCGCTCCGGGTCAGAGCCCCAGACATCCCGCAGAAATGATGAGCTGCATGCCACTCTAGGGGGTGCCTCTACAACAAGCCCACCCGTTGCTTCCTTCCTCCCCCACCCCTCCCGGGCTACCTTATCCCCCCTTTTGTGTGATGAAGTAATAAAGAATGCATGAATTTGAAACAACACATACTTTATTGCCTCTGCAAGCAGAGATTAAAGGGGGGGGGGGAGGGCGGTTGGCTTACAGCAAAGTCGAGTGAACCACCATTCTGCACTTGCTCAGCCTATAGCTGAAAATGGGAATCTGTGATAAGCACTAGGATAGAACCACAGTCAGGACTGAATCTCCATTTGTGTGTGGGCCTTTGGTTGACACTGGTAAAATACAAAATGTCCCAGGATATGTATGTTGGGGGACAGTTCTAAACAGCAGCTTTATTTTTTTATTTGCAGGAAAAAGTATCTGATTGTGAGTCCTGCGAGCAAGGGGTAGGCTGGGGTAGGTGCGACCGCGCAGTGCTGCCGACTGGGAGAGCAGCCTGAGGCAGAAGCCTCCAGCTGGCATAATATTCCAGGCAGGACTGAATCTCCATTACACAAAACTTAAAGAAGAGAATGACCTGGAGTCATTCCCTTTTTTGTCCATGCACCCTGACCAACCTCACCGAGGCCAGCCAGGAGCACCCACGAGACGATGATGACGGTTATCAGTCATACTGCACTGTCTGCTGTCCGCAAGGCAAGGGGATGCTGCAGCACTGTGCCTGCCAGCAGCATCCAGTAGACATACGGTGACAGTGAAAAAAGGCGAGAAATGATTTTTTTCCTTTTGCTTTCACAGGGTGGGGGGCGGGGGGCTGACAACATATACCCTGAATCACCCACGACAATGTTTTTGACCCTTCAGGCATTGGGAGCTCAACCCAGAGTTCAAATGGTTTTCGGAAAGTGTGGGAACTGTGGGATAGCTACAGTCGTCAGTCGCCCCTCCCTTTGTGAGCGTCCATTTGATTCTTTGGCTTTCTGGTATGCTTGTCTCAGCTCCTTAAGTTTCACGCAGCACTGTGTTGAATCCCTGTTGTGGTCTCTGTCCATCATGGCCTTGGAGATTTTTTCAAATGTTTTGGCATTTCGTCTTTTGGAACAGAGTTCTGATAGAACAGATTCATCTCCCCATACAGAGATCAGATTCAGTATTTCCCGTTCGGTTCTGGAGCTCTTTTTTGATTCCGGGACTGCATGGTCACCTGTGCTGATCAGCGCTCCATGCTGGGCAAACAGGAAATGAAATTCAAAAGTTCACGAGGCTTTTCCTGTCTACCTGGCCAGTGCATCTGAGTTCAGATTGCTGTCCAAAGCGGTCACAA
Source organism: Chrysemys picta bellii (assembly GCF_011386835.1). Taxonomy (NCBI): domain Eukaryota; kingdom Metazoa; phylum Chordata; order Testudines; family Emydidae; genus Chrysemys; species Chrysemys picta. The sequence goes on from NC_088791.1 coordinate 83,966,905, forward strand.
TGGTGCACTGTGGGATAGCTCCCGGAGGCCAATACCGTCGAATTGCGGCCACACTAACCCTAATTCGAAATGGCAATGTCGATTTCAGCGCTACTCCCCTCATCGGGGAGGAGTACAGAAATCAATTTTAAGAGCCCTTTATGTCGAAGTAAATGACTTCGTTGTGTGGACGGGTGCAGGGTTAATTCGATTTAATGCTGCTAAATTCGAACTAAACTCGTAGTGTAGACCAGGCCTTAGGTACAGTTCTTTAAATTTACAGAATTAACACATATTCTAATTTAACTGGATTATGTTCAGGCTCAGTAAATATGGTTTTGAGTAACATGCAGAATGATCATGGAAGAAAATGATATGGATTCTGATGTATGCTGAAGGTCCTTTCAAATAAAAAATAAAGCACTCAAAACCAAATGTTTGAACAATGGGCCTCATTTATAAAAACTTTAGACATTCAAATGTATGAAGAACTTTCACATTATCACAAAACATGCCAAACCAACCTATTTCCCTCCTTTGACAGGGTTACTGGCCTAGTGGATGGGGGGAAACAGCAGACGTGATATATCTCGATTTTAGTAAGGCTTTTGACATAGTCCCACATGACATTCTCATAAGCAAACTAGGGAAATGAGGTCTAGATCAGGGGTGAGCAAACTATGGCCCACGGGCCACATCCGACCCCTCAGACCATTTAATTCGGCTCCCCCGGGAGCAGGGTCGAGAGCTTGCCCTGCTCCGGTGCTCCTGCTGGGGAGTGGGGTCGGGGGCTTTCCCCGCTCTGCCTGTCCGACGCTCCCACGGGTTCAGGTGGGACCTACATGAGGGCACACGTTACTGCAGCTGCACAACCCAAACGCGCCATCAGAGCCTGGAATGTGCAAGCCCACGTGCCTGCTACTTGTTGGCTTAGGTGACTCTGCTGTTTTAGTACTGTTAATTTTCCATTGTTGAGGATAAAACAAAGAGTAGTTGGCCAAGGAGTGCCAGCTGCATTGTTCAAATTAATCAAAGAGGGCGTGGAAAGGAGGTAAGCTTGGTTTAATTATTATAATACTTTATGATGGTATTTATAATAGTAAAGAAGGTTTAATGTTTATTTCCACTAAAATATATCTTTATTAAATAAAGTTTATTTGAATATCTCTGATTTGTTAATTTTGTGAGCATTCATGGCCCACCACACAATTTCCATACCCAGATGTGGTCCTCAAGCCAAAAAGTGTGCCCACCCCTGGTCTAGATGAAATTACAATCAGGTCAGTGCACAACTGTTTGAAAGACTGTACTCAAAGAGTAGTTATCAATGTTTTGATGTCAAACTGGGAGGCCGTATCTAGTTGGATCCCACAGATGTCAGTCTTGTGTTCAGTACCATTCAATATTTTCATAATGTCTTGGATGCAATGGTGAAAGTAGACCGGTATGGGCTGGTAGTACCAGTAAGAAGTGGCTGCCGGTACCATCCCGTATACAGCCAACTTTAAAGCGCTACCACGGCAGCGCTTTAACGTCACTGCCCTCCCCTTCTCCCGTCGGCGGCCCTGCCGGTAGGGACCTGGGGGGCAAAAGGGGAGGCTGCCCCGTGGCCCGGCGATTTAAAAGGGCCCGGGGTTCCCAGCCACTGCTGCTACCATGCAGCGGCCGGAGCCCCGGGCCCTTTTAAATTGCCGATGGAGCCCTAGGCGGCGTGGTCTGGGCAGCGCTGATGGGCTGGCCGGGGGAGGCTGACTCCCCAGCTCTGCCCCTTCCACTCAAGGTCTCACCCTTTTCGGGGGCCTGGAGCTGGGCCCCTGTACTGGTAAGTCCTCTGTGCTACTTTCACCTCTGCTTGGATGATGGAGTGGAGAGTATGCTTATAAAATTTGCACATGACACCAAGATGGGAGGGGTTGCAAGCACTTTGGAAGACAGTTCTAGAATTCAAAACAAGCTAGACAAACTGGAGAACTGGTCTGAAATCAACAAGATGAAATTCAATAAAGACAAGTGCAAAGTACTATACATAGGAAGGAAAAATCAAATACACAACTACAAAATGAGGAATAGCTGGCTAGGTGGTAATACTGCTGAAAAGAATCTGAGGATTATAGTGGATCACAACTTGAATATGAGTCAACAATATGATGCAGTTACACAAAAGGTCAATACCATTCTGGGGTGTATTAACAGGAGTGTTGTATGTAAAACACAGGAGTCATGCTGTACTAGGCATCGGCAAGGCCTCACCTGGAGTATTGTGTCCAATTCTGTGTGCCACACTTTAGGAAAGACGTGGACAAATTGGAGCGAATCCAGGGAGAGCAACAAAAATGATAAAAGGTTTAGAAAACCTGACCTATGAAAAAAGATTTTAAAAACTGGGTGACATTAGTCTTGAGAAAAAAAGATGGATGGGGGGACCTGATAGCAATCTTCAAATCTATTAAGGGCTGTTATAAAGAGAATGGTGATCAATTGTTCTCTGTGTGCACTGAAGGTAGGACAAGAAGTAATGGGCTTAATTTTCAGCAAGGGAGATTTAGGTTAGATATAGGGAAAAACTTTCTAATTATACAGGTAGTTAAGTTCTGGAATTGGCTTCCAAGGGAGGTTGTGGAATCCCCATCATTGTAGGTTTTTAAGAACATGTCTGCCTCACCTCAGTCCCTGGAAAAATCATGGAGCAGGTCCTCAAGGAATCAATTTTGAAGCACATTGAGGAGAGGAAAGTGAGCAGGAACAGTCAGCATGGATTCACCAGGGGCAAGTCATGCCTGACTAACCTAATTGCCTTCTATGATGAGGTAACTGGCTCTGTGGATGAGGGGAACGCAGTGGACATGTTATTCCTTGACTTTAGCAAAGCTTTTGATACTGTCTCCCACAGTATTCTTGCCAGCAAGTTAAAGAAGTATGGGCTGGATGAATGGACTATAAGGTGGATAAAAAGCTGGCTAGATCATCGGGCTCAATGGGTAGTGATCAATGGCTCCATGTCTAGTTGGCAGCTGGTATCAAGCGGAGTGCTCCAAGGGTCAGTCCTCGGGCCGGTTTTGTTAAATATCTTCATTAATGATCTGGAGGATGGTGTGGATTGCAAGTTTGCAGATGTCACTAAACTGGGAGGAGTGGTAGATATGCTGGAGAGTAGGGATAGGATACAGAGGGACCTAGACAAATTAGAGGATTGGGCCAAAAGAAATCTGATGAGGTTCAACAAGGACAAGTGCAGAGTCCTGCACTTAGGATGGAAGAATCCCATGCAGTGCTACAGACTAGGGACCGAGTGGCTAGGCAGCAATTCTGCAGAAAAGGACCTAAGGGTTCCAGTGGACGAGAAGCTGGATATGAGTCAACAGTGTGCCCTTGTTGCCAAGAAGGCTCATGGCATTTTGGGCTGTATAAGTAGGAGCATTTCCAGCAGATCGAGGGATGTGATCATTCCCCTCTATTCGGCATTGGTGAGGCCTCATCTAGAGTACTGTGTCCAGTTTTGGGCCCCACACTACAAGAAGGATGTGGAAAAATTGGAAAGAGTCCAGGGGAGGGCAACAAAAATGATTAGGGGGTTGGAGCATATGACATATGAGGAGAGGCTGAGGGAACTGGGATTATTTAGTCTGCAGAAGAGAAGAATGAGGGGGTCTCAAGTTGCAGTGGGGGAGGTTTAGGTTGGATATTAGGAAAAACTTTTTCACTAAGAGGGTGGTGAAGCACTGGAATGGGTTACCAAGGCAGGTGGTGGAATCTCCTTCCTTAGAGGTTTTTAAGGCCCGGTTTGACAAAGCCCTGGCTGGGATGATTTAGTTGGGGATTGGTCCTGCTTTCAGCAGGGGGTTGAACTAGATGACCTCCTGAGGTCCCTTCCAACCCTGATATTCTATGATTCGATGATTCGATGATGATTCTATGTTGGACGAACACCTGTCAGGGATGGTCCTGGTATACTTGGTCCTGCCTCAGCACAGGGGTTGGACTTGATGACTTCTGGAGGTCCCTTCCAGCCCTACATTTCTATAGTTCTATGATGAAGTGGGTTTTAGCCCATGAAAGCTTATGCCCAAATAAATTTGTTAGTCTCTAAGGTGCCACAAGTACTCCTCGTTGTTTTTGCTGATACAGACTAACACGGCTACCCCTCTGAAACCATTCACAAATTTGTTACTTCTAGAGAATGACACTTTCATCAAATTATTTAATTATTATTTTATTTTTTCTTTCAATTTAGAACACTACAAGAGTGCCCAAATGCAAGTATATACTCTATAAAGCAACATCTTATTTTTAAGTCCAAAGAAAAAGAGAGTAGCATTGGGAAGGTGAATGGATATCTGTGTCTCTGCACACATGCAGAGAGCAGAGCCAGGGACTCAGCTAGAAATGTCCAGAGAAGTATGTGGTAGCTACTGAGCATATTCAGTAGATTTCTTAAATCTTCATAGAAAGTCATCATTATGGTCAGGCAGGTCGTACATAATCTCTGTCTGAGATATGAGCCAACCAGAGCTCAGCAGAAAATGTTATAAATACAAGAGAAACTGAGAGACTGAGAGGGAGGGAGAAAGAAGAACATGATTCACGGACAGAAGGTTTGGCTTTGAACCTTTGGACTGAAAAATAAACTATTGCAATATAAAGCACAAGGGTTACACATACACAGGCTCTGAGAATTCTCCCAATCATTGAATATTCCAAAATGAAACATAAATTGCAGTCAGCTCACCCTTCTATCCAGGAGCAGCTCTAAATACAAATAATACCACATCAAAACACTGGCCAGTATTTCAGTCTACCCTAACTCCTTCAAAAGTCAGGCAAAACATGAAAGATGGTAAATCTGAGCTATTTCAGACCAGGGGCAGGAGGGCATTTGGAAGCCCTGATGCCTTCCTGGAGAACATCCTGTGTATAGTAGCAATGACCAGAGTTGTGGATTTATTGAGTGGCACCAGGTAAGACACTTCGGAGCTGATTCTTCCAGAGCTGCTGAGAGCCTACAGCTCTTGTTCACTTCATTTGGAATTATGAGTGCTAAGAAACTCTGAAATCCAGCCTTAAAAGTGACAAGTTAGGCACCTAGAACTTCATGCACACCAAATTAGTGGACACTTTAAAAAATGTTGGCCTTAATCTTTAACATTGGATATTAAATACCAACATTTAAAATCTCCCGGCAATATTTAAAATGGCAACCCCCCCCCCCAATAACAACCCCACCACCAAAAAAAGTACATCTTCATTAATTTATAGTGTATCATACAAACAGTTGTTAGTTATGGCTGATTCTACTTTATACTGAAAAGCCAGAAAATGAAAGCTGTGCCAACTCTTTATCTGTAGTTCTGCCTTTCATCCAGTGTCCAATACATTCTGTTTAACTGCACTGTGCCTGCTATAGGAGCCCAACATCTCAAGTAGTTGTGCTTTGATTCCACAAGAAAGCCAAGCAAATACCTACCATGTTCTTGGTAGAATTTACATGCTAGCAGCTTTTCAAACAGAGCAGTTACCAATGTTTAAACACGAGGTGGATGCTGACGTCAGTTCTCTACTCAGTAAGTTACTTCACAAAACAACCATCTGTCGTCTGGCTATTAGCTACCTTTTTGAAATATCAGAGAAAGGGGTGTGATAAGGAATTTCATTTATGCTGACAGTCTTGAGGCACTTTCATGAATCGGTTACTTACATCGACATTCTTTTGGGGCTCCAGTTTTGCCATTTGCAGCCTGCCAGGGCTGGTCATTGTAGAGTGGAGCACAGTGCTGACAGTGGTGGCCTGCTGTATTGTGCTTACACATGCACCGTCCATGGACCTAGTGAAGGAAAACAGAACCAGGATCATTCACAGCGTAGACTGCAAGGTCTCTGGGAGCAGTGACTGTGTCTTTATGTGTGTTTGTTCAGCACTTAGTCCAGTGGTTCCCAAACTGGGGTTTTTGGGAACCCTGGGGGGTTCACAAAATGTTACAGGGGGTTCTCGGGAAAAAATTCCCTAATGGCGGACAGAGCTGTCCCTAGGGACTCTGGGCACCATGGATTTCCAAGAACTAAATCCAGAGCCCCTGGATTTCCAAGAACTAAGCAGATCAAAGCAAGCATGTCTATCACAATGAGGAGATTTAAACTTCAAGACTCCTTACAAGAAATGGAAAGGGAGGTGGATATTTTTTGCTGTTTTTAAAATTAAATAGGCAGCTAGTGTTGTTTTTAAAATTATTATGAAGAACAAGTTTAAGCTTTGTTGTAACATGTGTTGTTTGCCTGAACTACTCAAGACCTGAATGCTTGTGTAAGAGGAACTCTTGAGTTGGCTTCTTAGATACCTTCATGATGTTTCACATCTGATACTTCTTGATGAAACATTGGAGCCTTGTCTTATAACAAGCTTATTCAAAGTGATACAAGCTACGAAAGTGAGATCTTGGAAGAGTGTTGCCATTTTCATAATGTCATAAAAATAGTGCAATGATAAATAATAATTAATAATAGTGTGTAATATGCATGTCATAAAAACAATTTTTATATTTCCAAGATCACTGCTTTTATAATTTATACTCAGGTAAAAGAGAAAATCCCTGGAAATATTCATTTTTAGGAGGGGGTTCGCGAGACAACATTTTGGTGAAAGGGGTTCACAGGTTGTTAAAGTCTGGGAACCACTGACCTAGTCCAATGGAGTCCTGACCCCGGTTCTGGGCACCATTGCAATAGTTAAATAATAACGGATAAAACTGAAAAGGGCCTGCACAGTGTCTGCCTCACTAGTCTGAAGCTAGTAATTGGGTAAATAGTCTGCATTTACGCTTTCAACCATATATACATATATATAACATCCCAAACTCTTCTTGTGATTTTCAAAGCACTATTGGTGGAGGGGCTCCGGCTATGGAATGAACTTCCAGAGGAGATTAGGTGAAGCCAGAGTCTAACTGGCTTTTGAAAACACTCCAGAACCTTCGTCTTTGAAAAAAATCTTTCCACCATACAGAGAGAGAGAGGCAGAGTTTTTATCTGCAAGGGAGAAGAGCCAGAGATGCTGTGAAATCCACTCAGGATGCTCTTGCTATTGATTTAATATTAAAGATGCACAGATACCATGGTGATGGGTGACAGTATAAAGCCCTAAAACAGATAGATTATTAATATAGAGAGTAGTTTTAGTAGCATATTCTCTGAGTTCCCATAGTTTATCATGTACCATTATATGAAAGCCATAAGTATGGGTACACACTTAGGGCCAGATCTGCAGCCCTTCAGGCTGCTTTGCACTGCTCCAGTGGTGCATAACAGCTGGAAAGCCGAGCGCAAGGGGAACCCTCAGGTGATGGAAAGCCAGTGCTCTACCAACCCCTCTTCTAGCCGCTAGCATAGGGAACACGTTAGAAGTGTCACCAAGGGAAAGTGGGTGTGGCCAGAGTACCATTGTGGCATGACTATTCTCAGATACCAGCATGGCCCATTGAAGGCTATTGCAGTCAGATACATGTTAGATGAGTCTTGAGCCTCATGAATACCTGCAAACTGAAAATGTGTTGTGGTGCTCAGTTGTAACCAGGCCATGAATCAAATGTGATCTGCAAGATGTTGCAGGTGTGCAGGCACATCTCTTAATATGGGAAGCAACTTCATCAATCATCCATGTTATCAAAAAACATTAATGAGGACTTTGCTATTGTAATCAATGCATACTTTTTGGAGCACTTAGAATAACAGAAATGTAGGGCTGGAAGGGACCTCGAGAGATCATCAAATCCAGCCCCTGTGCTGAGGTAGGACCAAATACAACTAGAGCAGCCCTGACAGGTGTTTGTCTAACATGTTCTTAAAAATCTCCAATGATGGGGATTCCACAACCTCCCTTGGAAGGCTGTTAGAGTGTTTATAGTCAGAAAGATTTCCTAATATCTAAACTAAATCTCCCTTGATGCAGATTAAACCCAGTATTTCTTGTCCTACCTTCAGTGGACATGGAGAACAATTGATCACTATCCTTTATAACAGCCCTTAACAGATTTGAAGACTATTATCAGGTTCCTCCTCAGTCTTCATTTCTCAAGACTAAAGATGCCCAGTTTTTAAAATCTTTTTTCATAGGTCAGGTTTTCTAAACCTTTTATCATTTTTGTTGCTCTCCCTGGATTCGCTCCAATTTGTCCACGTCTTTCCTAAAGTGTGGCACACAGAATTGGGCACAATACTCCAGCTGAGGCCTTGCCAGTGCCTAGTACAGCATGACTCCTGTGTTTTACATACAACACTCCTGTTAATACACCCCAGAATGGTATTGGCCTTTTGTGTAACTGCATCACATTGTTGACTCATATTCAAGTTGTGATCCACTATAATCCTCAGATTCTTTTCAGCAGTATTACCACCTAGCCAGCTATTCCTCATTTTGTAGTTGTGTATTTGATTTTTCTTTCCTATGTGTAGTACTTTGCACTTGTCTTTATTGAATTTCATCTTGTTGATTTCAGACCAGTTCTCCAGTTTGTCTAGCTTGTTTTGAATTCTAGTCCTGTATTACAAAGTGCTTCCAACCCCTTTCTAACTTCCACATGATGAAATTTGTAAAGGCCCTCCTAATATCTGGGCAGGGATAGCTCAGTGATTTGAGCATTAACCTCCTAAATTCAGGGTTGTGAACTCAATCCTTGAGGGGGGGGGCACTTAGGGATCTGGGGCAAAATAAGTACTTGGTCCTGCTAGTGAAGGCAGGGGGATGGACGTAATGACCTTTCAGGGTCCCTTCCAGCTCTATGAGATAGGTATATCTAAATTAAGTTGACCAAACAGAGGTGTTTTATTTTTAAATAAAAATTTACCAAGAGCAGTAATAGAAAAATAAATGTAAAACAGTACTTAGGGCATTTCAAATGAGAGTCTTTCTTCAGATGTCTGACTGATATCCAAGCTCAAAACATCTTTCAATGTTTCATTTTTGCTCTAAATGAGAGTTGAACACCACCTAATTGCTTGGCTTTTCCCCTTCTCCAGCTACACTTAAAATTATATAGAACAGAAGCTAATAAATCAAACAAGCTTGCGCAGATTACTTCCTATTAAGATAATGAGCTAGATTCACTGGTCCACTCTGGCTGATTTGTGCTGCTCTAACATTGCACAACAGCTGCAAAGCCAGCTTGACTGGCTAGTTACACCAGATTTATGGCTGCTTTAGGTTGCAGGAGTAATTGAAAGCAGTCAGAGTGTGCTGATGAATCTGGCTTAATATCTGGATGTGTTTTTAATTACTGCTGTAAAATGGTACCTTAAACTCTTTTGTTTGTGCTTTTATAACCTTATTTCTCAGTGCACTGTTTGCAACTGGGCCTCACAATAAAAAAAAGATTCTGGAGAAAAATGTGTATGTAAACATGGGACTATTATGTACTCCTGAAAGAAACTAAACAGAAAGGGGCCTTGAACATACTGTAAACAACCCCTGCTTAGCACACACCCGGAGTGGGCAAGCAGGTATTATGTAAATACTGTTTGTCTCAGAAATGTCCAGCTGCACAGTGGGAAAAATGTATTACACCTACCTGGATCTGGTGGCTGTGATTTTTTGTTTGAGTATGTAACACTTTGATGATATTTCTATTGTTGAGTACAGGTCTGTCGCATCTTACGCGCATTTAACATGCGCGATTTCAACTTTACGCAGTCGGCAAAAACAAAAAAAAAACAAAAGAGAAAAACAACAATTTTAATACTATACCTGTAGTGCGGGCGATTTCGCCCGCCATTGAACTCAATGGGGTTTTGGCTATACGCGGTTTTCACTTTACGCACTGACCGCGGAACGGAACCCCTGGGTAAGGTGAGACAGACCTGTATTATGTAAGACTTTGGCTGTTTGACAGTTAGACTGTACTAACCTCTTAGACCATGTTTGTGTCGAAGAAATCCTTGAGCATGTTTAGTGGAGTTCCCCATGTGACTTATACAGCTATCAGGGAAGAGGGAGCCACAAGGTCCGTGGATACATGCGTTTGATGGGGGAGAGAAATAAGGGAAACCGCTAAGGGAAACTGCTGTTCTGTGGCTGTGGTAAAAGAACAGTGTCTTCTGAATCAGGATTAGGCTCTTTGCATGATGAGTCTGTAGGACTTTTGCAGCCACGGTGCCACATTCTGGCTGGTTAGCACTGTTGAGCTAGCGTACCGACCTTTACAAACACACACTGCATGAGGATGACTTATTTAGGGCTAGATTGTGATTTGGACTTCACACCTGCACAGGAGACTAAGGTGTAAAAATCATCCTTACTCTCCTACCTGGGCAGTCTGAGCATTCACCTCCCTGGATCTAGCAGTCAGGGAGTGGATGGGGATTGAGTGCAGCCTTGGCTACACACCTCCTCCTTGCCAGCCAGCACAGCTGAGCTGCTGTAGGGGAGTGTCACGGTTTGCTGCTGGCATTTGTCTCTGAGACATTATGCCTCCTCGATACTCCTGGGGCACATACTCCTGAGGTACCACACCTTGCCCAGGGCTGTGCCTAAAGCCACAGTCTAGCCTAAGTGTTCAGCAATTCTTCCCATGCCCATTGGCCATGGAAAAAAAAAAAGTGGCAACTCAAAACAATCAGCCAGCAATTCACAACAATAGAGCAAAACAGCAGTTACAAATAATGAGAAGGATCAAGCACCCTTGAACTTCAACAAAGAGATATCATGGACACGACCCCAAGAAAAGGACATGTGGATCCAAAGTATAGCACCTCCTTTCTGTAATGAATTGTATATGTCAGTGTCTTATAATACGTTACATTATACTGCCAGAACATAAGGGGAAAAGGAGCAGAGATAAACAGCATGGGTTGTGTGTCCCAATACTTGTCCATTAATATGGTATATATAGCAAGAATGCCAACCACTGAATAACATGGCACTTGACCTCTGGAGAAAACGACTCTAATCAAGAAAGTGTGAGCAGTCATAAAACCCAGGTATAACAAAGAGAGACTGTTGTGATCAGAATGATAAACAGGTCATGTTTAGAAGAGCTCTCTGAATAACTTCACTAGATATGTTCTTTGTACTCATTGTGCTTACCATGGTTCTAAATGAGCTTTCAACCTACTAGTTTAAGGAATAAAAATATCAGGGCTACGAGAAAGTGTGAGGGCCTTTCTACTGCAGTGATGAGAACTGTTTTGTGATCTTTCAGGTGCTATGGTGAAGAGAACCCCATAAGAGCCAGCTCCTGAGGTGGTCTAATTGGCACAATTCCTGTTCAGATAGAGACAAAGTGGCAGAGTAGATGCATGACTCCGGTGTCGCTGACTTTCTTTTTAAGACATAGTTCTCTTGTGTGGTAAACTGAACAATTCCAAACAGAAAGTTGGTGAGGGGTGCAGTGGTAGTACCACACGAAGTAGAATTAGTAGCCTTTGACAGCCCAGAACTGCAATAACAGAGGTAAGGCTGAATTGTTGATCAGAGTTGAGGTGCTTTGGCAGTGCTTTCTCTGTCTGATTAACCAGAGATGGAAGCTTTCTCTTCTATAGCAAGACTCCTACTGCTGCCTGATTTGTTCAGTGACATCAGAGTGCAGTACGTGTGTTTATTGGAGACTTGTTGCAGTTTAACGAGCCCCACTAGCACAAGTGATGTGTGGTCCTGTGTAGTGACAGTTCAGCATTGGCCTATACTGCAGCACCACCAAGACATTACAGCAACTCAGGGAGGAAGGAGTCAGAGGTCACAATGCTGGTCAGCTGTTTGCAGCCAGACAGAAGTGACACCTGCTCAGAAACAGAACAGCTGTGAGACTGCAAAGACAAAGTGTTCGATGCCCTGCTCTGCACGGGCAAGTGGAGGAACCCTTTTTCAGGGTATGAGGGTGAGGGAGGGGGAAAAGGAGCCAGAAAGTGGGATGGGGAAAAGGGAGAAAGGAAGAAAAAAGAATGGGGAATGGAACGCTGTTATGGCCACATGCTGCTGTGCTTGTGTCTTAGAACTAAACGTGAAACACCAGGCCCTGCTGAGCTCACTTGTTATCTTAGATCATAGAAAAGGTAGGACCACACACTGCCCTGACTCACCTGTGCCACTCCCACTGACATTTGTGGACACTATCAGTTCCTGAACTAGATCTCACACCAAGTCTTTCCTGATAGCCACTGAAATCTCCCCACTTCTAAGTCTCAAATTGTGCTTTTGGGTCCTGACTTTGTCCCGTATTGTAAATCCATTATTTCTTCCCAGTGAGTCCTTTTTGGGGGGCTTCCTTTAGGCATAAGGGGCATATTGCCATGCAATCCCCTTTTTCAAGGCTTATCATGCTGTGCTGAATGAGCATCTTCAGAAGACTTTCCCACCACCCCCACATGATCCCCTTTCCAAAATGAGAATATCCATTCTTCAAATCCAGCTCAGGGCAGTGGAGACTGGAAGCTGTTACCATCTGATGGCTGTTTGGGGGCCTGAGTGAAATGAGTTTGCTGGGCTCTGTCTAGTTTGGCATGGACTGAGATCTACTTTACCGAAAACATCAACACAAGTGGCACTACTTAGCCCCCACTGGCAATTTCAGTTGAAAGGCCAAGGGCTGAATGGGCTTAAGGGCTCTTATCACCCTTAGGGATCATCCCTCAGATCAGGGACGGCAGTGCAGAGAAGGTTGTCCTTCCTGTGCGGTACAGTTCTGTGGATAAACAGAGGCTTCCAGCCTCATCTCTCTGCTCTGTCTAATAGCTCTGGAATTACTAGCAACCCCCCTTACACCCGTGCTAACCTAAAAACATGTATCCAACTTTCAACTCAGTAAAGAAAGCCATATACATTATTCCTGGTGTGTCTGAAGACTCTCGTGCAGTAGAAACAGGTAGAGAACTAAGCATCAGCAAATCAGCGTGTTTTAGCAGCACACAACACAGACATGTATTTTTATCATGAAGAACTATTGTAATGCATGCCAATGAAAGGGGGGAAAGGACAAGTGAAGGGGAAGTAGAGGGAAAGGAGAATGGCTAGAGGAACAAGAACACCTAAAGCCCAGCCTACACTAGTGCCAACATGATGCTTGCAGGAACTATACAATATGGCAGACAGGGCCTACAATCACCAATAATACTACAGTCAATGGGAAAGCAACTGTGGAATTAGGAGTGGGGTATAAAAGTGGTTAGAGAGGTAAAGTTGGTAACGAGTACCTGGTAATCTGATATGGCCAGATTCTGCAGTTGAAGGCACACATAGGCTTCCAATGATTTCTCTCTAGAGGCCCCATGTTCACCTGAATGCAGAGCTTGGCCCCCACTCATTGTTGATGGAAGGAGCACATTTTTTTTTCATTTCCTTCAATTTACATTTTCCATCTGGGATCATTATGGAACATTGCTAAATACACAAACACAATTCTCAGTTCCTTTCACTGCTTCAAGCATTCACACAGTCATCGGTTAATTTAACCAGAAATTCCTTTTCCCATTATTTTTCTTTCTGTCCTGGGGTCTTTATGTCCTAGTTCACTTTCACACTATTTCCCTTCTTAGCTTGACAGCTCTGTTGTAATGTCACTCATTACGCTATACAATGCAAACAGTGTTACAAAAGTTGACTTGTGTAAGATAAACGAGTGACTGATTTCTATGCACAAAGACAGTTGCTAGGGCATGTTTCCTTCCATTGCCTTTTGTTGCTGAATTAATACCTTCCAATGCTTCTTTTCAGATTGCAAATATGCTTGTGTTTTGGTCAATCTTTATAAAACACTTTCTCTGTGATTTATTACGTTCCAGAATTCACTGTAGTGAGCCAGAAGAAAGTGCTGTCTACAAGTAACGTATGTGTCAGGTCACTTGTTATTTATTAATTTGTATTTCTGGGTGTATCTACACTGCAAAAAAAAAAAAAAAAAGACCATTGGCAACAAGTTTCAGAGCCTGGGTTAACTGACTTGGGCTCATGGGGCTTGGGAACATCTACACTGCTATTTTTAGTCTAAAGTGAGAGCCCTATAGTGTGAACCTGTGTCAGCTGACCAAGGCACTATGACTTGCTGCCAAGGGTCCTTTTTTTGCAGTGTAGACGTACCTACAGTAGTGTCTAGATGCGCCGTCAAGATCAGAGCCCCAACTGTACATTGCCTAACACAAACACATGGTAAGAGAAAATCCTAGCCTCAAAGATCTTACAATCGAAATAGATAAGATAGACAATGGATGGGAGGGAAAACAGACTTTAATAGACTGTTTCTTTTATTTAATTTTTAAATGTATATTTTTTTTTGCAGGAAGAGGGCAAGATGCAAGTGCAGAAGAAAAGAGTTTAACACATGGTCATTCTCCAACATGGCTTTTATTTTTGTACATTTTACACTAATTAATGTGCCACTCAGTTTTATAAACTGTTCACTTACTGAAATTATTCTCTGCCCTCTATCCTAGTCTAGTCTATCTAGATATTTATAATTAGCTCATCACCATGGCACCTGATTTGAGACCCAATTTCGGTTTTGTATCCATCTTCAGTATTTAGCAAGACACCTATGTTGTTGATATCTAAACTCCATGGCCCAGATCCTCAAAGATATTTAAGCTCCTAACTTCCATTGAAAGCAGTGGAAGTTAGGAGCCTAAATACCGTGGCGGACCTGGGTCCATGCAACTAAACGTATTATTGAGAGTGCTCTAATTCTCACAGCCTCCCTTGTTCTTGCTAGGAAATGAAGAGCCTTTTGCAGAGGGACAGCCATGTTTTCAGCGGTTTAGGGGCAGATCCTCAGCTGATGTGAAGTTTTATAGCTCCACTGACTTCAATGGAAATAAGCCAGCTCACACCAGCTGAGGGTCTACCCTTAGTGTCTCACTATTAGGATATGCTGGATGGTGCTAGCTTGATGCTCCTTGTTGTATGTTACCTGTCAAGTCAGGCAGTTTGCAAGCTGTGCTCACTGACAGACCAAAAGATGCTGTCAGTTTCTCTGCTCAACTTTGAAAATGAAACACAGCTTGAAAAAGTCCTTGGGGTAGATTGACATAGTGCCTGGGAATATTAAGCAGAGCTATGAGGTCAACACCTTGATTATAGCTTTGAAAACGTACATTATTCATCCTCCCATTCATTTTTAACTATTGTAAGGCCGAACTCTGTTCTGATCCTGTGCATGTGCTCATCTCTCATTTCTTTTATTGAGTAAATATAAAAATACTATATCACATTATTAGAGATGCCTCTTCAAGCAATAAGAGAACAAATCCATACACCCTGCTTGTTTGCTCTCCCACTGCAATGCAGGGGAAGATGGGGATGATGGGCAGCTCTTACAGGAAGGGATGAACATGGTGGATAATACTGGCTCCTAGGAAAAAGGCTATCTGATTATGTGTGGAGAGGAACACTGGAAACACTATTGTGACGCCAGCTCTTACCTGCAGACATCAGCCGAGCACTTCCTCTTCGTATAGCTGATGTAGAGCAACAACTATAATTTTATATTTAGATGGTTAAGTCAGAGAATTGTGTCTGGAGTAGCAGAGAGTATCGCTGTGATGTCTCCTTCATATCTGTGAATCGGGCATGGAGTCATTACATGTTCCATGGTCTGTTCTGGGTGACCACAATCACACACTGGAGAGTTTTTAATTTTCCATTTGTGCAGCAAGTATCCGCATCTGCCATGTTAAGGCCCTGTGGATGGGAAGACTTAATTTTCCATGGTCCTCTGGAATTCCCAAAGGGTTGCGGCATCATGGTGAATGGATGGTGAGCGATGTGCGATAGCACTGGCAGCCAAGGTGTTGGACTCGATTTGAGGGTTCCATTGATGCACTGCATTGCAGTGTTCAGTTGGACATCAACAAGTCAAGAATGGCTACTTTGGGTCCATACTGGTGCACAGTACTAGGCTACTACAGAGTACACAAGGGCCATTGCTGATGTCTGTAATACTGATGCTCTCCAGCTTGTGCTTGCCAGTTTCTGGACCAGATTGACCCTTGTCTTTGTCTTGGCAGCTACCTTCTTCAGATGGTCCTGGAAGGTTAGAGTGAGATCCAGCTTCAAGCTGAGATAGCTTGGAGAGGGGTCATGTCGCACAGTGTTGCCATAGGTCACTTTCAGGGTGTGCTCAGCGTTCCTATTATCAAGCTGGAATGCAGTGACTGCTGTTTCGTGAGGATTTGGCTTGAGCCTCCATTTCCTGAAATATTCCTCCATGTGTTTAGGTCCCCGTTCAAGGTGGACTCGATGTCGCTGAAGGTGGCTGCTTGTGTTGCCAGGGCAAGATCATCAGCATATGCCAATTTGCATGATTTCATTGGAGGCATGTCGCTCATATAAACACTGAATAGTGTCAGCGCGAGTACTGAGCCTTGTGGCAGTCCATTGTTGAGGAACTGGGGCGAACTGACTTTGTTTCCCAAGTGGACACGTAGCTGCCTCTTGCTCAGAATCATCCATAGCAGGCATAGTGTTTTGGGGCAGGGGATGATCCTTGCAAGCTTCAGCATCAGGCCTTTAATTCAGACCATATTGTAGGATGATGACGGGTCTACAAAGGCTGCGCTGGTCTTAAATTTCCTCTGTAATCCGGTCTTGATGTGCGTTACAGGGGCCAAAACTCAGCCGCAACAACCGCGTTTAGGCTTGAATCCTGCTTGTTCTTTGGGGATCACTGACTTGACAAAAGGATTGATTTTTGGTCCTTGTAATTCACACCAAAGACAGATTCCAGCTGAACACTAACAAATTCATAGCTGGAAACCAGCTCATCTGTATGATAGTATTATTCAAGATAGGCATTAGAGTTGTAAAGATGTATTTAGTGTTTAGACTATATAAAATGCTTGTAAGTTGCTTCATGCATTAATCTTACTTGTAATGTCTGTTCCCATGCTATAAGGCAATATGTAAGTTTTGTTTTATAACTGTAAAAATGCTTGCTCTGGCTCCCCGCCCACCAAGGACTATGAAAACCAAGTGGGCCATTGTTGAACATCATGATAAAAAGACAGGGTTAATAGCCCTCTCATACCAATTAAAGTGCTATGTGCAAGAAAGCTCCTCCCATCAGCCTGAATGCTGGAAGAAGGGGATAAAACATGGACACACAAATTTTCTCTCTCTCTCTTTCCTGTTTGGACTCTCACAAGGGCCAGAGCTAAAAACAAAAGCAGAGATCCCCAGGCCAACCTGGGTTAGCCCTAAAAGACATTCAGTGAAGACAGATTACTACAACTCTGTCACCCTTTGTAACCATAGACTGTAACTCATTTGTGTATATATGTTGCCTGCTTTAACCTGTAAATAACTCTCTTATTTATTTTTCCTAGTTAATAAATCCTTAGTTAGTTTCCTACAGGATTGGCTACAAGCATTGTCTTTGGTGAGATCTGAGGTACAAAATGACCTGGGGTAAGTGGTTTCTTGGGATTGGAAGCAACCTGAATATTTTGTGATCTTTGGTGCATCGCAACCAACTATCTCTAGTCCATCTTGCCTGGGTGGCAAGCTAGACTGGAATGCCCCAGGGGACAGTCTGTGACTCTGTGGTAAGATTGTAATAGTGCTTCAGGAGTTCACATTTGTTACTGGGTTGGTGAAATCTAATTATAGCACATACCATCAGTTTGGGGTGTCTGCCTTGTTTTTTGACGTCTGCCCTGAGATTAGCACTCACGGTCATGACCCACTCCAGACAGCATGACAACTACATGTCAAAAACCCAACCTCTGAAGGCTGATAGCTTGGGCTAACCCTGAAGGCCACTCAGAAGTTGCAACTGCTGGAAAATAAGACAGTCCCTGAGATAGTTGGGCTCCTGTTCATTTGGGACCCAGGAGTGGATAGATAACCAATGCAGAGCACAAAGCACCGGTGAGAGATGTTCTTCACTGCTTATTATCTGTCAAGTTGAGGCCCAGTTTCTGGTTCTCACAGCAGATCCAACTGGCAGGGACCCTTTGGGTGGTGGAGCCCTGGGTATACTTTAAAATGGTTGAGTCCAGATTGATCTCGATGGTGGGCTTGTGGCTGTAGAACTTTCTGCTACTAGAACCTGGGCTGAGCTCCTTTCCTTTGTGCAGTGCTTTGAAGCTGTGGTTGAAAAGCACTCTAGAAGAGCCAGGTATTATTATATTACTTTAAACTAAACTGTGCCAAGCACTTAAATGTACTGTCAGAAACTATCTTCCATTGGCCAGGCATGACCAAACAAATCTCTTGTGACTCTAACTTCCATGATAATTTGGTAAAACCCGAGTGAGCCTTTATGGTACATGTAATTCCAGAGGCTTTTTAAAAACAGAGCAAGTGCAATAACAAATCTACACACTGGATATGAACAACTTTCCTTTAAGAATGTGTAGACCATTGAAGATAATTCATAAACTCAATAGGTCAGCTTGAACAATTAAGAATTATCAGCACAAAAAAACTGCCACTTACTTGAGACATATAATCATTAGTCAATCTGCAGTAATAATGTAAACAGATTTGACATTAGGTCTAATTTATTAATGGTAAATAATTAAGTAATCAATTGCCACTCCTTCATTCCTATGACCAAAATCATGATATTGATCTGCATGTCTCAAAGCCATTGCAGTCCTGGATGCTAAGAATGAAATAAAGCTGTTTCTAAATCCCAAACAAACCTGGTAGTTTCATATCCAACTTTATTTCTTATTTACTTTGTTCATCCACCATAAGCCTTTCACCTTAGCATTTCTACCTAAGTTTACCATCCCGTGTTCCAAAATGGAAGTCTCTTTAAGAGGCCTAGGTCTTCCTGTGGGGTTTCCCTACATGAGCAAGCAGAAGCAGATGAATGCAGAATAATACCAACCAGCTGACCCAAGTTGCAGTCAGAGAAATTAGCTATTGGGTAAGGTAAATTTAAGTAATTATTGAAACTCATGGCTACCACAACACCCACAAAGTGAAAGTTAATGGAGTGTTCATTGGGGAACATACAGACCTCTGCATATAGACAAAAATGAATACCTGTGAGTACAGCCTCTTGTTTTATATCATTCTTGACTACTGTTTTATATATTAGAAGCTAACTTGAATGTATTTTTCTTAGCGAAGCTTATCAGATGTCCATGTTAGCCATCTTAGTAGTCAATTGTCCTGGCTAATGTAGAAAAGTGACCCAGAGTCTACTCTGCTGCAGATTCAGACGTGGTGTAAGCAATGTAACTCCATTACTTCACTGGAATTACATCTGTTTCAACCAAGAGTGAAATGAACTCTGTATGTCCATGACCCAGGTACTGTACAATATCTGTTCCTACCTCTAGTGCCCTAAGCCAGGCTTCCAGCCATCCTTCTACCCAAAAAAAGGCAACACCTACACAAAAGATTTTTTTTTAAGTTGGGCTCCCAACTCATGAGGCCACAAAAAAAGGTTTTCAGGGAATAGGGAGGAGCTGTGTAGCCACATTGGAATATTAACAATCTGAATTTTAGTCCTCATGCCCCACATCAAATCCCTGACCAATACAAATATTAGTCTTCACCTACATCCTTAGCACTCGACCACCGGTTTCCCACGTATCTGACATTCAGCTTTGTAGTATCATCTCTTTCAGATTGCTGAGTGTGACATGACTGAAATACTTCAACTTGCTTTGCTAGATCTATCTGAGACCTGTCAGATACACCCTGAGCTACCAAAGCACACATTTGTTATTCTTCTGTTCACTCCCCTGACCTGCAGAACAGAGGCTGCCACACCACATCCTGCTCTTTCACTATCCAGCTTTGAAAGCCATAATTAGCTAGGAGCTGAAACAAAGACTAGATGTTTGTAAAGTTGGAAGTGTTTCTTTCCCATTTTCATCAATATAATCTATATGGGCTTGATTTAATGGTGATGGGATTAAACCACTGACAGTTTCCTAACAGCAAACACAATTACAGGGTGAACTACTTTGATGCATGGAATGTCATAAACATACAAGTAAGTAGTATGTTGTGCGTTTACAGATATATTCATTCACATGCATATATAAACACTACACTACATATATTATACATAATATAAAATCAGGCAAAATGTAAGTAACAAACTTACTAGAATGTGTTTACTGCACAGTCACAAAAAGCACAATTTAGAAATAATTTAAAATTTGTTATTTAAAAAACAAAAATTCACACTTGCCAAACAACTGTTTCCCATTGAGGACTAGCTCCATGTGAAGTCTGAAGTTTTAAAATTTTGCCATTTTTTAAAGTAATATGTGTAACCAAGTCAACTGTATATTTTAAAGCAAGAGTATAATTTCCCCCCCACATCTATGGTTGAATAGATTCTACATGAACCTTCCTATAAAACTTCACCTTAGAGTCTAAGCATGGAAAGTTTTATCTTAAGAAGAAACTTTTTGGAAATATGGATGAAGGTCCTAACTCCAGGCACCCCCTTTTGAGCATTCTGGCTGTGACAAGTAGCTTTTGTGTCAAATTCTGCAGTACTATTCGAAAACTAAAGCCTCTATATTTCCATGTTTGGTAATTGCTTTTTCCATGCAGATGTTAGTGACAAATCGGAGGCTAAAGTTGTGTTAAGATTTGTACTGAAAGCAGGACTGACATCCTTCTGTTTCAAACTTTAATGATTGAATTTTGTCTTCTAATTTGGCACAATAACTCTTCAGAGCACACGTAAACTTTCTGTGTACATTTCTAAGTAAAATGCTTCCTCTACATGAATTTATTTTCCTGATATTTCTTTGGGTTCTTCTAACTAAAAAGCTAAAGTCCCCACAAACCTCCCCTCTCCCGCACCCACCCGAGGTATTCTCTCAGACACCAGGCCCTTTCGAAATATTAAAATTAAACACATAAGGCCAGATTCTTAGCTAGTGTAAACTGATGTAACTCCACTGAAGTCCTCAGAACTCAGCTGATTTACCACAGATAAGGATTTTATGAGCTTATGCTCAAATAAATTTGTTAGTCTCTAAGGTGCCACAAGTACTCCTGATCTAGCCCATGAGGCTTAGTTCTCAACTGATCTGGTCTTATTGGTGGAAAACGCCTGGGTGGTTCTAAACCATCTTTTCAACTCTCATGTCCTAGGCTGAGCAGATGCTGAAACAGTGCCTGATGAAAGCCTTGTGGCTGCTCCTATGCTGGCTGGAATGGACTAACAAAGTAGACCCTAAGAGTTAACTTTGCAGTAGGAACTTTATATTTCAATTTCCTGACATTTGTGCAATTAAATTATCAACATAGGGCTTGTCTTCACTATGGGGGTAAGTTGACCTAAGTTACGCTACTCCAGGTACGTGAATAAAATAGCTGGAGTCGACGTAGCTTAAGTTGATTTACTGTGGTGTCTTCACTGAATTGCGTCAATGGGAGATGGTTTCCTGTTGACTTACCTTAATCTTCTCGGAGAGCTGGAGTACCGGGTCGACCAGAGAGTGCTCTGCCGTCGATTTAGCAGGTCATCACTAGACCCGCTAAATCGATCCCTGTTGCATCAATTGCAGCAGTATCGAACTCCCTGTAGTGAAGACCAGCCCTTAATGTCCCATTCAATTGGGGGGAGGTGTTCTTCTGGTTTGGCCTTTGACTTCTTTCCTTATTTCACACGGTTACCTGTGCACTATTATTTCTACAGAATATATTCATATATGTGTAACCCTTGTGCCAGGTTAAGCCAGCAGCAACAAGGGCCGGGTTCAGTATCTAGGGGTTCCATTTCAATGATACAACACAAAACCGGCTCAAGCCCCCACCCAGTGACCTGGGACAATTACACACGACCCCCTGGGCACCTCTAAAAGGATTTACTTCCCCTCTCGCAAGCACAGAGTCTGAGTGTAGCTAAAACTTTTAATAAAAGGAGGAAATTAACTCAGCATTAATTTGGGAAAACACTGCAACTAGGGTCCTTTTCCCCTCAGAGTCTTAAGTCCAGCAACCCAAAAGTCCCCAGAGTTCAGAGGTTCATTCGCAGAGTTCACCTCCCACCCTGTGTGGAAGGCGGGTGGTGGTAGTAAGGAGGTTCCTTACATGCTGCACTGCTCGGGCATTTGCTCGTCGCCCCAACGGCCGATTGCCACGCCTCTGAATGGCTCTGCTCTGGCCCTCTCCACCAGCTTCTCTGCTGGCCACTTGCCACGCCTCTCCACCAGCTGCCCTGGTAGCTGCTGGCCACACCTCTCCACCAGTTGCCTCCTCACCAAGGTGTCTTCAGGCCCGCTCCCCACACACTTAACATAGCTCTCAGTGATTTCAGCTATTAGTGGGGGAAGCCTCACTGCTGGTGCACACTGGGCAGTCTCTTGCAATAGAGACACTGTCTCAAAGTAGGTCTAATACTTAGTCCTTAGTCCAGTGTTTTCAGCTCTGCAGCATGTAACAAGACTCTCAATTGAGTCTAAATTAGCTCTTTTATTATACCATGGAGAGAGGAAGGGTCAAATGATATCTAGGACCCACACTACCAGGTGCAAGTACCTGTCCCCACCCTCTCTCAACTCATTGGGCTTTGGAACCCATATCCCCTGCCTAACGAGTGCTGTTCAGTTGAGGGTGAGTCCCACCATTGGGGTATGCCAGGTACAGTTCTGCTGCCCTCGGTTCATACAACAAGGATAGCAACCCTTTATTACTCCTGCCCCAAAAACAAGGAGACTGGGGATACAACATTTGGGCAAGCAGTCCCATCATGCTGAGCACCTAGACAGGGTGGATGTGTCCATGCAAACGAGATCAGCTTCTGAAGTCTTTTTTTCCACAGTTCACCACTAGATGTCAGGGGAGAGCTCATCCAGACTCTGCTTACATATGAAGTGTGTATGGCTACAACTTCTGTTATAACTCTCAGCTATGCTTTTGGGCATGCTTCCACACAACTGTATCATAACTAAACAATCCCAGTTCCCTCAGCCTCTCCTCATAAGTCATGTGCTCCAGACCCCTAATCATTTTTGTTGCCCTCTGCTGGACTCTTTCCAATTTTTCCACATCCTTCTTGTAGTGTGGGGCCCAAAACTGGACACAGTACTCCAGATGAGGCCTCACCAATGTCGAATAAAGGGGAACAATCACGTTCCTCGATCTGCTGGCAATGCCCCTACTTATACAGCCCAAAATGTCGTTAGCCTTCTTGGCAACAAGAGCACACTGTTGACTCATATCCAGCTTCTCGTCCACTGGAACCCCTAGGTCCTTTTCTGCAGAACTGCTACCTAGCCATTCGGTCCCTAGTCTGTAGCAGTGCATAGGATTCTTCCGTCCTAAGTGCAGGACTCTGCACTTGTCCTTGTTGAACCTCATCAGGTTTTTTTTTGGCCCAATCCTCTAATTTGTCTAGGTCCTTCTGTATCCGATCCCTACCCTCCAGTGTATCTACCACGCCTCCCAGTTTAGTGTCATCTGCAAACTTGCTGAGAGTGCAGTCCACACCATCCTCCAGATCATTAATAAAGATATTAAACAAAACCGGCCCCAGGACCGACCCTTGGGGCACTCCACTTGAAACCGGCTGCCAACTAGACATGGAGCCATTGATCACTACCTGTTGAGCCCGATGATCTAGCCAGCTTTCTATCCACCTTACAGTCTATTCATCCAGCCCATACTTCTTTAACTTGGCGGCAAGAATCAAACCGTGGGAGACCGTATCAAAAGCTTTGCTAAAGTCAAGGAATAACACATCCACTGCTTTCCCCTCATCCACAGAGCCAGTTATCTCATCATAGAAGGCAATTAGGTTAGTCAGGCACAACTTCCCCTTGGTGAATCCATGCTGACTGTTCCTGATCACTTTTCTCTCCTGTAAGTGTTTCATAATTGATTCCTTGAGGACCTGCTCCATGATTTTTCCAGGGACTGAGGTGAGGCTGACTGGCCTGTAGTTCTCCAGATCCTCCTTCTTCCCTTTTTTAAAGATGGGCACTACATTAGCCTTTTTCCAGTCATCCAGGACCTCCCCCGATCGCCATGAGTTTTCAAAGATGATGGTCAATGGCTCCACAGTCACATCCGCCAACTCCTTTAGCACCCTCGGATGCAGCGCATCCGGCCCCATGGATTTGTGCTCATCCAGTTTTTCTAAATAGTTCCGAACCACTTCTTTCTCCACGGAGGGCTGGTCACCTCCTCCCCATACTGTGCTGCCCAGTCCAGCAGTCTGGGAGCTGACCTTGTTTGTGAAGACAGAGGCAAAAAAAGCATTGAGTACATTAGCTTTTTCCACATCCTCTGTCACTAGGTTGCCTCCCTCATCCAGTAAGGGGCCCACACTTTCCTTGACTTTCTTCTTGTTGCTAACGTACCTGAAGAAACCCTTCTTGTTACTCTTAACATCTCTTGCTAGCTGCAACTCCAAGTGCGATTTGGCCTTTCTGATTTCACTCTTGCATGCCTGAGCGATATTTTTATACTCCTACCTGGTCATTTGTCCAATCTTCCACTTCTTGTAAGCTTCTTTTTTGCGTTTAAGGTCGGCAAGGATTTCACTGTTAAGCCAAGCTAGTCGCCTGCCATATTTACTATTCCTTCTACACATCGGGATGGTTTGTTCCTGCAACTGCAATAAGGATTCTTTAAAATACAGCCAGCTCTCCTGGACCCCTTTGCCCTTCATGTTATTCTCCCAGGGGATCCTGCCCATCTGTTCCCTGAGGGAGTCAAAGTCTGCTTTTCTGAAGTCCAGGGTCCGTATTCTGCTGCTGTCCTTTCTTCCTTGTGTCAGGATCCTGAACTCGACCAGCTCATGGTCACTGCCTCCCAGGTTCCCATTCACTTTTGCTTCCCCTACTAATTCTTCCCTGTTTGTGAGCAGCAGGTCAAGAAAAGCTCTGCCCCTAGTTGGTTCCTCCAGCACTTGCACCAGGAAATTGTCCCCTAGACTTTCCAAAAACTTCCTGGATTGTCTGTGCACCGCTGTATTGCTCTCCCAGCAGATATCAGGGTGATTAAAGTCTCCCATGAGAACCAGGGCCTGCGATCTAGCAACTTCTGTTAGTTGCCGGAAGAAAGCCTCGTCCACCTCATCCCCCTGGACTGGTGGTCTATAGCAGACTCCGACCACGACATCACCCTTGTTGCTCACACTTGTCAACTTTATCCAGAGACTCTCAGGGTTTTCTGCAGTTTCATACTGGAGCTCTGAGCAGTCATACTCCTCTCTTACATACAACGACGCAACTCCCCCACCTTTTCTGCCCTGCCTGTCCTTCCTGAACAGTTTATATCCATCCATGACAGTACTCCAGTCATGTGAGTTATCCCACCAAGTCTCTGTTATTCCAATCACATCATAGTTCCCTGACTGTGCCAGGACTTCCAGTTCTCCCTGCTTGTTTCCCAGGCTTCTTGCATTTGTGTATAGGCACTTAAGATAACTCATCGATCGTCCCGCTTTCTCAGTATGAGACAGGAGTCCTCCCCTCTTGCGCTCTCCTGCTTGTGCTTCCTCCCAGGATCCCATTTCCCCACTTACCTCAGGGCTTTGGTCTCCTTCCCCCGGTGAACCTAGTTTAAAGCCCTCCTCACTAGGTTAGCCAGCCTGCTTGCAAAGATGCTCTTCCCTCTCTTTGTTAGGTGGAGCCCGTCTTTGCCTAGCACTCCTCCTTCTTGGAACACCATCCCATGGTCGAAGAATCCAAAGCCTTCTCTCCGACACCACCTGCATAGCCATTCGTTGACTTCCACGATTCAACGGTCTCTACCCAGGCCTTTTCCTTGCACAGGGAGGATGGACGAGAACACCACTTGCGCCTCAAACTCCTTTATCCTTCTTCCCAGAGCCACGTAGTCTGCAGTGATCCGCTCAAGGTCATTCTTGGCAGTATCATTGGTGCCCACGTGGAGAAGCAGGAAGGGGTAGCGATCTGAGGGCTTGATGAGTCTCGGCAGTCTCTCCGTCACATTGTGTATCCTAGCTCCTGGCAAGCAGCAGACCTCTCGGTTTTCCCAGTCGGGGCGGCAGATAGATGACTCAGTCCCCCTGAGAAGGGAGTCCCCGACCACCACCGCCCTTCTCCTCCTCTTGGGGGTGGTGGTTGCCTTCCAATCGGTGGAGTCTCCTTCTGCTCCCTTCCCTCAGATGTGTCATCTAGTCCACTCTCCGCATTAGGAGACTAGATGACCTCCTGAGGTCCCTTCCAACCCTGATATTCTGTGATTCTATGATTCTATGAATCCCAAGGAAACAGCTCCTTTCAAAGAATTTCACTCTAAAAACAGCTGTGAAAACCAGGGTATTGCTACTTGAAACAGACTTACCAAACTGTGGCATGCTTTCAGATGTGTGGATCTTCAGATGACAAGACGAGCTCTGTTATGGGGAAACATGCCATCTTCTTCATGTTTGAGACTATAATTTAACTCAAATGAGAGTGTTCTATTCTTTCCCCAAGGAGCTCGCCAGATGTCAGATTTCCTCATCTACAGCATTTGGTTAACCTGCCTTTCCCCACTTTTTTTATGCTAGAGTGCCTAATACTTCCTGAGATGGTTGTGCTCTTGATAGTAAGCAGAGGACATCCTCAGCAAGGGCGTGATCCAAAGTCCATTGAAGTCAATGGAAAGATTCCTTTTGACTTCCATGGCCTTTGGATCAGACCTCTAGTGACTAATGCACTGTTTTCAGATTAAATTTGGTGACAAGATAGTTAAAATGCTGGTGACCAACATCTTATTTACTTTAACCTTCAGTTAACATTCAAAGAGTCCAGTTAGACTTGCAGATCCAGGTGTCACCTGTTTTGAGTGTGTCCCTGTTCTACTCCACTCTAGGCAAGGCGGATACATGCTTTTATATGATAACCACACATTTAAAAACCTTAAATCCATATAAATCGGTGTGTAACACAGCAAAGGATCCCAAAGCCTTTCACAAACTACACACATGCAGCCATCTGTGGGATGGAGGATGGCAGCCAACTGGTGCACAGCCTGCTGCAGAATAATGTGAAAAGTCTGACTCTTACTCATCCTGTAGTATCTGAGTGTCTTCCATGTAATAGCAAAGCAAAATCCCAAGCAGACTTCATGGAGAATCTGTCTCTTCTGTCTTCTGGGGGCTCTAAACTCTGCTTGGGGTAGGTTTTATTTGGTTGGATTGTATTACTTTCCTTTTTTAGTAAGGGTTTAGGTGGAAGGTGGGGGGAGGGGGGAAGTGACTTTAGTTTTTAAGGTTTCATCTGAGCGGCACAATAATATACTGCAGATAGGTCATTTATCTTCTTTGGAAGGATGAGGATCTGAATTGACCCTGCCCGGGTTTCAACTATGGCACCAGGAAGTTAAAGTAGTTCAAACCTGATGCTTAGATCACTAAGCCATCCCCTATTAGAACATTGCTTTGGTTCAGTTTGTTTTGATTTTGGGGAATACCATTTGACTAGGGTTATACACATAAATTATATTGGCAGTTGAAGCTAGACAAATTCAGACTGGAAACAAGGTGTAAATTTTTGACAGTGAGGGTAATTAACCACTGATGGAACAATTTACCATAGGTCAGGGTGGATTCTCCATCACTGACAATTTTCAAATCAAGATTGGATGTTTTTCTAAAAGATCTGCTGTAGTAGGAATTATTTTGGGAATTTCTATGGCCTGTGTTATAGAGGAGATCAGACAAGATGATCACAATGGTCCCTTTTGGGCTTGGAATCTATGAATATTATGTACAAAAACAAGCAAACAAAAAGCAACTCTATTGTATTTCTTGTCTATCTTAGGGTAAAGCTTACACAGGTCATACATACCACATGGAAGACTCCTGCTGCCTTGACAGGTATAAATCCAGCAACAGGTACACAGTGATCAGCGTGGCCATTACAAAAGCAGCTTCCCTTTACAATAAAATCATAGATTGCATAGTGTATGAACTGCTGAGGCTTTGCATTCAGGTCATTGCCCTGACAGGGACAGGCCTGTCGCTTAAGCAGCTGCACTCGAAGATTGGTGATCTTCAGTTGTGCCTGAGCTTCAGCGCTGTACGGATCCTCAGCCGAATAAGGTGGTGACAGAGCTCGGTATATAACCTGAACAAAGAAAAGCAGAGACAAATAAATAAAGAAGAACTGGGGATGTGAACTGGAGTTTTCTGAAAGGCTTGCAGTGTGTTCAGGGCTGGCTCCAGTGTTTTTGCCACCTCAAGAGGCAGGAAAAAAAAAAAAAAAAAAAAAAAGCCGCGCTCGGCAGCACCGCTTCATTCTTCGGCAGCAATTCGGCGGCAGGTCCTTTCCTCCAAAAGGGACTGAGGGACCCGCCGCCGAATTGCCGGACATGCCGCCCCTATCCGTTGGCCGCCCCAAGCACCTGCTTGCTGCGCTGGTGCCTAGAGCCGGCCCTGAGTGTGTTGTCTGCAAACTCTGCACTCTCTGAACAGTTTGTCTCTGGTTTGATTTACTGGACTGGCGGTGACATCTGGAATTGATATGACAGTAAGATGTGATGAAGTTTTTAGAGCTTGATCACACCTGGGGAAGGGTTGCCCTCTGTTATGTTATGGAACAGCTGTCCCCCATGGTGCATGAAGGAAAGTAATGAGTTGAGTAATGAGATTCCCTGTGTGCTCTGTCCTATCTACAAGGTAGTGGAGTAGCAAAGTAAGTTTTATCCAGAGGAGAAGCATTCCTGTTCATCTTTTCCTGATCCTGGAAACACTTAGGGCAGGGGCCGGCAACGTTCGGCACGCGGCTCGCCAGGGTAAGCACCCTAGCGGGCCGGGCCAGTTTATTTACCTGCTGACGCGGCAGGTTTGGCTGATCGCGGCCCCCACTGGCCGCGGTTCGCCATCCCGGGCCAATGGGGGCGGCGAGAAGCGGTGCAGGCCGAGGGATGTGCTGGCTGCGGCTTCCCACTGCCCCCATTGGCCCGGGATGGCGAACCGCGGCCAGTGGGGGCTGCAATCGGCCGAACCTGCCGCGTCAGCAGGTAAATAAACTGGCCCGGCCCGCCAGGGTGCTTACCCTGGCGAGCCGCATGCCGACCCCTGACTTAGTGTATGTCCACACTGCAATTAAAAATGCACATCTGGCCTGTACCAGCTGACTTAGGTTCACGGGGCTCAGGCTAAGGGGCTATTTAACTGAGTTGTAGATATTCAGACTTGGGCTGCAGCCTAGGCTTTGGGACCCCACAAGGAGGGAGGGTCCCAGAACTTGAGCTCCAGCCTGACCCCAAACATCTACATTGCAATTAAACAACCCCGTGGATCCAAGCCCCGCAAGTCCAAGTCAGCTAACACTGGCCAGCTGCCGGTGTTTAATTGCAGTGTAGACAAACCCTTAGCATGAAATCCTGGCCTCACTGAAGTCAATGGGAATTTTTCCATTGGTTTCAGTGGGGCCAGGATTTCACCCTTACTACTTGGCATAGTACTTTACCGTGAATAGTACTGAAGTCAATGGGCTTACTCACAACAGTAAGCACTACTTGAAGTAGCGAGCATTGGATGTAAAATGGATGTAAAAAGCTTTTGTCCATTTGCTTATTAACCCCCACTCCCAAAACTGGGTGTATTTTTTGGCAAATAAAGCAGATTTCCAAATATTTGGCTCATGTCTGACCCATGGTGCTTCCTAGTGTGAAAGTGATTAGGTGTGGTGAGTGATGACAGCAAGAAGATAACCCAGAGGACTGAGATAAGAAAGAAAAATTGGGGGACTTTTAGGTTTAAGGAAATACCATTTAGTCTTCATTTTAACTTCATTAGGACTGAAAGGCAAAAATTGGTTTAACTGGAGAGCACTAGATAAAAATAACTAGTTTTTTTTAAGAGGTTTATTTGGAACTTGCTAATGTAGTTGTCTATACAGTGTGATACCAGAAACAGCAAGCATGCAATGTATTTAATCTATTAATTGATTAATATTGATATGACATCACACTTTATAATATATTAAGGGTCCATTTCTAAATTGCTTATAAAGAGATAATGAATAATATTATTTTAATTATATTTGAATGAATAGTTTATCAATTGTTTATAAACATCTAAAAACCTTTTACTGATGTGCTTATAACCATCCATAACACATACTACCCCTATATGTATCATGCTTATAAGATATTAGTCATTTATGAACCATTCATAAATGTACACATGTACCCTTAATATGAAGTGTGATCAAGAACACTGTCATTAGTGTAGTGTTGACTATATGCTCAGCACTCGACAAGATGAAATGTGAGAGATACCCTGACCCAGGGACCTTACAATCACAGATCTTAATCCTGCTATTGATAGCACCTATGTACGTGGACTAATCTGCTTGGATGGACCCCCACTGAAATCAATGTGGGTGTAGCAATCAGCCTTCATACCACCAGCTGCAGGCCTAACCTAGACAGACACAGAACTCACATACGGGGAAATCCAGAGGAGGGAGAAGCTTGTTGTTCTTTAATATTATTATTAGCTTTCAATGTACGGTATGATTTTGATTCTCTGAAGGTCTCAGGCAAGGAGGCCTTACAGTTAAACCACAGAGCTGGATAGCAAGAAAGTTGGGTTCAAATCCCAGCCATGCCACAAATTTCCTGTGTGACTTTTGGGAAATAAGCACAGTGCTCTAACACTCAGCTTCCGCAGCTGTAAAATGGGGTTCATAAAACATACTCCACCTACCTCACTGGTGGTGTTTAAATTCATGAATGTTTATTAAGCGATTTTAGATTCCTGTCTGGAGTGGGCTGTAAACACGAAGTATGTTATTACCCAGCAGTGGGGGAGTTCGGAGGGAGGGAGCTGGAGAAGAGGCAGAATACAAGATGCATGAGGGGAGCTGAAGCACTGTAGGTGCGCCAGATGCTAAATTGTTCTCCCAGCAGTCCTTGGCACTTTGCCTCTTACTTGGTCCCCTGTCTCTTTTTCCTGGGCTCCACCCTTGATGGATAATGGGGGAACCAGCTAACAAGCTATATAGATAATCCAGGCCTTTTTAAAAAAACAACCCTACTGTTATGGAAGGACATGGTTGTTTCAGCTAACGAGTAACTAACCAGCTAAACTGTAACTTTAAAGAATGACTCTATGCAGGAAATAATAATACTGGCTCCTGGTGCTGCCAACTCACCAGACTGCTGGCTTTGCCTCTCCTGGCTCTCTCACCCCCAGAGCTCTGTCTGGGCTCCCTTTCTGGCCATGACCTGGCATTTTTCCAGAACTGCCAAATTCCAGCCAGAGGACGCCTTGTCAGGGGATGGAAGGAGATTTAG
This sequence comes from Chrysemys picta bellii, assembly GCF_011386835.1. Taxonomy (NCBI): domain Eukaryota; kingdom Metazoa; phylum Chordata; order Testudines; family Emydidae; genus Chrysemys; species Chrysemys picta. The sequence continues at coordinate 83,998,043 of NC_088791.1, forward strand.
AGCTCTTTACAATTCTGAGCTGAATGGCGGCAGTGTGCTTTGTGCGCCTCGTCAGCGAGCCAAATGTGGCAGCAATCAGTGTGCTGGTGACAGCAGCGATTTGGACATCCCGGTGCTTGACATTGCACGTTAGAAAGCACATAATACCACAGCTCCGGGCTTTGACAAGTGCAAAGTGAACAATGGTGCATGTGCTGCTTCTGCATCCAGAGCACATTTGTGCCAAGTTGCACCCATCATCCAATTGGCAGCTTTAAAGGTAGTCAAGGACCTAATTCCCTTTACCTAACAGACCATAAGAAAGGGACTGGTTTAGGGTGGGAGAGGCAGTGGGAGGACAGGCTGGTGAGTTGTGTTCACCATGAGTAAAAGTGTTGAGCCTGGGATGAGGGATATAAATAATTAGTTACGCGCTTCAAAGGGCCTTTGTCTCTCTTTCAGTAACACCCCACCTCTTTCATACTCATCCAGAAGAAAAAACTAAATCAGGCAGGTACTAACACAAACCCAAACACATCCCAATGTCAGGACCTGCACACATCCCCAGGGTTTATTATTTACCCAAATTTAAAACTCTATAATTTTGACCACAATAGCATTTTCTGGGCTTCATGAACATGAGATGCCTTCAGATATGGAAAAAAAATTGGCTGGAAAACATCCAGGTTCTAGACATTCATTTCCTTTTAGCTGAGGTGATGGAAAAAGCAGGCTGAGAATTTTCAGTAAAAACTAACACTTTGGGTTCCTCATGATTAAAGATCAACACAAATAGCTTCTGAAAGTCTTTTCTGGTTCAGATCAGAGTAGTGAGGGAAATATGTAACAGGGAATAATTCATCCTAGACGTAGCTACAGGCATGGTTCTTTATTCCCATCATTTTCAATTATTCTTGCCTGTCAAGCCCATTTGAAACCAAGCATGTGGTCAATATTTACAACGTAGTACTGAAAATTAAAAGGAAAAAAACCTCTCATTATCTTGACTCAACTGAAGTCAATAGGAGTTTTATCATTGACTTCAGTGGATCCAGGATTTCATCCTGGTTCTTAAAAAGTTACAATCATTTCTTTTTATGATTGCTTGAATACAGTGATGCTAAACATGATCTCCTATCTCTAATTCCCAGTAGACTTTAAGGACCAGATTCATCAGTATACTCTGGCTGCTTTGTGCTGCTTCAGTGATGCAAAACAGCCATAAACTCAGCTTAACTGGCCAGTTACACCAGGTTTATTGCTGCTTTTCATCATTGAAGCAGTGCAGACCAGTTGGCGCATACTAGTGAATCTGGCCTTAAAATCATTAACTTAATAAACACCCCCCACTACTCGGTTCATTGTAATAAAATGCAAGTTCTCTCTAACACAAAATAAAACCCAAATTGCCATATAAACAGTAATCCTCTTCTCTGTGCTAGCCAATCGAGCTGGAACCTCCAGATGCAGTATATTAAGAACAAGAATGCATTTCCTGGCTGGATTTTTCTGTTCAATTGTCAAGCTCATTGACTTATTCCATCACCTCTCAGCAATAACTCTAGTGTATCCCTTGGTTCACTCCATCCTGTCTCATTAATAACTAATTGTCACACTTTCAGGGCTAGCTGCTCCAATGTCTCCTTTCTGATCTTTCACCCCCTCAGGTCTTAGGCCTCGGACCTTTACCGCTTCTGGGCTGGAATCATATGATTCTCCAACTCGCAAAATGGACCCTAGGCTTCAGTATTCGGAGGACTGACTGTGCTTACCCTGCAGATCTGATTGGGTTTTGGCACCTGAGGTTCTTCCTTTCAAGAGTTTGTGACCCCAAAGGTGAGTACAGCGACCACACAGCCTTCTTAAACCAAAGTCTTGTTCAATTTCAGCAGTACAAACAAAGCATTTAGATAAAAGGATTTTAAAACGACTATCTACATGCAGATCTATCTTAGCTATATTGCTTCCCATCCCTCATGATAGCCTTGGCAGACCTAACTTCTTCAGATGCCCCAGCAATGCCCATATAGACAGACTTATAGCTCCTCAACAACAACAGTAGAGAGGCAGTCCCTTTAAAACCCGCTAGGGATCCATTGTTTTTGTGAGTTTCTGGGGTTTTATCCTTCTTGTCTGAACCAGTTTGGTAGGCTCCACAAGAGGTCAAGCCAGACTCCTCAAAGCCAATGGTTCTGCCATTATCTTGTAACAACCCTCAAGTGTTTACTGTGGGTGGCTTACTATGAGCCATTGTTTCCCCATTTTGCTTGTTTTCCCAACATCCCTGTTGAGTTAACCCAATATAGTAATACAGTACCCCAATCACCAGGTCATCGTACAGTATTAATAAAGTATAACAGTGCAACTCCACATCCATCATGCTATTATTAGCTGATTTACTCAGGAGAATTTCAGCATTTGATTGGTGCCTGACCCAGGATTTTTGAACAGCTGGAGTTGGCAATACTGTGTTCACCATGTCTGTAAGTCTGTTTACCTGGGCCCCCAAACAAGAACTGCGACGATTAAAACTGAATTCAACTGAACCCTCAACCATAAACCCAGGGGGCATGGATTCACCAGGATCATGAGTACAGGCATGCATAGTCTTTTCTGCCTGCATGTCAGTCCTGTTGTGGGGCCTGATTTTGAACTCTCTCCAGTGTAAATCTGGAACATTTCCATGGAAATCAATGAATCTTGTGCATGTGTCACTTCAACATCTGTGTTTTCTTTATATAAGAGATACATTCCTCCCACATCACATGAAATTCTTCTGTTGGATCATTAGTCTTATAAATGAGATATAAAGCAATGTCGATACAGCAGTCTTTTAAAACTGAGACAAGAGATTTTCCATCTTCTTGGGAGCAACTCTACTTACAGTCAAAACCAGTTTTTAAAAAGACCTCATGGTAGAGTTGGTCAGAAAATGCCCTCCTCCCCATGGGAGTATTTTAATGAAAGTGAAAAAATATTCAAGTTTCAGCAAAAAATTGAAATCCAAAATATTTCATCCACAACCTGAAATATTTCAATTTGGAAATGTTGCTGAGGTGCCTCATGGGAGTTGTAGTTCTGGTGCTGCATGCTCCCATTCTCCTCTATAGGCCAGGCTCCCAGGTTGGATTACATCTCCCAGGATGTACTCTCTTAGTGAGGGGTAGCTGTGCATCATAGTAGGTGAAGACCAGCTGGGGAGCCAAGCTCAAAGAGGAAACTGGGAGCACCAGGAACATGAACTACAACTCCCATAATGCATTGCAGCAGCATTTCAGACTCCAAATATTTTGGTTTTCAGCCAAATGGTTTGGTTTTCAGACATTGTTTTTTTTACAAAAAATTAAAATTTTCCACAGAAAGTAGATACTTTTTGTGATACTTTAGTTTAGTTGGAACCCAATTTTTTATTGGAAAAAAAGTTTCAATGGAAATTCTTCAACCAGCTCTGTTTTGTAGTCCAATGCACTTGCAAAAAAAAAAAAAGTAGCAAATATCATGTAGATTTAGGCTCACTGTCCCTTTAAGAAAAAACCCTACTGTGCATGTGCATATTTCTTCTGTCTCCTATGTGTAAGGTAGGGTTACCATACGTCCTCTTTTTCCCGGACATGTCCAGCTTTTCGGCACTCAAACCCCCGTCCGGGGGGAATTGCCAAAAAGCCAAACATGTCCGGGAAAATGCCGGCCAGGCACTTCCCCTCCCGCGGCGGCTCTGCTCCTCCCGTGACTCTTCGGCTCTGTTTAAGAGCCGAGCTGCCAGAGCGCTATGGGCTTCAGGCAGCCCCCTTGCCTCCGAACCTCAGCCGCCGGCCGGGCACTTCCCCTCCCGGGCTCCGGCGGCGCAGGGTCTGGAGGCATGGGGGCTGCCCGAAGCCGGTAGCGCTCGGGCAGCCCGGCTCTTAAACAGAGCCGAAGAGTTGGGGGAGGAGCAGAGCCTCTGGCCGCGGTGGCTCTGCTCCTCCCCGACTCTTCGGCTCTGTTTAAGCGCCGAGCGCTACCGGCTTCGGGCAGCCCCCATGCCTCCGGACCCTGCGCCGCCGGAGCCCGGGAGGGGAAGTGCCCGGCTGGGGGCGCGGGGTCCGGAGGCAAGGGGGCTGCCCGAAGCCCAAGCGCTACCGGCTTCACGGTTTGCCGGGCAGCCTCCAGACCCTGCGCCCCCGGCTGGGCGCTTCCCCTCCCGGGCTCCAGCTGTGCTGGGGAAGCGCCGGCAGGGGGCGCAGGGTCTGGGGGCTGCCCGGCAAACCGTGAAGCCGGTAGCACAAGGGCAGCCCTTTCCGCGTGGCTGGGAGTGGGAGGGAGGAGGGGGCGGAGTTAGGGCGGGGAAGGGGTGGAGTTGGGGGCGGGGCTGGGGTGGGGAAATGGGCGGGGCCAGGGCCCGTGGAGGGTCCTCTTTTTTTATTTGTTAGATATGGTAACCCTATGTAAGGAGACTGTTGGCCTGTCACTAAAACTTAGTAGGGGGTTTTGGTTGGCTAGCTCCCAGTACCAAAAGAAAGGGGAAGGGTCGGTGGGAAATCAGGAGTCTGAGACTGACAGTTCCCAGGGGCAATGGGGAGAGGCCAACACTTCAGATCAATCTGATTGACAGAGCAGGCAGGTTAATGAAGGAGTCAGGGTCCCATCCTCCGTGTGAGCTGGAACTGCCTGGGCCAGAGTGGGGCCAAGCTAAGGAGAAAGCAGTGTTGCCCATAGGCGCCAACTTCCCCTCTTTCCCGTGGGTGCTCGACGCCACCTCTGCCCCTGGCCCTGCCCGCACTCCACCCCTTCCACAAGGCCCCACCCCTTCCCTGCCCCCATTCTAACCCCTTCACCAAAGTCCCCACCCCAACTCCCCCCCCCTCCCTGCCAATATTCCAACTCCTTCCCCAAATCTCCGCTTCTTACCTGCTTCCTCCCCTGAGCGCGCCACGTTCCTGCTCCTCCCCCTCTCCCCCAGAGCGTGCTAATGCTGCCAAACAGGAGGCAGGCAGAGGAGCGCACTCAGGGGAGGAGGAGGAGGAGGAGGTGTGGGGAGGGGAGCTTGGCTGCCAGTGTGTGAAGAGCACCCGCTAATTTTTCCCCGTGGGTGCTCCAACCCCAGAGCACCCACGGACTTGGCGCCTATGGTGTTGCCAACTCCACATAGCAGGAAGTCACCAGACAAACCCTGAAAAGTCACTAGATGTAGCTGTTTAAGCACTCAAAAGGAATAAAAAATGTCTCTAACCAAAATTTCCAGAGAATTATATCTCTGTGTATGCGCCCAGGCAAGTATAGTCACAAAATCATTCACAAGCAGCTCAACATTGTTAACAAAATCCATTCCATGCTCTTACTACATTCTTTTGCACACCAAGTCAATGTCATTGTGTCTCAATTGAGCATGTCTTCAGAAGGAATCGCATTCCAGAGCTTCTTGGGCTGAGATCACCATAATCTGCAGGCGAGGAAAAGAAGTTTGTGGAAACTAATTAGATATTTTGCTAAAGCCAGGCACACTTTGGAGAGAGCAGCACATTAGCCAGGGCTTGTTTTTACCCAAATGTGTTCTTTGTCGCTGCTCCGTAGTAGGTAGCGCACCCTGTGATGCAGGGAAAGATGGCTAATGAAGTGGGCAGGGCGGGGAGAGGGGGGGAGGGGAGGTTAGCTGGCAAGGAGAGCCGCACAGATGAAAGGTGGGGTGGGATGGGATGAGACAGGGCCATGTGCCCAATGGGGTGGGGGCACCGTGCCTCCAAGGATAAAGCCCTTACAACAGGATCAAAGGTGGAGCTAGCTTGATTTCGGCTTTCCTTTACTCCTTCCCGGGGCTTGGCCTGCGGTTAGCTGTCCAGGTGTTTTCAGAAATCAAACCCTAGAAGCGGGGGGATTGGGAAGGGGTCCGGCTAGCGGATTTTCGTTTTTAAATCTACTTTCTTGACTCCCTGCAGCGCCAAGCTCAGGTCAGGCGAATGCTCTCTTCCTCCTGGCTCTGGCTCTCCCTTTCACTAACCTGTTGGCTCAAATCCAGGCTGGCAAGAAAGGGAGGCTCGGCTGAAATTAACCAACCCCAGCTGTACTGGGCTGCAGTTTACAGAGAGTGAGGGGGACCCTGGGCAGAGAGCCCAGCACAGGGAGATGCCCCAGCTAAGAGGTCTTGCAGGCCAGACTTGGCGGGGGGGGTGGAGGGGGAATCATAACCCCAATGGGGGTTAGGGGAGTGATGCTGGGAAGAAGGGTCCTGCCACATAGAGCCTGAAGGCATCTGGTCACCACCAGAGCAAGTGACTGATCCACGGCTGCAGCACAGCCGGGGCCTGGGAAGGAGACCTGGGACGTGTGAAGAACAGGCTGTGAACTGCCCTGACATTCCAGAGACTGCTGTTTGTGATGTCCCCGTGCCACAGAGCTGCGTTAAGTGTTTTCTGTTAACCTATCCGATTTTTTTCCTTATTTTTAAAAATTGATTGCTGTTTAATAAATTGTATTTGTTTGAACTATATGCAATCATCGGGGTGGTGAGTTATATGGGCCCGTGATGCCCAGGCTCCAGCAATATTCAGCGCCCGGGGGGCCTGTCTCTACCAATGTTTGGGGCAGGGTCTCTCCCCCAGTCCCATCTGCCGTCCCTGCGTGCCTCCTCCGAGTGTCCCCTGGCCCCACTTGCTGCCCCTGCGCGCCTCCCCCAGGCCCCTGAGCATCCCTGCCTCTCCCCTGCAGCTCCACGCTGTCGCTCTGCTGGCTCCCTCCAGGCATCAACTGCCGCTGCAGGGTCCTAGTGTCCCCCATCCACTAGTGCCAAGGCAGGCTGACCCTGTCCCTGCCCTTCCACCTCAGACCCTTCCCTTTTCCGGCGGGACCCCCACCAGCATAGCCCCCCCACAGTCACCGCTCCTGCCCCACGCTGGGGGGTAGCCCCACTCCTCGTCCCCACTGAGGCTACAGTGAGGGACAGCAGCAGGGGAGGAGGCACACACATGTGATGGCAAGCCCCCCACCTGGCACGCAGCACAGAGGAGGCGAGGAGGCTTCCTGGCTTCTCTGGCCCCAGCCCCAGGTCAGCGTGCCTGCACCCCAACTCCTCATTCCCAGTCCCACCCCACCCAAGAGCCCGCACCCCCAGCCAGAGCCCTCACCCTAACCCTCTGCCCTAGCCCTGAGCCCCTCCCACACCCCAAACCCCTCCTCCCCAGCCCCAGCCAGAGCCCTCATCCCCCTGCACCCTAACCCTCTGCCCCAGCCCTGAGCCCCCTCCTGCATCATGAACCCCTCATCCCCAGCCCCACCCCACAGCCCTCACCCCTGCATCCCAACCCTCTGCCTGAGCCCCTCCCACACTCCAAACCCCTCATCACCAACCCCACCCCAGAGCTCTCACATTTTTACATTATTTTAAAATATATATATTAGCTTACAAGGCAGGTGTTTGGGGGCGGGACTTGGACCTGTTCTGGGCACCACCAAAAATTATACAAACCTGCTGCCTTGACAATCATCAGTGGGTTAGGGAAGCATCCAGAGCGGAGAGAGCACCCCAGAGTGGGGATACCCTGGCCCATGTCCTAAGTGACCACGACAAGATTGAGGATTGAGCCCACCAGGAATCCTGGGCCCAGCCTTGTTGGGGTTACGAGGACTCTGCAACACAGGAGAGTGGTGGCGGAGTCCTTGAGGTCAGGCAGGCCTCTGGGTAAAGGGAGTGAGAGTGAGCACTCAGATCCTTTCACTACTCAATTCCACCAGGGTAGTGTATAAGCCAGGACAGTTCCCCACAATAGCGGGACCAATCCCCTGCTTAGATATGCAGCAGAGCAGCCCTTTCCCTCACACACTTGAATGGGTGATACTTGAGCTAATGATTATTTAATCTTTTTCATGGACAAAGAGCCTTATCTGCTTGCAGTTCCACAAATGTGACAACACAGCCCAACATGTAAATAAAACAATGTCTGAGAATGTGCTGCATTCAAGTAACCAGCTTGTTTGTAAATAGGCTCTGAAATCAAAGTTGCTTGAGGAAATCAACAAAAACAGCAAAAGATTTGCTGGAATGCCGGGTGGGTGGAGCAGCGCAAGCCCCCACACCCCAATCCCGCTCCCCGCAGGAGTGCCGGGTGGGCAGGTGGAACGGGGCGAGCCAAAGAACCTTATAATGGAACATTGCATGACTTTAAACAAGTATGTTCTTTAATAGATCAGCAACCTAATAATGAAAAAATGTTGACCGGGATGACTTTAAGTGCGGAGTTACTGTACAGATAGTGAGATTTTCCAGATGACTCATAGGTGTGTTTAGGTCACCAGAGCTTCCATTAACCTGACCTCCTGGGACCTGATTCTTTCCCAGGAGGATATCAGGGACTGCCATCGAAACTAATATAAGGAATTCATACTACAGTGGGAAAACGGGGGCCCTGAGTTTTTGGATGCACATGCCCTATCTCGGGATTCATCACTTTAAGAGACCTGTGCATGCTCCCTCAGGACACTTCCTCTTCACAACTCGTCCTGTACATGTACACTCAGCGGAGAGAGACTGCACACACATATCAGTGTATTTCATATAAATGGGGAGAAGCATGCTGCAGCATCCAAAAGGATGCAGGCCGGTGCCAGCATTGTGTAATCTCACCTGTATCAAATGGTAAACAAAGATCATGCTGAAAATTTAAATATAAACCACTTTGTTCTACTAAAAATCTTCCCAATCAGATCCTTGGCATTTGGTACGGCTGAATGTTGATCCCATTTAGTTTTCATTCGTTTTTTATTGCCTTTTATGTATCTTATATGAACACAGGAAAAAACTGCAATAGGAAAAGTATGTAAGATTTTCTATTTTCTCAGAAGGGAAAGTGAAGCGATGTCTACACAACAGAGCCTATGACGGCATAGCCTTCTGGGGTAGATGCAGCATATGAAGGAAGAAGTTTTTCTTCCAGTGTACAAACACCACCTCCCCAAATGATATTAGCTATGCAGAGAAAAGCCCTCTTTTGCCAGCACAGTTGCATTTACACTCAGGGATTGTCGGCAGAGCTGAGTCACTAGGAGGTGTAATTTTTTCACACCCTTGTCCAACTTTGCTATGCCAGTATAAATTTTAAGTGTAGACCAGGCCTGAGAGAAGAAACAAGAAACATACACAGATAAATAAGAGGGAATAAAATGTACAATAAATTATTTAACAAAAATTGTCAAGTTTACATTAGAGGAATCTATCATTTTTGTTGGTACCCTGGCTTTAGGAATAAATATACCTAACCTGACCATGTTTTTGGGTTGCATTTAATCACCGTGTTGCTGTGACATCTCTAGTTTAGTTAAAGTCTGTTTAACGCTTGACCATGTAAAGCATTAACGGCCGAGGGGAAGATTTTCAAAAGAAAGGGCATTAGGCACCCAACTCCCAATGATTTTCAGTAGGTATTTGACACATAACTCCCTTTCAGGCCTTGAAAAATCTCCCCCTAAATCCCTGAGTCCTGCACATAGCCCCAGTAAGTAACTAGGTCAGCCATGTGCTAAGGAATTCTGCAGGGGACAGGGGAAGAAGGAATCCTTACCCCCAGGCCACAGGATCTGCAGCTGTGTGAACAGCACCAGCCTATGTCTGTGCATTGCCATAAGCTTGAGTTTGTGAATGCACAAACCCGTAAAGATAAGGCTAAATTTGACCCAGCTTGCAGTTCAGTGCAAATACTTTGCACACCAGCCCATTTTCCTGGCCTGCCCCAGCATTGCTCTGTAGTGCATGGGTGTGCAGACCCCTGCATGCACCCCCACATCCTCCCACTCCCTGCTTAGTAGTACTGGTGCAGCTCGGCTGCAATCCAAGTCCCCCATACAGAGGGGCAGGCTTTGCCCTACATAAGATTATTATTTCTATTCCAGACCTTATTTGTAGTTTAGTTGATCCCAGCAGCATCGCTCAATAAAAATACAGGTTGACAGCATGGTCTGATCGATGCTAGGATTTTTTGCCATACATTTCCCACTGCTGCTTCTGCCCGCAGTTGCTAGGATGAGACCATACACACGGCACCCGCAGCCACCAGCATGTTACCTACCATGGTGGATAGGCCTACTTAGGGTTACCATATTTTGTGCCTCCAAATGGAGGACACTCCACGGCCCCCGCCCCCGCCCCCAGCCCCGCCCACACCCCCGCCCAACCCCTCCCCCTCCCCAAAGTCTCCGCCCCCTCCCCTGCTTCCCGCGAATATTTGATTGTATAGATGCAAAATAGCCTCACAGGTGAGATTGTTTCCATGCTCCTCTCTCTGCACCTGCCCGTTAGCGGTAATTATGACCATAGACCTACCAACACATTAAAGAAAGACAAAAGTGAAACTATACAGTTGTAAATAAGGGTGGGAAATCTCTGGTTAATCAACAATTGAGACTTTGGCCTGGTCTACACTAACCTCCCAATTCGAACTAAGGTACGCCACTTCAGCTACGTGAATAACGTAGCTGAAGTCGACGTACCTTAGTTCGAACTTACCGGGGTCCAGATGCGGCAGGCTGGCTTCCCCGTCGACTCCGCGTACTCCTCGCGCCGAGCAGGATTACTGGAGTCGACGGGGAGCACTTCTGGGTTCGATTTATCGTGTCCAGACAAGGCGCGATAAATCGAACCCAGAAGTTCGATTGCCTGCCGCCGAACCAGCGCGTAAGTATAGACAAGCCCTTAGAGTCACAGAGATTAAGGTCAGAAGTTGACCATCAGATCATCTAGTCTGACCTCCTGTATCTCACAGGTCACCAGCATCACCCAGCACTTACACACTAAACCCAACAACTGAAATTAGACCAAAGTATTACAGCCCACAGGCAACTAGACTATTATGTGCCACAGGCAGAGTATACAAGGGATGAAGCTGCACCAGTGCCTCAGGCCCCTGCAATGGCAGCAAAATGATTAAGTGAGACATACACAGATAATCCTGGCAAGTGACCTGCACCCAGGCACTGCACAGGAAGGCAGCATCTCCCCCCACCCAGTCACTGCCAATGTGACCCAGGGGAAAATTCCCTCCCACCCCACATATGGCAATCAGTTAGACCTTGAGTATGTGAGCAAGAACCTGCCAATCAAACACCTGAGCGAGAGAATGCCACCTCAGAACCTTGGCCCACGCGCCCAACCATTTAGGCAAATTAGGCGGCCGCCTAGGGCACCTAGTGGTTGGGGGTGCCTAGAAGCCCGCTCAGGCAAGGAGGTGGAGTGGAGGTGAGCTAGGGCGGGGGGGGGGGGGGCGCGGGGAGGGCCGCCCGCAGTAACGGGGGGTCGCACAGGGGAACCGTTCCCCACCCCAGATCACCTCCACTCTGCCTCCTCCGCTGAGCACACAGCCCCCGCTCTAAATCTCCTCTAATCAGCGCCACAAGCCTGCAAGGGGAGGAGAATTAGAGCGGCGCTGGCGTGCTCAACGGAGGAGACGGAGCCAAGGTGAGCTGGGGCGGGCTCCCCAGGCGGGGTTAGCTGCCGCAGGGGGGGAGTCTCCCTTTTGCTTCAGAGGAAGAAGATTAGAAAAAAACCTTCCCAGAATACATGGGAGGAACAAAGGAGGGGCAGGGAGGAGAAATCCCTTCCTGACCCCTGCAGGTGGCCGCCTGAAACCCTGAAGCATGAACTTGTCGGAATATAAGACATAAACCAGAAGTAACCTGGGGCTGTTGAGGCCTGCCTGCTACCATCACACGCAATCCCGTCATACAACTGGACTCACAAATTTGTTCATCTCGCTCTTAAAACTAATTAAGTTGTTTGCCCCCACAACTCCAATTGTGAGGCTGTTCCAGAACCTCACCCCACTGATGATTAGAAACTTTCTTCTAAATTTCCAGCCAGAATTTGTTCATGGCCAACTTATATACATTAGTTCTTACCTTCCTTGGTATTTACCCACTAATATAGAGAGCAATCCTATCCCCTCTCAGCCATCCTTTTGCTAGACTAAACAAGCCAACCTCTTTCTCCTCCATTCTCCTGATCATCCTAGTAGCTTTTCTCTTTGCCTGTTCCAGTTTAAATTAATCTTTCTTGAACATGGGTGATGAGAATTGCAGACTTCTCTGGCCTGGCACAATCAGGGACTGACATATCTCCACAGTCACAAAATATACACTTTCGTCACTCTGTAGCTGGGGTAAAGTATGTGCCTAGGAGCAAGCCTATGATAGTCTCAGCTGGGATTGTTAAAGGAAGTGGACATCCTGACATCTTCTGTAAACAGCGTAACTTCCAAGTTCTGCTGCATCACCCCGTCCTGAGGAGCCAGACTTCCACTGTAGTAATAATTCATAGTAATGGGTACATATGTAGAGCACCTTTCATCCAAGCATCACACAACGCTTGACAAGTATTAATTTGTTATCCTTCACAGCACACCTGTGAATTACAGATGATCATTCCCTTTTTCACAGATAGGTACACTGAGACACAGAAGTTTAGTAACTTGCCCAAAGCCACACAGCATTGGCAGTAGCAGAGCAAGGAACAGAACCCAGGCATCCTGACTGTCAGTCTCCTGTTCTGACCATAGACCAAAATGGCTCTTAAACAGCAGCCAAATGATTTCCTCCAACATAGTTCTATCCTATTTTACACGGGTTTTTATATTGCCCTCAGCACCACAGTATCAGAGGTGAAGTGTTTTGTTGTGGAAGGGTTTGGGTATTTTTTTAAAAGGTACATACTGGCTAACTGTTTATATTAGAGAAGGCAGGTTGAAGAAGTGTACCTTGCCCTTGGAGCAGATCGTGGTGTGTGGGGATGTATCATCCCTACACCAACCTAATGGAAAGTTCCATGAGGAGGTAAGGGTCACGATGGGACACTTGCAAGGTAATAAATCATGGCCTTATGTAAGACCCCCTGGTGGTCTAGGGATTATATAAGATGAGGTAAACCAGGTAATAAATCATGGCCTTATGTAAGGAACGGTTGAACCAATCGGTGTGGGGCTATACATGTGATAAACACATGATTCTCCTTCTTGTCCAATCGGTAGATGTGTGATTATAGCCTAATTGTGTTATGTAATGTTAAGAAAAACTATAAAAGAAAGCTTGTAATAAACAGAATTGAATTCAGCTTGCAACCACATTGGTCGTGTGCTTTATCCGCTCCACATGGAACCCCACAAATGGTGACCCCGACGTGATTCGGCTTGGACATCGAGGCAGCCGACTGAAGCGTTCGGTGAGAAAAGGCGGAGGTGGCAGCCGCGGCAGGAGGTACCGGAGGATACCGGCTCCTGGTCGTCAGAGAGAGACGTTCGTGAGCTCACAGGTGAGCGGCTGCATTTGATAAAATGGGCTCTGCTTTGTCTGCAGAGGAGGAGACGGTGCATGATTTTTTATTACGCATCGCTGAAAAGCGGGGAGAGAAGCTTCCCTCTGACGCGTTGTCCCGTTTGTTAAAATGGGGGCAGAGACGCGGGTTTTTTGTTACTCCTGATACTGTCTTTGATAAAGCAGTCTGGGAAAGCCTCGGCTCTGATCTATGGAAATCGGTTGCCCACGGCAACAAAGAGGCTGTCTCCTTGAGCCAGATTTGGTGCAAATCTAAAAAATTGATTGAGACCCTCACAGCCGAAACTGAGGTGCAGTCGGCGATAGATGACCTTTTTCAAAAAAGGGTGACCTCTCAGCCTAAGTCGCCTGTACCGACGGAGCCGCCGACTGTCCTGCCCATAGGAGCGCGAAAAATTTTTGGAGGCAAGAACACCTTTATTCCGCTCGCGCCGTCGGCTCCGGCACCGGAACTTGACCCTTGTGATATTCCGTTACCCCCCGACACTGAATCTCCAATGGAGTATTTAAATTCAGACCAGAAGTTTAGAGCTGAAATGTATAAGCAAGGCCTTACACTACAGGAACTTTTGAGTCGCGTGTCACACATTGCCGGAAAGGCACCCCCGCAGTCTCACCTGCTCCGAGCCCTGAAAGGGGGCCCGCCTACATTGGACTATCGAACGAACGCATCCGGGCCCCCCCCCGGGCCAGGCTAAAGCTTGTGCTTGCGGCATGTGGGACTGCTTGACAGGATGTGCAGGCCATCCGCTACACCCTGGCGTGCCGCCGCCAAAGCCGCCTCGCCGCACGCTACCTGGCCGTCCGTTGGTGGCCCCGTCCTCAAATCCTTTCGTTACAACGAGCCCAATAGCCCCTCCCGCGTACTCCTCGGGTGCCCCCTCGCCCGTAGTGCCAAACAGTGATCCGGGTACGGGCGGCGGACCTGGCCCACCGGATCCGGCACGAAAATGGTTTGGTTTAATTAAAAATGCCCACATAAAAGGTCAGTTCCCCCCCAGCGCCTTCCCGGTCGTGACGGACCCGCGTCATCTGGACCAACGGCACTGGGCTCCATTGAATTGGAAGCTCGTTAAAGAGGCGCAGAAATCCATTATGTCGTACGACCTGCACAATCCCTATGTGCAATCCCTGATTAAGCAAATCTTTGTGGGACAGGCCATGTGCCCCTATGATTCTGTTAAATTTGCGGACATGCTCCTGACGCCGCCACGCAGGAGCCGGACGACGACCCCGCGACACCGGACCTGCACTTGTTGTTTGTCACAGCCTAAACACTTAATAATGCTGTACTTCTGTTTGTTCGGACTCCTTATTATAGGAGCAGGGGTCTTTGTATGTCCAAACTCTGTACCTTTTGTTAACCCACGACAAAATGTTTGGGTCACCTGGGCAAACCAAACTGGCCAAGAAGCCCTTTTTGCTTGTCCATGGCCACCCCATCGGATCCCTTTAAAACATGTCTTATTGGCTATCCTTATTTACACCCCAATGGTTTTCGTGGGCATTTACGTAATATTACGTTTCTTAAAAAGTTCCTTATTTAAGAAAAAGGGGGGAGGTGTGGGGATGTATCATCCCTACACCAACCTAATGGAAAGTTCCATGAGGAGGTAAGGGTCACGATGGGACACTTGCAAGGAAATAAATCATGTAAGGCCCCCTGGTGGTCTAGGGATTATATAAAATGAGGTAAACAAGGTAATAAATCATGGCCTTATGTAAGGAACGGTTGAACCAATCGGTGTGGGTCTATACATATGATAAACACATGATTCTCCTTCTTGTCCGATCGGTAGATGTGTGATTATAGCCTAATTGTGTTATGTAATGTTAAGAAAAACTATAAAAGAAAGCTTGTAATAAACAGAATTGAATTCAGCTTGCAACCACATTGGTCCGCTCCGCATGGAACCCTACAGTGGTGAGATTTGTGACAGTCCTTAGCTCCTGGGAGAGTTTGTTGCACAGTCTCAGACCGTCCCCTGAGAACGCTCTGTTTCCTGCACAGCCAAGCTTCACTCTGATGGCTGAAAGCTCCACTGAGCCTAACCATGGTTGTCATCTTAGAACATTAGCCAAACTTTTAGATACACTGGGCCCAGGTCATTGAGTCCTTTGAAGATAAAGGCCAAGATCTTGAACTTGACTCAACAGCATCTCTCAACAGTTTTATTTTACACTGTTTTAGTTCTTTCCTATCAAACCATTTTTGTCTTTGCAAAAATCTAATCTAATGAATTTCTGCTCTCATTAATAATGCTGATAATAATAAAATACTTATAACATTTCCCACTCAGCAATTAACTTTTCTTTGTAAGTACCAAAGGTTCATCTGACTAACTTGGCATATCCACCTGAACTTTAAATGCAACTAAAAGAGAAACTTATGAAATGAACATCATGCCTTGGGTAAAAAAAAATGTTGGCAGAAGCTGTAAATGATTAACAAGATGTAGGAAGTTTAGAGAGCTTACAGTGGGCAGGTATTGCTCCTAGAGTCCTCCTCTAATATAGGATTTATTTGCCTGCCTGTCAGATAAAGTGGACTCTACAGGAGAGATGCCTCTCTTTTTCCAGTGAAAAGCAGTAACATTACCTGTGTTTGCACACTCACATTGTGCACTTCAGCATTATTAATGTGAGATCGGACACCATGGGGAAAAAAATCAGAAGACTGATTAATCATACAGATTGGACTTTTTGAGAAATCACTAAGCTCACTATGTACCATAAATGTTGCCTTATGTGTCATAGAAAGCACTAGATCTCTGCAGACAACCCCTATTTATGGCACAGCAGAATTCCTATTGCATGACCAAAGGCAGTTCATTGAAATCCATCCATGAGACACCATAGAGATGACACATTTTGTGGTCTTTATGATAGGTGGCTGCTTCATCCAGTGACAAAGACGACCATTCAGACAACTTCCACCAATCCCTTCTGTAACCTTTATAACACAGAGATAAAAATAGGCAAACAAACCATAATTCCTGCCTCACAATTTAAACGTTAAACAATTTTAACAAAAATCAGATGCAAATTCCTTAAATTTGAAATAAGTGATCTTTCTGGTGGCTTTAGAAGATTGATCACAATATTCTATTTATTTAGTTTGTGTGTTTGAATTTGTTTGTTTTCATAGTTTCAAGGAACTAACATATCTCAACTTTATAAATAAATATCTAGGGCAATAAAACATTTGCAGAGCTGTGGAGGGCTGTAGGTGATCAGCAATGGGTCAATCAGGAGCTGTCACAACAGGGTGAGTTAATATGCAGAAAAAATATATGCAACTGATACCAAGGACCACCCCATATGCGGTTTATGAAACTCAAAGTGCTTTCAGCCTCAAAGACTATAAAATGTATGGTCAGATCTTGAAAATCCTTACACACACACAAACCAACAGGTGCTTGCCTGAGGGGTGCATGAGTAAAAGCTACACAAAATCTTCAAGGGTTCCCTAGAAACCTCTATAACCTGGTAATAATTAGGTGATATCAGGGCCGGTGCAAGGATGTTTCGCACCCTAGGCAAAACTTCCACCTTGTGCCCTCTCCCCTCCCCGAGCCCTGCGGCAGCTCCCTGCCCCCCCCCCCCCACCGCCCTGAGGTGCTCCCCCTGCGGCAGCTCCCTCCCCCCCCCGCCCTAGGCATACCCCCCCCCTCCGCAGCAGCTCCTCACCCCCCCCAGCCCGGGGAGCCGTGCGGCAGCTCCCCACCCCAGCTCACCTCTGCTCCGCCCCTCCCCGAGCCCTGCGGCAGCTCCTCCCCCCCGCCCTGAGGCACCCCTCCCCCGTGGCAGCTCCCCTCCCCACCTCAGCTCACCTCTGCTCCGCCTCCTCCCCGAGCACACCGTTGCTGTTCCACTTCTCCCATCTCCCAGGCTTGCGGCGCCAATCAGCTGTTTGGCGCCGCAAGCCTGGGAGGGAGAGAAGCAGAGCAGGGCGGCATGCTCAGGGGAGGAAGCGGAGCAGAGGTGAGCTGGGGCGGGGAGTTCCCCTGCTTGCTGCCCCCCCCCCCCTTACTTGCTGCAGGCAACCCTCCCCGCGCCCCCTGCCCCAGCTCCCTCCACCTAAATGCCGGTCGCCGCCGAAGAAAATGCCGCCCCCCAAATCCTAGTGCCCTAGGCACCGCCTAGGTCGCCTAATAGGTTGCACCGGCCCTGAGTGATATCTTCTTCTTCAAGATCTCACTGGTTCGTTGGTACAATCTCAGTACAGCACAGTGCTAGATCATGCTAGTCTTCATTCAAATGTTACACAAATAAATGAGAGACAAGGTGGGTGAGATAATATCTTTTATTGGCCCAACTTCTGCTGGTGAGAGAGACAAACTTTCAAGGGTACATAGAGCTCTTCTTCAGTCTGACCTTCTTCAGGACTCAGTCCCGAAGAAGAGCTCTGTATGCTTGAAAGCTTCTCTATCTCAGCAACAGAATAAAATATTATAATAAAATAAATAAAATAAATATTAAAATAAAATATGGTCCAATAAAATATTACCTCACCCACCTTGTCTCTCTAATAGCCTAGGACTGACATAGCTACAACAACACTACACATATACATAACATTCACACCATAGAAATATCAATTCGGTACAGATAGCTCAAAACTGTTGGATTTCTTCACCTCAGATTAACCTGTGTTGCTCCTTGAACAAAGAGTTTGTTCCCAAAATGGCTTAGTTTGCTTAATCAAGAATTTCCTACAAGACACTATTACAATAAATAAATAAATAAAATGCTTGATCTTTTTACTGTAACTGTCATGAGACTACATCAGACACATATAGATACACTTAGTTTTAGTTTCCTGGCTTGCAAATCCCTTTAGATTTATAGCATCATCAGATATGCACCATTAAAGGCAAAGTTTTCATTTCAATTAGTCTTTTAATCCTGATTATTCTTTTCAAAAGTTACAATTTGCAAGGCTGCACTGTATGGCATAGGAAAAAGAACAGACACAGAAGAACCCCTTTGGTCTGCTGGCAAGAAAAATGATATTTAAATATTCTTCCCTCAGGCAGCTTTCTCTTCCCTCCCTGCCCTCCCCCAGTAAGATTTATGTTCTCAGGTTTGGCCTGCCTGCGGTACCTGTTTAGTGTATGTGAGATCAACTAAGCTTGGAGCTTCATCCCAAGAATGAGACCGAAAGAGAGCTGCACTTGCTTGTTCAGCGGCAGTGCCATTAAACAAAACTGGCTCGCTCCCCAGAACCACAGAATAACCTCCGAGCATGACACACAACTTCACAAGCCTGTGAGATAGGGTGTTCAGTTAGAGAGTTTCAGTGAACACCTGCAAGGGGATCAGGGGATCAAGGGAATTCCTTTGCAACCCAAGAGTAATACATTTTCCCAAAATATTTTTAATATGCTAGTCCATATAATATGCAGTGTTGGTGTAGCCATGTTGGTCCCAGGATATTAGAGAAACAAGGTGGGTGAGGGAATATCTTTTACTGGTGAGAGAGACAAGCTTTCGAGCTTACCCAGAGCTCTTCTTCAGGTCTGGGAAATGTCATATAGAATGTCAATGTATATAATTGAAAGTTTTGTGTCTATAATTTGCAGAATTAAAGCAAGTCTGAGAATCATCCAGTTGATGGTGTCTGACATCTAATATAGGAAAGGAAAAATGTTAAATGCAAATGAAAGAATAAAAATGAAAATGTATTAAAGAGGTGGGAAGCCACCATTTTCCTACCTGTGACATAGGTGGTACCATGGGATATGGAACCCTGAGAGTTTTGCGCATAGTTTGGTGTCAGGATATGGTCCTATGTCAGCCCACTGGGGGCCTTGTTGGGAAGCAGCAGTAAAATCTGGGCTATCATCTCACTAGATCTTACAAAGTGGGAGCCCTCCATGTTAAACTAGTGTGCTGCCAAAATCTGAATAGGCGAATCAGTCTTCCCTAGGTGTTAATACTGGACCCTTGGCGCACAATGTTGCAAGAGATGCTAGCTATGAGATGAGATGTAAAACCAAGGGCCTGACTTCTTGTGGTCATTAAAAAATTCCAAGCCACTTGTCAGTGGTAGCCCCGGGATCAGGTCTTGTTTCAGATGGATACGATGTTCTTCGCTTCCTGTTCTATGCTGGGTAGTGTTGCCGAGCACGGTTACACTTTTGCCATGTTCCATCCCAGAGGTGGCTGCATTTCAATAGCTGGTAAAGTGAAGGGCCAAACTCCAACAGCCATAAACATGGATGCATGCAAGAAAATCCAGGGACAGAATAGGACAAAAAGACCATTCTGCAGGCGAGTATAGCAGAAGTTGCAGAGGGGCATTCCTGGGCAGGATCAGGTGCATTTAGCCAGTGGCCTAGGTAGGGAGCAGTGCGGTCATACTGCCCCGGGCAGAGGTTAGAAAGTGACTGTGCCTCCCCAAGGCCTAATCCCTATCTAAGGAGTCCATTGCAAAGGTGCACTGGGCAGGCTGCACTGTTCTTTAGATCAGTGGTCTCCAAAGTGGGGTGCGCGCACCCAGGGGGTGCGCAAGAGGATCCTTCAGGGTGCTTGGCAGGAGGAGCACCACCGGAGCAGCGCTGCTTCGGCAGTTCGGGCGGCTTTTTTTTTTTTTGCTTCAGCAGTTCAGGTGGGAGTCCGAGCGCCTTTTTTTTTTTTGCTTGGGGCGGCAAAATTGGTAGAGCCGGCCCTTCGGCGCGGCAGGGGGTGCGTACTCAAAAATTTTTTACTGATGGGGTGCGCGAACAAAAAAGTTTGGAGACCACTGCTTTAGATGTTGCAGCTTGCTCTCTGCAAGTGTGGCACAGTCCAGCCTCTTCCCCTGGGCACCCCTGGAGGCATAACAAAGGAGAACTGGTTCAAAGATCTCTGAGGGGAATAAAGGCCCTGTCACCACCTGGCCCAAAGTGCTTGTCTGTCAATAGCATCCGAGGCACTTCACACAGAGAAAACAAATACACCATTAAACAGGCTCGAAGTCTTCCTCCCCCTCATCGCTTTCCTAGAAAATCATTATGTCAGTCCCTGTCTTTTCTAAATGAATTAAGTACCTGCCCCCTCTGTTGGTCTCTGGTATAATGTAACGCTGTTGTGCTGTGCCTAGCTACCAGCTACTTTTTACCTAGTCAGGACTACCCTGTAAATAGACCCGTTCCAGCACCACGCGGAATTTTGTCATTGACTCAAGGGGGTGCTGTGTCCAGTCCTGTAATGCCACCTCGGTGTAGCGCATGAAGTGCCTTTGTTCCAAAGATGGAAGATCAGGAAGAGTGAGTTTAAATTCTTCTATGAAATGCCAGTATACACCAGCGACATTTGAAAACACGTTGCCTTTCATGCGTGTTAGCATTCGCTGTGGTCTTCTGGGTTTGTCCAGCTTCCAAGGGCAACTAAAGCAAATGGGGCCAACAGAAATGTTAGTAGCAATGAGCAAACCTCTCATGGTTTGAAGGCCACATCTGTTTCAAGGCCACATCCACTTCTCCTCTGCACAGCTTATTTTAGGGGTCCTGAGTCCTGCAAGTTACCGAATCCAAATTCCCCATGCTCTAGGGGCCTGTGTGTCCCAGAGCACATGAGATTTGGATTTAATTAAGAAGGGATATGGTGGGTTCTTAGGCAAACTTTCCGAAGCCTAAAAGAAGGTATGAGGTTGGGGTAAGAGATGGGCAAAGATTTTTGTGGTGTGTTTACGTAATCCAAACATGTGATCCCATTGAGCATTCTGGACTCCCATTGGTGCCAATGGGAGTTAAAAATGACCAGTGCCTTGCAGGGTCAAGCCCTTGGGTAAGTGGACACCATTTATTTTTGTTCTCTGCTCCATCAGAGTTAGTTCCAGGAAAAATCTGTAGGAGCTGGTATATAAATCCATGAGGAATGAAGGCAGGCTGGATGCAATAATGCTACAAGGGAGATCATCTGAAGGCTAATCTGCCACAGCAGATATATAATATTGATCAACCACTCAAAGACACAAACACACACCAGTAAAATGTGCATATATGATGCTTCAAAAGATGGTAGTGTGTCAATATTTGTTGCCGAAGAGACTCTCTAACACCAAAGAGTGACAATGAGTAAAATCCTCAGAGTGAATTATTAGCACCCCTATGAATTCATGAACAATTAAATACAAGTTATTAACGTATTAAAATACTGTAGTGGGCACTCAGCTACATTGAGGCCTTTTATTTTAATGATGAGCTCTGGACTAGGATAAGTTAAAGATGAGAACCATAACTAAGAAGTATTAATATGACCCTGTCTGTGTGTGGGGGGGCGGGGAGTGGATGGGAGGGAGAGAGAAAGTTTTTCATGTGCACTAGAGATGGTTTTTCAGTCTGAGCATTCAACTGAAAGATTTGATGTCTGAGTCTTTGGGGAAATACATTTTAATTTGTATTTGACTATCTCTGACTGTAGCATCCAATTCCAATCTCCATCAATGTAACTGAGAAGTAGCTTGACTGAAGGCAGTGAAGTTATTCTGGATTTGCAGCACATGAGCATGATTTAGATCCGAACCTGGCTCCTTATACTCATCTTATTACAATTATAACATGTGGTCAAACTTGAACACTTTATCAAGGCCACATTCCCCACTCCCATGAAAAAAGACCATTAGATTGGAGGTCAGCAACTCTGCAGAGATTTCCCTCCACACGCACAGAATTTAACCAAATTGTTCCAGGCTGGGGACAGCCTCACCATGGAATTTGGCCAGAGGTTTGATCCATCAAACTGGCAGATCTCTGGGATCTGATGGAAGCCCAAATCAGTTGTGCAGGCCTCCTCCTCTCTTCTTGCTCCTTGGTAGCACAGGTCTAATGGAACAATGGTTGTAGTGCCCCCCAAATTCCCCTTACAGAGGAGGAGAATCTGGCCTTCAGTTTTTACTCAGACAAAACTTCCAGAAGAGTACAAGGGCTGCAACTGAGACAAGTTCCTGCACAGGGTACACAAGAAGAGAGGGGATCTGTGGACTCTGTGCAGGAGCTGGCCACCACTTACCTTTTCATATTTCCATTCTTTTCTCCTTAAGAAGGGGTTAAAACACTTCCCTTGGCTCACTGGTGCATACACTGTTTTATCTTGCCCTTGAAATACTTCCTCTTTATTTGAGACCAGACTGAAGTGGGAAAATAGAAACACATGCTACCAAATTGGAGGCCAGATTCTGCTCTCACTTAGAATCCAGTTTGGCAAAGGACTTAAGTGCATGCTTAAGTCCATCCCTATTCAGCAAAGTGCACTTAAAGTTAAGCATGTGTTCATGTGCATTGCTGAATCAGGACTTTACATTACAGTGATTCCACAATCACCCTATTGACTTCACTGGTGTTATGATGATTTAAAGTGATAAAAGTGAGATCAGAATATGCCCTCACTAGATTATGATTCATTATAATTTTACAGATCAATAAGAAGTCTTATTTA
Organism: Chrysemys picta bellii; assembly: GCF_011386835.1. NCBI lineage: Eukaryota > Metazoa > Chordata > Testudines > Emydidae > Chrysemys > Chrysemys picta. The sequence goes on from NC_088791.1 coordinate 84,020,729, forward strand.
TTTCAGCAATCGTATTTAACATGAAGAGCTAATCAGTGACAGTCTCCATAATTATCATGCTTTCACAGTTGAGTGCTACTGCTTTTCTCCCCCACACCACCCTCCCCGCTCCTTAGCTAGTTGAAATCAGTGAGTTCCAAATCAGTGGAATTATACCAACTTGGTTCAAAAACTCCATTTACTATAATTTTTGTGAGACTTTATTCTAAGAGATTTTGAATATTTATACTGAAAAGCCTATATTCCGTACACAAGAAAAAGGTCTCATTTACCACAGGATGGAACCAAAATGAAGAAAATGCAATACTTGCTTAATTTCATGCCTAACCAACAGGTCCCTTAAAACTATTAATATATGTTTCTTGCATGAAAATGTTAGTCAGTAGCCAGGAGAAAGGGGACAGCTCTTTCACGTCAACACTCAATAAAAGGCGGCTGTATGGTAAGTTATATTGAAGAATAATGGATCAGTCCACATGGGATTTGCATTCCTTTGTACTACATGTTCTTTGAGGTCTGTGATTAAGTATAAACAACTCTTCAGAATCAGCAGATAGTTTTTCAAGCTGAAGCAAAATAGAGCGATCGGACATTATGCAAAGCCCATGCAAATATGTTGCAAGCAAGCAATTAAACCGTAAAATGCAAGCTGCATCATGACAACAATGAAGTGCCTAATAATGACTCTCCACAAGAAATTGAATTTACTGTCAGTTTGATTCCAGCTCTTGAGAAGCAATATACTTCTATGAAGATTCAGTCAAAATTTATTCAAATGTTGATGTTCCTAAATTTAATATTTTAAGACTGGTTAACTTTTAATTGTGCAGTCCTATTTATAATGCATCAGTGCATCCTTTGTGTATATTGTGGAGTATTCTGTTGTACAAACTGTGATCGCTAGACATACATTAATTAATTGACAGAAAGATGTTAACATTATTCAGGCTGCTGTCCATTGTTATGGAAATCTGTTTCATCGTTACCACATTAACATAATCTACATTGTATTAAGCTCCAAAAGTCCTTCTCTTAGTAGACTGTACTTCTAGGGCCTGATTCTCCTCCCTCTTACAGTGGTGCAAATCAGGAGCCAATGAAGTTACCCCAGCGAAAAGCAAGAAGAGAAGTGAGAGAGAGAGAGGACTGTCTGAGTTTCCGGGCAGCTGCACCTGTACTTGCCCTTTGTGATCCCAGGGCACCAAATTTAGGCTTCTGGCTCCCAGCTGTCACCACTCTTGGGTGGAGACCCACATCTCTCTCCCTCCTGACCGGGGGTTTTAAGGCTGCACAGCTCCCTGCCTTACTCTATGATATCCCCAGCAAGCCAGATGGTCTAAAAGGCCAGTGCCTGTGCTTTGCTTTCTCTGTGAGGGCTATGATGAGTGTATTGCAGCAGATGTGAGGTACCATACTGCTCCTTCTAAGCAAGCACATTTATTCTTATGGTAAAAGTGTCCCATAGAAAACACTGAAACAATAAAAGAACATACACACATGCTAAAAAGCTTATCAGAGGTCACCACATTCCAGACTAAGGCTCTGGAAGGTTTTAGTCCTTCAGACCCACAACTGGGTTTTCCCTGTGGTTACAAGTTCATCCATCTTAGATCCAGAACCCAAACCCAGAATAGGCAGATCAGCCATTTCTTATATAGCTCTGGCCTTGATCTTGGGCTTCTATATCAGATAATCAGCTGACAATGATCCTCCTCTCATGGCATAGTTTCAAAAGACTACTTTTTGCATAATCAGAGTTGGGTAATTTCCATTAACCTCCCACTAGGGATTCCCCAAGAAATCCACTTATTATCCCAAAAGTCCATACTTGTCAGGCACATTAGCACCAAAGACCTGACTCCCAGTCAAGCGCCAGCATATAAATTTGCTTAATATGGGTTGAGGAGTGGGTGTGGGAATGAGGAGCAAATTTATATGCTGGCATTTGACTGGGAGTCAGGTCTTTGGTGCTAATTTCTCCAACTGAGGTAATCTCAGAAATTGACTGGGAACCATTTTACAAGCAGTAACTCAACACAATGACTGGGTCAAATTCTGGACAGTTATGTAACTGGCTACAAAATGGATGCACATTAATGCTTTGAAAGCAGTATTTGCAGACTCCTTAGCTTAGAATCATAGAACAGGAAGGGACCTCAAGAGGTCATCTAGTCCAGTCCCCTGCACTCAAGGCAGGACTAAGTATTATTTAGACCAGGGGTCAGCAACCTGCGGCACACGTGCCAAAGGTGGCACGCGAGCCGATTTTTACTGGCACGCTGCTGCCAGCCAGGGTTCTGGCCACCGGCCCCACTCAGTCCGCTGCCTGCCTGGGTGAATGGAACCCTAGGACGGAACCCCAGACTGGCGCTGAGATGCTCAGCCCGTCGCCGGTCTGGGGTTCAGACCGCCGGCCCCGCTCAGCCAGATGATGGTCTAGTGTTCTGGCCACCGGCCCCGCTCAGCCTGCTGCCGGCCTGGGATACCAGCTGCCAGCCCAGGGCTCTGGTCCTGGGCTGGGTCCAGAGCTCTGCAGCCGCTCCCAGCTTCTAAAAAAATCTCGCATGTCTCGTACCCCCAGAAAGGGCATCTCGCACCCCCAGGTTAAGAACCACTGCACTAAACTGATAAGATCTGCATTTTAATTTAATTTAAAATGAAGCTTCTTAAACATTTTAAAAACCTTGTTTACTTTACATACAACAATAGTTTAGTTATATAATACAGACTTATAGAGAGAGACCTTCTAAAAACGTTAAAATGTATTACAGGCACGTGAAACCTTAAATTAGAGTGAATAAGTGAAGACTCAGCACACGACTTCTGAAAGGGTTGCTGACCCCTGATCTAGACCATCCCTGACAGGTGTTTGTCCAACCTGCTCTTAAAAATCCCCAATGATGGAGATTCCACAACCTCACTAGGCAATTTATTCCAGTGCTTAACCACTCTGACAGTTAGGAAATTTTTCCTTATGTCCAACCTAAACCGCCCTTGCTACAATTTAAGACCATTGTTTCTTATCCTATTATCAGAGGTTAACAAGAACAACTTTTCTCACTCCTCTTTGTAACAATCTTTTATGTGCTTGAAAACTGTTATCATGTCCCTTCTCAGTCTTCTTTTCTCCAGACTAAACAAACCCAATTTTTTCAATCTTCCCTCATAGGTCATGTTTTCTAGACCTTTAATCATTTCTGTTGCTCTTCTCTGGACTCTCTCCGATTTGTCCACATCTTTCCTGAAATGTGGCGCCCGGAACTGGACACAATACTCCAGGTGAGGCCTAATCAGCACGGAGTAGAGTGGAAGAATTACTTCTCCTGTCTTGCTTACAATACTCCTGCTAATACATTCCAGAATGATGTTTGCTTTTTTTGCAACAGCGTTATACTGTTGACTCATATTTAGCTTGTGATCCACTATGACCCCCAGCTCCCTTTCCACAGTACTCCTTCCTTGGTAGTTATTTCCCATTTTGTATGTGTGCAACTGATTGTTCCTTCCTAAGTGGAGTGCATTTGTCCTTATTGAATTTCATCCTATTTACTTCAGATCATTTCTCCAGTTTGTCCAGATCATTTTGAATTTTAATCCTATCCTCCAAAGCACTTGCAACCCCTCCCAGCTTGGTATCGTCCGCAAACTTTATAAATGTACTCTCTATGTCATTATCTAAGTTATTGATGAAGATATTGAACAGAACCAGACCCAGAACTGATCCCTGCGGGACCCCACTCGTTATGCCCTTCCAGCATGACTCTGAACCATTGATAACTACTCTCTGGGAACGATTTTCCAACCAGTTATGCACCCACCTTACAGTAGCTCCCTCTAGGGTTGTATTTCCCTAGTTTGTTTATGAGACGGTCATGCAACACAGTCTCAAAAGCTTTACTAAAGTCATTATATACCACATCTACTGCTTTCCCCCATCTACAAGGCTTGTTACCCTGTCAAAGAAAGGTATCAGGTTGGTTTGACACTATTTGTTCTTGACAAATCCATGCTGACCATTATTTATCACCTCATTATCTTCTAGGTGTTTGCAAATTGATTGCGTAATTATTTGCTCCATTATCTTTCTGGGTACAGAAGTTAAGCTGACTGGTCTGTAATTCTCTGGGTCCTTATTTCCCTTTTTATAGATAGGCACTATATTTGGGGACTTCCTCTTTGATTTGTCACCAGGCACTATAATGGTATAGAAATAAATAATAATAATATTGTGTGCTTCTATTTTTACCAACAGCGTTCCCTTTGCAGACCCTCCCCTCCAGAATACTTCTGTCAAAATGTCTGGACTATGCTTTCTGATCCTAGACCTCACCCTGTGATGCCTTTCCATGGCTCCGGTCATAGCAGGTCTGCAGATCATCATCTCTGCATTGGCTGGAATTAGAATTAGGGTGAAGGTCTTCTGCCCCTTGTTCTCCCTCAGCTCAAGGTTTTTCAGGTGTGAGCTTGTATGTCCAGGCCTGCTAGAAACTAGCCCTGCTTTACAGTAACAGTATTGCAGAACACTTCAGTTTATCACAGTCTACATGTGCAAACAGGAGTAAACTAAATAGGTTACAATAAATCACACAGGGTCAGACTGTGCCCCGCTCCTTTGCAAAAGAGTTGGTGAACAAGGAGCTTCCCCATTTATGACCCCAAATAGGGACAGAGCACAAATGAAGTCTGTTTTTGGTTATATGAGCAGAAGGACTACACAAGACCAGTGTTAGCTACCCGAACTGGGATGGGGCGGAGACAGAGCCTGTGCCCCATCACTTTCCACACTGGCCACATGCTGTACTTTCTTAAGGGGTGAAGCAGTGGCTGTGCTCATGGAACTTCAAGAGTCAATGCACGCACTTCTTTGAGTTGCACTGGACTGATTCTTCATTGCTTGCACTTTGTTTTGCCAGTGACCCGACTCTGGGGAGAAAAGGAATGGGAGACTGGTACCACGACAGAGCAGGGAGCAAACTGGAGAGGAAGAGCTGAGGCTGGAGAGGGAGAGGGAGAATCTATGGAGAATCTCCAAGGGTAGGGATCTTACTCTCTGCTGCCTTGCACCTTGGAGAGTCATTGGCACCTGTGCAAAGAGAATCAAAATGGGCGTGAAATGCTCCCAGCAGTGTGAGTGGAGAATTCTGATTTGGTGGTGTTTCATATACATTGTGCACAGGTGTAAATTTAAATCTAAATGTGATAAATATTTGGTTTTCAAAAAATATTTCTGTTATAGTTTTCCATCTTTTGTTTAAAATATTTGGTTTAAAAAAAATCCAAAAGATTTTATCACAAATTTCAGTTTTTCATTAAAAACAAACAAAAAAATGATCAAAAAATGAAAATTCTATGACAGTTTTCACTTTTGATTAAAAGCCATTTACCTTTGCTTCTCAATGAAAAAATGTTCACCAGCTTTATTTTACCTCCACTTTGCCCTCTCCTGCTCCCATCTCATCTCTCATTCTCCAGCTTGTTCCCTAGTGTCCCACCCTTGTCTCTCCAGAGTGGATGAAAATAAATTGACAAGATGCAAAGTAGTGGAGAATTAGATCCAGTGATTTTGCAATTGCCAGAATAGAAAGTGAGCAAGAGGAGGAGAGACACATAGGAAGAGAACAATCATGAGGCTTAGAATGAGATCAGCAGAGGATGCAATTGTGGAAATGAAATGAGCAAGCTGCAAAATCAGGGAGAGCAGGGACTGGTGGCAAGGCTGATAGGCTGTGTTAGTTGGGGTGTATTAGAGTACAGGGCTGGAAGTGTTTGTGTTCCACTCTGGAAGACAAGTAGACACATTCGAGGATCCCAAGACTTACCCAGAGAAGAGACTGGGAGAGGGGTTGGAACAAGAATGAAGCTTCATCCATTACCTAGCCTTCTTTTCTTAGCATAGCCCTGTTACTTTTTCAACATCCCTGTGCTCAGTTCCCAGTCACAGTGCCAGAAAGGGAAACACAAAGCTGCTCTACTAAAGAAAAAGATCAAAAGCAGCTCCCAGGGCCAATTCCATATCTCTTATTTCTCCATAAATGTTGAGCTTTGTGCCTTAAAAATGAACCTACGGACTTGGCATTTTGCCTCTTGTGGTGTCATAAATCTCTGAAAATCAGCATCAAGGTAAAGATGCAAATAAGGGACATTTTCTGACATAAGAATCAGGATAGGCCTGTTACTAGTCCAATTTTTATTCATAAAGCCTTGTCTTTAAAAAAAATCTGTATTTTGGCCCTAATTAATTCATTGAGTCGCTTTAAAAAGGAACATTCAATAAGTGTGCAAAGGTTTGAGTTGCTAAAGCCACTTCTGGCTTATACTCAGGACATTGGCTTGGAATAGGCTTTCACTTGTATAAAAAGTATAGTGTAAAAACACAATCCTTTATTTACATAGCATGGAAGTGCACAGAATCTTCAGTTAAACTGTAAGCTCCTCATGGCAGGACCCATCTGCTAATCCATTTGGGCCAGGCCCGATCCTGATTCTCCTCTCTATCTAGCCTCTCACTGACCCCTCCCCTGTACTGCTTACTTGGTTCTATTTTCTGAATCTAGGGCTGAAAAGTGTATTGATTATACCACTTTCAGGCAAGCTCTTCTTACACGGTATCTCAAATCACTGTTTCTTCTAGTTATTAAAGGCTAGATCCACAAAGAGATCTTAGGCTCAGTATTGGCATGACCAATTTTAGGCACCCTGCTGCCCATTGGAATCTTCAGCCCTAAATTAGGTGTGTAGGCTCCTTATACAATGCATGGGGACTGGAGAGTTAGGCACCTAAGAATGGGAGTCACAAAAGCCAGCTCATTGAGCAGGGAGCCACCTAAGTTACCCAGTAGGAAATGGCTAGGAAAGGGGTAGGGAGTGGGGGATGGAGGGGCTTAAGTTTCACCTGTCAAAGGGAGTTAGGATGGGAGTTACCTACCTGTGGACTCCACTTGAGATTCACAGCCAAGAACCCTCTCCTGGAGTTAGACACCTTTTAGAAGTTAGACAGCTTTTCTCATTGAAAATGAGATGATGGTACAGCCCCCTCTTATTCCATAGCCCACAGGTTAGAGCCCTGATCTCAGATGTGGGAGATCCCACATTCTAATCCTTACTCTGCCTGAAGTAGGGCAGCAACTTGAACACAGGTCTTGCACCACCTACAGAAGTGCCCTAACCACTTGTTTAGCCTGAGGTGGAGCACCTGAGGTGGCGCACCCAAGCTCTCCTGTAGAAGCTGTTCCATTTTAGTCATTGAGCCAGTGAGAGCATGCGAATGCCTATGGCCTAGTTGTTACACACAGTCATCTGGAAGACCCAAGTTCCAATCTCTGCTCTACACCAGGTCTCAGGATATGAGGTGCCACACTCAGAATCAAAGGCCACTTTTAACCGTTTGGCCCAAATAACTTGTCCAAGGTCACATCTGTCAGTGATAAAGTCACAAACAGAACCCAGGTACTTTGACTTCCATTCCCTTTCTTTTTACGTTTAGACCATACTGCTTTTATACAGGCACACACAGCCTGTGTTTTTGTACCTCGACTTTTATATATGATACTGAAACTTTTTCAAGTGGTGCTCCAAGAGGCTTGTGCGCAGTTGGCTGTCATGCTATACAGTAGTTGCTTTATATTAAAGAGACCTGTGAGCAGTTCAGAGTTTATATTGATGTTTTAAAGAATACTGGGCCAACTTAGCTGCAATTAAATAATACCCTTTCAAGCTAGATATTTTAAGATGGCTGCATATTGAAACTACTGTTTCAACTGAAACTGTTTCCATATGTCTGAAATTAGGTGCTACAATTAGTGGGAGTCAGCAGTGCATAATTCAAAACAGCACACAAAACTCTGGTATTGCTTTAGGTGAGATACACATTGCTATTGGCAGTTAGAAGTAATTGCTGGAATGTAGCACGCTGTAATAAATTAAATGTGATCTATGCTAAGCATGCATGCTTGCCATCTGGTTGCCAGAGAGTCGCTGTTATTACTTTGCACGTAAATACAAGTGATGTTTAAATGCAGGGAACTGAAGTGTGCCATATGCATAAACTCCCAAATGATTTAGGGCTCCAGTCCCTTGGACTCAACATTTGTTTTAAAATATGAAATAATAAGACAATTTGGAATTGGAGGTCTCCTTTCTTTGCAATTATCACAAACTACAATAAAATGAAGCCAACATATTAGACACTGCAACAATAAGGCCATTCTGTGAATGGATTGCTTTGTAGCATGCTACCTGGAATACACTGAATAACACTGAATTCCTCCCCTTACCTAAGGTATTTGCTGATTTCTACTTGTAGGCATCTCAATCCTTAGAGCCCTGCAAATTTGCGGATATCTACTTTATATCTGCAGATGTCTGACCATATTTGCAGATGGATGCGGATCCAAATTTTATGTTCAGAGCCCAGCAAACCTGCAGATATCTGCGGACCACGTTAGCAGATTGCGGATTGGATGCAGATACAAATTTTGTGTCCACACAGAGGGCTATCAATCCTTTAGCTGCTGCACATGCAGAAATTCCACTGACTCGAATGCAGACTGACTCGGCCTGTATTTGCACACCTCTAGGTGGACACACTTTACTGGGATGACTTCAGTGGGAACTGTGTACACAAATAGTAGCTTCAGAATCAACCTCGGATGAGCCAAATCCTGCCCTGGTTTACACTCTTTGCAAACCCAAGTCAGGGCTGAATTTCTTCTCTCTGAGCATCACCTGTAGAAAGGTTACCAAGGAATCGTGTGAATGAGGACACACAAATCACACTCCTCTGTGATCAAACTAGAGAGGGAGTGGTCACCAATCCTGGTGTAGCTATTGTCAAAGGGCTCAACATTACATGGTAAAGTGGCATTACATAACCTTATGGAGATGGCATACAACTGGTGGAGATGCTGAGAGCCTAAGACACTCCTCAGCCTGGCACCTCCTGCTACTTCTACTACAGATTCCCTTGTTTAGTGAGTCCCAACCCCAGCATGGAGGGGAAGTTCTTTCTCTGCTTTTACCAAAGGACGGGAAGCAGGAAGCAGTTTTCCCTTGTCGTCCCCTTATTTTAACCCTTTATTGGATTAATAAAGTAACTGCTAAGGACACCGGCCTCTTCAGTGAGCCTAGAGGCTTTCATTCCTTCAATGAAAAGAATGCACTTAAAAGTTTCTCTCTAGACCAGAACAGCTGCTGCCCTCCCATGACTTCTTACATAGAAGGGTGCATTTTAGTGAATAGACTTATGTATTCCTTTGGACAGGTACTCCTTACTCCTTTCTTAACCAAACCAGGGCCCAATCCTGGAGAAAGCTAACTGAATAACTCCAGTGATGGCTGATATGGTTTGACTCTTCACGTGTATTGTTAATTTTTAACAGTGACAATCCTTATGACCCTTTAGCAAGGCAATTGCTTTCAGACTGTGGGTTGGATCCTCAGTTGGGGTAGACAGGCATAATGGAACACTGATGTGTGCCAGCTGAGGTTCTAGCCCTTTAAATTAAAACACTGTCAAAGCCCTGCTATGGAGCTAACATATTCTTCTGTGAAGAAAACAAACAAAAACTGAAAAACTGTACAAAGCATCCTCCCTTTGGATGCAAAATTTGAGGGAAATTAAATCTCAACTTAATTTATTCATATCTGATCTTTTCATTTAAAGGTCAGGTTTTACACTGGGATATCTATATGTGATTTTCACTGAATTCAGTGAGAACCACGTATAGCTATCTCAGGGCAAAATTCTCACTGAATTCAGTGTGAATTCCATGAACATATCCAAGAGTGGAAATTTGGCCCTAAATGTCTATGAACTGAATCATTAAACTGCTGGGATGGGGGTGGAAAACTGTGCCCAAATAAATTTGTTAAGTCTCTAAGATGCCACAAGGACTCCTCGTTTTTGTGAGAATTCTGTATATCAACGGATGATTTACTAAGGCTTAGTCTACACCACAAAGTTTTGCCAGCATAGGTAAGTTGGCTAGAAGTGTGGGAGGAAAAATCATACCACCAGCTGACATAGCTATGTTGGTAAAAACCCCAGTGTAGATGCAACTATGCCAACATGAGTGCTTCTGTTGACATAACTAGTGTCATCAGGGAAGTGGTGTTACTATGCCAGCGGAAAAACTCCTTCTATTGTATACACTGTATATACACTAGAGGGCTCTGCTGGCATAGCTTTACCAACAAAGCCTTTGTAGTGTAGACAAGCCCTTATTTATTTGGAGATGTATATTGATCCCCAGCACGATGGCATGGGGAGCCTAACTTCAAAGAAAATAATCAACACAGTCTAACAGAATAAAACTGATCTTTCTTTTTGTTAATAACTCACCCCATTCTCTATTTTATTCCAAAGGAAAAATCAAAAGTTTGATTTAACAAACAAAACACATCTGAAAAGCACTGTAAACTGATCATCTACCTCTTGAAAGACCACTAGAGGGAGCAGATTTTACCAACAGTCCACCGAGGATACCTCACCACTAACGAAAGTGTAAACCCAGAGATAGCAACACAACAGATCTTAATTTCTGTATTAGGGTTTCATTAGAGGGAATCTCTCAGAAAACTAGTTGAATTATCAGTGTAAGCAAAAAAGCAAAACAATGCATTGTGTAGCAGATCTATATGTTCTTTATTTTCTGTTGTTTGTAATGTATAAAATAACCTCTTTTCAATATTGTCATTTTTCTTTTAGCAAATGTGATTTTTCCCTTCTATTTTTCTTTTGTTTACTCTTTTTTTCATATTAGCGTCCATGCACATAGCATGTACGAGGGAGTGGGGTTTCTTAATTAACTAGTATGTCCTTCTTCCACAGAATTACAGAAAAATTATTGGGTCAACGTAAGCAGTGGCTCTTTTTGGTTTATTTTACTTTAATTTGTTGGTGACAGTGGTAGTTATTTAACAGGGACATGGACACCATCAGTTGAAAAATAACCCCATTTCTGTCAAATTTTGACCTTTTGTTACAAGTAACATTTAAAATTACTAGAACTGAAAGAGAATGGAGAAAAATATTTTTCTGTTTTCTCCTTCTATCACATTTGTTTACTTTCTGAAATTAACAATATCTTTATGTGTGTGTGCCAGTTTCAACATTTTTCCAGTATAGTCAATTTTCACCTGTTGCTTGTGTGGGTCTTTCACAAAGCAACAGGGGAGAGAGAAACATTTTTAAAAGTAGGAAAATGTGATTGTATAACCACACAGATGTAGTACTTGCAACTACTTTTAACTCATTTCTTGAAATTAACTAGATTTCAAGTTGACAGTGGCACTTTAAGATGAGAAATATAAATTCTGGAGCAAAGGTTATAAGGAGACTGAATTCAGGGCCAACATTTACTTGACAGTATCCCTTTAACATGCCAGTGAACTTACCTCTCCCCCAGTGCAAGGAAAGGGACTTGAATATCTTGAAGTGCAAATTGCTCCTTTCTTTGTCACATCATCCTCTAGGCCAAAAGTTGCCGAACAGTTAGTGGAAAAATACTTGTAAGGCTTCCATGTTTTCCCAAAATCCTGGGACCGCTCCAGAACCATGGCTGCTGGCCTTGGTGACTTAAACACCATGATTATGTGAGTAAAGTAAAACTCAGCTTCCAAATCCAGCTGGATCCTCTCCTTGTGTACATCCTCAGCTGACTGCCACCATGTGCGAGGCAATCGGAAGGAAGAGTCGGCCATTGCAGAGGGCGGGTGAGCCAGATGGGTGTGAGCAGCATTGCATTTGTCACACTTGGGCCGCTTGCATGTCAGGTCCGCATTCTCACTATATGAACAGTAAAACTCGGTGGAGTTGCGTCCACATGTGGTATCTGTCCACAATCTTCGTCCATGGGCTAGGTTTCCCATTCGAGGGTTGCATGCTTTTTCGCAATGGGACCCAACTCCAACAACACTGCTCAGTCCTAGGTGAAGGAAAGTACGTGTTAATCTAAAGCAATTGATCTTTAACGGCATTGCTCTCAGACGACTGCATTCAGGTTACCATGTGAAACAGCTCCCTGTGTAACCTTCACACCAGTGTAGCTAAATCCTGCACTGGCCAACACAGAGATCAAGAAGAGAAGCCCAGAGTCAGGGGCTGAAGGGAACTGCTGCAGACTAGGGCAGCCCTCAGGACTGCACCTGTTTCAGTGGCCAGAGAACACCTGGAGCACAGGCCTGCCCCAGCCATACTTCCTCCTGGTCCCAAAATGCCCCCGGCTATTCCACTGAGGGGCATTTACAACAGCCCTACAGCCCCTTTGCCTCAGCCTAGCTCCCTCTCCCTCTGCAATGGATGCTACATTAAACCCATGGGCAGTAGATGCCGCCTAAGGCTTAATGTGGTAGATAAGGAACGCTCCAGGGTTCCCTGGAAACCACATGCAGGAAAAAGTCCTATTGGGTAGTTTCTAGGGAACCTTGAGGGTTTTTTAGCTACCACAATAAGCATTATGGAGCACTCCCTGGTACGGCAGCCACCTCAGTTGGGAAAGGGAATATTCCCTTCTCTTGCTGTCCTGTGTTAGGGGAAACCAAGCTGCTTCCTGAGCTATCCCAGAAAACCCTGAGGATTTGAAGTGGGGCAGTGACCCTGTCTGAATACCCACAAAGATATATTGGTATCTCAGGGTATGGCCATACAACCCCTCTCCTCAAGACCCCAGAAAGAGACCCATCCCATCACAGGACAGGGAGGAAGCCATGAAGAAAGCAGTAAGTAGCGTGGAGGTTGGGTGGTGCTAGGGCTTACTGGGCAGATGAGATAGCTGAGTTCTGGGTAGGAGACAGGGAGGTGAGTTGTGGAGGGATATTCAAGCAAGGTGCTTCAGTATTCCTACTGAGCCTGGAGGTTGTTTGCATAGTAGGAACACTGAAGCATCCCCTCCCCAGGTGCTGCAGAGGTCAGGATTTAGCCGGTACACTGGTTCATATTTTGGAAGTTTGTCACTAATGGTGTGTAAAGAAAAAATTCCACTGTTGAAATGGTGCTGGCAAGTTGCCCTGTAATTTAGTCTACGTGGTTTTTGTTCAGGTTTGTCTAGAAGTCTTGTTGATTTAAAACTCATGCAATTACAGTGTCTACACAGAAAATAAAATCACCACAGGGGTTCAGTATGAAATCTTTAGCAAAGTTACAGTCATGGTTTAGTAATTTTTATTATAAACTTTCCACCTATTAATGAAGCTGACAGTCAGTCAGGAACTAGATTGTATTTTATGACCCATAGCCATTTAACTTAAAAAAAAATAAACAAAACAGCTCTGATGACTTGAAAATGGGCATGCCAAAATATTTGAGGTGCATAATGTGTTCTTTATCACTGGGCCAAACATACACAATAAGCTTTATGCATTAACGATTATGGTTTCTTCTTGGTCTTTTTGCTAAGTTCAAGTGTCATTTTGGTTTACTATCCAATACATCCTCTATCTGGGGGCTATTACTGTTATTCAGCTTTGGTATATATTAGTTGCACTGGAGTTCTATCCTGCATTAGCAGAGGGGTAGATTTAATGATCTGATAAATTTTCCCTCACCCCCATTTCTAATACCAAGGATCTATGCAAGTTTTTTATACAGATTACTCAGAAAAGCTGTGGAACATTGTTTATAAAGCACTTACAAATGGGCAGATTGCATTGGCTAAAAATATCTTGGAAAGATTTTAATGACCAAAATACTCTGTGAAATAATGTATCCCCTACAGGGATAAGAAATTAAGTGCACTAAAAAGGACAGTTGCAGGCAAGAACTAAAATAAGACAGTCTCAGCTCACATTTACAAAATACACTTATGCCCATAACAGTGAATAAATACAACTGTAAAATTTACAGAACAACACTTATCCCTTATAGAGATCCTTTTCAAAGCACTGACCAAACATAAACTAATGGACACAGCTCTCCTGAGAGATAGGGAAGTAAGTATTTTACCATGTGCGTTATCAATTAGGCTTACCATGGGCTGACTTAATTTATGTGTTGGCTGCTTTTTTGGATTCTTTAGCTACATTATTGTAGTGAAGTTACCTGTTAAATAAACAGGTGAACGTTTACGGTAGCACCCTCCACCATTACATTTCAAATTACTACCTCTAATAGCAAGCACTCTTGTGAAGAAATAAATATGTCAGTTCTCAGTCAGGACTCCAATACGATTTTTAATGAGTATCCATATTGATCAAGTGCTATCTTTGTGCTCAATATTGTATAGTATATAGAGGAAAACGTGGACTAAAATCATTGCCCTGCTAAAGTCAATGGGAATTCCAATGGAGCCAGGATTTCACCTATAAGTTCTGCCCCAAGGATCTTACAGTAACTATTCAGATGCAAAAGCATTATACTTAAATTGACAAATGGATTAAAGTAAATAAAACACTTTCTGTAGTCCTTTTAGGCCTGTCTCTTCGGGGCTCTGTCCTGCAGAGCTTGTCCATGACGTGCTGAGCACACAACTCCCATTAAAGTCCATGGCAGGTGAGGATACTCAGAAGTGGTTAGCACCTGCTAGCATCAAAGCCTTATTTCTATACTCCCAGGGGCTTTGAATCAGGCCCATAGTTTTCATTCCTCATTTGGGAGTGGATCCTGCTCCCACTGGAGTCAATGGGGACAGGTTCAGGCTGTTGGAATTCACAAGCCATTGCCTCTTATATTGGGGGAAAAAACAAAACCTTTGAATAATAGGAGCGGGTTTTTTTTCAAATGAAAAAAATTAGAATGATGGATGCAGAGTGCTGCAATTTGTGAGATGTGACAGTTTTCTGGCTTACTGCTGTTTACCACAAGAATACAGCAAAATTGACAGACTGGAGCATAAAGATTTTCACACTGTCAGCCACAAACTCACGTCAGCTCTTCCATTACCAGAAAGAGGTGCGTCTCCATACCCCTTAATGGTTATGCTTAACCATATGCTATTTCATACTCTATATACTGTGCATACCACTGAACAGCAATCTTTAGTAATGGACAAGAGCACACAAGGTACACCATGACTCACCTGTAAAATATCCAGGCCTAACATATGCTTCCTGTTTAAGCATTTTTTCAGTTGACACACATGCCTAGTAACATTTCACTTACGCCCTTGCAATTGATTATATGATTTTTCTATAACAAGCTGATAATGAGATTTGTTCAAAAAGAAAATCAGCCCATGGCTTGAAAACGCTCCAAGAAAACATATAAACAGTTTATATAACACAATATTAAAGCCTAATTGTGAAGTGTTTTGAGATCCTTGTTAAGTACAAAGTGTTTATTATATTAAATACATTTGGCAAGGGTAGGAAAGGGGTTTAAAGCTTTGGTTTATCTGTGTGCTAGTTTTGCCATCAGTACTGTAAAGATAATTATAAGCATGACTAAAAACTTTATTTACTACATTGTGAATTCTGCTTTTCTCACTCCCCTCCAATACTGAAGTAATGGTTCCCACACCACAAGGATAACTGACACCAAGATTGTTAGAGCTACATTATCTTGTAGATCTTAGCTGGTAAGACTCAGAATAAGCAGTAAGGAACAATCTCAGTGATACACTGTTGTACTATATGCTAACCAGATACCAAGGAGCTTCTAAATAAATAAGTCAGCCAAAGGGAGTGAATGAAAGCTATCTTATCTTTACTTCATGTAAAGGTGCTATGAGCAACATGAGCGTAGGCACTGTGGGGTGTCAGTGCTAAGGGTCAGTAAAGTCCAGGCATGTTTATCTTATTTGAGATCTTTAGATTGCTTTGCTTGTGCATAAACTTGAAGTAGCAGTTACTTCAGAAAGAATGCACGTGTCTGACTTTTCCCTCAGAGTCAGATGTGATAAAGGGATAGCTCATAGAAATTACAGCTGGAAAACACTTATCAGGACACCCACTCCATCGCCTACCAGGGCAGCTACAGTGCACTGTTTGGTGCTTTGCCCAGTCTAATTCTGGCTGTCTCACATGGTGAGCTTCCTAAACTTTCAGTGTCAAGAAGCTTTTCTTCGTGTTTTGTTTAAATATTCCTTTTTTCACTTTCAGTCTCATTACCTCCTAGTTATATCCCTCTCCAAACTATTCCAGACAGTCACCATGTCCCCTCTAAGATGTTGCTTAGCCAGTCTGTACCTACAGTATTTAGCCGTTGAAAACTCCCCTTACTGCTGAGGCTGAGGAGATGGACACAAGACTGCTGGTGTGCATCTGCAGTGTTGGATCGGTAGCAGTGTGACAAGCTGCCCCATATGGAATTTAATTTGCATTCCTGAAAATAAATTCTGGGAAAACGAGAACTGACTTGGGAAATACGCCCATAGTATGTCCAGGAATTAGTGGGAAAGGAAAGTGAAAAAGAGAGAGAAAGGTGACTTGAACATAGAACATTTTACTGTTTGAGGACCCCTTTCTGAGGAATCAATAAAAACCCAAACAAAAGAACCTGAGGTGTGAATGCACACTTCTCAGAAACACTGACTGTTCCTGACCATAGAAAAGGCACTTTTTCCCTTTAGAGGCCATTCCAGCTATAGCTAAAATAATCCAAGCTCGGTTATTCTCTTTCCTGCTAAGGAAGCTCCTGTTCCCTGTATCCATATGCAGAAAAAGGGCTGAGGTTAAAAAAGCAACTTAATGGCATTCACCAGTATGCTACAGTCATCTTTCCTTCTTGGACGAACTGCGTCTTCCTGATGTCTTCCCTGGCTCTCCCATTCCACTTGACTTTTCACACTCTCTTATGAACTTGTTAAAGAGCCGATCACATTTTTAAAAAGCGAATGTTACATCTTTTCCTTGAGAGGCGGCTAAGGAACACTGAGATCCGAAACCTGTACAGGAAAAGTCTAAGGGTGTCTGTTCATATACACGGTGGTGTACATTGCAAGTAAAACTCTTCTTTGTTCGTTCTGAAAATGATAATCGGGCTAGAAAGATAAACTTTGATCGTTAAGAGTAAATACTGCCCTTAACCAGCGGCTTACATATACTGCTGTAGAAGGAGGAAGATAGGGAATATGAAGCGATTTCATAGTCTGAAACTGTGTTCCCCAGCAGCTTTATTCCTTTCTAGAGGTTAAGGATGGGGGAGAAGGTTTAGAAGGAATGAAAATACATCAAGACCCACCTGCAGCTACAGCAGAGCAGCCCAGAAGTGCAATGAGCCAGACCCAGCTCTCCATGGCCAAACTCCTGGTCAAAGTGCATGAATCAAGGAGGAGGACCAGGAGCCTGGAATCTCTTCTGCACATGAAGAAGGTTCTCCAGAGCAAATCCTTCCCGGCAGGTCATTCATTCGCCACTCACTGGCGTGCTAAGGGCAGGAGGGAGGCTCCAGCCCCCGAGTCTCCCCCGGGGAGTGACATCGCGGGACAGCTGCTGGCTCCTCCAGCCCCCGGGGAGCCGCGTGCCTCGCTGAGAACATTTCACTTCCCCGCGGGGACCCGCCGGGCTCCTGCTGCTCCCGTGCAGTGCATGGCAAGCCGAACTCTCCCGACCTTTCACTTCCCGGCCGCCGCCGCCTCCTGCGGCTGCTTCCTCCCAAGGGGCACTTGCAGGAGGTGCATTTTATTGCATCGGTCCCGATCTCTGTGTCTGTGGCGCCCGGGCCCCCTCCCGCGCTGGCTATCCCCTCCGTTGACAGCCCCTGGCTCCGCAGGCTGTAGCCTCGCCGTACTGCAGCGGGAGCACGGAGCCAGCCAGCGCGAAGAGACTGGCTGCCGCTCCAGGGGGCTGGGGGTTGACACCGCCCCCAGCCACATCTCCTCCAGCGCAGCTACCGGCGCCCGCTACCACCCCGCCTCCCTGTGTCCCCAGGAGCAGCCTCCCTCAGGCCGGGGGCGAGCGCCTAGCTCCGACTGCCCGCTGCTGGCGGGAGCGTTCCGGGGGGCACGGGCTCGCCCGCCTCAGACCCGAGCGTGCTCAGAGCCTCCTCAGTCAGATGGACAGGACAGCAACTGGGGGGGGGGGGGGGGGGGCCCTCGGCCAGCCCCAGCCTCCCCTGGCCTGCTCCGACCAGCGCTTCTTCCAGCCACTCCGCCCCGCCCAGCTAGTCCCCTGCTCCCTGCCCAGCTAGTCCCTGTTCTCCCCACTCCAGCCCAGCTAGCCCCCTGCTCCCCTCCCCCCTCCAGCCCAGCTAGCCCCCTGCTCCCCTCCCCCCTCCAGCCCAGCTAGCCCCCTACTCCCTGCCCAGCTAGTCCTGTTCTCCCCCCTCCAGCCCAGCTAGTCCCCTGCTCCCCTCCCCCCTCCAGCCCAGCTAGCCCCCTGCTCCCTGCCCAGCTAGTCCCTGTTCTCCCCACTCCAGCCCAGCTAGTCCCCTGCTCCCCTCCCCCCTCCAACCCAGCTAGCCCCCTGCTCCCTGCCCAGCTAGTCCTGTTCTCCCCCCTCCAGCCCAGCTAGTCCCCTGCTCCCCTCCCCCCTCCAACCCAGCTAGCCCCCTGCTCCCCTCCCCCCTCCAGCCCAGCTAGCCCCCTGCTCCCTGCCCAGCTAGTCCTGTTCTCCCCCCTCCAGCCCAGCTAGTCCCCTGCTCCCCTCCCCCCTCCAGCCCAGCTAGCCCCCTGCTCCCTGCCCAGCTAGTCCTGTTCTCCCCACTCCAGCCCAGCTAGCCCCCTGCTCCCCGCCCAGCTAGTCCCTGTTCTCCCCCCTCCAGCCCAGCTAGTCCCCTGCTCCCTGCCCAGCTAGTCCCTGTTCTCCCCACTCCAGCCCAGCTAGCCCCCTGCTCCCCTCCCCCCTCCAGCCCAGCTAGCCCCCTGCTCCCTGCCCAGCTAGTCCTGTTCTCCCCCTCAGCCCAGCTAGTCCCCTGCTCCCCTCCCCCCTCCAGCCCAGCTAGCTCCCTGCTCCCTGCCCAGCTAGTCCCTGTTCTCCCCACTCCAGCCCAGCTAGCCCCCTGCTCCCCTCCCCCCTCCAGCCCAGCTAGCCCCCTGCTCCCTGCCCAGATAGTCCTGTTCTGCCCCCTTCAGCCCAGCTAGTCCCCTGCTCCCTGCCCAGCTAGTCCTGTTCTGCCCCCTCCAGCCCAGCTAGTCCCCTGCTCCCTGCCCAGCTAGTCCTGTTCTTCCCTCCAACTCAGCTAGCCCTTCTCCCCTCCAGCCCAGCTAGCCCCCTGATCCCTGCCCAGCTAGTCCTGTTCTCCCTGTTCCAGCCCAGCTAGCCCTTCTCCCCTTTCCCCTCCAGCCCAGCTAGCCCCCTGCTTCCGGCCCAGCCCAGCTAGCTCTCCTGCCCTTCCAGCCATCCCCTCTGCCACCCATTATCCTTCTTCCCTCTCAGCCAATAGCTCTCCCAACCATCTGTCTCCAGCTCAGTTCCTTCCCACCCCCCTTCCTTCCTTCCGTCATTGCTACCTCCAGCCATTTTGCCCCAGCAATTTCCCTCTCCTATCCAGATCAGCCACCCCATTGCCACAGCCACCCCCTTCCCAATCAACCCCTCCTGCTTCCCAGCCCTTATCCCTTGCCCCCCCCCCTCAGCCCCAGCCCCACAGCTCAGCCATTCTTTAGTCCTACATCCCTTGTGTCAAATGGCCCATGAAGCAGAGACAACTCACTTCCAGGCTCCCACCTGAACACCGCTGGGGCCTATTTGACATAAGGAGGGAGGAGGGCTGGATTGGAGACTGTGCTGCCCTGAAAGCCATTTGCTTGCTTGTGCTTTAAACACACCAGTGGTTCCCAAACTTCAACAACCTGTGAACCCCTTTCACTAAAATGTCAAGTCTCGTGAACCCCCTCCTAAAAATGAATATTTCCAGGGATTTTCTCCTTTATCTGAGTATAAATTATAAAAGCAGTGATCTGGGAAATATAAAATTTGTTTTTATGACATGCTTATTACACACTATTTATTATTTATTATTATTTATCATTACAGTATTTTTATTACATTATGAAAATGGCGACACTCTTCCAAGATCTCACTTTTGTAGCTTGTATCACTTTGAATAAGCCTGTTATAAGACAAGGCTCCTATGTTTCATCAAGGAGTATCAGATCTGAAACATCATGAAGGTATTTAAGAAGCCAAGTCAAAGAGTTCCTCCTACACAAGCATTCAGGTCTTGAGCAGTCCAGGCAAACAATTCACATTACAACAAAGCTTAAACTTGTTCTTCATAATAATTAAAAAAAACCAAACAATAATAGCTGCCTATTTAATTTTAAAAACAGCAAAAAATATCCACCTCCCTTTCCATTTCTTATACCGAGTCTTGAAGTTTAAATCTCCTCAGTGTGATAGATAGGCTTGCTTTGATCTGCTTAGCTCGTGGAAGTCCAGTGGCTCCAGGCTGCTGGCCCCGTGCTGCCCGGGGGGTCCCTAGGGACAGCTCTGTCCGCCATTAGGGAATTTTTTTCCGAGAACCCCCTTTAACATTTCACAAACCCCAGTTTGGAAACCACTGAAACACACACACATTCATGACAATCCCTACACCAGAGTGACAATATAAAACAGTGCTCATCATAATACACCTGTACGTGATTCTCTTCATCCCACCCCCACATTTCACCTCCCCTTCTGCTAAGTGTGAGCTAGAAATCATTAGGACCCTCTGTCTCCTCAGCAGCCACCAGTTGGATGAGACACAGAAGTCTGGATCCAGTCCTCTCAGAGAGGTGACAGTCAGTCTGCAGCACAGCACTGCAACTATCAAGTGGTAAGCACACAAGAGATTAGCCTGGTGGGTATGGGACAGTGAGTTCCTGTCTAGACACACACATGCATACTGTACAAGTCTAGCTGAGGGTTAAAGAAAATGACATCAGTGGTGGAAATGAGAAGCCTACTCTTGTGTTATGTAAATCTGCACTGAAAATTAGATATTCAAAAGCTATCAGCCTAGTTTGTATTACCGAAATAGAGATAATTGAATACTTGGGGGAAAATGGTACAGTTCTACAACCATAATGGATTATAACAGGACTAGATACCTCTCAGAGGGCATTTTGATAGCCCATACACATGAGAGGATTATAAAATCTATGATCAATGGAGCGATATTTATAAAGCATTTTTTAATCTGCAGGGGGGAGGTGAAAGGTGATCTAAATATGAGAGCAGTTGTTTTAAAATAAAGTTATCCAAGTTCAAAGTGCAAAGAATAAAGGCTGAAAAAATTCATAACAGTTGCAACATGCTCACCTTCCAGGTTAGATTCAGATAAGTAAAAAAAGTGATTGTTCAGAAGCTTTCCACGCTGGTTCTTTTAACCCTCCTGTGCTGAGAATGAACATCAGAAATTGCAACTTAAAAAGGTAATTATTTAAGAAAAATACATATTTTGTGAAAAGCCACGGCTGGTGGGCTACAAGAATATTCCCCCATCCTCCACCATAAATGATGGGCCCAGAAAGCATCTCTATAGTCTGCAGCTTTCAACATAGTACACCACAACTATCCTCTTCCACTACACCACCCCAAATGTCCAGGCAAATGATATCCTACTTGTGTATTTCCTCTTCAAAGATCTATTCCATTCTACTAATGTTGAAAAACTAGAAAGGGTTCAGAAAAGAGCTACAAGAGTGATTCAAGGTCTGGAAAACATGCCTTACAGTGAGAGATTTAAGAACTCAATCTACTTAGTTTATCCAAGAGAAGGTTAAGAAATAGCTTGTTCATGAATGAGCTATAAGTAGCTACATGGTGAAGAGATTTCTGATAGTAGATGGCTCTTTAGCAGAAAAAGGCATAACAAGATTAAATGGTTGGAAGCTGAAGATAAAAATTTGCATCTAAATTTGTCTAACAGTGAGGGTGATTAACCATTGGAACCACTTTCCTAAGCACATGGTGGATTTTCCGTCACTTTAAGTCTTTAAATCAAGACTGGAGACCTCTCCACATGTTATGCTCTAGTTTAAACAGAAGTTGTACACTTGATTCAGGAATTACCAGGTGAGGCTCTATGACCTGTGGCATACAGGAGGTCAGACTACATGATCATAATAGTTCCTTCTGGTCTTAGAATCTATGAATTATATCATGGCAGATTAGTTCTAGGAAGGAAGGAAAAACCTTTGAAATTTACATGGTTCTACTGCATAATCTGTCAGAGTAACCAGAAACCAATGAAACAAGAAACATTTCCAGGGTTTCAATTACAGTTTCTCTCTTAATTTGATCACTGGCTAATTTGATCCTCCTTTTAAATTGATCTAAATGTCAGGAATAAAAAAAAAATCACCTCTATATTTAAAAGTATAACCTCCACCCTTTTTTGGGTGCTAATGAGTAATGCAACTACTCGCTATGGAAAGTTGCTATTTGGGGGCCTGATCCTGCATGACTGAAGTTAATGAGAGTGTTGTCATTAATGTACATGGCAGGCCTTTAATGCATAACGAAGCCAGAATCCTAAATAAGAAGTGTTTTCCCTGTGTTTTTTCTTCTCTGTGACATTAAGAGGACCACATCTAATGATTTTGTCATTGATTCACACATGGCAATGGACATTATTGGTGGTATCATATGCTAGACAAACTGTGATATGCACCCTGCTGGCCATGTTGGTAACAGGAGTGACTGCTTATTTCAGTTGAAGTGACAGAGACAGACTTGAAATAAAAAAGAGGAAGACTTTTTAATTATACAGAATCAAGAATAGTGGTTTGTTTGTTTTTTTAACCTAAGGTTGTATTTTCAATACTCATTTCTTTACCTGTGTAGTTGCTCCACATTGATTTTAAAAGATACCATTCCCTGTATAGGACTGAGACACTCAGTCCTGTACAGGGAGCGGCATCTTTTGAAATCAATGTCCTGCAAAAGTCATATAAAGAGGAAATATCAGAGGGATACGTAGTCAGTGTTGGGTCTAGACTCAATTAATTCCAAGAGTGCTAGGCGGCAGCAGAGGACATCTAGAAGGGAAAAGGCCAGCCCAAGAGCAGCCTCTCCTGGAATCTCTCTGTAATAATATATTTACTTGAAGTGTATTATTAAACACTTGATGTCTCTATGTACTGTTTAGATTTCCAGACAGGTTCCTGATAAACAAAGGAGACAAAACTGGATTTCAAGTTGTGTGGATGTCTGTTTGTTTGAGTCTGTAAGCAGTTGTTGTGTTTAATAAATGCCTCCTGTTTATGACAGACTGATTCCATATATTACGACACCCCACCCACTTCAACATAAGTGGATCATAGAGATCAAGCTTAAATAGTCCCCAAACTTGGGAAAAGCAGCAAAGAACTAACGTGGATGGTTTGGACCACAAGCACTCTCTATTTTTAAAATACTTAAGGAATCAACTTCAATAAGTTACTACCCCTGAAATGATTTAAAAAATCTACCACTAGAAGCTGCCAAATTAAAAAAAAATAAACTGAAAAATATGTGGAAAGTCACAGTGACATATTTGACTGAGGATGAGGGTACAGGGGTTCCGGAACAATTTGTATAGTTGGGGTGCAGTGAACCATTGAACCAAATTGTAAACCCTGTATATGATGGAAACCACTTCAAGATGGGGGGGCTTCAGCAGCCATTCCCAGCACCCCTAGTTCCAGCACCTACGCCTGGATATAATTTAAGGATTGGAATTTTCATCAGCCAGTCAGATTTCATTTAAATTATTGTTAATAGGTTTGCACAAATGTAATTGGATGGCACTTAGTAAACAATTCTATTGACGATGCATAAGAAGGATTTCTATTTTTATTTTGCAACAGAGGGTCCTGTGGCACCTTTAAATCTAACAGAAGTATTGGAGCATAAGCTTTCGTGGGTGAATGCCCACTTCATCAGACGCAAGTAATGGAAATTTCCAGAGGCAGGTATAAATCAGTATGGAGATAAGGAGGTTAGTTCAACCAGGGAGGGTGAGGTGCTCTGCTAGCAGTTGAAGTGTGAACACCAAGGGAGGAGAAACTGCTTCTGTAGTTGGATAGCCATTCACAGTCTTTGTTTAATCCTGATCTGATAGTGTCAAATTTGCAAATGAACTGGAGCTCAGCAGTTTCTCTTTGAAGTATGGTCCTGAAGTTTTTTTGCTGTAAGATGGCTACCTTAACATCTGATATTGTGTGGCCAGGGAGGTTGAAGTGTTCTCCTACAGGTTTTTGTATATTGCCATTCCTGATATCTGACTTGTGTCCATTTATCCTCTTGCATAGTGATTGTCCAGTTTGGCCAATGTACATAGCAGAGGGGCATTGCTGGCACATGATGGCATATATAACATTAGTGGACGTGCAGGTGAATGAGCTGGTGATGTTGTAGCTGATCTGGTTAGGTCCTGTGATGGTGTTGCTGGTGTAGATATGTGGGCAGAGCTGGCATCGAGGTTTGTTGCATGGGTTGGTTCCTGAGTTAGAGTTGTTATGGTGCGGTGCGTGGTTGCTGGTGAGAATATGCTTAAGGTTGGTGGGTTTTCTGTGGGCGAGGACTGGCCTGCCTCCCAAGGTCTGTGAAAGTGAGGGATCATTGTCCAGGATGGGTTGTCGATCACTGATGATGCGTTGGAGAGGTTTAAGCTGAGGACTGTAGGTGATGGCCAGTGGAGTTCTGTTGGTTTCTTTTTTGGGCCTGTCTTGTAGCAGGAGGCTTCTGGGTACACATCTGGCTCTGTTGATTTGTTTCTTTATTTCCTTGTGTGGGTATCGTAGTTTTGAGAATGCTGGTGAAGATCTTGTAGGTGTTGGTCTCTGTCCGAGGGGTTGGAGCAGATGCGGTTGTACCTCAGCGCTTGGCTGTAGACAATGGATCGTGTGGTGTGTCCGGGGTGGAAGCTGGAGGCATGAAGGTAGGCATAGCGGTCGGTGGGTTTTCGGTATAGGGTGGTGTTAATGTGGCCATCGCTTATTTGTACTGTGGTGTCTAGGAAGTGGACCTCCCATGTAGATTGGTCCAGGCTGAGGTTGATGGTGGGGTGGAAACTGTTGAAATCATGGTGGAATTCTTCTAGGGTCTCCTTCCCATGGGTCCAGATGATGAAGATGTCATCAATGCAGCGTAGGTAGAGAAAGGGCATGAATGGACGAGAGCTGAGGAAGCGTTGTTCCAGGTCAGCCATAAAAATGTTGGCATATTGTGGGGCCATGCGGGTGCCCATAGCGGTGCCACTGGTCTGGAGGTATATATTGTCACCAAATTTGAAATAATTGTGCGTGAGGATAAAGTCACAGAGCTCAGCAATAAGTTGTGCTGTGTCATCATCAGGGATACTGTTCCTGACAGCTTGTATTCCATCTGTGTGTGGGATGTTTGTGTAGAGAGCCTCTACATCCATGGTGGCTAGTATGGTGTTTTCTGGGAGGTCACCAATGCATTGTAGTTTTCTCAGGAAATCAGTGGTGTCACGGAGATAGCTGAGAGTGCTGGTGGTGTAGGGTCTGAGTAGGGAGTCCACATATCCAGAAAAGCAACAGAGGGTCCTGTGGCACCTTTGAGACTAACAGAAGTACTGGGAGCATAAGCTTTCATGGGTAAGAACCTCACTTCTTCACTTGCATCTGAAGAAGTGAGGTTCTTACCCATGAAAGCTTATGCTCCCAGTACTTCTGTTAGTCTCAAAGGTGCCACAGGACCCTCTGTTGCTTTTTACAGATTCAGACTAACACGGCTACCCCTCTGATACTTGACACATATCCAGACAGTCCTTCAGTGAGAGTGCCAATGCCCGAGATGATGGGGCGTCCAGGATTTCCAGGTTTGTGGATCTTGGGTAGTAGATAGAATTACCCCAGTCGGGGCTCTAAGGCTATGTTGACTTGTTCCTGTGTTAGTGTAGGGAGTGTCCTGAGTAGATGGTGCAGTCAGGGCCGGCTCTAGGATTTTTGCTGCCCCAAGCAAAAACTATTTTGGCCGCCCCCCCTCCGTTTTTTTTTCTTACCCCACCCCCCCAGCCCCGCCTCAACTCCGCCCCTTCCCCAAATCCCCAGCCCTGCCTCCTCCCCCCAGGCTCTCAAGCCTAGGAGGGAGGGAGGGAGAGGGAGAAGCTGCGCGTGCGCCGCGGCCACTCGGGGTCTCCCCCTCCCTCCCAGGCTCTCAAACCTGGGAGGGAGGGGGAGATCCCGAGCGGCTGCGGCGCGCAAAACAGCTGATTCGCACGCCGCTGCTCCCCCTCCCTCCCAGGCTCTCAAACCCGGGAGGGAGGGGGAGATCCCGAGCGTCTGTGGCACGCGAATCAGCTGTTTCGCACGCCGCGGCCGCTCAGGATCTCCCCCTCCCTCCCGGGTTTGAGAGCCTGGGAGGGAGGGTAAGCAGCGGTGCGCGAGCAGCAGCAGCGGAGGTGAGTTAGGGCGGCTGGGGCACATTTTTAGGGGCGGCATGGCCCGCGCCAGAATGCTGCCCCTAAAAATGTGCCGCCCCAAGCACCAGCTTGTTTTGCTGGTGCCTAGAGCTGGCCCTGGGTGCAGTTTCTTAGTGTATTCCTCAGTGGGATCTGAGGAAAGTGGCCTGTAGAATTTGGTATTGGAGAGTTGTCTGGCAGCCTCCTTCTGGTAGTCAGACCTGTTCATGATGACAACAGCACCTCCTTTATCAGCCTCTTTGATGATAATGTCAGGGTGGTTTCTGAGGCTGTGGATGGCATTGCATTCTGCACGACTATTTTTATTTTGTAATATTGCAGTATTCCTCAAATGTGCTAGACACTGTACATGCTCATAGGAAGACTTAGCCCCAGTTCCCAGTCTTTCAATTTAATAGAATCCAGCTCACTGTCTCTCAGTTGTGTTGGTCTGCAGGGTCAGCAAAAGTAAAATAAACCAAAACCAAACCAAAAAGAATAAAGTCTTATTTTGGCCAGCAAATAAGACTGAGTAAGCACAGAGAATTTATTTGGTCAGTTAGGATGGTACCATTTTCCATAGTCACTTTCTGGATTACTACCACTCTTCAAGTATCAGAGGGGTAGCCGTGTTAGTCTGAATCTGTAAAAAGCAACAGAGGGTCCTGTGGCACCTTTAGACTAACAGAAGTATTGGGAGCATAAGCTTTCGTGGGTAAGAACCTCACTTCTTCAGATGCAAGTAATGGAAATCTCCAGAGGCAGGTATAAATCAGTATGGAGATAACGAGGTTAGTTCAATCAGGGAGGGTGAGGTGCTCTGCTAGCACAGACTGTGAATGGCTATCCAACTACAGAAGCAGTTTCTCCTCCCTTGGTGTTCACACCTCAACTGCTCGCAGAGCACCTCACCCTCCCTGATTGAACTAATCTCGTTATCTCCATACTGATTTATACCTGCCTCTGGAGATTTCCATTACTTGCATCTGAAGAAGTGAGGTTCTTACCCACGAAAGCTTATGCTCCCAATACTTCTGTTAGTCTAAAGGTGCCACAGGACCCTCTGTTGCTTTTTACCACTCTTCAAGGTTGCTCCATTAAATGCTCAAAAGTCAAGAAATAGGTTTAATTTAGGCATGGAGCAGCGTGCACCATCCTGGCACCAGGGAATACAGCAGCACAGAGGTCAGAAGAGCACCATATGCGAGTTACAGTTCTGAAGGGTGGAGCTCTGTGTGGCTCAAAAGCTAGTCTCTCTCACCAACAGAAGTTGTTCCAATAAAAGATATTACCTCACCCACCTTGTCTCTCTAATACCCTGGAACCAACAGGGTTACAACTACACTGCATAGTTTTGAAGGGTAGCAGCCAGCAAGTAGATTATAGAAAGAGAGAGAAGTGGGCACGAGAGCAGGAGGGGGCACGAAAGAAGAGCAAACTAACTGCAGCATAATCTACCATGACAGCACCAGGAGGAGGGGTGCATTGTAGTACTGGTATTGTCACTGTTGGAACACCATTGTACAGCACTGCACAAAAACAGTGGAGGGAATAAGAGGAAAGATTGCATAACATACTGGAAAGTGGACCCCATAGAAGCCACCAAAACAGGGAATGAGTGGCTAATGCAATGCCTTTACCTTAATAATTGCATAAGCCTGCCAAGTGCCATTGGCAGGTGTGCCCTCTGTATCCACAAGCCAAATATTTGTGTTGTCCCCTTCTCTTTTGCACAGCATTCTACAGCAACCACACCACCTGATACAGGCCATTTGCCCTCCCTGGCTCAAGGGTGAAAGTAACTTAAAGGACTTACCAGTATGCCGGAGTCCTGAGCAGGCGGCGTGGCCTCAACCGGAAGGGGCGGGACCTTTAAATACCCAGGCCCTTTAAATCAAGATTTAAAGGCCCAGAGGCTCTGGTTGCATCTGGGAGACCCGGGACCTTTAAATCACTCCCGGAGCTCCCAACTGCAGAGGTGGCTGGGAGCCCTGGGGCTCAGGGGTGATTTAAAGGGCCAGGGACTCTGGCCACTGCTACCGCAGCAGAGCCCCATGACCTTTAAATCACCGCCGGAGCTCTGCCGTCGCTACCCCGGGACTGTGAACTTGGGGGCATTCTGATGTTTTTGTATAGGCAAATGGCATAGCCAATGACCGCCTAGGCGAATGGTTGCTCATGGAAGATACTAGAAGGCTAACTTTTAATGCCTTGGCGGCTAAGGGTGAGATAAGCAGTCAGCTGCTCCTTCTCCTTCTCCTTCCAGCACCCAGAGTCATATGAAACTCCATGGCCTAACCAGCAAAAATTGCCAGCTCTGCACTGTTTCCACTGTGGCAGTACAGATCAATTTCCCTACTTGCCCAGCTAGAACTGTTAAGTGCCAGGCTGTGGAAAGGAAGGACACTTTAAAGAAGTATGCTGCAGTACACTGGTTCACAATGAGAGGAGGCCTGAAGTGCACACTGTGAATGTGGAGCTGCATGAGACCACCTTTACCAGGGCCCTTGATGTAGCCTTTAATACAATCTTCTCCTGTGGCAAGGCACTGGAGCTGGTATCCTGTATTGTAGAAATTAATAGTACACCACTGAACTGCATGGTGGCTACAAGTACTGAAGTTAACCTTCTCCCCTCTGGGTATTTGCCTGACTACAGTGGTTATAAAAGCTTGGAATTTGTGTGCTTTGCAGATAGTGGGTGAAGCTTTATGCTCTGTGCTCTACAAAAGGTATAGCCTTGACTGCAAAGTTTTACATTGTTAAAAGGTGCGGCTGCACATGCAGTTCCATTATTGTCCTATGATCTGTGCTTACATCTTGGTATTATGCATGAATTTGCACAGGACACGTCAGGTGTGGTTATGCTGGCTAGATTAGAAGGGGATATCCAACATATCATTCAGAGACACCATGATTCGTTAAATGGTGACGGTGTTCTGCCCACAGGATACACATATTCTCCGTAGTTGGATTAGAACCCCAAGCCCTTTGCACCACTTGCATATCATGTACCTCTTGCACTTGTGGACAAGATCGGAGCAGAACTGCAGTGCATGAAAGATAATGGTATCCTTTGGAAGGTGGAAGAGCCTACAGATCGGACCTCACCCAGGATGATCGTATACAAGAAGAATGGTGACATTCAACTGTGCACAGATTTTAGGGCACTTAATAAATGTGAAAGATAAGCAGGCTTTGAAGAGGTGACATGCTGGTAAGTGAATCTCTGATTTTTTTCTATTGGATTACCAATCCAGTTATTGAGAGAGAGTTGCTAACTTTCAGCCACAGGTATTACTGACTTTGTTTCAGCACACAATTTGGGAGGTACTGCTATCAACAACTCCTTATGGTTTAGTCTCTGCTCCTGAGGTATTTCAGAATGTGGTCTGTCAGATCATGGAAAATATCCAGGTGCATGTAGCTATTTGGATGACATCCTCATCTTTGCTAAAACCCTTCGTAAGCATAATATTATTCTGGCCCAGGTGCTAATCCAACTCCAACAAGCTGGCATAAAGTTGAATGTGGCCAAGTGCAGTTTTGCAAAAGATGCTGTAGAGTTTCTAGGGTCTTCTCTGTCGGCTGATGGTGTGAAACTGGCACCTGAATGGCTAAAGCTGTTGCTTCACTACTGGTTCTCACTGATTATATTGATTTATGTTTATTCCTTGACCTACCTCAATACATAGATGGCCATGCTCTGCCCCATTTTGGTATTTTTGCCAAGCCACTGTGGGATTTAAGCTAGAGCCAGGGAAAGTTGGCTTGGACTAAAGAGGCAAACCAGGCTTTTCAAATCTTACATCAAGCGCTCCATTGGATCCAATCCCATGCTTATTTTGATCCATGGAAGCCCGTAGTGATTCAAACTGATGTATGCAATTGAGGTCTGGGCACAGTTCTGCTCCCAGAGGAACAGCTGGTTATATTTATGTCCCGTACTCTCACCCTGACGGAAGCAAAATATTCCCAGATTGAGCTCGAGTTCTTGGCAATCGTTTTTGTTATTGTATGCTTCAAAGTCTACTTAGGGGATGACATTTTACCTTAGAAACTGATCATTTGCCTCATCTGGGTCTCTATCATAAAGCCATTGTGAGGCTGCAGCGGTGGATTATTCAGCTGCAGCAGTATGACTAATTTGGCACATATCAAAAGAAGACGTAATTTATTTGTTGATGTTCTTTTAAGAAGTTCTGCTAGGTTGGAGCCCTCATATGCAGAACCGCAGATCACACCATATACTTTTTTACTGTAAGATGGGTCGAATGATTTAAGGTGGACCGCTGACGCCACTCTTCAAGATGCTCAACTGTGCAAGGTGATACGTGCTGTGCAGGCAGGTTTTATGGACCCAGTCCTTAAATTAACTTGCCTATATTCTTCAAAATTTATTCTGAGTTCACGGTGAAGAACTGTGCTGCTCACTGTATCTTATGCAGTTGATTGTCCCAGCAGTGTTGTGACAAGCAGTCCTGGAGGTGGTTCATGAAGGATATCTGTGTCGTTATGCTTGGTGGCCAGGGCTGAACTCAGACTTTGAGTGTCATGTGAAGGCAGGCTCAGCCTGCACAACGCATAGTACCGCTGCTCCTCTGGCCCCTTAGGAACCGGTAATTATAGCAGTGGCATTGGAACAATTTTCATAGTGGAGGTGCTGAAAGCCATTGAACAAAACTGTAAACCCTGTATATGATGGAAACCACTTCAAGCCAGAGGGTGCTTCTGCACCCCAGTGTCCCAAGTTCTAGCACCCTTAGACAGATCATAGCAGAGAACTGCAGTGGATATTACTGCCCCCTCAGTTGCACTGCATGGCTGCACACTGTTGACTGTTATAGACTATTCATCACATTACCCCTTTGCATTCATGATTTCACAAAGCACCTCAAAGCAGGCCATTTCTTGTCTAACCACTGTATTTGCACTGTGTGGCCTACCAGAGAGCCTTGTTTCCAATAACGGGACCCCTTCTGTAGCAAGAGAGTTTAAAGACTGACAAGTACTGGTACAGTACATTATAAATCTGCTGTGTACCATCCCACAAGGAACTGCATGGGACTCTGAAGAAGCGTGTGGCTAGCATACTGGAGGAACATCGAGATGCACCCTTCCCTATTGCTTTGAGTCACAATCTATGATATTCAGCATACATCTCATGAAAGGTCTGGAGAAACCCCATTCTATCAGCAATTCAGCTGACTTATGAGGAATAAGTTGTCTATGCTGATGAAAAAGGTTCATTCCATCCTTCCACCATCCTTGAAGGAATGGAACCCTATTCATTTGATCCTCAGAGGCCCAGTCCACTTTTGAGCAACTGAAAAAGCACTTCAGCACCCATCCTTGTCCGAGACCCCACCCAGCTCTTTACTGCAGAAGCCAATGCATCAAACTTTGCCATTGGGACTGTGTTATTGCAACAAATAGAACCCATAATCAGCTCCACCCATGTGATTTTCTTTCTGCAGGGGTTAGTTTACAGGAATAAAACTACAACATTACGGATACAGAAGTGTTAGCAATCAAGGCAGCATTCATACAGTGGCATCATCTCCTTGAAGGGGCCTGGTTCAGGTCCTTATACACCACAAGAACCTAGAGTATTTCCATACAACCAAACACTCAAACAGCACCAGATCCATTGGTCCCTCCTTTTTTTGCCCAATTCAACTTCATAGTGTCCTATTGTCCCAGGGCCAGGAACGGAAGGGTGGATGTGCTGTCCCACAAAGAATGAATAGGTAGGTTGAGCCTGGCACAGAACCATTTTCTACAGTGGTCAAATCATCCAACTTTGTAAATAGAACAGTGGTCAGTAGCCTGACATCGTCCATTCTGTCTCTATTGCCTCTTGATCTGTTCGCCACCCATATCCATTAGACCGTGGGTAGTGTGGACACCCAGGCTGACTTAGAGTTCCAGCTGCCACACGGAACAAATTTATGTCCCAGAAGGTCAGCCTACACTCCAGATTTTAAAACTGTATCATGACATGCTGCTCACCAGGCACTTTGGCCAGTCTAAAAATGTAGGCCTTGATTTCACAGATTTTCTGGTGGCCAGGTCTGAGCTGTTATGTCAAGAGCTATGTAAAATCCTGTGACCTTTGTGCTTGGACCAAGAACCCATGCTTGAAGCTACCCTGTCTACTCCAACTATTGCCCCAGCCTTGATCCCCGATGTGGAGCTGTGCTACTCTCATGGGTGCATGGTGGTGCTGTTCATGGTTGACCTGCTGACCAAGATGGCACACTTTCTTGCTGCGCAATCTCTACTGACCAGGAAACAATGTGTCTCTTTTGGGAAGAAAAGTCTTCCGGTTCCACAGCTTGCCATCTGTTATCATGTCAGACCAAGGTCCACAATTCATCTCCCACTTTTGACGTGAATTTTTTAAGCTCCTTAGTGCAGAGCCCTTTATCTCATCAGCGTATCAATCTCAGACTAACAGGCAGATGGAACGGATCAATCAGATCTGGAGCAATATCTCTGGTGCTTCCTGAATTACCATCAAGATGACCAGGTCTCTGCTACCCTACACAGAGTTTGCATACAACAGTTCAACCTGCACCTCCATACAAGTGCCCATTCTATGCCAATTATGACTTCCATCAACACTTTCACCCAGCTGTGTGTTCAGTGGGTCTCCCAGTACCTGCAGTGGAAGCTCTGGTTAGCTGCCTGCACCAAGTGCAACAAGACCTCAGGGAACATTTACAGACTGCTAAAGAAGCAAAATAAGCATGATGCCGACCAGGGCCACCATGCCATCCCCAACCTTGGCATAGGGGACAAGGTCTGGCTATCAACCCAGAACCTCAGATCACCCCACCCATCAGCCACATTGGAGCACCAATACGTGGGCCAATTGTCAATCCTGGATCAAATCAGCCTGGTAACATTTAAGCTGCAACTACCCAAGTCACTGAAGATTCATCCAGTATTCCATGTCTCCCTCCTGAAGACATATACAGAGAATGTGTTCTGAGCATGTTCCAACCTACCACTCCCCTATAGTCCCCCAGGCAAGAGGAATACTGATCTGGAAAATCCTTGACTCCCAGCAAGTTCAAGGTAAGCTCCTGTACCTGGTGAACTGAGAAGGGCATGGGCCAGATGACCAAACCTGTGGAGAATATCCATGCACCGGACCTGCTGCAGGACTTCCACCATATTCACTTTGAGCAGACAGGCCCAAGGGTCTCTAGAAAGGGGTTGCCAACTTTCTATTAGCACAAAACTGAACACCTTTGCCCTACCTCCTGCTCTTCCCCTTCCCTGAGGCCCCGCCCCCATTCACTCCATCCCCCCTCTCTCTGGTGCTCTCTCCCACCCTCATTCACTTGCTCATTTCACTGGGCTTGGACAAGGGGTTGGGGAGCGAGAGGGGGTGAGGGCTGTGACTGGGGGTGTGGGCTCCAGGATGGGCCCAGAAATGAGGGGCTCAGGGTGCGGGAGGGGGCTCTGGGCTGGTGCAGGGGGTTGGGGTGTGGGTGGGGGTGCAGGCTCTGGCTAGGGGTGTGGGCTCTGGGGTGGGGCTGGGATGAGAGATTTGAGGTGGAGGAGGGGGTCCGGGCTGGGGGGTGGGGCCGAAGGATGCGGAGTGTGAAAGGGGGCTCCGGGCTGAGGAAGGGGTTTGGGGTGTGGGAGGGGGTACGGGCTCTGGGCTTGCAGTGCGGGCTCTGGAGTGGGGCAATAAATGAGGAGTTCGGGGTGCAGGAAGAGGTTCCAGGCTGGCGCAGGGGTTTGTGGTGCAGGAGGGAGTGAGGGCTTCAGCTGGTGGTGCAGGCTCGGGGGTGGGGCTGGGGCTGAGGGGTTCAGAGTGCAGGAGGGGGTGCGGGCTCTGGAAGGGAGTTTGGTGCAGGAGGGGGCTCAGGGCTGAGGCAGAAGTTTGGGGTGCAGGAGTGGTGCGGGCTCCGGGAGTGAGTTTGGGTGCGGGAGGGGGCTCAGGGCTGGGGGTTGGGGCATGGGAGGGGTTGCGAGCTCCGGACAGCGCTTACCTTGGGCAGCTCCCAGAAGCGGCGACATGTCCCTCTGGCTCCTAGGTGGAGGGGCCAGGGGGCTCTGCGCTGCTTCCATCTGCAGGTGCCGCCCCCACAGCTCCCATTGGCCGTGGCTCCTGGCCAATGGGAGCTGTGGAGTTGGTGCTTGGGGCGGCGGTGGTGCCTGGAGCCCCCCTGGCCACCCCTGTGCCTAGGAGTCAGAGTGGGGACATGCCGGCCCCTTCTGGGAGCCACACGGAGCCAGGTAGGGAGCCTGCCAGCCCCACCAACCAGACTTTTAACAGCCTGGTCAGCAGTGCTGACCAGAGCCGCCAGGGTCCCTTTTCGACCAGGTGTTCCAGTTGAAAACCGGACACCTGGGAACCCTAAGAAGGCACCACTGAGGTGGGGGTACTGTCAGGAATAAGGGCCTGCAGCTGAGCCTGGGACTAATTAGCTCAGCCTCCAGGCAGATTAATCAACAGCTGAGCTACAGCAGAACTGCCTGATTGATGGAGGGGAGCCAGCTGGCCTCTTTGAAGCTTAGCAGCAGTAGCAGGTGACTGGCTGCAACAAGCTCACATCTGCAGCTGCAATCGCTCCTGTGTCTGCCTGGGCACCCCAAACTTGCTCCTTTCCTGCTCTGGTCTGCTCCAGCCCTACTCCTTGCCTGGTTCCTGACTCCAGCTCCAACCACAAGGCCTGACTGCTCATGTCCCAGCTCTGGACCCTCATTTGTAAACCTTGATGGTCTGTCACGACCCAGTAAATAACTTGACTGCAAAGTACATCTGGCTCACTAAATATTTCTTATCCACAGTATATAATATACAAATTAACCTATGAAATACTAAATAAGTACATCACGTATACCATAGCAGGGTAGGGTTGACAACTTTCTAATCGCACAAAACCGAACACCCTTGCCCCACTCCTTCCCCGAGGGATTTGGGCTCTGGGAGGGGGCTCAGGACTGAAGCATGGGGTTGGGGTGCAGGCTCTGGGAGGGAGTTAGGGTACAGGGGGAGTTCTGACCATGGGCAGGGAGTTAGGGTGTGGGAGGGGGTTCAGGGTGTGGGCTCCAGTGGATCAGCACTTACATCAGGTGGTTCCCAGGTGGAGTGCAGCGGGGCTAAAGCAGGCTCCCTGCCTGCCCTGGCTTTGCGTGGCTCCTGGAGGTGGCTGCTATGTCCAGCTCCTAGGCGCAGGGGCAGCTAGGTGGCTCTGCGCGGTGTGCACTGCCTGCACCCGCAGGTGCTGCCCCCACAGCTCCCATTGGCTGCGGTTCCCAGCCAATGGGAACTGCAGAGCCGACACTCGGGGCGGGGTAGCACACGGAGCCTCCCTGGCCACCGCTGCGCCTACAAGCTGGACATGGCTGCTCCTTCCAGGAGCTGTGCAAAGCCAGGTTAGGCAGGGAGCCTGCCTTAGCCCCACTGCACCGCTGACTGGACTTTTAATGGCTTGGTAAGCGGTGCTGACCGGAGCTGCCAGGGTCCCTTTTCGACTGGGCATTCAAGTAAAAAACTGGATGCTTGGCAATCCTACAGCAGGGGCTCCTGCAGCTCCTGTCCCACAGGCTTGACTCCACTCCCTGGTCCAGGTGTTACAACCTCCAGGGTCACACCACTGGTTGGCTTTGGGTCAGGCCTCCCTCCTGCCAACAGGGGGCTGGCCGTGCATGTGTGAATGGTATTGTGACCTGGCACATGGAGTCACAACATTCCTCACTCAAGTTTGGCCCAGCCAGACCCCCAACATCATGATGGAGGGGCAGCTGGACCAAAGTGAGTGATGCTGAGACTCCATGCACTGCTCACAATACCTGGTGTGGGGAGCTGAGCCCAACCAGTCCCATGGGAGTAGAGCAGCAGGAGCCACTGTGGCAGGATGAGTGCAAGTTGGGTTCTTCAAACCTTCCCCATGGACCCCTCACCCCCATGGGGGCAGAACATGCCACCCTCTTTGCCTCACCTCCTCACAGATCTCCCATGCAACTCTGACCCATTCTGGCAACCCAAATCTGGATTGAGAAACCCTGATCTATAGCATCTCTCTCTCCCCAATGGTCTTGCATTTCACACAATCAGTATTTATGCTCCATTACTTTTAGTGAGTACAACAGTTGTTTCAAACCATTCAGATTTGTACCTTCCTGTTTCATGATTTCAAACAGACAGACGAACAGAAAAATCTGTTGACCCCCTACCTGTGTCCAGTACTTCAGAACATAAGAATAGCCATACTGGGTCAGACCAATGGTCCATCTAGCCCAGCATCCTGTTTTACAACACTGGCCTATATCAGATGCTTCAGAGAGCATGAACAGAATAGGGCAATTATCGAGTGATCCATCTCCTGTCATCCAGTCCAACCTTCTGGCAGCTAGTGGTTTAGGGACACCCAGAGCATGAAGTTACATCCCTGACAATCTTGGCTAATAGCTATTAGAATCATAGAAATATAGGACTGGAAGGGACCTTGATAGGTCATCTAGTCCAGTCCCCTGCACTGAGGCCAGACTAAGTATTATCTACACCATCTTTGATTGGTGTTTGTCTAACCTGTTCTTAAAAAACCATCAATGACAGAGATCCCATAGCCTCCCTAGGTAACTTGTTCCAGTGCTTATTATCCTTACAGTTAGGAATTCATTCCTAATGTCTAATCTAAATCTCCCTTGCTGCAATATAAACCCATTACTTCTTGCCATGTCCTCAGTGGTTAAGGAAAACAATTTATCACCCTGCTCTTTATACCAACCTTTTACATACTTGAAAACTATGTCCCCACTCAGTCTTCTCTTCCCAAGACTAAACAAGCCCAATTTTTTTCCCATTCTTTCCTCATTTTCTATACCTTTAATCATTTTAGATTAGCTTTCCTCTGTACTTTCTCCAGTTTGTCCACATCTTTCCTGAAATTGGTGCCCAAAATTGGATACAGTACTTCAGTTGAGCCTTATAGTGCTGAGTGGAGTGGAAGAATTACTTGTCATGTCTTGTTTTCAACATTTCTGCGAATGCAGAATGTTGCTCATGGTTTTTGCAGCAATATAACATTGTTGGCTCATATTTAGTTTGTGATCCACTATACCCCTTGATCCATTTAGGCAGTACTCCTTCATAGACAGTCATTTCCCATTTTGTATTTGTGCAATTGATAAGTCCTTCTTAAGTGCAGCACGTTGCATTTGTCCTTATTGAATTTCATCCTCTTTATTTCAAACCATTTTTGCAGTTTGTCAAGATCATTTTGAGTTCTAATCCTGTCCTCCAAAGCACTTGCAATCCCTTCCAGCTTGGTACCATCTGCAAACTTTTTCAGTGTACTCTCTGTGCCATTATCCAAGTAATTTATGAAGATATAGAACAGAACTGGATGTAGGACAGATCAATGCAGGACCTCACTCAATATGCCCTTCCAGCTTAACTGTGAATCATTGATAACTACTCATTGAGTATAGTTTTCCAACCAGTTGTGCACCCATCTTACAGTAGGTTCACTGAGGCTGTATTTCCCTAGTTTGCTTATGAGAAGGTCCTGTGAGACGGTATGAAAAGCCTTACTGAACTCGAGAAATATGATTACAAAATGGTGGACCTATCCTCCATGCTAATATTTCTTATACAATATTGGAATTGCAAGAGCTACTTAAAGAGCAATCACATAATCTGAATGTATTTGTTAATGACTTAGGCCTAGATTATCCCCCACTAGCTCCACACAAGAAGGGTCTCCTTTGCACATGGGAGCTCCTGCCCCTTCCCCCGGATGGGGGCTCAGCCACCACATCAGCAGATGCTAGAGAAAGGGATGGAGACTCAGCATGCGGAAAGGGGCAGGAATGGGTGGGTCTGTCACAGGGTCAGGAGAAAACATATTGTCCTCTCTCAAGCACTGTGGAAATTAATCAGAAAAAATAATGCATCCTGGGAGCGCTGGGGTTTGCCATGGCCAGGGAAAGGCCATGGTAACATGGCTGCAATGGAGCTGTGCTGCCAGGTTGTTGTGGGGGCCATATAGGAGCAGAACCAGTGCAGGGGCAAAGGGACTCACGCAGATGGTTCAGGTCTCCTGTGCTTTCTGTGGGACTTCTACAGATCCTGAGGGTCTCACCCACATTTGAGAAGAGTCCTTTAGCCTTTGCTGCTGGGACCAAATCCTGAGCTCCCAATACGATGAACTAAGGGAATTCTGTGAGGTCCTCTTTGTGGGAAGGATGTTCTGGGGCTGACTTTTAAAAGCACGCATACCAAGCTAATTTTAGAAAAATACTTCCCTGAAATGATCCCCATTGCACTATTAAATCAGTTTGGACTGTATGCATATTTTTGCATAAAATCTCAAAAAAAGTAAAAAATAAGGTTTACTTTTTAACTAGAAGTCTGTTCAAAGATCACCCCTCTCTGTATTGGCATCCATGTAAGTATGTGTATTCCTGTTATAGTTTAACAAAAAGCCTTTGGGTGAGGTGCAGTTTTACAGATATTCTGCTTAAAGTAATCAGATATAAGCACTGTCATGTGTGTCATTTGGCTTCTGCCAGTGAGTTCACTCCCAGTTCCAGATAGGAGAATGGTGGGAAGTTCAATCCTGTATCAGGGGCAGAGCTATTATCCAAAGGGAACATCACTGTCGAGTGCTAGAGGGGGGGATAAGACATGAACATTCTTTTCCAATGAACATAACTGCAGGATAACTAGTTTTAGTTCAGATGTTTTAATTGTGATATACAATCTCATTAGCCCACAAGAATGCCCGCGGGTTTTTTCTGTCCTACAGCTATGCAGCATTCATTCCTCTGAAAACAAAAGTACAATAAAATTCATCTGCAGATGTTCTAGCGGGATGGCATAGTGTAGTGAAAATGTACTGCAGCTTTAGAATCCATGGGGCCACACCCTCAGCTGATCTAGATTGACATAGTTCCATAGAAGTCAATGGCATGATGCTGGTTCACATGGATCTGACCCAAAAGGTATTCAGATATTGCAGCAGCATCAGGCCATCTGCCACTAATGGACAACGTCTTATAAATTTTGTCTTAAGCCTCCAAAACATTTCCATGTGAAAGTCATGCTAATCAGCTCTTTTGCACTATTCCTGAATGGCTCTAGCAAAACGCGAGGAATCCAGATTAATTCATTATGCACCCAATTGTAGATTATTCCATGTTTGCTTTCTGACAGAGTGAAATTTACCTCAGTGGAGAAGAAGGCCTGCCCGCAGTGCCCTCTGGAACGCTTGAGCACCCTTAAGCCAGTGGCTCTCAAACTTATTTGATTGCCCCCCCCCCTTCTTTGTGTCCGTAGTAGTTTACGCCCCACCCCCACCACACAAGTACATATACTGCTATATGCTGCAGCGGTGCTTCACTTGAATCATTTTTGGCTTCTTTGTTTTCACTTGAGTTGTTTTTTTTTTTCCTGCTGCATGAATGAGCCAACCATCCATTGTAATAAGAGCTAAAGCAAAATCGCGATTTATGGTCCATGCTTACAATTAAATGTGCAACACCGCATTGTAGAAAATGGATTATACGTACAGATGGCAACTACTTTGTATAATGCTATGCAAACTTAACAGAAATCTGTCAAAATGCACAGTGCCCTCTGAGGACCTGATATGCCTGGAGGAATCAGCTTTGCTTGTTATTCATAGCCGTGGGGAAAAATGTACACCGTGAGTTGTTTTTTCCCCCCTAAAGCTTCTCATGACCCCCCCCCAATACATTCCATGCCCCCTTGGGGGACCGCCCTCCAGTTTGAGAACCTCTGCCTTAAGCCCTGCATTAAAGGCTA